>NC_134246.1:5010000-5635000 GCF_965152275.1 Natator depressus | reverse complement strand
ATTTGTGGTGGGCAAATTTTCTGAACTCTCAAAAAGTTTTGCATGATGGGAAAAACCTTTTCTGCCCAACTCTGTGAGCTATAGATGTGATATTAAATCCACTTCATTGTGTCAGCTTCCTCTTCTGGATTAAATCTCTCCTTAGCTGGTGAGGGTGATAGATAGATAGATAGATAGAGTTGTAACTGTGTATGAGAGGAACATATATGAGAGGAACAAGGTGGGTGAGGTAATATCTTTTACTGGACCAACTTCTGTTAGTGAAAGAAACAAGAGGTAAACGATATTACCTCACCCACCTTGTCTCTCTTGGGTTAATAGATATGTAGGTAGATAGAAGCAATTCAGTGGCTCAGTATCAGGAGAGCTGTCTTCCTCGTGCTACATCATCACTTATTATTATCTCACATTTATAGCCTACACTGTTTCATGGACTTTATACACATCGGGCTACTATTCACACAAATACTTCCCAATTCTGTATTGTCCTCACCCCTGAATCCAATCTCTGCTGGAAACACACAGCCTCCACAAAGCCTTCAAAGAGTGTACTACATTTTAAATAAAAACTTATGGTTTACAAACGAGTCTGCGTAGAAGTGTGCATGAACTGCAACCCCCCATGATCTTACTGAGGTCCCCTTGTCCAGTCCCACCCTAACCCTGTTTTATTTCCTTCTCATCCTCCCTTGATATGTCGCACCTAATTCTAAATTGTAAACTCTTCAGGGCAAAGGCCTTGCCTAACTCTGCTCTGGGAGGCGCCCAAGGCAACTTTAGCCCCAACAATAAGCAATGATAATAGGGCACCAATGGGCAGGTCTTCTGCTGGTGTACATTGTTATATTGCCATTGACTTAATTGGAGCTCTGACAATTCACAACAGTGGAGGACCTTCCCCCAAATCCTAATGGAAGTCAGGGCTTTCTGCAATACGCCTCAGCCAGCCTGTATGTGGATAAATAGTTGATACACCTGGAGACTCACGGTAATTTATTAAATGTCTCCTCTTACGATGAAGGTGGGCTATCAGTCATAAAACAGGGAAAAAACTGAATTAACTGGGCTAGTTTTTCTTCACCACCTAATTGTTCCAGGGAGGCTGAGTTCTGAGGAGATGATGAATCATTGTTTATGAGATATTTCTTCCAGGAAGATGATTTGAAAAAGACATTTATTACAACCCCTTGCTCTCTGGGAATGGCAGCTAAAGGAGGGATTCCCTCCCCCTTTTCTTCTCCCTCCCAATTCATTATTTTTGTAATCTCAGCTCTCTTTTTCCCCCCTTCTTTAAATTTCACATCTTATTCTGTGTATGTGTTTGTGTGGGGGGGTGTGCGCATGCAAACGGGGGAGAGATTGGGAAAAGGCGTCATATTTCAGGCTGGCTCTATTTAAATGAGTTTGGGATTGTGCTTCTGTAGAGCAGATGGCCCTGGGAGATAATGATGCCTGAGCAATGGAGGCTGTAGCCCCCTCTCTTCTGTTGCCATGGCAGGCCAGAGGACTGAAATGGATTCTGCTTATTAAATTTGCGAGCTCTTGTGTACTCAGATGAATGGCGCTCAGTCATAAAGAGGCCCAGCCTCCCAATGTCACTGGATAGTTTTATCTTAGAAAGCCAGGCACTCTAACTCAGTCAGATGAGGGTCTCATTAACCTATTAACAGCAGCCTCCGAGGAGTTCAAACTGCAGGGGCTTTTAACGCAGAGTGTTAGGTGTTTCCAGGAATAAGCCAAATGCTAGTGTTCCTTATGGCATATAAACCATAACGAGAGCACTTAATAAACTAGTATTTATTGGCTCATAAAGGATAAAGCATCTTCCCCTAATATGTGATCAAATATAGAACACGTGTCTATAAACTATCGCAGGGACAAATTCTGTTCTCATTGATGCCAGGGCAGGGACTGTGGCTTCCTATATGTTTGTATGGGACCTCGCGCTGCGGAGGTCCGATCCTGATTGGTGCCCTTGAACAGTACCATTATTTAAATAATGAATATTAATAAGGATTTCAGACTCATTGATTCCAATGGGAGTTGTACCAGTGTAACATCCCCCTGTGTCCAGATGCGTTATTAGCTCAATTTCATAGATCAAAATTATATATACATATATTGTACAACTCTAGCTATATTAGAAACATAGGTGATGCCTCAAAATGTTACTAAAATCATGGCATGGTAGAGACTGCAGCAGGAAGAGAAACTGGGAAATAGGAAACTTTGGGGCCTTAATGGTTGGCAGACATAATGTGAAAAGATCAGTGTCCTTTTTTTTAAGATTTCACTGCACATTAGAACCGTCCTGCATACTGTGTATTGACTGAACATTCACATATGAACCCTAAAGCACAACGTGCTAAGTAATGCTCGCTGGAATTTTTTCATCAAAACTTTTTTTTTTTATTCAACATTGTTTTCCTCAACAGAAGTCCAGTTTTGTAAAATAAAAAAAATTGGGGGGGGGGTGGGTTGGTTAGAAAACTGAAAATCAACATGTTTGTGGGTGCCAAATCCCGCCTCTTCCATCCCACCCCCACCAACTGTCCAAGAAAAATGTTACCGAAAACAAAAAACCATTTAATTTCATCCAATTGTTTAAGGGAAAAATAATCCTACTGTTAAATCAGTGTGGCTGAAATTCTGTTTTCAAGAGAGACACATCAGTCCCATGTCTAGCAGATTTAGAAGCATGCAAAAGATTCAGAAGCATGGAAATCTGACATGCAGTTAGACAGTACATGTTGCATTACAATGAACTTAACTGTGATTAACCAGAGGTAGGTTACATAGCACTGTACTATATTTAGTTTCACAGCAGGGTTTTTTTTTACTTTTGTAAATTTTGCACATCTCGTTTTGTATGCTACACAAATATGTTCTTCCCCCACAAGGGAAAAATCCTGCATTGCTCATGCATCCAAAAAGCCCACCTGGCAATGCTGCAAGATATAGATTTTCAGTCATGATGTTGGATACAATACTCGCAGTGTCCATGTACCCTGCATCTAGGAAATAATCACTCAGGAGATTGTCATCACTGAATAATCTTCCTGGAAACAAGATGGAGGCAGCAGCCATCTGCATCAATTTAAGCATTCCCACTCCTTAAATGGCAGATGAAATATAGATGCCTAAATCAACGTCAGGCACCTAAGTAAGTGGCCTAATTTCCAGATGGGCTGAGCAGCTCCCATCAACTTCAGCAGGAGTAGTTAGTTGCTCAGCACTTAAAAAAAAAAATCTGGCTTCTTATATAGGTGTCTACCTATGAATTTAGAGGGCTAACTTTCTGAAGCCATTTTAGAAAATCTTGGCCTGGTTGCACTGTGAACGAGAGCTGTTGGCAATTTTCCAATGGAAAATGCAGATTCATCAAAACTGAAAGATTCCCTGGGAATCTAGCTGTTCCAGGAAGGCTGCTGCAGAGCCTGCGCTCCCAGTGTTCCGCCGGCTTTTAGGCTCCTGCCTCCTTGGTAGCTTGCCAGGTGAGCCACTAGTTTGCACTAGTTCACTGAACTGTTTGCCCAGCCCTTACTTATGGCTTTTACATGGGGATGGGCTCCCCAGCTGAATATCAGAGATATGAACATTAGAGCATTAAAAGAGCCTATAAATGGAAATCTGATGAGCAGATATTAGAAGGACACTGAGATGAAGAGGCCACAGCAACTGAGAAACCCTCGTGCCCTGCCTTCCAGCCCCTGCGTTTCTTATTGAAGAAAACCACAATTTATCCACTTATAAAGAGAGATATTTACACCAAAGGGAAGACTCAGTTCTATGGATTTCTCCATATCAAAGTCTAGTCCAAAATCTCCACAGAACTCCCATGGACCAAGGCGAAGAGGCCAGGCTCTTATTTCCAAAATGGGCCTTATCCAAAGGCCATGAAATTCAGTGGGAAGGTTCTCCATTGGCTTCAATGGGCCCCATGGATGGCTTTCAAGAGAATGTTAGTGAATGGTATATGAATGTGGCTGACTGGTTTTCATGGGTATTATGTTTTAGGGAGGAAGCTTTCAGTTTAGGTGGTAAGCTCTTTGGGGTGGTCTGCAAAGCACCTAAGGTTGGCATTACGCAAATAACAACCCCAACCATTGCCCAGGCACCGACAGGCTGACCACCAGTCTATTTTGCCAACACATTTTCTAAAGCTGGAGCTGCCCGTAAACAGGGGGAATGTTGAGTTCCAAAACAGATACGATCACCATCCCCCGCAAGCTCATCTAGGCTATTGCAAGACAGGTGGTCTTCACTCTGTCTAACAAAAGTTTTGACAGTGAATAAGGGAGCTTGAACAAAGTCTTAACACTCGAAGTAGTTAAAACAAAGCCAGTGGGAGCTAGAAAGGTCAACCTCCTCCTCCGTCCTCCCTTAGAATGGCCTGAAAGTCAAACGGGCCAAAAGGAGCATCATCATTTACATGAAGGCAAGCACTTGGCAACATCATATCAACATCACGTACTCTTCTGTCTGACTCCCCCTTGTCGCCTACCCTCACCAGAAGCCAGGGCAGAAGGCTAAGAGAAACAAAGACATAAGAAGAATTTGGGCAGGTGCAGGATTCCTGATACTCTGCCTCTTGTGTTATAGAGTCAGCAGCAGAAGCTGGAGGGGTGGACAGGATTTGCTTATAGTGTGCCTTCATGATTAAATATCATTGTATATTTCCCAAGAAAGACAGGGTTATGTCTTCTCATTCACAGAGCATACAGAGAAAAGGCCCTTTAGAAATACAGGACTGGAAAAAAAAACCCTCTAAAATACAGACTAGAGTTAGGACTTTTCCCTCCCTTTCTTATGAAACAGCCCATTTGAAACCCCAGCTTTCCTACCTTCTGGATATTTTTGGGATCATCCAAGAGTAGGACCCACCTGTAAACAGTTTTATAACATGGTGGAAATAAAGGTCAGAGAGAGAGGGATTTCAGCCAGGAAGTTGGCTTTAACGCATGGGGAAAATGGGAACAGAATTAATCTTGGGCTCATGAAGAAGTGAAGTTTGTCACATTTCTGAAACAACTGATTTGCAGTCTGGGAGGGGTGGGAGGAGTTATTTTGTTGTGATTATTGCAAAACACACAACAGCTTCTTTTCTCTCTCTCTCTCTCACAAGAAGCTTTGTTCACCAGCAGAAAGAAGAAAAGATTGCCCTATTTGAAATGCATGAATACTCATAAAAACTGGCAATGGGAGAATTTAAAAAAGCACGGAGGGGAAGCACTGATTTAGGGGAAGCATCCAAAATTTCAGCTGCTTATCTGAAGCACGTTGGAGTTTGCAATCAAGGGTCAAATAGGGAAAACAAACATGTTAAGGTATTCTCCTAAATCCCACCCACAAATCAAGCTCTGCCCAATTGAATCATCAAACCAAACATGCCGCTCATGGCAAATTGTGAAAATCTACACAATAAGCTCATTCTTCTTCTTTCTTGTGTGATTCAATCAGCAGCGAAACAGTTAATAGTATTGGCATTTAAATTGTCATTAGGCTTCAGTGTTAACATCCTCATGATGGGTAAATTCATGCCTATTGTTTCAGGCTGCCGGCAGACTTTCCTGCATTGGTTAAAGTTGACAGGTTATCTTCACAACCCTAAGGGCTCGACAATTCCTTTTTTAAAAATCAAAGCTTAGATTCTGGAGCATCCTTCAAAAGATGGAGCAGCATGTTACAAACTGGCCCAGTTCAATCCATCTTTGTATCCAAGTCTAACACTATTGGGTCTAGAACTTTCTCACCAGACTCGGGACCACAAGGCTATCTCCCAAGATTTTCAGTTCTTTCTGATTTAGGCCCCAGTCAAAAATTCTATGAGAATCTTCTCTCTGTTGCTGTCTAAGTCTTTCTGTTTCTGGGTCTGGCTGGAACAGAGACATTCAGGGAGACAGTTTAATTAAACAACCAAGAATCAAAAAGAGAATGAACTCAAATTTATTTTCCCCTCAAAAGATAGAGACAGGCCCAAATTCAGATGTCCTCAAACCTTGAAGAAATTCAGCTGCAGAGCCAGATCTGAACGTTAAGGCTTGGACCCTGCCACGTCTATCAATATGGATTGGGTTGGGGGTGAAAGTCTGGCTTTGGATTAGAGCGGTGTCAGACCAGAATGTCCATTTCGTGGGAAATTCTGTGATTTTGAAATTTGGAAAATTGAAACAAACCCAAAGAATTTCAAAATTTCCCATGAAATACGATTAAGAAAATCACTTAGAAATGTTTCATTTCGATTTTGGCTTCTTTATACTAATTTTAATATAATAGGAAATAAAATTCAACATGAAAAATTACTTCAAAACAAACAAAAAAAAACATGCTAAATGTTCCATTCTGATAATGTTGAAACAGAACGTTTTGATGTCATCAATATGTTTCATTTTGATTTTTTTAAAACAAAATTTCACTGAAACTGAAACATTCTGTGGAAAGTTTCGATTCTGGTGGGAAAATGTCAGAAAAATTTTCCACCAGTTCTGGTTCTGTCTCCTTTTATCATAATCAGTTTGTTCTTCCTTAGTGAAAACATCAATTTTTGCTTGCAACTACTCACAAAACAAACAGAAGCCATTTCTCATCTCCCTCATCTATGCATGTGTGTTGAGTTTTATGAAGGCTAGTGAATCTGACTTTTTTGGAACTGCTATAATCGCCATTATTAGAGGTCCATAATCTGAGTGCACAGAGCTGTTCAAATAATGGATTGTATTTTTTTTTTTTTTTTGGTTCACTGGTAGTTCAAAAAACATTTAAAAAAAATTTATTTCAGGTCACCAAAAATGAAATTTGTCGGAATTTTTGGCAAATCGAAAAGTTAGCAAAAAAAAGTGTTTTGGGTTGAACAAAACTTTTCATTCAACCTGAAATGAAAATTTTCAATTTTGAGCAGGTTTTTTTATGTTTTTGCATCATTAAAAATTGAATTGAAGGGGAAATTTTGAAATAAAAAGTTGTTTCGACCTGAAAAGTTGAAACATTTCAACCTTCTAGAATAGGTTTGCTTTTTCAGCCAAAATCATTCAGTAAAGTAAACAGAACTTTGCAATGCATTTCGCTGTTACTGAATCTGCATTTTTTGCCGAAAAATAGCTCCATCCCAAAAATTTTGCCCAGCTGTAGCCTACAGTAGCTAGGAAGCCACAAAGCAAGAAAAGCAAAGCCAAGAACAGAACCGAGATCCCCTGAATGCAAGTCCTGTGCTTTCACCACTAGACAATGCTTCCACGATTGTGTATGTGTATGTATGCACTAAAAACTATGCAGGGCCATGTGAGTGTGCATGGAAGAGGGCTCTGTTTGTAGGTGTGTGCGAGAGAGAGAGAGAGATGTCCCTGAGTGCGTGCATGTGAATCCAAGTATCTGTGTGTATTTTCTTCACTGCATGATGACATGGCTTGGCTTTTGTTTCCTGAGTAAATAGAGAGGCCTAGCTGGCAGGAGGAAAGAGGCAATGGCAGGACTCCACAAACAGCGGCCTGCTTAGAATAACAAAAGACCCTGCCACACTTCTGGGAGGAGATTTTCCTTCCAGGCTTCAGGCTTCATTAAGTGAGTGGCCACAGCTAATAGGCTTTGTGTGCTACAGGCCCCCGTCTTGCAGGGTCCAGCTGTCACTGGGGTGAATGTCAGAAATGACAGCGGGCCCAAGCATTCTCTCTCTCTTTCTCTTTTTAAAATTTATTTTCAAAAGGGGGAGGAGCCAGGTGGTGCAAAGTAGTGAGCAATTAATAGGAAACAAAAGCAAATGAACCCAAAGTGCTGATTGTGTGGGGTATAAATCCCAAGAAGCGCAAAAGGGGAGGATGAAGGGGTGTGTGTGGGGGGGGGGGAGACAAAAAAATCAATTGCTGTAATGAATACACAAATTCCTTATAGAAAAAGGCCCGGAGAAGTGGGAGGTCAGGAATCTAGGACCCCAACCAGGGCATTCTTTGGACTTTGGTCAGACTGAAGCAGCTACCCCCACCTCCAGGCATTCTTCACTCCTGGAGGTTTCGTGCGCAAATGGAGAAGCAGAACGGGGGCAGGGGGAAGCACATTTTCCCTTTAATAATCTGAATCAGGGATCAGAGCAAACTTCTCTGAAGTTGTAGTCTCTCTCTGCCTCCCAGCCACAGAGGAAGTGAAATTTAAAGCCAAAAAAAAAAAAAAAAAGTCAGATCTAGCCAGAATAATTGTGCTCAGGTATATAAATCTCCTCACTGTATTTTCCACTGAATGCATCTGATGAAGTGAGCTGTAGCTCACAAAAGCTCATGCTCAAATAAATTGGTTAGTCGCTAAGGTGCCACAAGTACTCCTTTTCTTTTTGCGAATACAGACTAACACGGCTGCTACTCTGAAACCTATGCTCAGTTGTTTGAGGTTTATTTTTAACTCCCCCCCCTCCATCCCACATATAAATCTGTCCCTCAGCACCATAGGACTTCTTGGCTTCAATAATATTTGTAAAATGCTTTTTCCTGTGTCTCTATCAGGTGTCTGGGGGAAGATGCACAAAGCATTTGTTTCATTTGTTTATTCGTGTAGAAAGTCAATAGGGAGGACGGGTTCTAGAACTCTTTAGAACTTCAGGGGTTCTAGAATTGAAGGTCCTGTAGAACTTGCCCTGCTCTGTTTTCATCTAGCCTCAAGTCTCCTTCTGATCTGGCATAGCCACATTTGTACATACCAGCCCTTCCAACCGGTCCCTTCATTTTGAGATATGCCATTCATTTTGTTCTAAAAGTTAGCACTTTTTGTGGGGGCTCTCCTCACTTTCATCACTGAAAATTTTTACATCAGAAATCAAGAATCGTGAAAATGAGGTTATGGAAAGAATTGGTTATGCTAACAGAGCAAATCCCACAACATTTTTGAGCATCCAGCATTAATGATTTTTGTGCATCCCTCATTTTGGTCACACATTGTGTCCTGTGTTTGGATCTTGCCAGGTTGAGAGGTATGGTACACGCATTACTAACATGCACCTCATACGTAATCATACAGTGACCCTCTCTTTCATATGCATGCACATGATCACAGATGCGTACATACACGAATGGTCTAAAAGAGCATGTTCACAGGAGCGCGGGGCAATCCCCTTGCTGAATCCTTCCACACAGAGTAGATTGCAGACTCTGTGGGATTCTACAGCTGGGCGTGTCCCTACCTGTGTCTGTGTTGGAAAGGGGCTTGAGAGCCTGTCACAGCAGCACAGAGTTGATGGGACAGGCCGGCTCAGTGAGACCCCAGCACATCTAGTGGCATTCCAAAAGGGGGGTCCAATCTGTCATCTTTTGTAATTCACTGATGTTTGTAAAATGCGTCAGTGCCGTTGGATAGGAGATATGATAGATGAGTACAGCCTTGCATTGTGTATTAGACAATTTACAGTCCAAATAATTGCTGACTTTGGAGGTGGAACTTCTCCATCACTGTAAAATATTTCAAAGCAAAAATTTGAAATACTGAATTTTTGAAACAAAGGAGTTATTTGCGTTGCCGTCAGCCAGGTTTTTAGTCACAGACCTTCATTTTTGCTCCCATAAATTATAAGTGCAGATAATTGTGGGTGCAGTTTTGTTTCACAATAATTTGTGGATACCGTTTTGGTCATTCAGATTTCTAAGTACTTAGTCTGTGGCTCCTTGTCATCCTGTCCATCCTGCCAAAGAAGGAAAGATGGCCCCGCTTCATCTCTGGTGTAGCATTATGAGAAGGAGGCAAAATATACTATAGTACGTTACTGATAAGGATACCAAAAATGCCTTTCACCCAATGGAGGAACTCAAAACAATGATGTTGCTAAGTTTATTCATAGATCCATAGATTTTTAAGGCCATAAGGGACTCCTGTGATCATGTAGTCTGATTTCCTACATAATAGAGGCCATAGGACTTTCTAGCTCACCCACAGCTATTGGACTTGAAGCAGGTATTAATTCAGGAAAGTCTCTTTTAGATATTCCATCTCATTCAGTGTTTTTTGTTGAGTGCAGATCTTCTCGCATATAACATTAAAAGACACATTAGAGGAAAGTTACTGGTTACTCCAAGGCTTAAAATATGGCCACTGATTACCTAAATAGTGACTGGAAACATTTAAGGGTTCCCTGAAAATAACTATCATTCTGTCTGGATCAATCCTTCTTGTAACAGACTGAATTTTTGGAGGAGGAAGCAATACACCTTGATTGAAACAGGAGAGAAACAACCTACTCCAAACACATCTGCTCAGATCTAGAGTGCACCATGTTACACTTGCAAAGGGGAATTGATGCAAATAAACAGCTGTTGAATGGGTCAACTCAGAAGAGCCTATGGAACAGTGTAACAATTGCATGACATATTCAGTTAATTTATGCCAAGGCTATATGCATGACAAGCACCTCTTAAGAGTACACGTGACGAGGAAATTCAATTTACTGTTTGCCAAGGCTACACATTTGGGATGTCATGCATGATATTTGATAACAATAATAACAGCAGCAACTACAAGGACACTGCCTGAGCAAAGTCATTTCCACTGACGTTGTTGTGGTTTTTTTTAAATGCACATGGTTTGTTTTTGCTGAGCTCTTCGTTAACACAGAATGTTTGTGGTTCCTTTGTCTTACCTCACTGAACGCCATTCAAAACCAGCGGAGTCAATTCCAGTGCTTGTGCTTTTCCTGTATGCCAACTGGGATTTGAATTCCAGCAGCAAAGACAAGAAAATACAACTGGGATTCAAAGAATGTGATGAATTTAGCATCTCTCCTGTTTAATGCATATACGAGATCAGTTTCCTTAATGCTGCAAAATGCTAGGAGGTACAGCTGTGCAAATAATGTATTTGACAAATGTATCCTTTTCTCCTGCTCAAGGAATACCCATTAGCCAGTCACCATTTCCCTTCATTTATTCATTATTCAAGTGTATCTGATGGATATCCTTTCAATATTCTTTACTTTATACGTTGATTGCTAAGAATCAAAATGTGAGCTTTCTTGTTAAGTTGTGTCACATGATATCT
This sequence comes from Natator depressus, assembly GCF_965152275.1. Classification (NCBI taxonomy): domain Eukaryota; kingdom Metazoa; phylum Chordata; order Testudines; family Cheloniidae; genus Natator; species Natator depressus. The sequence goes on along the minus strand of NC_134246.1, from coordinate 5,623,996 downwards.
TTTCTGTTTGCTGATTGGGTGAGCATTCAGCCACTCTGATATGAGTATTTGTGCACGTGAATTTTATAATTTGGTCTCGGATTGCACTTCCCCCCTATGTTTTTGAGCATGAACTCAGTTGCTGGAATACTCATTGGAGGCAAATGCAAAAGAGGGATAGAACAATGGAGTTCATTTAAAAATTCAGACAAAGTTCATGGACATATGGTCTTGGCATTTTTGCCAAGCTCATCTTAGGGCACAATATGGGGATGGGTTTTGTAGGGCAGAGTACAGATCAAGGGCGAGGGTGGGAAAGAACAGAGCTTGTGTCATTTGGATACAGACAGACACCACCCAGATACATTTACACAGCCACGTAGGCATCAGTAGGGCACTAATCAGTGCTTTGGGATCGTTTGTGAAGATGATCAAATAGTTGCCTTAACGTAACATCCAACCCTTTGAGAAAAATCAAGTGGAATGGAGAAAGAGAAAAGGACGGAAAGATGACAAGATGAGGGAAAAAAGCGGAGGGGTGGAAAAGCGGGAGAGTGAAGAAGAGAAAGCACACAAGCATGAGGGAAGAAGAGAGATAAGAGCACAAAGAGGAGGATGAAAGCTGTGGAAAAAAGTAGACAGACTGTGCATGTCTTTGTACGGGATCAAATCAAATCCGTAGTCCCCACACCCGTAGAAATTAGAAGCCCCCACATTTAACTGAGAGGAGGGGGATATTTGAGTGCAAACAGTCAGACAAAAGCTCCAACTTCCCCTCCCCAGCCCTGCCAAAAAAGAACAAGACAAGTGCTCAAGGGCAGCTAGCAGTGAATGCTTCGCCATGTGTTCCTGTAGGGCTCAGCCACCACTCTGCTCTTGAAGCAAGGAGCTTGGGGGAGGGGGAAGAGACTAAAACTCCAAGGACAATAATAGCCCTTTCTGAATGGCCATTGTCCCGCCACCTGGGCTCTGGGAGTCAGCAGACTGGCTTGCGACTACTAGACAGAGATTTTAGGTGGTCACACATTGGCCAGCCTCCCCTCCTTTCTATCCCCTCGCCCCTCACTCCCACACCCAAGCCCCTCCAATCAACTTCAGCGGGGGTGAGGATTTCCTAAGCATCTGTATGCAAATCACATGCTGCCTGGGCTGGGAGTTGGGGGGAGACGTGCTAGGGGAAAGGACTTTGTTCACAGATTGCCAGAGAACCTGCCGTGCAGCTGCTTTGTTTCCCCAGCCTGAGCAGGGATGGGAAGGCTGAAACCTGGCTTTCTCCATCCCATTCAGTACTGGCAAGTGCTGCGAATTTGAGACATGCTGAGAGTTGTCCTTAAGTTAGAGGAAGAGCAAAGTGACATCCCCTGCCACCAGGTTCTGTTTCCGATCGTCTCAGCCAATGGCAGAGTGAAGGCCTCTGGGGAGAAGAAAGAGGTCTTATGGTTAAAGGATGGAGCTGGGACTTGGCAGACCCAGGTTGTACTCCTGCTCCGTAACAGCCATGCAGACTGACCTTGGGCAATTCATGTAACCACTTGCCGAGTCAGTTTCTTCATCTGCAAAACAGGGACAATAATGCCTACCCCAGAGGGGAGTTGTGAGGCTTAAAACATTAACTGTTAAGTGCTTTGAGAGATTCTGAGATGCAAAATGCTAGAGAAGAGAAAAAGACAAACCGTGGGGCATTCGTTGTAAGGGCTGACTGTGAAATTCTGATCTGAATCCAGACTGGTCTCCAGGCTCCCAGAATGTTTCAGGTTGGTTTAGATCCTGGGTTTGTGGCTCAGGTCTAGTTGCACTCGTTAAGGAGTCCATCTTGCTCTTAGATCATAAATGTCTTTCAAGGATGTCACTCAGAGTTTCTTCCTGCACTTGGGTCATGACAATGACCATAACATAACACCTCCAGCTTCTGGGTCATACATTTAAAACACTGTGAATTCAGACAGGAATAATAACATAACAGCTTTGAGATAGTTACAGAGCTAGTATCATACCAAGGATGAAATGGAGGGTTTTGAGTCCACATTCCATAAATATGCAGTAGATTTGATCATGTATATGAAGTTTTATATAGATTTTGTCCTGCATTGGGAACATTTAACCAGCCAGTGGTTTCTCTCTGCCTTATGTACTTCCTCTTTCAAGTTTCAAGAGACACACAGGAACATCAGGTTTGTCAGACCAGATCAAACCACTGGACCTCCAAGCCAGCAGCCTGAGTCCAGGAATGGCCATCTGTCCCAGTCAAAACTTAGTGGGCCCTATTCATCCCTAATCTAATTCCAGTAGCTTCAGTGACGTTACAATAGGAATGAATTTGAGCCACATTACACTGCTGAAACAGGAGTGCACCCAGCAGGCTAAATTCATGTCGTCCCAAACTACCAACTTTCTTCCCAGACAGTAACCATCCCCACTTCTCTCCAGCTCAATTTTTTTTCTATTGATACTCCTGAGAGCAGTTTGAATCCCTGCATTTTAAAATCAATCCATCCATAAATCTCAGAGCAGGGACAGTACAGAAGGTGGACCAATAGAGCTGATCAAAATTTTACTTTCAGGGTTTTTTCTGTTTTGTTTTTTGTTCTTGTTTTTCAAAAATGGCTTTTTCATCAATATGGAAATTTCCATGGAAAATATCCATCCTTGACAACTTTTTTGTTTTTTCAAGAAAAGCCCCCAAGCACCCAAACTGAAAAACGTTTAGTTTTCCACAACCAAACCCCATAACATTTTGGCTGAAAACTGCATATTTTTCACTAACTGGTCATCTGAAATCATGATATTTCAGCTAAGCTCCCCAGATTTGGGGGGGGGGGACGGAGGGGGGTTGATGAAAAGGCAAAAACATTTGAGGGGGGAAAAGTCACTGAACACCAAAACTTGTTTGTTTTCGTCAGAAATTTTCACGGGAACATAAATCATTTCCTGACGGGCACTAAAGACAGAGAAACCCAAATCTGCCTGGGAGATGTGATTTCACCCTACTAAAGCAGGAGCTAAGGAACTTTTCCTGGAAATCTTAGATGACAGAGCAGTGTGGCTCTTTGTTCCTCACAAGAAAGGTAACGCTAGGGCACTGAAAGACCACATGTGGCTTCCAGGTAGAGGGAGCACTCATAGTCAAGGGCAAACTTGGATAACTGTATGCAGGAACTAGTAGCTTGAAGGCTTGCCCTGCATTCAGGGGTAACGACGTCAGCTGTGCACTAGACGTAAGATCTCCCGCTGTTTTGGTTGGAAATTTGTAACAGGTGTTTATAATGCAATGGCAAAGTTCACACTAACACACATTAATGCCTACATGCTGTCGCATGATAAGACACCACTCATGCATCTTGTCACTGCACAGAATTCAGTGATTGCACTGTTCTGTATCATAGGTAGAGTTGATTACCCTGGGTGTCAATTCTTAGCACCTCTTTCTGAACCAGAGCGGTTACCTGTTTTCTCACTGAGCTCTTTTTGGCAACTCGAACTGCCTCAGCTGATGTAATAATTTTTCTGTTTTTGTTGTATGAGATTCTCAGATTCAGTGTTTTTCAAAAGCAGCCCCCCCACCCTTCTCCCATGTGACATGGATGTAAATGGGAAACAGTAGGATGCCAGCTTATCTTTTATTTGTGCTTTTAGGTTATAATTGCAGTCGGAATCACTGACTTTTAAGTTATTCTGCAGAAGCAGGGGAAAGGAAAGAAGTGGATGCATGGAATACTCCCTTTCAGTTCTATAAACCGAGTGGCATTGTGCAAAAAGCCATTGTAAATGTGGCCCGTTTGTTAAAGGCACAAACAATTTCTGTGGTGAAAGAATGAAAAGAGCTAATTGGGATGAAAAAAAAAAACCAAACAAGAAACAGGTCTTGGTTTGCGTGTGATCACTGCGGGGTCGGGTCAGGTTTTGAGCTTCCTAGCTGCCAGCTCTGTACAATTTCTTGTTCTAATTTGTAAGTGCAAGAGCTTTTTGCCCTCCCAATTTCTCCCCATTATTGCATCTCCTTGCATGTTAACAAAAATCTTCATCCAGGTCATCCCACCACATATCCCTTCTGTCATCTGCATCTGAAGTCTGGACATTTGCAGGACATTCACTTTGCAATGCCACAATGCAAGGAGTAAATGCACTGTACTGAGATACGTCCCAGTATCACACACAAGAAGTAGTCCCGACAACACAGCCACACCTGATTTCCATAGTTACTTGTCTTGTCCCCATGATCCTGCTGGGTTGGTCTTGAATGGAGAATGTTCTGTTCCTCTAAGTCCTAAAGAGACGTTGTTATAGTCATGTACATAGTATTTTCACTCTACAGTGTATTTTGTCTTAAGATTTCAAAGTGCTTTATACCCATTCATTCATATACAACACCCCACGAAGTAGGGTGAGTAATGTCAGACCCATTTTATCAATGCATACGTGGCGGTACAGAGGATTTAAGTGATGTTCCCAAGGCCATATAAATGAGATGTCCGTAGAGCTAGCATTAGAACCCAGGATACCCGACTCCCTGTCACCTGCCCTAATCATGATTGGACAATGCTTCCTAAGATGTGGAAGTTCCCTTGTCCCACCACTTCCAGGGAAGTTAGCAGATTTCCAACCACTACCTCAGGGAGGGAAACCCAGGGAGATGGGACCTTTCAAACCACCTTTGGTTTGCCTTTCTATCCATTGAAATGCCACTCCTGAGATTTCCAAACACACAGTAATGTCACATTCTGCTTGTCTGATGACCTCAACCATGACCTGTTAGGACCACCCTCCCTGGAGGTGAAAGATAAGTCAGTCATCCTGCTAAATCATTCCTCTCAATGTTTCCAGCACAAAGAACCTTCCACAGCCCTGAAGGGTCTGACTCTGGGGTGCGTTGATAGGGGGAGTTTGGTGGGAAGTGCGGTCTCTGAGCTGAAATCACTGCCCTCTTTCCTGTGTATTATTCCAGAGCTAACTTTGTACTTGAACCGGGAGAGCAGAGGTGAAAGGGCAAACCTTTAATTCATGGAGCCCCTTCCCTAGTTCTGTCTCACTCTCGACATTGGCCTTTGTGTTTCAGTTTTGGTCCTCCTTGATCTGGCCTCCTTTAAAAAAAAAATCCCAGACCAATGAATAGGAGAATAGTTCACACGAGGATAACTTATGAACTTGTAACAGCTGCCAGACACAGGGGATGGCGCATTTATCCTCAGAGTTCAGAGAATCCAACACTTTCCAGACATTTTTTTTCTAAATTAAAAAGTGTTTTAAGATATTTTGAGGAAGACAATTGCCAAAGATTAGATCTTTTAAAAGGGATGAGTGGAAGGTGCCAGGCTAAACAGCCCTGGACACCGAAGTCTTCAGTTCATCCATAAGCCAGGCCTGGCATAGAGAGTAGCAGGGCACGTTTTCCTATGTGACTCTGTCTGACTTCCTACAGTCCTGTCTGACTCTACCAACAATGACCTAGAGAAAGGAGCATCACCTCTTTTGGGGAAAAGGACAATTCAGTCCCAATTTCCATGTAATCCCTGATCTCCCTGCTTGGACTAAAGATGCCAGCTGTGATGGCAGTTTTTGCAATGTGTGCACTTATCCATCAGGAACTGCTCTGAGGCTATTTCACATAGACCATTAGATAGGTGTCAGAAAGCAACAACTTCAGTCACTAGCATCCTAGTACAAAGACAGCCTGGAGAAATATGCTGAAAGGTCATTGGACTCATCTTTGCTTCCTTAAATCACAGCTGGAAATAATTCTGGCAGCCATTCCCCCACCCTCTTTACTCAGAGTAAAAGGGATGGAGGGGCACTAAAAGCCCTGGATCAGGCTCTGCGAAACCTCTTGGAGACACAGAACTGAATCACCCACCTTGTCCCTGATTTTTAGAGGTGCTGAGGTCTGTCCTCTCCCCAGGAGCAGGAAGGAAGGAAGGCGAGGTAAAGCCAACTTCCCCACCTCCTCCCCTTCCTGGCCCTATGTCCAGCATGGCTCAGCCAAACCAAACAATCTGTCCTGTATGCTCTGTGGGGCAGGGGCCATGTCTACATAAGTATTAGCTCCTAGCACAATGGCATCCCAGTGATGACTGGGGCCTCTGGACACTAATGTAATAGAAATACTGGACCAGATCCTCGGCTTGTCTTGTCTTCTTTGTGCCATGCTAGCAATGCCATCTGTTTGATCAGGCAAAGCTACCTGCTCCCATTCTTCCTTGTCTCTCAGCACAAGGGTATTCTGTGGTAGGGAAGTGGCAGGTTGGGGGACAGGAAGGGGCGTTCCTTGACTGGTAGACCAGTAATTTGGGAATCATTCCAGCTAGTGTAAGTTAAAGCAGCCCTGTGGATGTGGTCAGCTTAGCCCCCGAGAGTCATGAATGCCTGTCCCCACCACAGCTGCTCCAAGCTTGACCCTATTACATTAAAAATAGCAATGGAGGTCAAAGACTATTTGCAAGGTAAACTATTTGCAAGGATCATCACCTTCAAGCCCTGTTTTCTGTATGCTGGACATTGCAAATGGAGTTAGGATGAGTGTTATGTGCACTCAGTACAGTTGTGTCTGTACAATAACAGGGAAAATACTCCCACGAAGGAGGTGAGTTGGATTTGTGTGGGTCAAAAGAAAGCGAGAGAAACAAAATACCCCCAAACCTCTACCCCAACAAAATCATTGCCCTGTCAAATTTGCAAGTTAAGAATTGTTATACACCAGCTGACGGTCAATTTCCTATTGCCAGGGAGACCGCGTATGTTTATTAGAGGCATTGGTTATTTATATTTCCCAGTGGCCAGACTGGTTTATTGCCATTTCATGTTGTACAGCTCGGGTTTTGAGGTTTTTTTTTTTTTTTAACCTCAGCAAATCTGCACCATTCTTCTTTCTTGGTAGTGTTGGCCATGCGTGTGTGTATGCGCTTCCCCCCGCTCCGAACCCCCTCCCCCCGCTCCGAACCCCCTCCCCCCGCACCCAGTGTGTGTTCATGTGTGAATCAGGACTAGCCCACTGGATTCAGTGAGGACCAGATGCATACTTTTATATGTGCCTCACTAATGGACTTTCAGGTACAATGTTATTATTTTCCTCTAATGACGTGCTTTTCTCTTGCTCCCTCTTGTAAAAGGCAGAACATAACTACAGAGGGAAAGAAAAGGGAAAAGCTTTGCAAATTATAGCAATCAGAGAGTCTGAACCATTAGGAGCATCTGGGACTGTGTTTTACATAACAGTGGACACTTTCTTTGAAACAATTACGGCTAATAATGAATTAGGATTGACTGGGCTGTAAATGCTTCAAACTGCAATTCAGCGACTCCCAGTGCCTGCCATCCCCTCCTCTCAGGAGAAAGGCCTCTTAACACTATACAGAAGTTTTATAACCAGGCCCTTTTAAAGAGACAAGCTCTCTTCTGTAGCCCCATGGAAGGTGGGACTACTATGGAGGTGCTGTAGACTCTTGTTTATTTCACCCACGCTTGACATCCTCTCCCCACCATGTATTTATAATTATGTGCTATGGTTTCATTGACTGGTTTTACAGGGTATTTGATTCCACTGAATTTTTAAGGAGCGATGGGCCCTTTCCTTCAAGAGAATGCCCTCCCCTGTTTTTTCCTCTTCAGTCTGGTGGTTGGAACCAAAGTCCCCCAGCATTATAATGTCCTGCCATTGCTCATTTCTAAAAGGAGGGAAGAGTGGAGGAGACTGAGATAAGTTACAAGACAAAGCCCACCCCTGTCTTCTTGGGGAGAGGGGGCGTGGAGGGCCATACATAGTTGTGTGTGAGGCCAAATTTTTAAGCTTTCAGCATCCACAAATGAGACTAGGTTTTCAAAACTGCTCAGCAGCCAGTGTGCACCCAACGTGCTGGGCTCTTGACAGAATGTGGCCCCTAGTGCCTGCTCACTTTTTATTCTCAAGGGGCTGAATTTTGGGGTAAGTGCAAATGGAACACGACAAGACATAGATCCCTACTCTATTAGAACTGGGGACGAGAAGAGAAGGTTAGCATAAGGCGTAGAGGCTCATGGCTAGACCACAATTCAGGTCTCTCATTAACAATATGCAGTAAAGCCCGCTAGTCCAGGGAAACTTAGATTTGTTCATAGTTGATTGAGTTTATAACTAACAAACCATCACTGGTTTGTTGTCTAGTGTAACATACGGCTTCCATCTGATTTATGCTGGTGTTTGGTGATGCTCACACCCTACAGCGGCAGGCACCTTGGAAGTGTGTGAGATAAATAAATAATAAAAGGGATTTCCCCTCTTTTTACCTTGTATTGGATGTTTCTGATGGTTCCTCCTATGATCTGAGGTTATTATACAGAGAACTGCTTTGTCAGACTGGGAAGACTCATCATGGAAAAACAAAAGATGTTCAAGAGGGAGAATGTGTTTGCTAAAATCACCCTAGATCTCCCCTTGCAAAATAATAGCTGGGAATTACCTATGCACAGTACACATGCTGCCTCTCTGCTGTCTCTCCTGTATTCATGCACCGTTCAGGTTAAAATATTTTCAGAGGTAGAGAAAAAAAGCCCAATATTAATAGCACCACCTAGAATTTTAAAGCTTAGAACAACAGCCATTGTTCCTAGAGACCAAGGGCTGTGTTTCGGAGTTACATTGGATGAATTAATTTTTACTCCTAGACAGGAAGCCTGGCAGGTTGTAGCTACCGTCATTAGTAGTGCGGTATGTGTTCACACTGCAGTTTCCTTGGTTATATAGGTAGCTAAACTTCAGTTAAGAAAGAGATACCAGTCTCTCCACTTTCACCAGAACAAAATCTCTATTTAAAAGGAAAAAAAATAGAGGGAGATAAACTGAAAAAAGGGGAACATTTGCTTCTCTTCCTTTGGGAGTGCAGATGCGCTGAGACTGGGAGTGTTTGCTTTTACAAGTGGCTTGGTCTCTGCTATCTCAAAGCCCCTTTCTCTCACAAGTTGGCAAAACCATAAAAGCCCGTTTGTTTTAAAAGTTGGCTTGTGGGTTGTGCCTCTTCTCAAGGGCGGGGACAATAGTGTCAAAACAGGTTTTAAAAATTACTCTTGCTGCCCTTATAAGCCCTTGTTTGCTTCCAGCCAGTCAGTCAGTCCAGTACTCCAGTGGGTCAAACCCTCTGACCGCCCTGTGATGGTTACACCTGGCACCCTAAGACAGGCACACTCCCTTCTCCTCAGGGAGGGTCCAAGAGATCCCAGCTTCTCCCAACCCCCGAATTTGGCATGGGAAAGTTTGGATCCACATTCAATGAAACTGAAAGGAGACAACTTCAGAATTGCGGAAAGGCAATAGTTTTTCACACAGCATGCAGCCAGATTCTGGGACTTGCTGCCACAGGATGTTGTGGAGACCAAGAACTGAGCAAGATTTAAAAAAAAAAAAAAAAAAAAAGGATTTCATATTTATGTGGACGGCAAGACTACCCAGTTGTAATAGCTAATGCTTACAAATAAAAAGGGTGTTAAAGGGATATAAACCCTCATGCTTCAGGGATTAAACGGATCCCTAATTAACTGAGGTGAGACTTTCACAGGGGCAGAATATCCCATAACTATCTATTGCAGGGTTTCTTGCACCTTCCTCCAAAGCATCTGGGACTTGTTTCTCGGGGTTAGGATGCTGAATTCGATGGACCTCAGGTCTGAGCCAGTCTGGCAATTCCCACATTTCCTACACCTTGTTCTGGATCTGAAGTTTGTGACTTTGAAAAATCAACACTTAAACCTTAGAGACACTGAACCATTCAGACCTCAGTTCTGATAGACTTTAATGAGAGCAAGGCCCATGGGACTAAGAGAAGAAGTTGTCCCTTCCTACGGATAACAAAGCAAGGGGATTCATTCTCAGTTGTGCGTGAAGAAGTCACTGTAAGCGTATGGACAAATGACCATTTACACGTTCCGTTGATCACCGGCGTGTGCACTGACTATGGCAGTGCGTGGAATCAGAGTAAATACACGCATGCCTTGGCATGCCCAGAGATGCATGGACATTTTTGCATGTGCAAATATGAGCACACAATTCTGAGAATCCAGGATTAATGAAATAAACCCTCATTTTTATGTACCCAAATTTGAGTAATAGAAAAAAAAAGCAGCTTTCCAGCATCTTTACCATCATTCCCTAAAGAACATTTCTGGTTGCATTTGGCCTTTGTAGTTATTTCAGAATATTAGAAAACTCTTTTGTCTTCTCGTTACTCCTGAATTGTATGCATGGGAATGTCACACAAACACAGACATGCACATGCACAGTCCTAGTGGGTTCTGGAGCACATTGTTTTTGAAGGGGACAGCTTTGAACTGCATCAATGAATTTGTGAAGATGCGTCTCGCTACAAGGATGTACTCCAGCTACGGAATCCATGCTACTGAGAGTGTCCTTGACAAATGCATCAAGTGTCCTGGACTGTGTTGGACGATTGCATCACTACATGATATTCATTGTCACTGGATGTGTGTAACTTCAATTACTTAATAGCATCTCCCTATAGTCTCCCGAGTAACCTTTATATTATCTTTTCCTATGGAGATGTTTTGTTTTGTTGTTTTTGTCCTGACCAGGGCTGCCACGTTTTGGGTGGAGTCCCAGAAGAAAATATTCTCACTGGTATTTTAATTTTTCATATAAAAATTAGGGGCCAGATCCACAGCTGGTGTAAATCAGCATAGCTCCACCAACACCGATTTATATCAGGTAAAGTTCTAGCATACTATTCCTTATACATTTTTGATTCATGTTATTTCAGATGCTGAGTAGACTGGAGATATATTTTTTCATTTACAGTCTGCTTGAAATTTGAGGCACTGGGACAAATACACAGGAACTAGCTACATCATTGTTTATAGAAGCACTCACACCAGCTTTAAGGAAACTCTAATTAGAGAAAAAAGAACAGTGAGTCTCTGAAGCACAGAAGCACTTAGATATTATTTCAAGCCAAGCAACGAGAAAGTTACAGCTGCCATAATTAAACATGACACAGAGAAGTCAAGCATTAAACACAGGTTCATTATGAAAGTGCAGGAGCTCAGTGATCCATGAGAGAAGGACCTTGTAATTCTGTGCCAGGCTGGGAGAAGATCAGAGATGTGAAAATTCTCCTGCCTACCTAGAAAAAGCAGCAATGAATCTAATTGTGTTTGCACCAGAGGTATAAGCAGTTGCAGGATAACTTTGCAAGGCTTAACTCACCTGCTGTCCTTGGTTACTCTTGTTTCTCCAGCAGAGCTATTCTACAGGTGATTCTATAGCCTGAAGCAGCCAGGCTGCTAGTACATGTTTCCAGCACCTGTCACTGACACTTTAGTCCTGAGTTCCCCTTTGTTTGCCTTTGCCTGTACAAACAAGCCCTTTTGCACCGACCTGAAAAAGGATAATAGAAAAGCCACCAACCAATTCTCTGTTTCCTGTCTCTTTCCCTTCCTTCCAATGAGCTTGTCAGCAAACAGGTTAGCTTGTCTCCAGCCTCTGCTGCCACTTCTTTCTGTGTTAGCTCAGGTGTTCCATTTTACGGAATGGTCCCAGATGCTGCATCTTGCTGCTATTTGCTTGGCTTTCTGCGTATAAGCAGCAGATGTAGAAATGAAATTAACAGTCACATTGTTTGCTACGTCAGCCTATTTTCATATGTTTTAAAAATTTGGGGACCCTGGCTGTTTGCTGGTTAGTTTCTTTCCCATGCTCGGGAACTATCAAGTAAATGTCATGCTCTTCCTTTTATCAAAGCAAGAGATGGATCTGAACCAGGAACTTTAGCTCAGGAAAGTTTGGGGCGGTGGGTTCTGATCTGGTTTTTCCGTTCCAATCTGTTTCAAAGGACAGTTCTGATATCTCTCTGTCGCTGCTAGCACTAAGCTTGGGAAGCCTGGACCACCCAGCCTAGAGCTTGTTACAGATTCTCTCTTTCCATGTCGCATCACCTGAGCTGGAAGGAGTATGCTGGATCCCTGAACTACGGGTCCCATTCTGCACCCATGCTGTCTTGCCAATAGTGCATCAGCGGGGAGGAAAGATAAGTGTACCATATATTCTCCAGGATGCAAAGGCTAGAGCACTATACGCATCTCAGGAGGCTATAAGTAAACATGCTTTAATTCAGCCACAAGTTATTGGGCTCAAGGAAGGAATCCCTGGGTGAAATTCTCTAGCCTGTGTTCTGCAGGAGGTCAAACTAGACGATCACAATGGTCCTTTTTGGCTGTAAAATCTATGAAACCTGGGTAAAATATCCAGCTGGCGTGACAACCCCTGACAAAGTTGATGGAATTAAGAAAAAACATAGTCTATGACTTTGCCCAGTTTCATGGAGTTGCACAATTTCTCCAGCCTTTCTGAAGCAAAAATCACGTTGTCCTTCAGGATGAAAACTAGTGAATAATGTAAGTCATGGCCTTGGCCTCCAGCTCCACATATTCCGCAGGCTGGCCACTGCTCTGTGTACAGTAGATTTGGATACGCAGAGAGAAGTCTAGAGCCACAAACTGTAGAGGGACCACAGGGGAAAGGCAGTTGGCAAGGAACTAGAGTTGGGGATGGATTCTCTGAGCCATGTCCAGTCATACACGAAAGGAGCGGAACATGCTATCACTCTGAGCTGGGGCTGAGGTGCAATGAAGAACCAGGCCCACGGACTCCAGCCGTGAGTTAAAAACATAAATAAATGCAGGGCGGCCCAAACGTAAGCGAAGCAACACAACGATAGCAGGGAAAGAGGGAACGAAGAAAGGAAGAATGTTCAGCATGATCTTTCCTGACCTGGGAGCGTGCAGGTCTGCAGCATGGGCCTTTGTCTCCCTTCCCTCCCCCTCCATGTCTGAATGTACAATAAAGGCAGCTGCTTGGAACAGGGCCGGCTGCTATAGAAAAGAGGGCAAGAGGGCAGAGAGTAATTTATTTACTCTTCACAATGTGCTGTTTGAACAGACTCCTAAAGAAAATGGAGAAGGAAGCAACCCTCTGCCAGAGAGGAGAAGGAGAAGGGAGGGAATGGAGGAAGGGTCAGCTCTAAATGGATTAGAAATTTACCCTGCAACAGTGGGCCTTTAATTGATATGGGGAGGGAAGGGGGCAGTAAAATTTCTCTCTAATTGCATTAAAGATCCACTAATTAGGTTGATTAAAAACAGAGAAGCTTTCTTTCTTTCTTTCATTCTTTCTCAGAAGGCCTTGTGGGGTGGCACAATGGGGGGGGGGGGGGGGGAAGAAACTACAAACAGATTTGAGTAAAAAAAAAAGTTTTCAAGCACAGATGTAACACAGAAGAGAGTTACTTTATCTGGTCTGACCCCTGTCAGCCAGGCTCTCACGTCTGCATTCAGAGGGCTTGCGTGGCATCAGTATTGCCAGTTCCACATGGTCAAAAATCACAAGACTGACTCAGCAATCAAGAAGTTTTAAAAAATCATTTTTGGGTCTTTTGATTCACCTCCCATTTTCTGAGCCTTTGGGTAAATTTGGATGACATTTTAGAGCTTTTCTTTTCAACCACAAGGGCGAGAAACTTCCTTTTTTTAAATGAAAGTGGAGATTCTCTCAAAATCACTTGAATCCAGGAGCTGAGGTGATAAGGAAGACAACATATATCACCTGACTTAGGATACGAACATAAGAGTTGACAGCCCTGGCTTTTGCTGGTGTTACTTTTTTATGCTGCGTAGTATTGGCTGAGCTCATGGTGAGAAAAATCAAGTGTGCGCACTCAAACTGGGCAAAATATTTTAGCCAAAACTTTTTCTCTTCAGTGAAAAATGCAGATTCGGCAGCTGTGACACATTTTGTGCATTTGTGCTGGCATTGCCCATTTGTTTTGGTGAAAAAAAAATCAGAAAAAATCCAAACATGCCATTTCAACATTTTTAAATGAAATATTTTGATTTTCTAGTTCAAAATGACTTTTCATTTCAAATTTTCCTCTCGTTTTACTAAAAATTCAAAACTGTTTAAAATGCTTGAAATCAAACCAAAACATTTCAATTTGTATCAGGCAAAATGTTTTGTTTGACCTGAGATTAATTTGTTCAAAAAAGTTTCAAGTCACTGAAAATTTTGGAAAAAAAAATGTTTTTGGGTTTCCCCAGTGTTTTGGAGCTGCCAGCGAACCAAAAAATTTGGTATTCACCCAGCTCTAGTGTATGTGTAACCCATCGGTGAGTGTGTTTATAGAATCCTCTCTGTGATGATTCACAGAGGAGATGAGTCTGCTACAGACCCAGTTAAGGAGCCTTTAGCTCAAGCTGTACCAGCTCATGGTTTTAGGGCTCGAGGTCCCGCACTGGTGATTCCTAGATGGTGGCTGTCACAAGTGCATTGGTGGGAGACACACAAAATTCAATTTGGTGTTTACCTGGGTAATATGGCAGGTGGAAATTCTCCACTAATTTATTGTTCTAAGTGACCTGGGAGTCGTCCATGTGACTAATAACTACCAAGATGACTAGCAGTAAGAGCCAGTCTCTGGACAAGCTCATGTCAGGAGTAGCTGCTGGTGTGGCAGGCCAAGGTTCAGATGCTCTGGTGGATGCAAGACTAGAAGAACAGGGGTGCCACAGTTCAGGACTGGCAGCAATGGTAGAGTTGTGTGTGCCCAACACTAGACTAGGAGGGGCACTGCAGACTGGCACATTAGTCGTTAGTGAAAAGACTGCTGTAGGCTTGGCTTATGCCAGTGCTATTGATTCCTTTTTTTATCCTGAGCATAGGAAAAATATCTGCCTTGATTATCTTACTTAGTCAGAGAACACTAAGCTTGTGATCTACCCATTTGGACACGAGGCACTCAATCCAGACATTACCCTGAGTGCCATCTGTACTGGAAGTTTATTGCCTTTGGAAAAGTACCTCTCTAGAGTCTGGCATCCTCATAAATGGGAACTCCTCATTCATGGAACTGCCGCTCTCTGCTTCTTTATGTAAGCACCAACAAAACAAAAAGATAACGTCCTTTCATGATTAGGAAAAACTGATTTTACAGAACGCCTTTCCTCCTCAGAGTACCCCCATTGCTTTGCAAAGGGAAGTATTAGATAGTGGGGACAAATTTAATCAGGACTTAGATTTTTGCATACAGATTGGACAGTTGGATTTGCAATTACTTGTTTTCTGTGCACAAATGTAGGTTTTGCACTCAGTGAATGGGTGTTCATGAGCATGAGCACATTGTCTGGAAGCCTGCTGAAACTTTTGCCCGGGAAATGCAATTGTTGTGGAGGCAAATGCAACAACCATGATAGACAATGCAAAAGCTCACACAGTCCATGTGTTGCAGAACTGATTGCTGATGTACATTCCCAAAATATGCAGCTTGCAGTGTGCCTAACATATCTGAGCATGACAACATGATCTCACTGAGCCTGGTGTTTGCTGAAATTGAGCTTTTTGTTACCAAACATGAAATTATGCCCTAAAAATATGAACACAATTGTGTGCCTAATTTTGCATGTATGTGCCACAATTGTGCACCCATGTAGGGCAATTGCACACACAAATTATCTGAGTTATTTGCAAACCTTTAGCTAATTTGTATGTGCAACTATAGTGATGCATACAAGTATGCCATGGAAATGTGTGCACATTTTCCATGTTCATAGATTCATAGATTCATAGATATTTAGGTCAGAAGGGACCATTATGATCATCTAGTCTGACCTCCTGCACAACGCAGGCCACAGAATTTCACCCACCCACTCCTGCGAAAACCCTCGCACCTCTGTCTGAGCTATTGAAGTCCTCAAATCGTGGTTTAAAGATTTCAAGGAGCAGAGAATCCTCCAGCAAGTGACCCGTGCCCCATGCTACAGAGGAAGGCGAAAAACCTCCAGGGTCTCTTCCAATCTGCCCTGGAGGAAAATTCGTTCCCGACCCCAAATATGGCGATCAGCTAAACCCTGAGCATATGGGCAAGATTCATCAGCCAGATACTACAGAAAATTCTTTCCTGGGTAACTCGGATCTCACCCCATCTAATAGCCCATCACAGGCCATTGGGCCTATTTACCATGAATAATTACCAAAACCATGTTATCCCATCATAGCATCTCCTCCATAAACTTATCAAGTTTAATCTTAAAGCCAGATAGATCTTTTGCCCCCACTGCTTCCCTTGGAAGGCTATTCCAAAACTTCACTCCTCTGATGGTTAAAAACCTTTGTCTAATTTCTAGTCTAAATTTCCTAGTGGCCAGTTTATATCCATTTGTTCTTGTTTAAAACCTATGTTTTTGGAAATCTCACCCATAATTCACGATCACGTTTCCCCCCCCCCCCTTCTCTCCCCACAGACCTTAGCAAAATATTCCCTGGAAGGAAACAATCAAAATGTATTTAATCACTAATGCACTTTGTATAATGTACAGTAGCAGTCCATGTTGCAGCTTTACTTATATGTATCTTTTAGATCTATTCACTTATTTTCTTTCTCCCAGGTAAATAGCATGTATATGTGTATATCTTATGGAGCTTTGTCCATATATCTCTGGTCTTTGTTTATGCTTTGGGGTAAAATTGGAAAGGTATTCCAAACTTCCCCCCATTAAAAAAAACTCTGCTCTCCCCATGGAAGGTTTTATTGTTAACAAGTAAGAAATCTGTGAATCTGTCTTTAAATTGCTGGACCATACAAGGGGAAGGCAAATAAAAGGCTGTGACTTTAAAAAATATATTCACTACATTTTTTCTCTCTCTCTTCCAAATGACCATGTTCTCCTTAGCATTAAACCACTGGCTGAAGGACAAATTTCCAGTTGAGGAGGGAAGCTGTGATAGTTTTTGATGCTTTCCTTACTGCATGATCAGAGACGGAAACAGCAACCAACAGTACTGGCTTTGTAACCCAGTGACTTTTGACAAATGAGGATCATTTTCAATGTGGAACTTACCTCCTTCCTCATACCCCGCCCCATCTCCTTTTCTTAATATTTGCTTAGAAATCATCTGAGGAGGAGGGTCCTAAGGAGAGACCCTTTGGAAGTTAGCAAGATGGAGAGCAGGATTCAGAGTAGGGAGAATGATTTGACTGCCTTTGATTGAAGTTGCACGGGGCAGAGGGGTGCAATGTGAGGGAGGAGGGGAGTTTGGCCCAGGGTGCATAGTTATACAACCATCTTGATCAAAGGATGTTCCTGACTCCAGGAGATGGGCTTTAGAGTCCCTGATGGGCTTTTATTAAGGATGTTCAATCGCCTGAAGAACAAAGATTTCAGAGAGACAAGGTGGGTTTTTTATTGGACCAACATCTATTGGTGAACAAGAGAAGCTTTCGAGCTCCACAGAGCTTCTCTTCAGGTCTGGGGAGCTCAAAAGCTTGTCTCTTTCACCAACAAACTTGGTCCACTAAAAGGTATTACCTCACCCACTTTGTCTCTTTCATATCCTGGGACCCACAGGGAGACAACACCACCACAAACAACAATAGAAGATTTCAGAGACAGTTTTCCCCACTGCCCTGCTCACTGGTTACACTATACAGCTCTCCAGGGTGGTCTCAGAACTGGTGGGGAATTTTTCAACGAAACATTTTTCCATGAGAAAATGTTGGTTTGTCTAAACCAAACCATTTTGCCAGAAAGGGTTAGTTTCCATGAATTTTTCGACTCAAAAATGTTTTGGAAAAAAGAAAATGCTTTGAAAAAAGTTTAGAAATTGCTAACATGAGTTAGCTGTTTCGATGTAAAAACACCTCTCTTTTCAGGGAAGCATTGCATCATGGCTAGTGTTTCTCCTATCTATAAATGTAAGGGTGCCACTTTTAGAAAGTAATGCTGAATTAGGGTCTAGATCTTTTCCACATAGGCACTGCTACCAATAGTAAATTAAAAGGGAAGCTGTAGAAAACAAATGTGTTCTTTGAGCAGCTGTTGGTTTAAATGTGTGCCACTGACTCAATGCTCTGAAGAGATTTGCTCATTAGCTTAAATCTAGTTGTAAGTAACCAACATTTAAATGAATTCCTCAATCACTGCTCTTCCTAAAACACTAATGGACAGTGTGCTGAAATCAGTACTGCTGCCTGAGAACCACTGAACTAAATGAAGCTAGATTAGCCAGGTAAATTGGCACATATATTGTTATATTGCAGAAGCTTGGCCCCCATTTTTTAGTCCGTTGACTGTTTTAAATAACTCCACTGGTTTCTTTTTAGATGCTGCTGTGGGTCAATGACATTTGCTTGCTCTATATTTGGTAATCGCCAGAAATGGTCGACATTTTTCAAATTTCAAATGTTTCTATGAATTTTTTCGAAAAATTTGAATTTTACGTAGGAAAAAAACCAAAATATTTTGACCAAAATACAGTCCATTTCTTTTTCATTTTTTGGACAAACCATAGCTCTTGTAGGTTTTGGGTTTTTTTTGAAAATTTTCATCAGTACTTTTAAAACCCCAAAAAGTATATTTAAAAAAAATCACTATTTTTTATTGTTTTTCTGACCAGTTCTAGTAATAACCTTCACACAAAAATCATATTCAAATCCTGATCTGTCAAAAACCTTGTGAATTATACGATTCTTAGACAATGCACATATCGGCTGATGCATTTTGAGTGCCCTCCACAGAACAAAGTTGTCACTTACTGTGCTGTCAGGGGGAGAGAGCTGGAAAACAAAGCTATGTGCTTCTGGCAGCTTAAGGACATGAAATCTTCTGGATCTACTAATATCTACCTAATATCTGTACTTAGACTGTAAAATCTTTCAGGCAGGGACTGTATTTTTGTTCTATTTTTGTACAGCACCCAGCACAATGGGACCCTGGTCCACGACTGAGGCTCCTATGTGCTGCCACAATACGATAATAAATAATAATCTGTAGATAGAGTATCTGCGGAATGTGGGTCTAGTTTTTAGATCAGTGACCAGCCAGCAGGACTCCTGGTTACTGTGACTGATTCTGCTTCACTGCGTGACTGCAGCATAAAAGTTCACTGGATGCTACTGAGCATGTTTGGTAGCTGCTCTGTGCCTCAGTTTACCCATCTGCAAAATGGGGTTCATACCTAAGAATTGTGAGGTCTAATTACTTCGTTTTTGTAAAGTGCTTTGAGATCTTTGAATAAAACATGCCATGTAAAATAAGTACCAAAAAGAAGATCATAGGCAAGATTCTGATGTCACATTCCACTTCACAGAAACCCAGGGAATTTCAGGCTCCAAGAGGAGTGGTAATGAGGACATTAAATATGCCCCTAATTTAAATGTGACTGCAATAAATGCACCTTACGCAAATGAAAATGAGCTCGTCTGCATCAACTGGTGCCAATAAGATCGTTATTTGTGCAGCACCTTCTCCGACTGTGCACAGTTGTGGGTGTGACACTTCCTTTTTCCACGCTGGAATTACAGAGGTCACAATTCAGCCTGGTAATCTATTGTGCGGGTCAATCGGGTCATGAGGTATTGTCATGGGACTGCCCAGTAACAGAAGTAGTGTAGTCCTGAAGGCGTCAGGACCAATATACCTCTTCTTAAGCCGGGGTCAGCTGGTGCAGCAGAGTTATCAGGCAGATTGTATTGATTAGAGGTATTTGCATACTGCTGCGGAACTTTATGGACTGGCTGCTTGGCATGCAGCGTTGGTGCTGGGAAGTCTAACAATGACTGCATGTTGCCCCTACTTCCTAGCATCTCCTATTAGATCTACATCTCCTATGTAGAAGTAAGCAATTATTTAGTGAGATCAGCATTCATCTTTCATATGAACATCCAGCGTCCCATGATGTCCTTTGAAGACTTCCAATCGTATCTGAGGACAAAGTTAAAGTGACTGGATCTTTCGTTAGCAGATCAGGATTTCCTAGGGCGATCGGGGAATATTTTATCACACTGGGGCAGCTTTTGGTCCCTCTCAAAGTCCTAAGAAGGCCTCCAATATTGAGTAGTTTTAAAGTTACTGGACATTTTTCCAGCAGGTAGGTACTCACAGGTTTAATGTGTTGAGCTGTATATACCAGGCCAAAGCCAGAGTTTTTAGATGTGTCCTAAGACTGTACTAAACTATGCTGGAGCTGGCATAGAACCAACCCTACAATCAGGAAACAAAAACATGCCCCTAGCTGCAACCAGCAGATATTGGGTGGAGATAACACTTTAGTCTTGCGATGTCTATGTAACATTTTGCCATTTTTCAATAGCACATCACCTCCTGCTTTGCCCTACTCCTTCTTACTTTCTCCTGACAGTTGCTTTTCCTGCTACGCTCCACTTTTCCAGCCAGGAAATGTTTAAGGTATACCAGTTTAATTTCAGGCAGACTCAGAAAAATAAATTGAGAGGTGATGTGTCAGGAGCTGTACTTATGTTGATGAGTAAGGGCCTCTTTATCTGGAGAGACTGGGCAAAGAGGTTCAGTAATTGCTGGTACTTTTGAACCTGGATTTATTTAAAGGCACATGCAGATTGGCCAAGCAACCTGTTACAAAAGCACTCCATAAAAGAGATGTGCGTGTATACTGCATATGTAAATAGTAAAGAGATAAAGAGCCAGTAGGTGGTGCTCAGAAATATACACCATAGTTCCTGGGTGTTGTGAGACCAGTAAAACTTCTTGATGTACACTGCAAACATCTCCTTGTGTGCAGCTCAATACAGACAGCTCTCAACTTAGGCTACAGCCCCGTGGGCACTGCCATGCCTTTTCCCACCATTCCCACCACTACTTAGATACAGAGCTGGTCCTTCCAGGAATGAAGTCTAACAACTCAGTGGCCTCTCCCAGGCTGGGGTACTCACTCCCAGGTGGGTTGGTTATTAGGGGGCCCAAGCGGTGTTGCCAACGCTTGTGATTTTATCATGAGTCTTGGGATATTTAGTGTATTCTTCAATCCCTGTGCTCCTGGAGCCAAGTGATTTTGTGAGAAGCCAGAAAGCAAAGGAAAAGACCCCAATATTTGCTATTGGAAGAAGTGCATGATTTCAAAGCCAAGCTCGTGATTTCCTGAGGCCTGACCCATGATTTCTGAATGTGTGAGGTTGGCCACGCTGCGGAAGTAGGTATCATGGGATACTTGTACCGTTTCACGTCCAGGTGATATTTTGATTCAGTCATAGATTCCTGCATTGGGGCTGTTGCTGTTGTATAGAACGTACACTTGGTCTCCTCTTTAAAGAGTCCCTCAGCTTCTTAGATGTTCCCTGTCCTCTTTGAAATAGACCTACAGACTTCGTAAGAGAATATCACACCATTGCATAAGCCACATGCCCTCTAAGCCAGCCTGTCGGCTGCAGAAAAAGTGGTACTTTAAAGAAGGCTTTTGAATGTCAGTGAACAGAATAAGTAGATCTGAGGCCTGCAGCCATTTCTTTTGTGCACACAGAGCTGGATACATAGCCAGGATCCCACCTACAATGGGAGATAACACAGGAAATCTCCCAAGTGTGGCTCTGCAAGTGGTGAAGGAGAGATTGCTAACAGCCTGCAAAGGGTTTCGGAATAAAATCTCTCTATGACCTAGCTGCTAAGGCAGCCAGGAAACATCTCCCATAGTGTGAAGTTCAAGTGACTGGGAAAGCAAACCAAAATCATCCCTTTTATGGTCCCCTTTTCTAATGTAGCCAAGGCGCAGTCAAGTTAAATACTCTGCCTCAAAGCCCAAAGAAAGACCCTGGTATCTATTTTAAAAGGAAATTTGGAACAGTCCCTCTGCCTCATTAAAATCACTTCTCATTACCCTCTCAGACACTCTCTAGCACTAACCTCCTCCCGTTGGCCGGCCGGTACATTGATACCATCCCCTCCTGGGGAGTGCTGTTAAACTGCCTGAGTCTGGCATTAACATGCAGAGGGCTCTGGCTGAAGAACAGGCCTGGTTCTCTCTAAGCTGATCTAATTAAAGGAGTAACCCTGCTTGAACAGTAGCTCGGCAGATTAGTATCACACCATATGGCCCAGAGAGCAGGACAGGGGGCTGCAAAACTTCTGTCTTGCCTTGGCTTACTGAAGGAGGCAGATAATCTTGTTGCACTCTGCAAGATGTGAAAGGCAATGAATAACTTTTTCAGTAGCCCAGTGCAAGCCCTCCTTTCCCCCCCACCCCCTCCCAGTGAAAACCCAAGGGCTGCGATGGTGCCCCCAACACTTGCAGAGCAGAACAGTTACCAGCTCCTGGGAGAGCCCTCGCCATCTGCAGCAGGTCCTTCGCCCGGATTGCGAATGTGTGCAGTGGCTTAATGCAGACAACGGTTTAATTTCATTAACATTTTAACCAGACGGCATATTTCGAATGGAACAGAGAGGAAGAAAACGTAGGAGAGAGTCAGAGATGCACAATGGCAATAAACTCATCCTTTGTGGGTGAACGGAGGGGCCACAACCTCGACTAGAGCTAGGACTTCAATGGTCAAGGATCAAGGAAACTTCCCCCAAGCTCTCCCAGTGCACCTTAGTCCTGACCTGTGCCATCCCCTGCTTTCCCAGCCACTGGCCTCTCTTGATTGGAGACCGGCAACCCCATCTGAAGCTATTGAATTGTATGGTGGGCCTTTGTGCTGTGCACGAATGGCCTGCAGGAGACGAGACCACACACGCGCATCATCACTCAGTACCGGTGGAGTCAGGATTCAAAGGCCAGGTCCTCTGCAGGGAAAGGCTAGAGCCGCTGAGCTGCCCTCTGAGGACATGGCTGCTGTAGTTGCTTGACCTAAACTCTTCGCAGCTGAGTTGCAGTCATTACTGCACAACTGCCGTTTAACCCATCCATTGTACGAGTTGCGTTAATCTCCCATTAACTTTAATAGTATGTGTGTGGCTAAATCTTGCCCCACTCTTATCAGAAGGCAGGTGAGGGTCCCGTTTCCCATGGGCTTCCTAGCTGTGTTCACAAAGGGCTCTAGCCTGCGTGCATGGGAGTTCTACCACTGAATTCAATGAGAGAAGGAGTGAGCCCAGCCCAATATTGGTTGGCATGTCCAGTTGTTGACCCTCCCCACCCTCCGAAGAGCACCCCTGCAAACATTGACTATTTCTGCATGTGAGGGTTTGTAGAAAGCTGCACATATGGTGGAATTAAGGAGGCTTGTTGGAAATACGGATCTAAGTGTCTAAAAAGAGAGTTTGGCCCTTTGTACCTAATCACAGTACTGCAGATTAATTCTGCACCATGGCAACAGCAGTTAAGGTTGTAAAACATCTTTTATAACCGCCAAGGTTTCCCCTCGCTTTTGAAGATGCTCTCCTTCTGTAAGGACACTTTCCCTGTCTGGTCTCAGCCCAAAGTGGAGGTCTGAGAAAAATCCGTTCCGCCATTGGTGAGTTCCACTGAACTGCTGAGATTTTCAGCTTGCAAACTATACAAAGGCCTTCTGAACACAAACAACTGCCTGTGAAAAACAACCTGGGACAGGCGCTGTCTTCTTTGTTGCTTGCCTTTGCAGCAATTCGCACAACTGGCCACTGATCAGGTTTCCTAGGTACCACTGGACTTTAGCTAAGGTACTGTTATGGCTCCCATTTACATAGCACCTGAGTGCCTCCCCTGGGAGGTAGGGAAATGCTCTGATCCCTGTTTTACAGATAGGGACTTTAGGCACAAAGAGATTAAGTGACTTGCCCAAGCTCACATAGGAAGTCTGTAGCAGAGCAGGGACTCAACCTCAGTTCTCCTGAATCTCGGGTGAGCATTCTAACCACTGGGCAATCCTTCCTCTCAATATAACAACACTAATAAATAACCATAGGGAAGTTTATCAGCAATGAAATGAGTAGGTGTTGCCGTGTGTTTCTGACACAGTTGTTAGCGCTCTGCAAATATGCTTGTATCACTCAGTTCCAAAAAAGTAATGTCTGCTCTTGATCCCCAGAAACGTCTACTAAATAATGCACATTTGAGTGTATTTTCAGCATGTCTTCTGAACCGTCACCTGCATTGTTACTTATTTTCTGCCTGTGGATGTCCCTCTTCTGCTACGGTAGGGGATTTGTGAGTAATACAGAGATAAAGGTGCAATCCTCAGACTGTGTGAATCAGCGCATCTCTCCTGATCTCCACAAAGCTGCATCCTTGTACACCAGCCGATCGGGCCCTAAATGGCTTATTTTTTAGCCATTTCTTTCATCCCCTGATGGGTTTTTTTCACCCTCTCCTTTCAGACTCAAGGCTCTGCACCTTCCTTCTGTTCAGGAAGTTGAAACATTCTTGTCTGGCTCCCTCTGCAACTGCCCTAACTATGCTCTGCTGCCAGGCTGGATAGGAGGTGGGGAGGGGGGTCTTCCCTGACTAAGCAGCTGTTGCTCAGTGCAGGTTTTCCTCCCTCCTTCCTCCGGCCCAAGCCAACTGAGACCAAATGTGTCAAACATCCAGCTGCATCCCTAGGCTAGTTCAGAGACTGTTTGCATTCAGCCATTCTTCCCTTTCAGCGCCTCCGACTGGGGTGGCACTTAGTATTCACGAAGGCAAAGCAACAGATGAAGGGAAGTTAGCTTCCCATTCAGACTTCCTTGTATAAGAAGCTTCCCTGAGCAGCGCCAACAACTCAGGGCAATTTGACACAGCGAGCTTGCAAGCAAATTAGCACTTCACGTGCCCTGGGCCAGAGCTGGTGTTTTACTCTCGGAGATGGGACGCTACCATACATTTAATAGAGAGCTAGATCGTGCCTTTAAAGCACAGGCCTTCATTGTGGGAGGCAAGCGGGAGAGGGCTGCCTTGCAGCAGGGACCCTACAAGGAACTTTGGGAGACTTGGCCAGAATTTCTCATGGGGCAGCTTCACCACAGTTGGAAAGGGCGGTGTCGCTGTATATTCCCCCTCTGACCCAGCCAACTCTGTAGGCTGGTGCTAAGGGTCCTAGGATGGGTAAGGGGCCCATTCTGCCCTTGCTCCCAACCCAATCCACACTCAAGGGCACCGCATTCTGCTGAGGAATAGCACACTGCTGGAGCCGACGTGCCTGTGCTCTGCGTCCCACGTCGAACCAGCTAATTAATGAACTGTTAGTGCACACCAGCAGGGTCCACACAGACCGTCCGCGGCAGGCTCCTGCGGGATAAATTCCCACCCCAGCTTGCTGCACCCTAAACATGCGTGTGGACAAGTCTTTGCAGTTGAAGTAGGCAAGAGGGACTGAGAAGAGGAAGGCGAAGGAGAGGCATAGAGGTGAACAGCCTTGACCAAGGCCACACAGCCGTTCAGTGTCACAGAGGGGAACAGAACACAGGTATCCAGGCACCCGACCCTATGCCCTGTGCCAGCAGATCAGTGGCTCTCAATCTTTTTTTGCCCAGTGATCTCTAAACTGCGGCCCCCCAACCAGAGGTGACACAGGCTGGGTGGCTCGCTGAGGTGAGTCAGAGGTTGGAGGTGGCGCTCCCTCTCCGAGCCCCGCCTGGGGCTGAAGCCCTGTTTATTTTGGCGGACCCCCTGAAACCTGCTTGTGCTCCCCCAGGGGGGACCCAGGCTCCTGGCTGAGAACCCATGCACTAGATCACACTGCCTCCTAACTGGAGACAACTGGGTGCTTTGTGATTGGCGCTTATGTAGCACTAGCCATGGGAGGATTTCAAAGGATGAGAGAGAGTAAGAATTTGTGTGTGTGTCTGAGAAAAAGCGAGACAGACACAGGCAGGGAGAGAAAGGGAGAACGTGGATGCCTTTTTCCCTAAAAGGAAGGCACAGGATTCCTAAATCACTCTCTTGTCCTGGAACTAAAGCTACAGCTATCAAACAGCAGAAGCTTTGATTTGCAATATAAGCCCAACTGTTCAGTATGAAAACCCCAGGGGGAACGGAAGGGAGCGGATGAAAAGGAAAGAGACAAGAAGCTAAATCACCCTCCAACTCAAGCTCAGGATCCTGAGACACCAGGCAACCCGAAAACCTTTCTGTGCAACAAAAATCCTTCACTATGTCTCAGTTGCAAGAGCGATGGGAGCGGGTCTCTTAGTTTAAATGCTACCCTGGGCAATAGAGATGGCTAAGGACAGACGGCCTTAGAGTACTCAAGTCCGCTGGGAATCAAAGCAGCAGTGCAGGCACCAAGGGTGGCCCCTGTGTAAAAATAACCCCTGAAGGGGGAAAATGTTACAATCTGTAAAAGAAGTCACCTCCTGCGGAAACCCCACAAATGAGGCAGAGCAGGACAGACACAGGTGCCTTTCACAGCCTCTTTGGCCTCAACAGGAGGGCTTCTCCCGTCGACCCAGCTACTGCTTCTCAGGGAGGTGGAATAACTACGCTGACAGGAGAAGTCGTGTCTTCACTAAAGCTGCACTGCTGTAGCGTTGTCAGTGAAGACGAGCCCTCAGACACAGCAATGTAGCTCCTGACATGCAAGCAAGGAAGAGATTGCAGTTAGCTTGGGCTCTGGCAGCCTTGATACCTCAGAGGAAAAAGGGAATAGATGTTTTCCTCGTTCCAGATAAACATGAGCTCCCTGGGAGGAGATAACGGGAGCGGGCAGGCACTCTGGGTAGTTTGGTAGAAAAAAGCAAAATGTACTGGAGAGAGGAGAGCCCTGTAGAAAACCAAACGCAGACGTCATGGCCTTTGAATATTTTTTGCTGGAAACCGTGAGGAGATACTATTGCTCAGATTTGTCCACACGGCTGAATTGCACAAAAATGTGGGTGCAACTTGTGCTCACAAGTCAGAGGCTCCTCTTTTCTTCTTCTTCTTCTTCTTCTGTTATTATTATCTGTATTACCGTAGCACCTAGAAGTCCTAGTCCTGGCCCAGGACTAGCAAAAGCGAGGTGCTGTACCAACACAGAACAACATGCCATCCCCTTCCTCCAAAGAGCTCATGAGCTAAGTGAAAAATGGTCTCCTGGGGAGTTCATGTCATCAAGAAACTTATGCTCAAAACCCCACTGCTGAGTGTGCAAAGTGGGTCCACGTGCCTTTTGCATGTGCAAATGTCTGTTTGTACAAATTGCAAGTTCAGTTTGTGGGGATACCAAAGCTGCATTTGTAACCTTAGCCCTCTTATTCAGATGGTACCCCAATTAGGCTGTACCAGTGCTGAAACCCCAGCTACCAAACTAAGTGGAAAACAATAGCAGTTATCATATAATGCCCTGCCACTGATTTTCCTGCCTCCTCTTTCCTCCTGTGCCAACAGGGGGCAGAAATAGGCAAGATTCCTTCAAAGAAGAGGATAAGAATGCAGATAAGAATGGAACCAGCAGGGGAGATGAAGGGAGGGTGTGAGGTATTACATTCCCGTTTGCAACCACACATATGCAGAGATGAGGGATTGCCCAGTTTAGGAGACAGCAATCAAAGACTGGGTTGGCCTTTTTTTTTTTCTTCCGAGATTTGTGTTTCATCTCGGGGTCTTTTGTTTTTTTAAACAGAAAAGACCAAACGTTCAGGTGTCGGCACGCTCACCGCACCCATAAACCCTGCATTTGCATATGCAAATCAAGTTTTTTCCCCACATAGGTCTAAAGCCAACAAGTCCCTCAAGCACGTGCAGACCTTCAAGCACAAGTCATCCTATTGAAATCAGTGGGACGACTCCTGTGCCGAAAGCGCGTTGCGGCTCCAGGGCCATAAGCATGCATTCTCATGTGCAGTAATCGCCCAAATTGCACTCCGAAACACATGCAAATGCTGCAGGCAGAATTTATGAGCCCACATTTCCAATGTAGGCTCAAAAATAAATGTTTCGGTGGGGTCAAGTTTTAGAACCAATTCAATCTATTTAGATAGTAAGGTCATCAGGGAAGGAACTGTCTCTTACTCCGTGTTTATACAGTGCCTAGCACAACGGGGACTCAATTTCAGTCACGGCTTCTAGATGCTACCATAATACAAATTGATAATAACAGTAATTAACAAATCAGGGTCACTTTAATAGGTTAGCTGCTGTACGTTAGAGATAGGCATAGTCCAATGAGCAGATCACAGGTAGCAACACTTTAATTCCAATAATAAAATATTTGTATTCCTAAAGCACCCCTCATGTCTGCATGCAGACAGTGCTGTATAATCTCAGTTTTGACAGTGACTTCTTTATAACCTTGGGTGAGTCACTTAACCTCTCTGTCTCTGTTTCCTACTCTTTAAAATGGGAAGATTATGAACACAGTTTAATAGGTGTGAAGTGCTTTGAAAAGATGCACTCGTCTGAACACAGATTAAGGTGGAAAATAAATTTATTGACACGAGTGTTTATATTTTTAATAGAGCTGGCAGGAAAATACACTTTATTTTCTGTGAAGTTAATTTTCCATGTTTTCATATTAAAAAAGCCCAAACTGATTTCCCCCCCCCCAATTTTCAATAAAAACACGGACAATATTGATGCAAAAGAAAGGTTTTCTATTTAGTCAAAGAGGCAATTATGTTAAAAAACAAGTGACAACAAATTTCCTACCAGCTCTAACTTTTAATAATCAACTGAATTTCTCCAGCTCCAAATAACAGTCTTAATTAAGGTATGAAGCCACAAGCAGGGGCTTAGCTGCACATCTCCTTTTGACTGCATGTGAGCAGGACCTGAAACTCTTATAGAGATGGAGGGTTAGTGCCTATTATATAGAGATCTTAACTTAAAGCATCACCTCTCTTGCCTTGTGCTCCAGTGTGACAGATGCTGGGAGCGACGATCGCTCCAAGAGAGAACCCTGAGAGGGCAAGATACAATGGTGGAGAAAAGCAGGGCCTTTTCTTTTATCTGCCTGCGATTTTGGAAAATGCTCTCCTTCAGTCTAGGCTGAATTACCTCTGGAGCATCAACGAGGGTGATGGTGTTCAAATGTGTTTGGCTTGTTTTCCTGCTTTAGCGTGTGCTGTGTTGTAATATTTTCATGTTGTGAGGGACAATGGAAGTTGTTTTCTTTGTTATCTTTGAGCCTAATCCAAGTCCATTGGAAACCAATGCAAAGGCTGCTGTTGACTCTGATGGGATTTGAATCAGAATTTACTTCACTGTGCTTCTGTACTTCTAATAACTCTGGGCCCAGTCACATCGGAAACCACTGCCCTGTGCTGGGCTGTAGTGCAATGGCCCTCTGTCCCAGGGGAAGCCTTGAGAAGCATGCAGGATGCTTTCCTGAGACCCCAGGGTGCACAAGCTACTTCACTGAGGGCAGTTTATTTCCTGCCTAACCCAGCCAGCTACTTCTGGGAGCCAGCGCAAATGTCACCTCGTAAACCTGATGCATTTGCAGTGTGAAGAAATAGGAAATTGGACACAATACATCCTCTATTTGCTAACAAGAGCACTGCATCCAATTTCATGGTCCGTGTTGACAATTAACAGATTTTTATTTTCCTAATTGAAAGGATTTGACCTACAGGATTTTGTGCTTGTGGTTCAACACTACCCATAGGCCAGGAAACCCAGCCATATTCTAACTGTGGGCAGCAAGGGAAGAGGAACCCAGATCTCCCCACTCTGGGTTGTGACAGACATTCTGTGGCAAGCACCAACCCAAAGGAAAACCAAACCCATGAGCTGTGCCTTTAATTCCTGCCCAGGCTAAAGCACACACATTACAAAAACAACATTTTAATTTAAATTCCGATTCCTCGTTCATTCACGGGAGCTGGCTCTGAGCGGGGATTTCATTAAAGGCTTTAATAGATTTTATAGGACTTGTCAGATCCCGAAAGGTTATGGAGCAAATGCATTTTCTCTGCTTCCAGAATTTCAACAACGGTTCGGTAAACAAATTTACCATGAAAATGCAAAAAGTCCAGCCTTGTACAGACAAGGAGAAATGAACTTCGTCTGAGTGACTCAAAGGCATCAAGATGGGCTAGTCTTTCCCCCTCCTTCCTTGCTTCTCTTATCCTTTTTATTTCTGTTAACGTGCTATGCAGTTCAGCAGACAGTTGTGGGTTTTTTGGGGAAGGAAACAAGGGAAAGAAACTTCAGGGGGGTTTCTGTTGATCAGACACATCTGAGTTTTTATGAGAAATGCTGAAATGTTGGCCCTTAAAAGCACAGTTACCCCTGAGCATGAGGCTTAGGAGGAGGCACTGCTATGGGACTTCTTGATCAGAGGTTGGAAGATCCATGCAGACCTCATTTTAGGGTGGTTCTGCTTGGGATCTGGGAGCCCCACTTGCTTGGAAGGGAAGCGCCGCCACTGGCATAGAGCTTCACTGTGTTAGGACAGAACTCATGCTGTGAATGGGATACCCAGATTTCATGTGGTAAAGTCAGTGGCGTGTGTGTGTGAGAATAAAGAGAGAGCCAAGACAGGACAACATTCAGGCTTCATTCCTTCCTCCAATGTAGGGCTCTGGCTCATCAAGCCCTTCCTGAAGTAGAGTTATCTAAGTTCCTAGACATAACCATACTATAGTGTCCCCTATTGGGAAACGATCGTAAGGGGGGATCATTCAGTGCATAAAGTTAAGCACCAACAGAAATCTTTGCAGGATCAGGGCCAAAATTAGTACAGAACCTTGTGCTCCACCTGCCGGGTACTGTTAAGATGGAACATTGTGCCGTGGGGGTGGTAGAGCTCATGTATGGGCAAATGGGGCCTAGTTGCATAGGAACTTGGTTTTGCATATTACTGTGAAATGTGCCAGTTTAGTCCAGGCAATAAGGAGAAAATACCAGCACTCAAAGCCAACATTGTGTACTGCTAAATGTCAATACTCCTGAGATCTGGGGAGCAACAGGTGAGGAGAGGTGGAGAGAGCAGTCTATGCAAATATCTGACTTTTCCCACAGGAATATGTTTAACATCCGTTTAGCTGCAGGGATCAACAAAAATTGCCATTTCCTCCCCATGGTTTTGGCTCATTTACAGATTCAGAATGCGCTCTGCCCCAGAGGAGCAGCATTGTGCCTAGACCAGGATCTAGACTCTTCTTGCAATAAAATGCCATGTCACCGAAATGAATTCAAGTTACTTTGATATCGTAAGTGTCGTTAATGCCTTTGACTTTACCAAAGCGGTCAGAAAGGTAACACTCCCCTTTGTCGCAGGGCCTTTGGCCACTAGCGCTTCTATTACCTGCAGAGGTAGAGGAGTGGACTCTTGCTGCAAGGCAAGGGAGCTAGAGGGAAGAGGATGTTTTCTGGGCTGTGAATCCCCTCTGAGAAACTTGTTCAATATCAGAGGCCATGTAAAATTCATGGGTAGTTGGTTATGCACAAGCACGTAGAGTCCATTGCAGTGGGGAGGGGAATTCTGGGAGCCCTGTGTCTGTCTAAAGGGGAAATATATTTGCTAATTCTTGTTGTTGATGCTCTCAAACAAAGAAGGGACTTGCTCAGTTGGAGAATAAGAGAGGTTGTGTGTTAAAATCGGGGAGGTCTTCTAGTCTGGGAAAAATGGAGTCTTGGTAAGTACCAGACAGGAAGTCGAGTCCCTCAATCTGGGAAGAACAGTCTATGCTAGCCTCACTCCAGGGAAGTCTCCTTAATCCATCAGTTCACCTGAAAGAGAAGGATAAAAGGGCAGGACCTGAATTTGTATTTCAAAACTCAGTTCCCCTCTGTGCTGGTTACCAGACAGGTGGGTGCCCACTGCTTTACAGCATCCTGAGTGTGATGGGGAATTGGGTGAGAAAGGAGAGGGCCTGGAAGGAAAGAAGACAGGAGAAGAGAGGAGACAGGAAGTATGTGGCGACTGATGTAAATGATGGAATATTATCCCTATGGTTCAGAGTAATGTTCTGCAGTAAATAGGGCTCATGGTGTGGAAACATCCAAGGCCAGATCGTGCCCAAGTAGATGCTGTTGGCAGGAAGAGCAGAATCATGGAGGAGCGGGTTTGCAGAAGCGCAGAGTACTCACATTTCCGCCTGAAGTCAATGACAGCTATTAGCAGCGCTGCCCTAGAACAGAGTGGAGAAAGGTCATTCAGTCTGGTTCATGGAGAATTAAGATATTTCAAAATTTGGTTTCATTCTGCTTTGGAATGAAAACCAAAAATTCTGAAATTTTCCATGAAAGGGTACACAGCCCCAGTTCTGGGGCAGCCTGCCTGGAGAGCTTCCTTCCCCCCAACCAAGCCATGGACCCTGGAAGACCTTGGAGCCCAGACTGGGGTGGAGCTGCCAGGCTCTTGGCTCCCTGTCAGCCTACCAGGTGGGTGAGCTGTCAGGAAACTAGGGAAGTTTCAAAACTAGCCTGGTAGGCAGGATTCTGTCAGAACTTCATTGAAATCAAACCTCCTGAACAAAACATTTTGATTTCGACAAACAGGCACATTCCGACAAAAGAATGATTCTTTGGAATTTTTCTGATTTGCTCTATCATCACCTCTGAGAAATCAGACCTGGAGAGGGGGATCCCATAGTTGGAGGGCAAATAAGGCTTCAGATTTGAGACTGTTTCTTTTCCTTACTCTAAAGAAACCTGGGTTCTGATGCACAGCATCCCCAGGTGGAATGGCTCACCATGCTGCTAATAAAAATCAAGCTGCTTCATAGATCACCATTTAGAATCACCAGTAAGAGCCAAACAACAGAAATCAAACTCTAATTCCCTAGTGGGTCCTGGCAGCTGATTCTAAATGATGATGAATCAAGTGAAGAGAAGGCCTCTTGTTTTTTGATGAGCTTTGTAAACACAGCTGAATATCAGAGGAGACTTTGTGGGCATGTTGTTAATATTAAGGGCGTAGGGGAAAGCAGCTTGGATAAAATTATAATTGACAAACTTTCAACCCAACTTTTTTTGTCTGAGATTCAGAAAAGTTGATGCCATTCTGTTTGCCCCCCTCGCCGCCGCCTTTGTTATTTCCTCTGCTTATGATTTTGCAATTTGAGACTGACAGATTCTAACACACACCTGCTCTGGATGCCTTCCCAGCCCTACAAAAACATGTTATGAAAAGCAGCAGTACATTTCAAGCGCTGCAGTTATTAGCATGTCACTGCCTGTGTGGGAGAAGTGTTTGGCCTCACAATGGTAAGGCATCCAGGTGATTACACGTGCACGTGGGGCCAAGTGCTAAGACGTGCTGATCATCTGCGTCTTCCATTGACTTCCGTGGGAATTGCAGGCGGCTCTGGATTTGGACCATCGTCTTGTCACTTGATTGCTGACAGAATTATAGTTTTATGGCAGCTAGGGTTGAGGGGGCGGGGGGAACCAATTTCAGCTAGTCTATTCTCCTGCCAGTGCTATATAGTTCCCTGTATAATTTACAGAGCTTTGCATAGTTTTGCATTAAATATTCAAAGCAATGGGGATTCTACCACATACTTGGGAGATGATTTCACCGCGGAATAGCTTTCATTTTCAAGAAAAGTTTCCTACCATTCAGCTTAAATTTTGATTTTCAGAATTCTGTTACTCCTAGTTATACCTTACCTGTGTCACACTTCATCATTCTTCTCCGTCCGTGCTGTATATGGCTGGGATTTGCTATGTTACCTAGGGCATTTGGCTGCTAATTTCCTGTTCATTTTATTGGCAGCTGGGTATGCAAAATCATTAAGCAGTTCCAAAAAAATATAATCTCAGCCTATTACATCCAGTAGGCTGTCATGCAGGACCGTTCTTTCATTATCCAGCAGCTGAGGTCCATAACAAGTAAACCAACCTTGTCAACACTCAAGGGAGCTTCTGCACTGATGTAGCAGGACATTACTACTCATAATTCTCCTTTTTGTGTCACATATTTGGGAGCAAAGTTCATATTTCCCTCACAATGTGCTGCACTCTAAACGAACTTTTGGGTTACTCTGACACAGAAATCAGCGTGAAGCTGTGAACCCCGTACGCACAATCAGACCTACACAGTTGTGCATGCATGCACCCACACATAGGACTTTTCAGATGTGGAACATATCCCGGGGCTTTTACTGAATCCTGTCTTTAGGTAGACCACGTGGTTAGGGCTTTCACATGTGAATGGTTTTTAAGGGTGACAGGGTGTTGTCCATCCATAACAAACAGCTGTTTTTCACCATTGCTGAGGGCCTTAATCAGAGAGCAGCCATTACCAGCCAAACATAAAAAAAATCCTATCAGAATAGGATTCACAAAGAAACATGAGAAACCACTTCTCTGCTGCCACCTAAAGTTCCAGTCGGGCAGTGACACCTTAGAAAAGGCGAAGACACAGGCTAGATTCCAGCTCTTTGGAGCAGAGCATTTCAGCAGTTGTGATCTCTCTTTGAAGGTGCTGCCATCTATTGATACCAGTTATACAGGGCTCCCTGTAAGAGGAGTCATTTTAAGGACAACCTGAGAGAAAGAGTTAAAGCAACTATAGTCTGCATAGAATCTGGTAAACTACTCAGAAGTAGGGATACGCAAACTGGTCCCTGCCTCCAAACCTTGGACCCCAAATATGAAGCGAATCTTTTTTTTGCAGTTTGAAGGAGTTAACCTTTAAGAATAATTTTCCATTTTCCTATTTCTCTGCTTCTGGATGCAGCAGGACCAAAATAACACCAGAGAGGCAGATTCTAGACGTAGATCCTTGCCAGACGTAGCAGCTACGCAGAACCTTGCCAGGAATACAGTTCTTGTGAGCTCTGCAGCTGGCGTTTGCAGCACCATGATTTTCAGAGGAGCAGCCAAATTTTTCAGCATTCATGTGAATTAAATCTCTGGAGATCAACTCATAGCTACACATAACTCCTTTGTTCCACCAGCTATTGGAGGAAGCTTACTCAAAACCAGAACTTCTCTGGAGTTCTGTGACCCCTGAGTGAGCCTAGTCTACACCTTTACCCTCCTCCACCAATAGTCCATTGAACTGCAGGAAGCAGGACCATGTCCTGTATTAGAAACTGATTTTAAAATAGCTATTTCCAACTACGTCTGAAGTGATGTTTTATCACTAATTGCCCCCTTTAATCAGCTCTGTCCTTAAGATAGCACATTTCTGTCCTCCCTCTCGCAATTTAGTTGTCTGTTTTCCAGAATGAGAAATCTCTCTCCTCACCTTAGATATATGTCAATATACCACAACCATCACCATGGTATCTGAGTGCCTTAAATGATAAGATTGAATATTAAAATATTAAAAATTCCAATGACTGCTTTGTTTTTCTCCCTCCATCTCCTACTGGTTAGGATTGTACCATCCTTACTGTGGAAAAGCAAGCTAGACACAAGAAGGGAGCTTTATAACGAGTCTAAGATACTGAAGAACATGGTCCACCTAATCTCATTCAGAAGCATGTTCCTCAGTCATGGGACACCTTGTGCCAGGAAACCCCCAGGATAAAAATAGTAATATCTACACCACCACTTGGAACTTTGAGCTTACATTTCTTCTTGGCAGGTTGGGTAGCTGGAAGCATGAGGCAGAACATCATGGGTGTTCGGCCATTGAAGCAAAACTGGAATGAAACCAAACCACTCACTCATAAAAGCCGCAAGAAGCTTCAAGCTGATACTTCATGTCACCAGCAGAATTCTCTTTCACAAGACCATGACAGTGCCCTGGAGGCATAAAGGGTTTTCTTACAGATGTGCCAGCAGAATTATATACATAAATCCACATGCCCGTCTTCAAGTGGAGAATATGGAATAACTGAAGCTGCTGGTAAAGTCCGGTTTTCTCCTTTTTCACAGCCACCATCATTTTGCATTATTGCTTGTGAAATTGTCTCGGTGAAACAGTTTGGAAAAATCAGAGTCAGCCTGAACCTTCGTCCATCTCCTGAAATGAACCCAAACTTTCTTGACTGTCGGTCAGTATGGGGAAAAGTATCAGCTCCTTCTTCTTTCCTTATGGCTGTGATTACCTAGGTCCTGGTTAAAACACACTGATGATTGATCTTATTATTTTTACTTGCAGTATATTATTTAGCGACTAGATGTCTCTTTGTGCTGTACAGAGTTCCAAGTAATGTGTGCTCCCTAGTAAATAAGGGAGACAAAGGTGGGACTTATGTCATGTGGAAACCTGTACCTGTAGTTACAACTGTTTTCTTTAACCAATGCCTCCTGTTTAAGACAGACTAATTTTGTTAACATTTTTTTAGTTTTTTTATTGACTGAAATAATTCAGTGAAAACACCAATTCCTCAACGGTTTTCAAAATCATCAAGTCTGAATTTTACACCAAAAAAAGTTTCATTGAAACGTTTCACCGAGCTCTATCCAAGAATGCTAATTCTGTGTGCATGTGTTTGAGTGTGCCTGGGTATAGAAGGCCGACTCTTTGCATGTGTGTGTGTGGAATTATTTCCGTGTTCTGGATTCCAGCCCACAGTTTGCAAGGAATATCACCTTCCCCTCTCCTCACCCAAATTCTCTCAGAGCTGGGACAATGGAAGGCTCATTCTGCCACACTGCCAGTTAAGGCCAGTAAGCTTCCAACAGCCAAGTGGCTGAAATTTCCCTGATCAGATCTGATTACATTTAGTGAAGCTCCTGTCAGTGGTTCTGTAATGGAATTCTGAAAGTCATTGTACATAACCCAGATGGGCTCTTCACTGCACTTTTAACCCTCTTCCAATTCTAGATGACAGTGACATTAGCTATGAAGATTTCAGCCTAACGCAGCTATATTACAGTGTTTGCTGGCAACGTTAAAGCTGAAAGAACCCTTCTGTTCTGAACCCCTCTTTGTCATGGTATAGAACTTTCTCAGGAGGAGAGGAAAGGAAAAGGATGAAGGTGGAAAGACCTTGTGATCTGGTCTCAGTGGAACTCTGTTCTGTGCAGCTTGGGTATAGTGAGGCACCACTTAAGTCTCACGTAAATCCAATTTTAAGGCTTAGATGTTGAGTCAGCTTTCTGCGCAATGGTGAATTTTACCCATAAGTACCTATAACTTTAACAATAAAATGGAGCTGACAGTGCATGTCAGAAGAGAATATATGGTAATGGGTTTCTGGGTTTGGAGCAGCACATATAAAAATTACAGATAAAAATGTATAATGAACACTTAGGGTTGCAAAGCCAAGCATTTCAAAGTTAGGAAATACCTAAATTAAGGATGCCTGTGCAACCTTAACTCTGCCCCTTTATGTAACTACATTATGATACACACTTTAATCCTATTCCTCCCCCCTCCCGCCCACAAAAAAGTGATGTAGGAATACAGGTAACACAAACAAAGAAGATATGAGTGTATCTTCTACTTGTTTTTCTCTTCCTTGATGGCATATTTATAACACAAGAGAACTATACGATGACTGGGGTGGTAGTATCACATGATACCATGAGCAGATCCCTTCAGAGGGATGTTTCAATGTTCATTGCCATGAAAACACCAGTATTGGTGGGAGGATAAAAACTATAATATAAATCTCAGGTTATTTGAAATGGTTTATCACCGAGTCTGTCTTGATTTTCAGACTACGTGAGCAAAGATTCAACTACTCTTGTTCGCTCAGGAAATTCAGCTGTGGGGCATTTGTTAAAACAAACATGTGAGTTCTAACATTTTTACATTAATACAGCAGTGAGGGTATATGTGTGTATGTGGTATGGGGGATATGAGGTCACTTCTCTTTGAATGAGTCCCGACTCTTATTCTCTCGTTAACTCAAAAGAGTTCATAAATGCTATGAAAAGGCCTTGAAACACAGACAAGGTTATATTAATTCAGCCACCTTGCTTGCACAATGGACTCTTTGTCAGAACTCCAGCTTTGAACATGTTCAGTGTTACTTCCTTTTCCATTCCTTCATCTCAAGCCCAGGGCTACAACAAGCTCCGCTCTGTTGAAGGACACAAAGAGGCTATACAGCATCTTCCTCCAGATGTGAGGTTGACCAAAGCTCTCCTCCTTCTTTCTCTATCTCCGCACCCCCCAGCCCTGTTCCGCTGTTGTCATTTCAATCACAGAAATGATTTTCTTCGGTCTGGTGATTCCTGTACTCAGATTTGTTAATTTCTTCACAGCATCCCAAGATCTTCAGCACCCAGATGTCACGGTAGGAAGGCTTTCCCACCTCCGGAAGGAACAAAGCACTCTTAATAATGCATAAAGAGGTTTCTGAGAAGTTGGCTGTGCTTGATCAGAGAGTAGCATACAAACCCTCGTATATTTATTACAATTTACAGTGGATGAACCAGTTCAGTAGAAATGATGATGAATCAAGTGAAGAGAAGGCCTCTTGTTTTTTGATGAGCTTTCATAAACACAGCTGAATTCACCAAAGTGAGCCAGCCACACCTCGCCAATGTTTGGAACACAAGAGATGATACTCTAAGAATAGCTGCAAATTTATCAAGGAAATTTTTAAGACCATTCTTTTCAGAAATGTTCTGCTTCTGTTGTGACATCCCTGGAGGCTTTGTCTGCAAGGATTGGGATGCTCTGGATCTAAAATCATAAGGCTCTACAGGTGCTGTTAAAGGACCAGGTCCCAGGGTCAACCCCTGCACACAGTTCAGGTTTCTACCTGCTTCTTCAGATTCACAAATAGAGAACTTGAGTTTCACAGAATCAGCATCAACTGGGTATACATTCTGTCCTGACTGCTCAGAGCCCAGACCATTTGTGCCATCCTCCATGGCCTGGTACCTTTCAAAACACACCTTTCTCCACACACTTTCAATCATGATCCAAAGACACAGAATGGACTGGACACCTCCTCCTAAACCAAAGGACTGTGCAGCAGAATGCAGGAACACATGAACAGGTAGGTATCGTTTGCTGTAACACAGTCAAAGTAAGTTTGATGCGGTTGCGATTAGAACAAGCATCAGCTGCCTGCTAAAAACAGCTAAATATGAAATTAAATTTTAAAAATGACCTGTCCAGGAGCTAACAAACTGCATCTTTGAGTGCAACTAAGCATCCTGCCACAGAGTTACAGGTTGGTAGGACTTAGTATGCAGTGGGGATTTCACACCATGGTAAAGATCAGCCAGCATACTAAATTATGACATTGAAAGTTCTCTCCATAAAGGCCCATTTACCTCAATCTGGATATGAGCCAGTTGGGGCCAATGGAGTTTCAGACACAGTTATTCTTTGTTGGCAGCACTCTGTACCTGCTCCTCCTCCTCCCTTGGCTCAAGACCTGGTTTTCTTTTTTCAAACAGGCACACTGGAGTAATGTTCTTCCTGTTGACTTTGGCCATTACAGATAAGCCAGTGTGTATGTGATTGTGTGTTCAATTCTGTTAACACAAGCTTATACACTTTATAAAATATGTTTGGGGACAAAGGCTCTCTCTGATTAGGGTATTTTTATATTGTATAATAGTGTATAAAGTGAAATTCTATCGAACTCCACCACCATGTTTATTTAACATATAAAGATCTCCCACCCACACAACAGAAACAGGATATAATACACACACACATACACACACACACACAGGTGAGCAGAAATAGGAAGTAACTTTCATAGAGTTTCACAAAAAATGTCCTTTGTTGACATTCAAATTTTGAATGCAAAAAATGTAAAAAAAAAAATTGAATTTTGAAACCTTTTTAGCTGGTTCTATGTTGGTCAAAAAAGGGATGAGATTTTTGTGATTTTGTTGTTGTTATTGAAGCATTGTCCTATTTTTTCATCAAAATTTGAAATTTTGCCAAAAAGTTTGCTGAAAATTTGAAGTTCTAAACATTTTGACCGGCTGTAATATTAAAGTTACAGCTTGCTTTGAAAACAGTTATTTTGGCTGATGAAACTAATAATGGTAACTTGACCAGTCATCATTCAAAACTGAAAGTATACTTATTGTATCAGTGGTGTAAAGGCAAAAGAGTTTAGGAGCATCTCTTGTGTGTCACAATATTTTGGTGGTTTCCCATGTTTATTAAAGGCTGTTTTTCTTTTTCGTTGTAATAATCCTGTTCTGTGTTTTGTATAAAGATTGTGTTTTCTTGACCAACTTAACTGAGAGTTAAAGTTTTTAGGTGGGAGTGGAATGCAGAAGGAAATCCCGATTCCATAGTGAACAATTTAATGAGGGTTTTGCCACTGAAGAGGGCCAAGATTTCACCAACAGAATACCACAACTATAAGTGTGTGTGTGTTTGGGTTTGTCCTACAACAGCAGTCTCTGGTGGACAACAAAATGATAGCAGCCACCTAAACTAAAATAAGAGAGACTTTCTTAACATGGTTTCAGAGTAACAGCCGTGTTAGTCTGTATTCGTAAAAAGAAAAAAGAAAAGGAGTACTTGTGGCACCTATGCTATGCATCCGATGAAGTGAGCTGTAGCTCACGAAAGCTCATGCTCAAATAAACTGGTTAGTCTCTAAGGTGCCACAAGTACTCCTTTTCTTTTTTCTTTTTTCTTAACATGAGGATCTGATTCTATTTTCACTTAAACAAGAGTAAATTAGGAGTAAAGTCTATGGAGTTACTCTGTCATAAAACTGGTGGATAAGATATGCCCCCCACTTTTCTGCTATTAAACTTTTTTTCCATTGCTGAATTTTGAAATTAACAAAAATATTGAAATGAGGTGAAACAAAGTGATTTAGAAGCAATAACTAACTCTTCAAGAATCTTCTGCAAAAGCTAAAAAAAATTAGCTGTAATGAGTTAACACATGCAAGAAAATAATGTTCAGGTGAAGAACAAGCTGCCTAAGAAATGTGCTGTCTTCACTGGAGCTTTGTCCCACACTACAAAGTCAGACTCCTTGCTGACACCAGGTGCAGCCAAACTCGCACTGAATGTGGTTTAGGCCCATGTGTAGCCAAGGACAAACTGTGTTCAGTGCTCAGCATTCTTTCAGTAAGGTTCTGATCAAGGTTACCTAAAGTTTGTCCTGCTTTATGCTTGCCGTGGCAGCTGACCCTTGCTCGGCACTGGTTTGTGTGCCCCTGTTGGTATTTGTTCTAGAGTAGACCCTGGCTTCAGAGTCTTTCTGCCAGAGATTTAGGGCAAGATCCTTAAAAGGGCTCTCCGCATGTTGGGTGCTGACCTCTGGACAATCTTGGCCATAAGGTGTCACAAGAGGATTTGTGGGGCGAGTACTTTTGAAAGCCTGACCCTCACTTCAGTGCCTGAATAGGAAGTTGAGCTCTTTTGATATAGACCCCAATTGTGGATGCTGAGTGCATGAAGATCTGGATCCAAACTCTTTGAACATCAAGCCCATGCCCCTTGATGTGCTTAACTTGAAACACGTGCTGAAATCCTATTGGAGTCAGGGATGGACTTAAGGAGATGTTTAAGTGCTTTCCTGAGTGAGGGTCTACGGTTCAGCCCTAGAGTGCTCAGCGGGCAAAATGCCCTTTGAAGTTGACAGGAGATTTCCTCCTTCATAACAACTTGCTTGATCAGCTCTTCAGTGCAAAAAGGCTTTGGGAAAACAAATTAGGACTGAAATACACTAAT
Organism: Natator depressus; assembly: GCF_965152275.1. Classification (NCBI taxonomy): domain Eukaryota; kingdom Metazoa; phylum Chordata; order Testudines; family Cheloniidae; genus Natator; species Natator depressus. The sequence goes on along the minus strand of NC_134246.1, from coordinate 5,582,904 downwards.
GCGACTTAAATATTTAACTGGAATTTCAATTGGCCTTGATCCCTTGAACCACAGTAACCGCATAGTACGAAGCTGAACATTTCCTTACCCCTGCATGTGGATAAGTGGTAATTGTCTAGTCTCGTCAAGGCTGAACTGAAGCATTTGAGGCAAGAAAGGATTTAAAGCCTGCTGCACCTGGCAAGCTTAAAGCCAGAAGTTTGCTTCTGTAACTAGATGCTGCAAGTCACTAAACGAAAGGCTGATCTATGCATGGCCATGTAAATATCTTCCACCACTTGACAATTCAATTATATTCGTGTTCCAAGTGCTGTTGATCTCTTTGTGAACATATGTGCAAGAAAAGTAGGCAAACTGCGGCCACTGGGAGCTGTTGGGGGCCGTGCCTGCAGATGGTCAACGTAAACAAACTGTCTCCTGGCCTGCCAGCTGATTACCCTGATGGGCCACGCATCAAAGGTTGCCGAACCCTGTGATAGCCAATGGAAACAAAATAAAATCAGCCAGTGCAATGTTAAGCTAATGAGACAGGTATAAGCCATGAGGTAGCTTCCTTTCTGAACAAAGGTTACCAATTTTCTCCTCTGTAATACTCGTGGGGGAATTCTGCACCACTGCACATGCTCAGAATATATGTCCTCTGCAGATTTTGTTGCTTCCCCACAGAAAAATGACTTTCTGATGGGGAAGCAAAGGGAAGCCACAAGAGTGATCATGTAGCCCTCCCCAGCAGTATGTTTCAGGTGCTCAGGGCAGCCGGTAGAGAGGTAAATCACTGAGGGGCAGGGGACAGGACTGGGGAAGACCTGGCTGGTGGCTCCTACCCTGCGCTGGGCTCAGCTGCTAGTCCCAGCTGGACTGGGGAGGACAGGACTTCCTCTTCCCCTGCATGGCATCCGGGGCCATGTCAGACCCACCCCGAGATTTCTCCCCCAGCTGTAGGAAGCTCTGCAAACTCCCTCCCCCCACCCGCGCTTCCTGCACCCATCACTCCTCAGCTGAGCCCCTCACACCCAGACCCCCCTTCCGAGCTCTATCCCCCCCAACCCAAGCCCGCCCCCGCTGAGCCCCAACCACCTTCACCAACCCCCTGCAGAGTTCCATTACCGTTGCACCCAGAACCCTCCAACAAGCCTCTGTGCATCCAGATCCCCCCTGCACCCAGATCCCTCACTGAGCCACCCACACCCAGATTGTCCCACACAGAACCCTCTTAACCCACACCTGGTTCTCCCCACACTAAGCCCCTCCACACCTGGATCCTGCCTTGCTGACCTTGCCTGACCACACCTGGTGCACCTGGCATGGAGGGGCAGGGCCCTGGCTTGTTTCTGGGGCGGGCCCAGTCCTTGCGCTGTGTCAGGGTTGGTGCAGCCATACCACCGAGTCTGTGTCCCGGAGTGGGGAGCTGCACAGTGATCTCCCACCTGTGTGCAGCCAGCGGCCTGTGCTCCCCAATGCCCTGGTGGAACCTCCACATTTATTTGACGAATAAAATTTGCAGAACTTTAAAGTATTGTGGGCAGAATTTTTAATTTTCTGGCACGGAATGCCCTCAGGAGTAACTGTAAGGATAATGCTAACTGGAATCAGACCTAAAACCAACCTCCCAGATTCACACTGCTCCAAATTAGTTTGGCTCCAGATCCAAAGAGTGCTGCTTCAGCCCATCTCCGATGCTATCGAAAGAGAGCAGCTCTCTTTTACAGCAAAGGAGCACTGAGCAGGGACTGAATGGTAGAGGTTTTTGCGTGTTCATGTCAAGGTGCCACATGGTGGCAGAGTTGTTCTATGAAAAAGTTCCTTCCCGAATGAAAGGAAAGCAGCAGCACTTAAAACTGAGGGTCTCAGACTGGTTTCTAGTATTCTGGATGTCAACCAAACACATTTTGGTGCTTCTACAGGCCAAGAGCGAATGGCACACGTTAGGGGCTCCTCATAGCCCCCATTCTCCGACACAAGCTCTCTGAGTTCCATGCCCCCTTCCCCCGCTATTTCAGGGACTCCCTGCAAACCTGCACCACCTCCCTCATGCCAGGGGCTCTGTGTTCTCCCCATCCTCCCTCGTAATCTCATTCCACATCATTACAGGTGCTGTGTCCTCCCCATTGTCCCCTCAATCACATGCCAGGGGGTCTGTGTATTCTTCCATGTCCCCATCTCCCCAAAGCATTTTCGTCCATCCCTGCCATGCCAGGGGCTCTGTGCCTCCCCCCCACACACACACACACGCACTCCCCCGCCCCATTTCTTTTCTCTCTGTCTGGGAGAGATGTCATTCAGGGTGTCAACATTTTTAAACTGCATTGGACCAATGGGCAGAGCCAAGCCAGTATCATACTGGAAGCTGTTCATGGCTGCCATCAACCGGTTCTTTGATCTGTAGACAAACGCAGATGTGGTTGAAGCTGCTAAGTCTGCTACTGAGATGCCAGGGCCCCTGTGTGTCCCCCAAGACAAAGACAGACCGAGAAATGCCATCAAGTTCAGTGTAGACTCTCGCTTTGCTCAACTAATCAATGTGCAATTGATTATAAAAAAAAACCTAATGAATTGAACTCAAAGTGTAACTTAATCAGCTGCAATGGGGCTGAGCACCCACCATTCTAAATGAAGGCAATGGGAGCTGCAGGTGCTTGGGACGTTGGTAAATCACGATCCATGTAGGTAGGATGGTGAAGATGAGAGTGCCTCCCCCTGGCTCCTCCAGCTCTGCCTCCTCCTTCGCTGATGCAGTGAGAGCTCCCTTGAGAGCTTCAATCTGCTTTGACACCCATGCAGTCAGGTTCTAACGGCTGAAGGAAAACAGAAGGGAGAGGTGGGGAAGAAAGGCCCAGCTGACACATTACGTACACACAGCCAGGCTTATCGGCCTTAGACAACCTCACCTTCTAAAACAAGCCAGCCGTGCTAGCCCAACGGAGGCACCTCCAGCACACCTCTTCTGCCCAGGAGAAGGGAGTCTCAGCAGTTAGCACCATCCTGGAATTCCCTGTCCCCAAGGGAATCCCTAGGTAGCCACTAGGCCTGCATGTGGCTCTGCCACCAGGAGGGAAGCCAGATTCTAGCCCCAAAACTCTACAACCTGAGACACAACCCTAGATTGGCAATGAAAACATCAGGTTACTTCCAAGAGGTTGCGCCAGGGTTAGGAACGCAGGCCTGTGAAAATGCTGTGCGTGAAATCCCGGCCCCAATGCAGGTAGTGGCAAAACCCAGGTCCTGAGAGGAGCCAGAATTTCAGCTTTCCTCATTGATTTGCCACTGAGAACATAAAGCAAGAGCTCTGATGCACTGAGATGAGACAAGCACCCTCTGCCTGGAAAGCCTTTAGTTTTCAAGTAGTCAACTCATCTCCTTTTCGAGGATCCCCCTTCATCGCTATCACCTGGCCCCCAGAAGCTCTTTGCCATGTCTGCCATAATTCACCCCCATGAGGATCAGGCAGGATACTCTATAAAGATATATAAATAACTCCATAACGGGGCCGAGAGGTTGTGATTGTAAACAGGCCTCTCCTTCTCCTCTCCAGGTGGTTCAATCCCTCCCAGTCCTTACTATTCAGGCCAAACTTCTGTTTAGGTCCTATTGACTTCATTGGGAGTTTTGCCAGACCAAGGCCTAATGACTAGGCCTCAATGGCAAAGAGTTTCCAGCAGCTTTTCAAGGCCTGCACCACATGCAGCCATTTCTCTACTGCGATGCTAATGAGAAAGATCACCCCACTGGTGCAAATTAATTAGTCACGAGTGTGACATGAAGTTTGGACACTGCCAAGAAGAAGCCAGAGAAGAAAGGAAAGCGATGAAGCATGAAGCCTCCCTCATTCTCTGAGCTCAGCTCCTCTGACATGTTCTTGGCCAAAGCAAAAACAAAACCACGAAAGAGGACAGACGAAAGGAGCTAAAGAATAGTGCTGGAAACTGGAAAGAAAATCGAGCGATAATTGAGATTCTCTAGCAGAGATATGGCAAGACACAGAAGGTCAGCTACATCAGCAAACCGTAAGGCCTAAAGGCTGGTCCAGGTAAATGATCTGACAAAGAAAAGCTGTCTGGCGCAGAAACTTAATAGAGCTGGTGAAAGATTTCAGATTTGGAAGTCTAATAACGAGGCACCTAAATCCATGGTTAGGCAACCTGGGTAACAGCAGCTTGATTTTCAGAGGTGCTGAACACCCATTTCCTTCACTGACTTATGTGGGTGCTCAGCAGAACCGCTAAAATTCAGGCTGCATTCGCACAGGGGCCAAGCTATAAAGCAGATACCTGTAATCAGTTATCTGTGTTTGCAGAATGTTGCCCTCATCCTTTTAATTCTACATGCTGGAGAGTGAAGATAATAGAAATCAAATACCTACCTCTAGCCTGGCACCTTTCATCAGGAGATCTTAAAAACGTGGCCAGTAGCATTATCCCTACTTTAGCTGATGGGGAAATCAGACACATAGAGGGTCACGTAAGGAAACCGGCCTAACAGGCATCTTAAATGTCACAAACTCTTCTTTGTTCAGTTGGTTTTTTGATCTAGTTGACATTTTTCTTAATCCAACATTTCAAAATTTGAAGAAAAATGGAAAAAAAGAAAGAAAAATTTGAATCTTCCGGTTTTTCAACTAGATCTACTTTTTCTTTTTAGAGTAGCAGCCGTGTTAGTCTGTATTTGCAAAAAGAAAAGGAGGACTTGTGGCACCTTAGAGACTAACACATTTATTTGAGCATAAGCTTTCGTGAGCTACAGCTCACTTCATCGGATGCAGTGGGGAGATTTATATACACAGAGAGCATGAAACAATGGGTGTTACCGTACACACTGTAACGAGAGTGATCACTTAAGGTGAGCTATTACCAGCAGGAGAGCGGGGGCTGGGGGGGGGGAACTTTTGTAGTGATAATCAAGGTGGGCCATTTCCAGCAGTTGACAAGAATGTCTGAGGAACAGTGCGGTGGGGGGGGGGGGGGAATAAACATGGGGAAATAGTTTCTTTTTAGTTGAAGATGAATAAATATTTCCCTCTTCTCTGACTTATGTTAACCACCAGATACTCTCTTGGGATATTCTTATAACCTGTGAACCCTTTTCCCTGACTCATATCAGCACAGATAAAAACAATCATAACCCCCCATAACCTATTACAAAGAAATTTGAAATAACATTTTAAAAAACAAATTCCGCCCCCCCCGTTCATACTTAACAAGCAGTGTAGAGCCTGTTTTTTTTAAAAGTCACAGAGCCCCATAATTTTAAGGAAATGACAGTGGGCTAGTATTTCTCACTCTTTATCATCCCTTCCTGAACATTGTCAGTCCTTCATGGGAACAAGGAAGCAACATTTCCATCATACAGCAAATGATTCTTCCAGATATGGTACCCTGACTGACTCAAAGCTGATCAAGTGGATGAAACTTCAGAACAAGCGAGTGGAGTGTCTGTAAATCTTGCTATTGGCAGCAATGAAGAGAATTGACCACAAGGTGGCAGGGCTCGATCACGCATTGTCTGCTGGTTGTCAGCTGTAGGGAGCCACAATTCCATTCAGGAATGTTCATGGTTAAACCTTTCCTGAAAATTGCAAGGGCTTAAGGGCTCTCTAATTCACCTGAGGAACGAATTGCTGCAGGATCCTGCTGAAACTAATGGCTTAGTAACTTTGCAGGTGATGCTGCTGGTAAGATACCTCCTGAGTGAAATCTATCCTTCCCAGGACCGGGCTTGAGTAATCAAGTTTCATGCAAACAACACAGACACATTATCAAAAGTTGTTTTTGATTCTGGATCTCTCTGTTTTAGGGTGCTCACCCAAGAAATCTTGGGTCCAGTTTGCAGAGGTGCTCAGCACTCCCAACTCCCACCAGCTTCCGTGAATTGCTGCCTGTCAGATACCATCACTAGATTTACTCTTTCTCTCTCTCTCCCCAGTTCATTTAGGCTGGCAAGCCCACTAAAAAGAGCAATGGAAAATTTAAATATCCTGTTATCTGGATGACACCCCCACTTGGTCTGATTCATGCGCGTGAGTTTCAGGCTAGTTCTAAAGACAGTTGGAAGGGGAAGGGATATCAGAGAGGAAATCCACATGTTCTAGAGAAGGATGCTGTTTTCTCCATCACTCCTAGAGAGGACACAGCATGCTGTCACTTCAGTTACCTAAACCTACATGCAAGAGAACATAGTGCTCATGTTAGTCTCTCTGCTGTGCGGTAGAGAGAGGGCATATAGAGTAGCTACTTTGTGGAAAGGCCATGGACATTTGGCCCCATTTATTTTCAGTGTTCGGGTGATTTGAAATTGTTATAAAAATTAAGATAGAAAAAGATGCTATCGATAAAATCCAGCTCTCACCGAGAGCTGCTTCCCCTTCAGACAAAACTTAGAAAAAGAGCTTTCCTTCTGAAAACTCTTCTTGCTTATCATACATTTGCTGAATTTCTCCTGCCTTTTTATTGCAAAGGGCATTTGCTTGAAAATATGATTTTTAGGGCCAGATTTTCAGAGGGATTTGGGCACCTAAAGATGCTAATAGGTGCCTACTGGCATTTGCAAAAGAACCTAAGCAGGTCAGGCAGAGAGCTCCCACTGAAATCAACCTGGCCCTTACTGCTGTAGTTTATTTCTCACATGATACCCTAATACATCACCCCACAATGACACACTATAAGGATGCAATGTTTTCTATTCTGTTTTGTGTAGGTTCTTATACTGCACTCATCACCATAGTATCTGAGGTTCTTCAGGAGTGCATTAAGCAAAGTGACTACACATGAGGCATATGCTGTTTGTTCTCTCTCTTTTCCCTAGGGAGTGAAACATGTGCATTGAAATGTCTTGTTTTGATACAGTTTGGGATGTGTTTCTTTAAATATACACGTTGCTCTGTATTTACGCTAGGGAAGGCAAAATCAAAGATACTCCATTTGCCCTTGGAGTGGAAGGTGATGAAGTTTGTGATAGTCCTTAGTTCCTGGAGGGGTTCATTTCACAGGCATGACTGGCCTCTGAAAGTTGCAAAATTAATTCTGAGTCTGGTGTGGAAGAAGCAGTAAGTGTCAATGGTCACTTAAGGAAAAAGAAATGATCTCAACTCAGCCCTGAGCAAAGCAACTGCATCTTCCATTGAGGTCTGTGGGGCCGGGTCTTGGGGCTCTGAGTCTGAATTGAGCGTCGATATTTATGTAAAACTGCAGAGTAATAAATAATGAGGCAATAGCAAGAAGACTGATCTGTGTCTTAGTAGAGGATCTTCATTTTTTTTTATGGGAAAAATATAATGAAAAAATCATCATTTTTTCTCAATTAATATTTTAAATTTTTAAACTTATTGACTAGCTCTACAGATAATTGAAAACAGGATGAATTGTCCATAAACATTTTTGTGTGTGAAAAATGCATTCCGTTTGTTTTTGATGCAATTGCCACGAAAACTTTTATTGGAAAATCAAAATTTCGGAAAAACTCCATTTTTTACTTTGATGTAACAACAGCCTTTTAAATTGACAAAAAGATGAGACCGGAGATGGACATGAATAATCAAAATAAATGAGAATAGCACTTTATCATTTAAGTAGAACTTTCATTCCTCAAAGCACTTTACAAACAAGTCCCTTAAATCCCCTGTGTGGTAGGTCAGAATCATTCACTCTACTTAACAGACGGCACCAGATGTTAATTGACTGTCACACAGTGACAAGTTAGAACTCAATGTCCAGATTCCCTATCCCACATTTAAAAGGCCATGTTTCTTCTCACTTAGTTTAGATCGGGGTTGTCAATTATTTTTTGTCAAGGTCCAAGTTTCTTGTTCAAGGTATTGTCAAGGTCCCGACTCCAGAGAAAATAAAAAAAAACCCAACCCAACAACAATAATGATAATAATAAGTGAGTAAAAAGATTTTGGGGTCCATTCAAAAGCACCTGACAGTCATGATTTGGCATGCAGTCTGCCTATTGACTACCCCTGCTCTAGGTCATGCCTTTATATGAAAATGGGCAGATAGGAGTGGTGCAAAGGGGAAGCGTTAGAGACGTTTGCCATGCAAAGGAAAACAAAGTGGTTATGAATAGTACTAGGAAGAGGTGTGTGTATGATGCACACATCTATCAAGTCAGCATCTCTGGGGAACCATGGAGGGGCGGGTCTCTTTTCTCCCCTCTCCTAGGTCAGGGTCTCTGAAGAGCCCCAGCAGGGGCAGCTCTCTCAGCTTCTATCCTTGCCCCCTTGTCCCCGGTCAGGATCTCTGGGAAGCCATGTGGAGGAAGGAGTCTTTGCTTCTTCCTTCCCCACAGTGCCCAGGGGAGCCAAGTTTCTCTTCTTTCCCCACCCCACCTCAGGTCAGGATCTCCTATGGGGTTGTGTGGGGGCAGGTCTCAGTTCTTCCAAGAAGGTGACACATCTTTGAGGCTGAAGCTGTGAGCCCGGATGGGACTGAAGCCCCGAGTTCTGGCGTGCCCCGTGGTCCACTGAAAAGTTTCTGGTGGTCCAGATTTGGACCACGGGCCACCTATTGACTACCCCTGGTTAGATCTGTGTCTCTCAACATTCTGTTGATCATCATCAGATGGCTCTTCAATAGCGAGGATGAGAAGATGAGGAGAGATAAAATCCCACAGGGAATAATTACCTGTGGCTGCTACAGGACCATATAAAGCTTTGAATCATGCAGAATGCCATTCCTTGAGGAGTGTGTGGGTGGGCATGTGGGTGAGTGAGATTGACAAGATAAATGCTGGGTTTTCATATTTCTTCTTGAGATAGCATATTAGTAGCACTTTATAGGAAACGGATAATTTCCTCTTCCTCTGTGCACTACATTCAGGCAAAGATATAAACAACATTCCCATCACAGAATCATAGAATCATAGGACTGGAAGGGACCTTGAGAGGCCATCTAGTCCAGTCCTCTGCGCTCATGGCAAGGCTAAGTATTATCTAGACCATCCCTGACACAGGTGTTTGTCTAACCTGCTCTTAAAAATATCCAATGACGGAGATTCCACAACCTCCCTAGGCAATTTATTCCAGTGCTTAACCACCCTGACAGTTAGGAAGTTTTTCCTAATCTCCAATCTAAACTTTGCTGCAGTTTAAGACCATTGCTTCTTGTCCTATCCTCAGAGGTTAACGAGAACAATTTACCTCTCTCCTCCTTGTAACAACCATTTATGTAATTGAAAACTGTTATGTCCCCTCTAGGTCTTCTCTTTTCCAGACTTAACAAACCCAATTTTTTCAATTTTCCCTCATAGGTCATGTTTTCTAGACTTTTAATCATTTTTGTTGCTCTTCTCTGGACTTGCTCCAATTTGTCCACATATTTCCTGAAATTCCAGAACTAGACACAATACTCCAGCTGAGGAGTAATCAGCCTGAAATAGAGTGGAAAAATTACTTCTTGTGTCTTGCTTACAACATTCCTGCTAATACATCCCTCAATGATGTTCACTTTTTTTTGCAACAGCTTTACACTGTTGACTCATATGTAGCTTGTGATCCACAATGACTCCCAGATCCCTTTCTGCAGTACTCCTTCATAGGCAATCATTTCCCATTTTGTATGTGTACTACTGATTGTTCCTTCCTAAGTGGAGTACTTTGCATTTGTCCTTATTGAATTTCATTCTATTTATTTCAGACCATTTCTCCAGTTTGTCCAGATCATTTTGAATTTTAATCCTGTTCTCCAAAGCACTTGCAACCCCTCCCAGCTTGGTATCATCCGCAAACTTTCTAAGTGTACTCTCTGTGCCATTATCTAAATCCTTGATAAAGATATTGAACAGAACTGGACCCAGAACTGATCCCTGAGGGATCCCACTCGTTATGCCCTTCCAGCATGACTCTGAACCACTGATAACTACTCTCTTGGAATGTCTTTCCAACCATTTATGCACTCACCTTATAGTAGCTCCATCTAGGTTCCTAGATAGTTTATGAGAAGGTCATGCAAGACAGTATCAAAAGCTTTACTAAAGTGAAGATATACCACATCTACTGCATCTCCCCATCTATAAGCCTTGTTACACTGTCAGAGAAAGCTATCAGGTTGATTTGACATGATTTGTTCTTGACAAATCCATTCTGACTGTCACTTAGCACCTTACTATCTTCTAGGTGTCTACAAATTGATTGTTTCATTATTTGCTCCATTATGTTTCCAGGTGCGGAAGTTAAGCTGACTGGTCTATATTTCCCTGGGTTATCCTTATTTCCCTTTTTATAGATTGGCACTATATTTGCCCTTTTTCCAGTCCTCTGGAATCTCTCCTATCTTCTATGACTTTTCAAAGATAATCGCTAATGACTCAGATATCTCCTCAGCTCTTTGAGCATTCTAGGATGTATTTCATCAGGTTCTGGTGGCTTGAAGACATCTAAAGTGTCTAAGTAATTTTTAACTTGTTCTACCCCTATATTAGCTTCTGATCCTATCTCATTTTAACTGGCATTTACTATGTTAGACGTCCAGTTGCTACTAACCTTTTTGGTGAAAACTGAAACAAAAAAGTCATTTAGCACCTGTGCCATTTCCACATTTTCTGCTATTCTTTTTCCCTCCTCATTGAGTAATGGGCCTACCCTGTCCTTGGTCTTCCTCTTGCTTCTAATGTATTTGTAGAATGTGTTCTTGTTACCCTTTATATCTCTAGCTAGTTTAATCTTGTTTTGTTCCTTGGCCTTTCTAATTTTGTCCCTACATACTTGTGTTGCTTTTTTTAAAATATTCTTCCTTTGTCATTTGACTTAGTTTCCACTTTTTTTAGGATTCTTTTTTGAGTTTCAGGTCACTGAGACCAGGGTGGTCTCTTTCCATGCTTCCTATCTTTCCTATACAATGGGATAGTTTTCTCTTGTGCCCTTAATAATGTCTCTATGAAAAACTGCCAACTCTCTTGAACTGTTTCTCCCTTAGACTTGCTTTCCATGTGATCTTACCTACGAATTCTCAGAGTTTGCTAAAGTCTGCCTTCTTGAAATCCATTATCTTTATTGTCCTGTTTTCCCTCCTACAATTTCTTAGAATCATGGTCACTTTCACCTAAGCTGCCTTCCACTTTCAAATTCTCAACCACTTCCTCCCCATTTGTCAAAATCAAATCTAGAACAGCCTCTCCCCTTGTAGATTTCTCCACCTTCCGAAATAAAATTCTGGAGCTGGTACAGAAATTAATTTCGGATGGGATTTTGATGGAGTGGCATATTTCTATGGGCCTGACTTTCCGATGACGTCAGTGGGCTTTGGATCAGGCCCTAAATTGCTTATTGGGTCATCACTGTTGCAAAATGTGTGGCCTTTTACATTGCTGGGGACATAGTTCTGTGCTGATTGTAATTTTAAATAATTGTCAGGTCACCGAGACGTGAGGACAGGCATTAAAAAAAATGAAAATGAAAATCAATCCAATAAATACACAAAGTCTCAACATTCTGAATGGAATTCAAGCTGTGAAGTGTGTGATCCTTGTCTGAGGATGTTCTCAGAAGTGATGGAAAAGTACAGCATGAATTTTCCATTGGAGGAAATGGCATTTTAAGGAGTGAACTAATTATCTGAGGCAAAACAAAACCTTCTCTCACTCAGAAACACTGAAGCTGATAAACTGTTGCCTTAGCAACCTGAGGAAAGAAAGTCACAGAAAACCCATTTCCATCCTGTCTGATGCAGAATCAATTCATAATTATTCCAGTGTATGCTGGAAAGTTTCGCCAATTAAAAACTAGCCACCTTGGCATCAATTAATTCAGTCCCAGTGCAAAGAGTTTAGGGAGCAGGGCAGACATGCCAAACCCGCAGAAAAAAATGCAGAAATTGGGCTTGGTTTTGGCTTATTTGCCTATTGGCTAGTTTTTGGCTTGTAGCTCATTGCTTGTTTGACTTGTACCTTGTTGCTTGTTGTAGACTGTTGCTTCTTTTTTTTTATTGGCTCCCGGCAAGTAGGGGCAAGGGAGGGAGAGAGTCAGGGGTGCACAGCAGGCCCACCATAGTCCCAAACTGCACACCAGGGCGATCTAGTCACATAGAGTGTTGGGGTTCTTAGGGATTGGCTTGTTTTGGCCTTGTTTTGAAATGAGATTAGCTTGATTTTTCACTTATTGTGAAAATCGGGGTGCTTATTTACCACATGGAAGTTGGCAACCGTGGAGCGGGGATTAGTGTGGTGCATGATGGATAGGTGCTCATATCATAAGTCGATGAAGCATAGTACATAGTTAAGAACCCTATATAGGGAAAACCATCTATGGTAGCTGATCAGATTTGTTATTACAAACCATTCCCATTTCATCAGCTCTGCTGATGCTGGGAAATCAGGGTTGTGAAGAGGTTAGCTTCCATTTCTTTCTAGTGGGAGGAGGAACACTAGGGAAAGCAGGAGTGCTACTGCCATAAGAAGAGAAAGAAAAGAAAACGAGTTTAGCAACTGTAGTATGATTTCATAGGGCAGATCTACGTGGTTAAGTCAATCTAAGTTATGCAACTCCAGCTACATGAATAACGTAGCTGGAGTCGACGTACCGTAGGTTGACTTATTGGGGTGTCTGCATCGCACTGGGTCGACGGGAGAAACTGTCCCGTCAACTTACCTTATGCTTCTCATTCCAGTGGAGTACTGGAGCTGACAGGAGAGCGATCAGTGGTCGATTCAGCAGGTCTTCACTAGACCCGTTAAATCGACCCTCGGTGGATTGATCACTACAGTGTCGATCCACAGTAAGTGGAGACAAGCCCTAATAAATTAATGTAGGTCTTGAGGTGCAGAGGTGGTTTAAGAGTACCTTCTGGCAGGCAGGACTAGTGTTTAGGTAATATTATTGAGGAAGCTGGGAGTCTCCTGTTTTAGTCAGATGTATTTATTTAACTGCTATATTCATCTCTCGTTGAAACACCTGGTGCATCTCTGGAGTCACCACAGTGCATCATGGGAGACATAGCCAAGCCACGAAGCCCAGCCCACAGAGAGAAATGAGAACATGAGGCACTTAAACTACAACTCCCATGAGGCACTGCAGCATCTCAGGTTAATGCCGGACCAAACTGAAACTTTTCAGCATTTCCAGATAGTCGTTTTTCTGACCTTACGGTTTAGTGAAAAATTTTGATACTGTTGTGAGCTGCGTGGAACCTGGTTATGGGTTGAACACCCACCCAACTAAGAAAAAAGGAGTGTGTGAACCTTCCCAGGAGCTTTTGGCTGAGTACTGGTTTGGATAGGTGAGGGGGGAGAGGAGATGACGGGGCTGGGAAGGCAGAACTGAAATAGTTGGAAGCCAGAAAGAGAGAGAGAGATCCTAAAGGAGCATGTGAAAGCTGACCCTGGAATTAACCTGAGGAGAGGTTTTTTTTGGTCAGGGGTGCAGGCTGAAAAGAATGCTGTCGGTGCTGTGACCAAAAGGAGCTGTTTCCTCCTATTTGATTACTTCTGTGTTCAGAGACACAGGACTTTGGACATTCTTTATATACAAAAGTCAGACTCCATCAATTCCTATTTCCAGCTGGAACATCCCCAGGGCCCTGAAATTTTGACTAGCCACTCAGGTCAAAAAGGGGCAACAAGATTTCCACTTTTCATCCTGATTTGGGTTGAAAACAAATGTTAAAACATCAGAATTTCCCAGGAGATGGAAATTCCAATTTTTGACCGACTCTCACTATTATTCACGTTTATAAGAAGTGGGAGAGCGGTAGCAGAAGATATTTAGCTGGATTCACAACCTCTAGGTTGACAGGGACTGCCACATGGTGGCTCCTTTAAACCGCCTGCTGCGATATTAGGATGTCTTAAGCCTACTCATGTCAACAACTTGTACATCCTCGTGGGTATTGCTCTTCCTGATATATACCGGGAAGTTGTTAGTAGAGAGCACATGGCAATGCACAGATCAAAGACATCTGCTATGTGATATAACAGTAGGGTGACCAGATGTCCCGTTTTTAAAGGGACAGTCCTGTTTTTTGGGACTTTTTCTTATATAGGCGCCTATGATCCCCCACTCCCTGCCCCGTTTTTTCACGGTTGCTATCTGGTCACCCTCTATAACATTGATGCGGAACTGACCGAAGTCACAGCAAAGATTTCTTGCCACCATTTAACCCCTAATATTGTCACCCAAACAGACCCGAGGGTTCAGTTATGGCAAGCAAGAGAAGAGAACGGCCTGGTAGCCTGTGCACTCTGGCTCCCACCAGCTGAGCACCTACCACACAGTGCAGATCAGCCCTGGGTTATATGGTGTTGCCTTAATTGTCTCTGCACTGGAGTTGGTCAGTCTAGAAAAGCAATGCCCTAGCGGGGCTACATCACTGGCCCCAATATGTGCGACTGCAACAGAAAGCCTCAAAATATGCTGCATTTGCCCAAGCTGCCACTTGCTTGAGTGTGACTGTTCCTCCCGTGACCTGGCAGAGAGCAATTACTGGGCAATCGCATGTGCTTGGATGTGTCAGGAAGCAGTCTGAGGGCACGACCAGAAGAAAAATGAATATTTATACAGATTGTTTGTGAGCTTGTCTCCAGTGGAACCTGTCATAATTCCACACAGAACTTTCTAGATCCTGGAGTTAGATCCCAATTACCTTTTCTGGGCAGTTGAGGAACTTTTCCAGTTCATGTTGCCATTCTGCGAAAGGCCCTTGCTAACAGCACTGTTGGTAACAGATGGGCCAGATTCTCAGCTGGTGTAAAATAGCACAACTCCATTGAAGTTAATGGAGCGACTCCAATTTACATCAGCTGAGGATCTGACCCACAAAATCTAATGCAGATAGTTTAGTTCAGTGCAACAAAGAAGGCATGGTGGCTTTGTTTAGCAGGGGGACATGTATACCATTTCCCCCAAACCAGGGCCAGCAAATGCTAGCTAAGGACAAGTACCTACCATATAAGATATAACAGGGCAGAAAAAAAATCACAGAAAGAAGTTTAAAAAATTCTCTTTTACATCCCTTGATTGTTGTCCAGAGTTGAATACAATGTAGAACATTAAAGGAGGAGCCTCCTTATTCCAACAGGTGCCACTTTGGGGGATGTGCATCGGACCTCCATGGAAAGTGTTAATCCAATTAATTCTAAAGCAGACCCCCCATCCTTGCTGTATCAAAGTTCCCTCTTTGTACAACAATCCTATGGGCATTAAAGTCCATGTTACCGTCACTCAGTAGCAACCATAGTATACACCCTCCCTTCTTCCCATGCCCTATAAAGCAGAAGAAACCACAGTGCTATGGCTGACCCTGTTAAAGTAAGAATGATCTTTATATTTGTGTCTTGCTTCACCTCCATATTTGCCTCACCTCCATCATCTGCATGTTTGGATTTCCTCTGCAAGGCACCCACCCTTATTTAACATACAGGGAAAAAAACCCAGTCAAACAGAAAACTTACAAGACAGTATTAAGCTAGCCATGCGACATTGCCAACCCAAAAGCTTGCATCTTGTCCCCGTCAAAATGAGTGGCAAAAACCTTAATGTTACACCTAATTGGTAAATGGCTTTAATCTCTCAGGGGAAAATAAAGTTGTTGTTTTTTTTAATTAAGGCTGCTGTAGGTGTTGAATTAGCACAAGAGGGTTCTTCGGGTTTATTGTCCCCATAAATTGGCCACAATTTTGAGCCTAGTAAAATCAGCTTTGGTTTGAAAAAAGAAAAGGAGTACTTGTGGCACCTTAGAGACTAACAAATTTATCTGAGCATGAGCTTTCGTGAGCTACAGCTCACTTCATGGTTATTGATGCTAAAGTTCCTAGGTAGTTCTGGAAATGGTGGAGTTCTGCCAGCCTTAGGAGTCAGTAGCAATCGACTCACGTATACTAAGCCTTGCGACAAGAAGAACTCTTAAGCATGTCAACAAAATACGTCTTCTGCACAGCTGTCTGAGAGCTGAGCCTGTTCTGTTCTGGGAAGCCGCTCCTGGATAAATGAGAACTCAAGACTTCAATTCCTTCTCTCCCCAGTGCAGTCCAGGATTCTCCTTGCATTAAGAGGACCAAAACCAAAGAAACCTATGCCCTTCGCCTGAACAATTTGCAAGCAGGAAAAGGGACTAAATGCATCAGAGGAATATGAAGAAATTGCTTTGAAGCTGCAGGGGAGATGGGAGGATAAGCAGAACTAGAGAGTTTGCTCAGATTCAGTTGGAGGGGCCCTCAGTAATGTCACAAGAGAGATAATCTCTAAAGACAGCAGCAAGGAAGTTGATAAACTCCTGTCATAATTATCATTGGGATTAAGGGAGTATGACATTTTTCAGAATGATGATCTAGGTTGCTAATTCCACCAGTCCAAATTGGGCATAAATAATAAATACACAAGAAAAAAACACATTGCTATTCTCCTTGCACTGCTAAGAAAGTGACAAGTATTAAGAGATAGTGGTATTCATAAACTTCACACAGATGCCATCAGATTTTCCAAACACTGAAGGAGGTTGACGGTCATAGGAGCAAGAGATCTTCTGGTCTCTTCTCTTTCTGAGAAAAAGCTATTAGTATGAGCGTGTAGATCTGTTTAATTATCTCTGACAAAGCTAGTGTGACAACAATTAATTGCATTGAAGAGCCTCAGATGAAAGTGCTTCTCTGCTGAAATCCTCGCATAGCAGTGATGAGCTATAAAAAGACAAAAATATTGTGTGGGCCGAAATGGAAGGATCTGTGGACCCAGCTGTTCCATGCAATGGCTTGCTGTAAAGACCACATCCCATTCTGTCTGTTCTGCATTGTATTGGCTCATGCCTTTCCACTGGGAGCTCTTGAGGCAGGGACTCTTAGCTGATTGCCGTATTGTACAATGTCATGCACAGCCATGACACTGTTTTTATAAACAGATCTTCGGAGGCTCCATGGATCTGTGGTTCCAGGTCGCATAAGTTTCCATGGTTCATTGTGTGACTTAGTTGGGGTCTCTTAAACCCACACCTACTTCTTTTCTTATTACTTCTCTAACTCAGCTTATTAAAAGCTCCTGTCCAAACCACAGGCAACTAGTAAAAGCACAATGAAAGGAAATAGATCCTTTATAAAGGTTTGCTCCACCAGAGCCATTTGCTAATGTAAAATATATAAAATATAATACACTTTTATCAAACCACCCCAGTCTCAGACAAGTCTGAAAATACCATGAAGGTCAATAAATCTGGCCTTTGTCAGTCCAAATTGGTGAGTTCCAACTCTGTAGACCCTTCATGGAAAAAGCCATGCATGAGCTCCCTCTCACTTTCCTTCCAGTAGGCGGGCAGAGGGCAACGTTGAAGCAAACTTAGTATGTGTATGAATTTAGTACTGATTTAGGATTAATGCTGGATTGAGCAGATACAGCACACAGCGGCAGTGCAAGCTTCACAATAATTATTTGCCTATATACCTTATTCTTCCTCAGGCCTGGGGAAGGTGTTTTAGTTTCCAGGGCCATTCAGTCCCTAGGCTGTCTGCTGAAACTAGCTTCTAAACAAGGATGTCGGTGCCCATTGAACATGTGGAAACGTATCCGCTAGGAACTTGACGCCAACAACAAATTCATTTAACCGAGGCCACTGAAACAGTGAGTTTGTTACAAATCTTGGTCACTACTGATCTGGGCTAGGTTTGAGTCAGCTGTCTAGTAATGAAAGGTACTCCAGATGCATTAACATCCCCTGAGCTATCCAGTGCCTTGAGTAGATACTGAATTCCAAGCAGAAGTGGCAAGCAGTTGGAAATACCTCAGAGTGCATAATTAAGGCTCTTCATTTTCAGTTTGTATTGATCTTTACAAAAAAAAATATTTCCTGGGTTTTGAAAATGCTACTATTCATTTTTTATTGATTTTGACCCAAATTTTGGACAACTGAAGTACATGAACATACTCATTGTGTTAAGAAAATCCAGTATATTACATTAGGTAGACGTGTTTATATTAATAACAAATTGGTCTAAGTGTAAATGCAAGGATGTCTGTTAAACTAAGGCAATGTAGTGGAAGATACACACACGCACATGTGTGTACTGGTAATGTACAGTTCATTAAAGAAACCATAGTATTAAACTACTTTGGCTGTCAATATTCTTACTTTTCTCTATTTGTGACTTTGTTTCTGTCCTACCATCCCAATATTAAAGCTGAGTTTTACCCAGAAAACAGATAAGTTAATTTTTTGCACCGATTTTCATCTGTTTTTAAATTTTATAACAAACACTGATAAATTTCTGGGAAATTTTAACAAAATAAAAACTGAAAGTGAAGGGCCTTGTGCATAATTAATCAACCAGTCATCATTTTGAACTTCAATGCAGCAATCGTGGCAGCAACTGAAAATAAGAAATAAAGCGCTCTCTCTCTTTGGCTGGAACTGCACATTTGGCTACAAAGCCCAGGGGCCAGTTAAGTTCTGTTCTACCACAACTTCCCTCTGTAAATTATTTGCATCTGTCACATTAAACAGTTTTCCCTATAACAGCTTAAGAATGGAGAACATATTCAGGAGTCCAATAAATTTTATACTCCTAAAGATTAAACTGTTGTTTGTACTTGCAGTATAAACTTTCCCTTTTACTTTTATGTTTATCATATGGCTGCAAAGAAATAAACTGTTTTGAGAACCTGGGTCAAGTAAATAAACCTCGCCCTTCACTCCCTATGCACTGAAACGATCTCTTAAACAGCACTTCACTTCCACAATTACATCCCTTGATTTATCTGGGCGAAAGCTTATGCCCAGATAAATTCGTTAGTCTCTAAGGTGCCACAAGTACTCCTGGTTCTTTTTGCTGATATAGACTAACACGGCTACCACTCTGAAATCTGATCCCTTGATTTGTTCAACATTTTCTTTGTGCATCTCCTTTAATAAAACAGCTATTACTCCCAATAGAGCCCTTCCTCTTCTGAGAATCTGCCTGGAAAGGACATGATTATATAATCATGTCACATTTCAGAGTAGCAGCCGTGTTAGTCTGTATTCGCAAAAAGAAAAGGAGTACTAGTGGCACCTTAGAGACTAACCAATTTATTTGAGCATAAGCTTTCTTGAGCTACAGCTCACTTCATTGGATGTCTCGTTGTTTTGATTGCTTACTTCTTTCTGGTCCCTCTACTCATTCTAGAAATACAATTGTTCTGCGGGACTAATGGGAATAGAGTAATTGTGTTTGTTTTCTGAGTCTTGTCGAAGTCTATTTTGCCAGCTGGCACAAATCCATATCGTCTCCATATGGAGCTGAACAATGTAATCCAACTAACAAAACAGCATTCATTTCAGGCGGACACAGAAATCCTACCTCCAGACTTACCAGTGATTGTGGCAAGTGAAAAGTTTAGGTTGATAATATCTGTTCTGTGGTCAAATGATTAGAGAGATTCCTCTGGTCAGTTTCATAATAGCTTCAATATAGTTTATATATTGTAGAACTCATTTAACCTATAGCACTATACACATCACATGAACTCCATAATACCTTCTGTCCATGAATAAGAATTTATTAGTCCTGATCCTTGGGTCTGGTCAAACTGGGATTGGTATAGAGTCAAATGGGTCTTCACAAAGGTAACAATATGCCAAATTTGTAGAGCTGGGGAAAAATTTCTATGGAAGAAATTTTTTTGGTGAAAAATGCAGATTCAGAGACACCAAAACATTTTGCAAATTTGTGTTAATTTTGACAAATTGTTTTGGGGAAAAAAATTCAGAAAAAAAATTCTTTTTGACATTTTTTTAAATGAAACTTTTGATTTTTCTATTGTAACTGATTCTGCATTTCAAAATTTTATTTTATTTAAAAAAGGAAAACTGTTCTGAAAAATCCTGAAACCAAAATTATTTTTTTAAGATCTTTGATTTGCTGTAAATTTAGAAAAAAAATGTTTTAAGTTCAACCCAAAACTATTTCTGATGCCCCAACAACTTTCTGGAATTGCCAGTGAACCAAAATACCTGTTCTTTGCCCAGCTCTACAAATTTGTGCTTCCATAATGCCTGGGGCTGCTGGTGGCCAGTTTGGCTTCTGGTGTAAGTTAGAGCAGCCTTATGGTTGCTCTAACATATGGTGGCTGGTAACAGAGTCCAAAGGTCTAACTGGAGAGTGTCAGAGAACCTGTTGCAGCACTGAAGAAAAGATCCAGTAAAGCCTGTGCTTAGATATGAGATCCTGTGCTTACATATGAGAACTAAAAAATAAATGAAATAAGGCACCTTTTCTTTGCTTTCCTCAGCTATCAAGTCCCCAGTGACATGAATCAGTTTATAAAGAGCTGACAGTGATTATTTTTTAAACTGTGTAACGTTTATTCTGATCAAGGACACGAAGAAATGACCAACGCTTAAATTAACAGTAGCCTAGTAAATCTGTAATTAGTAGAGAAGTGTGCAATGTACAGCTGAAAGCATATGTGTGGTACATGATCAGCTCATGATCTGTGTAGAGATTGGGTCCCATAAATTAATAAATCAGTCACAGTGTTTGTGACATGATGCAGAATAGAAGGTGCATGAGGCAGTCTGTTTTAAAATGTGTATATAAGCTGATTCATAATTTTGTACTTTGGATGTGTGGTGTACCCTGTACCCACCTCCTACATGTGAGTCTGATCAGCTCCATATAGTTCTACTCTGTGCCAAGAGATGAGTTTGGAGTTGAGCTGAGTTCCTGGGAACCAAGAGGTTAAGGTCTCAGAGGGATCCCAACAAGCTGAAAGTCAAGGCTCTGCTGAGGTCAGGAAACTGACAAGTGACTGGTAAGTGTCTTTCCAGCCTATGTATGAGATATCCTGAACTGTGGAACCTCAGTGACACTTTCCTACCTGCCAATGCTAATACAAACCTAGCAGCTGTCTCATGATATACATTGCACATGTGGTTTTCTGGCTTCCCAGCCCACAAATCATCATTGTCACACCTTCTTGTCAACTGTCTAAATGGGCCATCTTGATTATCACTACAAAAGTTTTTTTCTCCTGCTGATAATAGCTCATCTTAATTAATTAGCCTCTTACAGTTTGTATGGCAACTTCCACCTTCAATGTATGTGTGTATATATATATATATATATATATATATATATATATATATCTTCTTACTATATATTCCATTCTATGCATCTGATGAAGCGGGCTGTAGCCCACGAAAGCTTATACGCTAATAAATTTGTTAATCTCTAAGGTGCCACAAGTCCTCCTGTTCTTTTTGTGGATACAGACTAACACATCTGCTACTCTGAAACCTGTCATTATCTTGTGTATCCATTTGATAGTTTCCATAGTGAATGGGGCAGAGTAGGCTGAGGAAAGTTGTGAGGTTCATTAATGATTTCATGTCAACTTCCAGTTCAGGCAATTAAATTCTGTTAAATGTAAATGGCTTCTGCAGTTTTATTTGCCTTCAGCTTTTTGCCCAATTTGCTGTCCTGCCACTCCTATGTAGCATTACCGTGCACTGTTAAACAGATGTTGTTTTTCACCCCAAGAGTTGGCAACATTTCAGTGATGGATGAAGTCATCCCTATATATCTCCCTTACCTATCTCATAAAGGTATTGAAAGACTTAATAAACAATTGTACGGCTCTCTGGGATTCACAGTGCAGCATCTTGGAAGGGCTGATGAAATTAGAGTCCCTTAAAAACAAAACAAATGTAAAAGCACAGAGAAAAACTTATTATTTATCATTTGTATTGTAGGTTTGGAGTCTGATTGTTCTGTAAAACGTTATAGTCAATGACAGCCTCTTCCCAAAAAGTTCTCTCTGCCTGTTGTGGTAAGATGAGGCTCTGAAACATAAACCCTCGTATCCGAGGCCCAGTATGAGGCCTGAGGCCTGAACTAAAGTAATGGTCAAGACTTCGTTAACATAAAGCAAAGTTAAGCTGTGAGCCAGAGGCAGGCCCTGCTCACAGAAGCTGGCAAGAAGAAGACTGATGTTGCAAAAATACACATACCTAAAAGGTACTAAGCACTAGTAATATAAACATGTGGCAGGATGGTACCAAGAACACTCTGGCACTATCACTTTCCACATAGATAACAAGGAACAGGCGGACCCATCCTAAAGACAGGGTCAAAAGGGTAGTATGATGGATGGGGTTGTTTTGTTCAAACCAACACGTACAAGGTGAGAGGCGGCACCCCAACACGTAGAGGGGTTGTACCTCAATACGTCAGGCGTGACCTGTAACTTGTTTGTACCTGTGTATAAGAATGCACCCCTGAAGAGTTGCCTTCATCTGGCCTAGGGGGCAGTGGTAAGTCCCGTCACTGACTGAGCTGTGTCCATTCTCCTCAGGGAGCATATATGTACTAGCAGACCTGTAGACATCTGATCCAGGGAGCTAGAGACTGTGTTTCGTTTGGCAATAAACCTGGCCAGGTGCCTTCGTACCTTATTGGAGTCTGTGGTCATGGGGGGGGGGGTCTCTCGGGGTCTCCTGTGTCAGCGATCTGCACAGAGCTGGGGCAGCACACAGAGGGAATGCACCCCCGCAGCCGACTGTAATCAACACTGAACAGACCAGAGCAGAGCACCACACCGGTGACGTCTGACGACACCTGTATATGCATCCTTATTATATCCTCACACTCTGATTTCTTTACTTAATCAGCAGAAAAAGTGTGGTTTATGCTCCTGCCAGTACTACAGAAAAATTATACCTGCAGAAGAGCAAACAGCACCCAGTTTTTCCATATCTACTGTCCCCCCATTACCAGTAAATTTTGGCTCCAGAACCCTTACTCCCTTTGCAGGTTTGGCTGGCGTTTATGTCATTTTTATTTTGTTTATTATTTTATTTATTATTATGTATTATTTATTTTATTTGTGTGTATTGCAATAGCCCCAGGAGGCCTCAGTCATAATCTTATGCTGTACCCCATGAAAACGCAGTGGGAGTCACTCTCCCTGCTCCTGGGAGTTTACACTTGGGTCACATTTGGAATTTTTTCTTAGCATCTGTGAGGGCTAGAAACCTCCTTTTACAAAATGTAAAGCCTGCATTCTGCAGCATCCGTGTCTGTTCTGAAGACCAGATAAATATCTCAAACACCTCGGATTTTGACACTACTGCTGTAGGGGGTGGCATACCTCAACAGGGGGTGGAAGAAATATCCTGCGATATATAGCATATATTATGGAGGTTAGTATATTGCAGTATATGCACTTCAGGGGTGGCATATATGGGGTAGCATATATATACTACGTGCTCAAGGGAGAAAGTGTCGCAGTATATAAATAGGCAAGGGAAGTAGCAGCATATTGCAGTATATATTGTGACAGGGTCGGGCCAGGTGGCTACAGGAGAGTGATCCTATTGGCAGGGCTGGCTCCAGGCACCAGCTTTCCAAGCAGGTGCTTGAGGCGGCATTCAGAATGGGGTGACAGTCCGTGTCCCATAGCGGCAATTCGGCGGCAGCTCCGCCGCTCTCCCCGCCGCGGCGGCTCTTCCAGGCACGGTGGCAATTCGGTGGCAGCCCCGCTGCTGTTGCGGCGGCAGCAGTTCGGCGGAGGCTGCTTGGGGCGGCAAAATTGGTAGAGCCGCCCCTGCCTATTGGGATCCAGGAAGTGGGCCGGCGGAAGCCCGCCCACTGCTAAAGGACTCCCCCTCCGCCTCAGCCTAAGGGGAGGATCCACTGGACCTGGAAGCCAAGTGATTCCGGGGGACAACTAATGAAATAACAGGGACAGGAATGTGATCAAAAGGTCAAATGAAGGGAACCTGACGGGGACACTGAGCAGTGAACCCCAGACAGAACCCACTGCTCCTCGAAGGCGTCAAGGGAGCCAGTGGACGCCACCCAGAGGAACTCTGCCCGGATGCATGAATGGACGGAGGATCGGAAATAGGCCCCACAGTCACAGGATTATGTCATGTCAGGCTGAGCTTATGGTGCTGAGAAGTTTTTAGTACCATTTAGCATGGGAGGCATTACTGGAAAATGAATAAGCAGGATTCGAGATTTTTTCTGATCCTTGCCACAATTTAGGATGCCAGAGAAGAGATGGCATCATCCCCAGAGGAGAATGGAGTTAACAACGCTGTCCAAAGAAAGAGATAAACTTGCTAACTGGCAGATAATGAAGCCAATATAAAAGAAATTTGTTTGAATAAGAAACCAGTAAAAAATGCACTTAATTAGCGAATGCACTGAATTCTGATGCTCGTGTTTCTGCGTCCCTTTATTCAAGCTTAAAATGAGGAAAATACTGGGAGTTACTGGGGAAATCCACATATTTCTCAGGCAGAGCAAAGTGGTGACTGCAGAGAAGTGAAATCTAACATTGGACACATGGGGGACTACAAAAATATTCTCTGGAATGATTTTTCAAATTCAAGGCCAAATGGGAGTTTGGACTGAGTGAGATCTGCAGGCTGTGACCTTCTCATTTATTATTATTTACATTACAGCAGCCCCTCGAAGTGCCAACTAAGAATAGGGTCCTAAGCACTGTATAAACACAGAGAGAGATTCCCTGCCCCAAAGAGTTTACAATCTAAATAGACCAGACAGATAAAGGGAAAACACAGCAGAGCCCGGACTAGAACGCAGGTGTCCTGGCGCCCACACCAGCATCCTATTCGCTAGACTGTGCAACCTCTTAACTTGTCTAGGAATTTGGGAACCGTCACTGCTCTTGGTAGGCTGTTAAGGAAATGAGGCTAGGAGGATAGCAATTCCCTTCCCGCTGTGACCTCATTAATTGGAACATTTCTTTTCACTGACAGCAGTGAGTCTAGGAAGACTGGTCAGCTGCAAAGAATTAGAATTGCAAAGGATGTAGGGTGTGATCATCTGCAGCGTTAGAATGATTAAACCAACATGCTAACAGCATTATATGTCACCTGTGATGTACACTCCCAAGGAGCTTCATGGAGCAGTGTTGTAATTTATTAGCCTGTGGTTTTGGAACACCTGAGGTCACTCACATTTCAATTCTACCTGTGTCAGGTAGGTACTTATATTGTCCCCATCACCATAGTATCTGAGTGCTTCTCACTCTCACCTGTGTGAGGTAGGGCAGTGCTATTAGTCCAGTTTTACAGCGGGGGATCTGAGGCGCAGGGAGAGACTAAAGGTCACACAGGGAGACTGCAGCAAAACAGGGAATGGAACTCAGGTCTTCCCACTCCTAAGGTAGTGCTCTAACCACTGGACAATCCTTCCTCTCTTGAAGGCACTTGTCCTAGTTCCAGATTATGAACCCCTTGAGAGCCATCCATTGCTACTCGGAAGCAGCCCAAGTCTGGAAGCGCTCACATATACAGAGGGAGATGGGCTGGAAATATCTCATAAGTTGAGATCACTGGCTTCATTTATGAATATAATTTAAAAATGACATGTTATTAACTTATTGTACTCTGCATCCCAAGCAATGAGTACACTAAGGCCACTTTACATGACTCTGACAATTAGAATCTGAATATTAGGCCCTCAGCAGTCCATCCTATTTTAAAACTAAATAGAACAGCTGGCTGATAATAAGCAAATCGTTTGATCAGAAGAACATTGCATCCCCTTTTCAGGTTGAATTTGGGAAGCTGCAGTTTACAGAAATAGCTATAAGTCCATAATAGCCGGCTTGGCTCCGGGCACCGCTTTTACATTGGTGCAATCCTCCTAAAGCATCTCTTACTGTTACTGAAAATCACAGCTTATTGCTTGAACATTTTAAGGGACTTTGATTCTTTAAAGATTCTGAGCTTCACATAGATCATGTGATGAGGAGTGTAAAAAAAAGGCAGGTTTCCAAGCCCACAAAAATCTGAGTTTAAGATAAACTTAGCCAGCAGGAGCCTTCATCACCCTGAGCTTGAACTGAACCCAAGCCAAATATGTTTGAGGTTTTAAGGAAAAACTATTAACATTAGAGGTATGAAAAACTAATGAATGTTCATATGAAAGTTTTCACTGTTTCATTTTGGGCACGTTCACCTCTCTGTATTGTGTTTTAATGCAAAATTCTAAGTGTCTGAACATTCCATTTTCAAAGCCACCTATTATCTAAGATGAATCTATTTTCTCTCAATAATAGACTTATTTTTGCAGAGAGACCTACCTCCTGGGTTTGACTGGAAATGGATAGAAAAGTCCTCAAACAGCAAAGGCAAAATCATTTCTGCAGTATTTTGGAGCATATCAAGACATAGGTTTCCTAGGAGCTGGGTTTGGGGTTTTTTTGCTACTCCCTTCCCAAAAGTGGAAAGTTCATAGTTTCCAGACCAAAAGAGAGTTGGAAAAATAATCAGATGATTTTGGGGCCTTCTATGTCCTAGCCTGTACCCGAAACCTATAAAGGGCCTCCCATTATTAGTTGAAGAATCAGTAAAAAAAACTTCCTGGAAAGTTATATGTATTTCCGCTTTGAATACCATGCAATACACCTTTTATCAGTTTTTACAATGATGTGACAAGACACTGATCAGAGGAAGAAGAGGCTCTCCCCCTCTCCAATATGCTCCCCCAGTTCAGGCACTTGTGTTACTTTAAATACAAAAAGAGAAAAAGTAATGTAAAAAGGATCCTGCCCCTTCTGAGCCAAACAAGTGCAATTAGGCTTCCTTCAGCCCAGGCATGAGGCATGGCAGCCTTCAGCCAAAACCAAAGAAAATGTTGAAAATATAGCTCATTTCACCCAAGTTCCAGAGTCAGTAAGACATCCACTCCCCTCTCTGCTCAACCCACCTTCCTAAAGAACCTCTTTCTAATTTTCACTTCCACAGTCAATTCTAGCATCTCATGCCTCATCTTTCTTATAGAGTGTGAGAGGTAAGGGGTGGTGGTTAATTAATTAATTAATTAATTCCTTACAGCTGGTTCAAACCTGTTATTTCCCAACCCCCTCCATTCAGGGGAGGCAGCTGTGGTCCATCTTCCAAACAGAGGGAGGAGGTTAACCCTTTCCCTACCAGTCTTGACACCACTCCCTCAACCCCCGCCCCCCAGGTACACTGTCTGTTCTGAGTGAAGAAGGGAAAAGCTGATCTTAGCAATAAAATTGATTTTTCCAGTTACTGAAATTTAGGTGGTTGGGTTTTGTGGGTTTTTTTTCCCATTTCACATATATATGCTGTAATATTTAACATTCAGTATGTATGCATGCTATATTCCCTTATTAATAGCTTCCTAGGTACACCAATATATGTATGTATGCTATAGAAGTATGTAGATGTATACAGCTATATGTGTGTACTGTGTATATTAACATGAATGTATGTAGTTACTATGTATCTACTTATGAACTACGTCTCTGTATACATACACACACGCCCATTGATATTTTCTGAGTTTCTTTCAGGCCCTTTGCCCAAAATTTCAGTGAACGATCAGATACATAGATGAAGATGATTTGTTGGGGAAGAGTCAACACAACCTTTGTAAAGGGAAATCATGCCTCACTAATCTATTAGAATTCTTTGAGGGGTCAACAAATATGTAAACAAGGGTGATCCAGTGGATATAGTGTACTTGGGCTTTCAGAAAGCCTTTGACAAGGTCCCTCACAGAAGGATGTTAAGCAAACTAAGCAATCATGGGATAAGAGGGAAGGTAACTGGTTAAAAAACAGGTGTCATAAATATAAAGGGAAGGGTAAACACCTTTAAAATCCCTCCTGGCCAGAGGAAAAAACCCTTTCACCTGTAAAGGGTTCAGAAACTAGGATAACCTCGCTGGCACCTGACCAAAATGACGAATGAGGAGACAAGATACTTTCAAAACTGGAGGGGGGAGAAACAAAGGATCTCTCTGTCTGTGTGATGCTTTTGCCGGGAACAGAAAAGGAATGGAGTCTTAGAACTTAGTAAGTAATCTAGCTAGATATGTGTTAGATTCTGTTTTGTTTAAATGGCTGATAAAATAGCTGTGCTGAATGGAATGTATATTCCTGTTTTTGTGTCTTTTTGTAACTTAAAGTTTTGCCTACAGGGATTCTCTATGTTTTGAATCTGATTACCCTGTAAGGTATTTACCATCCTGATTTTACAGAGGTGATTCTTTTACTTTTTTTCTTCAATTTAAAATTCTTCTTTTAAGAACCTGATTGCTTTTTCATTGTTCTTAAGATCCAAGGGTTTGGGTCTGTGTTCACCTATGCAAATTGGTGAGGATTTTTATCAAGCCTTCCCCAGGAAAGGGGGTGTAGGGTTTGGGAGGATCTTGGGGGGGGGGGGAAGTCAGAGGTATTTTTAGTAAAAGACATGGACAGGTCATGGGCCGTAAACAAAAAATTCATGGGCCCGTGACTTGTCCATGACTTTTACTAAAAATACCCACCCTGACTAAAACTTGGGTGGGGGGCTGTGGGTGCCCTGCGGGGGGTGGTCTGGGGGTGTCGTGGGTGCTGGGGGATGTGGCCCGGGACCCCTGCTCATACTGGGGGAATGGTGTGGTGGGGGCGGGCTGTGACAAATGTCCAGGGACCCCTGCTGGTACTGGTGGAGAGGGGGGCTGCAGCCCAGGACTTCTGCTGGTACTGTGGGGGTGAGGTTGGGATGGGGCTGGCAGGGGCTAGGGCAGGGGCTCCACTGCTCCCATCACAAGGGCCGGCTACCGCAGTTCCCATTGGCTGGGAACCATAGCCAATGGGAGCTGCAGGGGCGGGGCCTGCGGGCGTGGGCAGCCTGCAGCATGGAGCCCCCCCGGCCCCTCCGCCGCCTAAGAGCAGCAGGGGGGCCATGCCAGTGGGAGCCGGGGAGTCCCCGAGCCCAAGTTTCCCCCCCACACACTCCTTCCCTGCCCCTAGCCCTGAGCCTCCTCCCACACACCTAAACTGCTGCTGCTGGCCCAGGGGCTGCCTGGCTCAGGCAGCTCTGGAGCCAGCACCAGCCACTGCAAAAGTCACAGAGGTCACAAAGTCATAGAATCCATGACTTCTGTGACCTCCATGACAGACTTGTAGCCTTATGGATAGTTCTCTGAAAACATCCACTCAATGTGCAGCGGCAGTCAAAAAAGCAAACCGAATATTAGGAACCATTAGAAAATGGATAAATAATGAGACCGTAAGTATCATAATGCCATGATATAAATCCATGGTACCCCTCCACCTTGACTATTGCATGCAGTTCTGGTCACCATATTTCAAAAAAGATATATTAAAAATGGAAATGGCACAGAGAAGGGCAACCAAAATTATTAAGGGTATGGAACAGCTTCCATATGAGAGAGAGATTAATAAGACCGGGACTGTTCAGCTTGGCAAAGAGATGACTGAGGGGGGATATGATAGAGGTCTCTACGATTATGACTGGTATGGAGTAAGTAAATAAGGAAGTGTTATTTCCTTTTCACCTAACACAAGAACCAGGTGTCACACAATTAAATTAACAGGTGGCAGGCTTAGAACAAACATAAGGAAGTACTTCTTCACTCCACACACAGAATTTAAGGGGTGGAGCTCATGGTTGGTCACCTGAGGGCAGGGCAGTAGCGTTCAAACCGATGACCAGAGAGGTGAGAACAGGCATTGTGGGACACCTCCTGGAGGCCAATCGCAGCGGTGTCATCGACCAGGGTGTCTACACCGGCACCGTGGCGCTGTCGCCCCAGCGCAGAAAGCTCCACGCCGCTCGTCGAGGTGGTGTTTTTACAGCCCTGCACCTGTGCAGTTTCTGCACTCGGTGGCTTGGCCGTGTGCGCACCTTGGGAGTTACAGCACAGCAAGCTGCTTGACTACACAGAAACTTGCTGTGTAGACAAGGCCTAATACAGGCTCTGTCAGAGTCGAAGCTGATCTGAGGAGTAAGGAGAAAGAAACGTGATATGGCTAAAAGCAGCCTGTACCACAGACAGTCTGGCAGAGCTGGTTGGAATCGTTTTTCATCCAAATGAAATTTTTGTGAGTTCTGCCGTTTTGAAGCCAACGGGTTTCATGGAGACATGTCAGTTTCCACACAACTTTCAACTGGAAGGTTTTAGGGTTGAGGGCGCAAAGAGAAATTCGATAGCCATGTGGGAGACCCAGGTTCAAGCCACTGATTTGGAGTGAACTGGTATGAAAAACACTGCTCTAAATCAGGCAGAGGAGGGACTTGAACCTGGATCCCCACCTCGTAGGCCAGGGCCTTAACTGGACAGATAAATTTGCAAAGGATTATAATTTAGAGAGGCTCCCTCATTAGGGACATAGTATTATGAAAACAGGAATTTTGAGATGTGCCTTAAAAGCAGAGGGGGTTGAGAACAAAGGGTATCTGTGGCCACCAGGGAGGCTCTCTAGATTTTTTTTTTTTAAATGAAAGTTTTATTCCTTCCTCATTCACTGGTTTGTTGTTTAATGAACCCCAAGATCATTACACTAACCAGCAGGCTACAGAGTGGGATATGCACCCCTCCGTCTCGCCACCACAATTTCATTTTTGGTATAATGTTCGTTCCAATGCCACACAAAAACCACATTTTGAACCCGCAAAAGTTGCCACGAAACAGAATTGTTGCCCTCTGCTCAGCTGTGGAGGAAAGCCCCAAATGGTTGCACATATTTTGCTTCATTGCATATTTCAATGAAGGAGGGAAATTTTCTAGAGCAGAATGTTTCACTTTTTATCAATTTGAAATGTTTTTGCCACTTAAATTTCTCAGTAAATTATTCCAGCATGATTAAATAAAAAAGCTGTGTTAATTAATGCTGATTTTTGCATTGGAACTCAATGTGGATGGTGTATATCCCTTTTGTTACCCAAATGTGTCTTTATATTTCAATTATACTAACCCCCAGGAAGGCAAAAGAAATTAAGACAAGTTAGATTGCTCTTTATATTTTCTTGGACTGTCTTTGAATTTTAATCTCCACTAACCGAGCATTGCTGGCTGAAAACATTTAAAATAATGCTTTTGATTTAAAAGAAGGGTATCATGTATTTGAACATCAGAATACTTTTTTCTCCAGATTCCAACTGGTTTTTAAATAAATAACTCACCAGTTTACAATAGGAAGATTAGAGAAAACAATAACCCTTATTTCTACAGTACCAATAAATAAAGAAAAGAAAACAAAGCTAGAAAAACATGCTCTGGTTTCCTGGCACAGCATTAGCAGTCATCTAAAACACATTGGGCAGACCCTTAGCTAGTGTAAATTGCTATAGCTCTGTTGACTTCAATAGAGCAATGGCAGTTTGCCCAATAAGGTCCAGAGTACTACATAGTCACACTGATGCTATTGATGATGTAGGTGTACAACAAAAGCCCTGATCCTGAACACATTTAAACACAAATGTACTCCTGCTGGTAGTGAATATTGATTACCCATTGAAATCAATGGGACTGCTCATGTGAGTAAAATTACACATGAGCTTAACTGTTTGCAGGATCGGGACCAAGGAAGTTAAGAAGAATCATGTTCCCAAAAGAGGAAAAAAATAGAGGGAACCCAGAAAGTTTCACCGATAGAACATGGCATAACTGGGCATAATTTCAAGACAGTTGGGTTGCAGTTGGAACTTACTTAACAATTCTGCTGGCGATGCACAACCTAGAAAAGACTCCAGTGCAGTCTCTCACAGTACTGCGGGTCCTATGAGGCTGACAAGAATAAAATATTATTTCTGTGACTAATCTATGCAGGTGCTACTCTAAATGCCCGCAGAGAGCAGATCTTCTGAAAAGATGGTGCCCGAGGTGAATATCCGAGTACATTCATCACTTCTAGTGACTAGCTAAAAATTGTTACATTACATTTTATTTATTTGTTACTAGACCTGCTGGAAAATTTTCCCTTGAGACTTCACCCCCCCCCCCATTCCCTCAAAAGGAAAACTGAGTTTTTGACCAAATGAAAAAATGTAACAATAAATATCTGCACTCCTCAAAAATATTCAATTTTTCATTGGAAAACTGAACATTAAAAAAAATTCAGCTAAAAAAATGTCAGCCAAAAAGTGTTCAAGTTTTGATTGTTCCATGAAAAGTCAAAAATGTGTGTGGAAAATTGACAAAAATGTTCATTTTTGTCATCTTCATCACAATTCCCTGTGGAACGCCCCTGTTTTCCAACCAACCATCTTTGTTAACCCAGCTTCCCCACCCACCAGAACCTGCTTGTTTGTCTTGTCCACCTGTCATGTCTTGTCATAAGGCTACAAGGTCTTTTATGCAGCAATTGTTATTTGATATTTGTACAGCACCCAGCACACTCATTGTAACCTTGATGTGCTGCCACAGTATAAATGTTAAATAATAAAAATAATAAATATTAAATTGACAAAAAGGAATATTTGAATTTGTCCATTTATGTGCACTGAAAATCCTTACCCTACAAGTTACGTTTGTCCAGTCCAGGAACAAAATCAATCCAGGAGCCATGCAGCCAATCAAATGTCAGCAACACACCTTGAATTCTGAATACCAGAGAGTAGCCATAAACAGTCTACAAATCAAGAATTTCTCCCCTGGACATTATTCAGGGACTAATGTCACATAGAAGAGAAATGTTGAGACAATCGTGAGCTGCTCACAGATAATTCACAAACAGAAAGGGAGACCAAATTAATTGAATAAAATCATTCACTGCATATTATTCACTCTGCTCTAAAAGCAGGTTGGAAGCAGCTCTGAATATGTAGCCCATGCTCCCTGTCATTAATACCATGGTAGTGCCTAGAGGCCTCCACCATGATCAGGGCCTCATTGTGCTTGGAACTGTACAAAACACAGATAGCTCTTTGGGCAGGGACTTACATTCTAAATGGACATGACAGGCAAAGGGTCAGTGGCAGAGCTGGGAACAGAAGCTAGGTCTTCTGATTACCAGTCTTGGGCCTAACCCATTAGAACTCACTCTCGGCTGCTCTAAGTTATGCTCTACGTTATGTTATCCATAACAAGCACAAGAAGACACAAACCTAGCCCAGAATTACTTAGCCTGGGGGCATCCCAACTAACACTGACTTTCCCACGTTCCACACTATGCCAGCAGCTAGGATGGTATATGATGCCCAAGGTCCAAGTCCCTATACTGACTGCACTCCACTCTGGGATCACCCATTCTCTAACATGCTCTTCCTTGGACTACATATTCAGATTTTTCAGCCAAATCATGTCCGTGGCATAGCACAAAGTGCCCTACTGTGAGGATCTGGCCCTGAATTTGTCAAGAATGCACGGCTGGCTGGGCCTCCAATGCTTTGTTACAAATTTCAGTTAAGTATATTGACTAGATATGTCATGCCATTGAAGCTGGGATCATGCTCCATTAACAGGACTTGAGGGGAAAGGATTCAGGTAGGTTTGCAGCAGTCTCTCAGTACACTTCTCAGCGCAAGTGCAGCCAATTGCAGAAATTTTCCTGCTTCCACCAGACTATAATTTGAAATTGAATGAAATCAATTAAGTTGACTTTCTGCAGTACCTTAATTTACACCCTTAGTCAGTACAAGTGGCACATTAGTCAACTTCTTTTGCATCTATGGCTGCCTTAATTTTGACATACGCAGAAAAATCAGCCACTGCTGTTGATAGAATGTGTTTATTTGTAGCACAGTGATGTTTCCTGTCCCTTCCTTTTAATAGTTGCCACACAATTATTCCCCTTCTTTTCCCAAAGTGATTATCCCAGAACAGATAAACATCTTTCCTTTGTTGCAATGAGCCTCTAGTTATTTGCAGAGGGCTGACTGAAACTCCACTTCCTGATAACACCACTCTGAACTCTGCTAGCAACACATTTACAATGGAAATGGGCTTGATGAGATTTTTCATGGTGAAAAATAGAACTTGGCTGATGACAGTAATTGCTGAAGCTGAGTCCTGGACTGATGTTTTCTCAGAACAATTTTGCATGAGTAAAAAGATTGACGTTTATCAATGTGAAGTGCACTTGATAATGTTGGTCATTTTCACTTGTCTCTCTAGTTACATTTTTTTTTTTTTTTTTTTTTTTACAAAACTACTTGAAACATTTAATTGAAGAGATGATATGCTTTCTTTCCCCAAGGGACCCTGCCTCATTCAGCGCGCAAGATGGACGTGCTCTAGGGAGTATTCAGGGCAGTGCAGTGAAGGAGGCTGTTGTCCGTAAGACCCCTGCCTCAGTTGTTGCAGAAGGTGTTAGATCCTGCCCACAAGAAGGTTAATTTGCTTTCAGTTGGCCATTGTGGAACATCAGAGTTACCAAAGACTTTGTTGATTGCTTCCCCCCTAGTCCTCGGTCCCTCCACTCGCTCCCCACCAAAGAGGAGACATGGACCTGTCCCATCAGCTTGAACGCTGGGGGAAGGAAATAAAAATCATGGACAAGAAAAAATTGTATCTTTATGCTGCTTGGACTCTGAGGGTTAAGGATTACTAAGCACATCCTCAGCACATCCCTTGGCCAGAGCCGCTTCCCGTAGCCCCAATTGGCCTGGAGCGGCGAACCGCGGCCAGTGGGAGCTGCGATTGGCTGAACCTGTGGACGCTGCAGGTAAATAAACCATCCCGGCACGCCAGTGGATTTTCCTGACTGGCCACGTGCCAAAGGTTGCCGATCCCTGGTCTACCGTCTCTTGGAACCTAAGACTGTAATTCATTTGTGTGTGTGCTTACCTGCTTTAACCTGGTAAATAACTTGTTTCTCTTTCTTAGTTAATAAATCTTTAGTTGGTTTATTATAGGATTAGCTATAAGCATTGTCTTTGGTGTGAGCTCTGGGGTTTAACTGAGCTGGGGTAAGTAACTCGTTCTTTTAGGACTGGGAGTAACCTGAATATTGTTGTAGGGGACCATCTATCACAAAGGCAGGCTCACTTAGGTGGCAGGATAGACCAGAATCTGCAAGGGGACTGTCGGTGACTCCATGTTAATGCGGTTATAGTGTTTGAGGAGTTCACACTTGATGTTTGGTTGGCAGAATCTAAGTATAGAACTCACAACCAGTTTAGGTTTGGGCCCTGGTTTGTACCGGTCTGCCCCGAGGTTGGCACTCATGCTCTTGAGCCATTCCAGGCAGCTTGACAAAATCTATTTTTTTGTGTGTAATTATATAACAAAAATGCAACAACAGAGTGCGGTTAGGTGGGCATGAGCCCATATCCTCAGGGGTTTTTTTAAGTGAATCTCCTAAATTGCCTCATTCTCAGATTACTCCTAATCACTGTTGTGCTGGCTTCCCTTGCATTTAGTCACCCAAATGCCTACGCAATTCATATGGGTGCAGTTTTCTCCCGCTTGTGAAAATGGGAGGTTGGGGGTAGGGGTGACATGAAATAGGCTGGAAATGTAAAAACTGCTCTATAAAGCCTTATGATTCAGGGCGTGAGCCAGCCACAAACTGTCTGGGGCTAGGGGAAAACTTGGGCAGGTTATTCCATGATTGTTCTTCATGGACACTCCTTGAGCTTCCTTTGAACCATATTCCCAAAGGAAGAAAATAGGAAAGTTCTGCAGTTTCCTCTCTCTCATGTGGTTTAATCATCCAAAAGATAGACTGGAACCCTGACCACTGACCTGAAGATCTAGCCTTTTTAGACTGGAACTGCAATGCCTCAAGGTTTTTAGGAGGGTCAATAAAGTGAGTATTTGCAACGTCTTAGCTGCATAGGCTAAATACATAGGGTGATACATGTTATTTTCAAGTTTCCAAGAGTCTATTTACTGTAAAAAAGTGCAACCATTTAAAGAATAAAAGAGAAATTGCAATCCATAAAAAGTACCTGACAGTCTTCTTAAATTAGCCCACCTACTTTTCAATTTAATCCAAAATTATAGCTGCTTTTTTGACGGTCTCTGAAATATTTCACAACATTTGCAATATTCACAACCTCTGCCTTGTACCTTTCCACTAAGGCATTTTTTCCATCTCCATGTAAGTTTAATAATCACCTGCCAACATCTACAGAGAGAGACTGGAATATTCACAATGTTTACTGCTTTGAAGCTGCTCCGTACAAAAGTCTATAAATGGCCCAATGATGCCCCCTTCCCCGCAGTATCTCAAGTCAAATACAGAGATTTGAGGAGTTGCCTTTTCCAATTTGCTCTAAATGAAGCCCGTATTCTGTGTTAGGTGAAAAACTCATCCCCTGCCATCTCTTCCTGAGATTTGGCTCTATCACCTCAAATCTTCTTCCCAGACTAGGCTGGTCCGAGGGTTCCTCTTTCCAGACTGCTTAGCCCACACCCTAGATCTTCTCCCACCAGAGGGATCCTCCCAGCTCCCTTATATCCAGTGGGGGTAGTGAGCAACCTGTCTGAATAACTCAGCAGAACCCAGCTACGCTTTTCGCATTTGGATCGACACCTGCTATCAGGCAAATATTCCCATTCTATTATAAGAAAGGAAAGGCAGGCTTTGAAATATGGCAGAGATATAAATAGAGCTAAACAATGACTTGTGTACCGTCTTTTCCATATCTTGAGTGTTTCCTAGGCTTGCTTCTGTTATCTGAGCTGGTGAAACAAACAAAAGACAGACAAGTTAGATACTGACTTAGAAAAATATAAATAAGTATATTCAAAATGTCAGCTAGCCTCAGGCAAGCTTCTAATTTTCCTGCCCACTTTAGCAGCAAAAGTGACTCTACTACATGACCAATGAGGGAAGATTGAAAAAATTGGATTTGTTTAGTCTGGACAAGAAGACTGAGAGGGGACATGATAACAGTTTTCAAGTATGTAAAAGGTTGTTACAAGAAGGAGTGAGAAGAATTGTTTTTCTTAACCCCTGAGGGCAGGACAAAAAGCAACGGGCTTAAAGTGCAGCAAGGGAGGTTTAGGTTGGACATTAGGAAAAACTTCCTAACTGTCAGGGTGGTTAAGCACTGGAATAAATTGCCTAGGGAGGTTGCGGAATCTCCATCATTGGAGGTTTTTAAGAGCAGGTTAGATAAATACCTGTCAGTGATGGTCTAGATAATGCTTAGTGCTGCCATGAGTGCAGGGGACAGGACTAGATGACCTCTCAAGGTCCCTTCCAGTCCTATGATTCTACATAGATTGCAAGCTCTTTGGGGCTGAGACCGCCTATTTGGTCTGTGTTCATACAGCACCTAGCCCAATACTTGACTGGGGCTTCTAGGTGTTGACACAATACAAATAATAATTAATAAATATCATACCTGCTAAGTGTGCGTGTGCATATTTTGGGTAAGCAGTAAGGTGCTATAAAGGTACCAGTTT
The DNA here is from genome assembly GCF_965152275.1 of Natator depressus. Lineage (NCBI taxonomy): Eukaryota > Metazoa > Chordata > Testudines > Cheloniidae > Natator > Natator depressus. The sequence goes on along the minus strand of NC_134246.1, from coordinate 5,545,863 downwards.
AATAGGACTTTCATTTAAAGTTCTCCATCTTACTACGTGGAGCAGGCACAGTATAGACAATAGCAGTTGACATTTCCCACCAACCTTGATTATGAACAGAGGTTAAAAGACTTCTATCTAAAAAAAAAAAAAAAAAAAAGAGCAGAAAAGCGTTTTAACGCATATTTATGAAAAATGCCTAAATGCAACATCAGGGAATGACAGTTAAAAAGGGTTTTCAGTACATTCAGCACACTGGGGATATTGGCTGTCCATTGCCATCAGTAATGAGATAAGATTTATGCCTGATTGACCTGCTCAGTGTGGCGAGAATGAGAAACTGTGTTTACCTAGGTGCAAAGTATTCAGCGAGATAGTGATGTTCTCTGAAATAAATGATTGGCAAAGGAATCCAATTGCTTTCCGGACATTAAGACTTTGGGTTTTGGATCACATTACACTGGGGAATCCAATCAATCAGCCCATTGATTCACCAATGAAGGGGATTAGCATTAACCATCATGAGTGTTAATTAAAAGTAAAGGCTGCCTGGAGTTTAATACTTAATTAACAACATTGCACTGCCAATTGAGACATCTCTGAAAATTGTGTCCGATTCAGAGTTTTATAATAGCTAAGTAGAATCAGGAGCTGAACCTGAACCAGAACTGAATCTCTCACCAGATTTAGGAGAAAGTTGGCTTCAGATCCAAATCCAGATCTAAACTCTGGTTCTGGACCTTCTGTAGTGTAAAACCTTGACTCTCTATTCTTTACTATAGTTTTCCTGATAACCGATATTGGGTCTGATTATCATCTCTCAACCTGGCTTTACACCAGTGTGATAATCATGTAATAATTATGCCTAGCTTTTATCCAATGCTTTCCCGCAATAGATCTCAAAGTGATTTACAAAGGAAGTAAGCATCTGTATTTCCATGTTACAGATGGGGAAACTGAGGCACAGAGCAGCAAAGTGATTTGCCCAAGGTCATCCTGTCGACCAGCCTTCGAGGCTGAAATAGAAACCAGGTCTCCTAAGCCAGTGGTTCTCAAAGCTGGTCCACCGCTTGTTCAGGGAAAGCTCCTGGCGGGCCGGACCAGTTTGTTTACCTGCTGCGTCTGCAGGTTCGGCCGATCACAGCTCCCACTGGCCGTGGTTTGCCGCTCCAGGCCAATGGGGGCTGCGGGAAGGGTAGCCAGCACATCTCTTGGCCCGCGTTGCTTCCCACAGCCCCTGCTGGCCTGGAGCAGCGAACCGCAGCCAGTGGGAGCCACGATCGGCCGAACCTGCGGATGCGGCAGGTAAATGAACTGATCCGACCTGCCAGGGACTTTCCCTGAACAAGCGGCGGACCGGCTTTGAGAACCACTGTCCTAAGCCACAGTCCAGAGCGCTATCCACTAGACAACACTGCCTCCCCAACTTAACTGGCTTCAGTGGAGGTAATGTAGGTCTGAGTTCTATTCGCAGCTCTGCAACTGACCTGCTTCATGCCCTTGGACAAAGGCTTTCTCTGAGCCTCCGTTTCCCCATCTGTAAAATGGAAATACTGATCCTTACTTTCTTTGTCAATCACTTTGAGATCTATGGATGACAAACGCTACCTAAGAGCTAGGTATTATTATTAATCCTGATTTACACTGGTGTGAATGAGATCAGAAACAGGTCCCTTAGTGATCATTAAAACTCCATGTAAGATCAACCTATTTTTTAGCTTCTTATGACCTTCATCTGTGCAGACAACATGTCACAGAACAGGGTACAGGTTTGAAGATGAAAACAGCATGGGAAGCTTACAACCCTGAACATAAGAACAGCCATTCTGGGTCAGACCAAAGGTCCATCTAGCCCAGTATCCTGTCTTCCAACAGTGGCCAATGCCAGGTGCTTCAAAGGGAAAGTCCAGAAAAGATAATAATCAAGTGATCCATCCCCTGTTGCCCATTCCCAGCTTCTGGAAAACAGAGGCTAGGGACATCCCTGCCCATCCTGGCTAATAGCCTAACGGTTCTGTACATGGAACTGCCACTGAAGCCAACAGGAGTTTATCACACAGGGTCAGGCCACAGGGACTAGTTCATCCAACAGCTTTTTGAGGTGGAGTACTTTAACTCTGGGTCCGGCAATGAGAGTCCATTGGTGTCTGCTTTTCCTTGAATTTAAAGATGGGGAAAACTCAAATTCAAAAGCTTTTTTTGGTTGGGCTTCTGCTAAACAGTCAGTATTTCAAAAGTGGATCTGAATTTCTTAGGTCTACAGAACGGGACTGGAAATCTCAAAAGAAGAGGCTTTCTTACAAGATTCCAATTCTGATCCAAGAGGACACAGACTTTCTCAGGACCCCAGACTGGCTGGGGCCTGGTTTTGTTCCTGTCTGGAAAGAAAAAAGGAAAGGAAACTGTATGTAAACGTCTCAGAATCTTCATGTAAAAAGGTTTGATTCAAGTTCTAAAAATAGGTGACACTCTGTGGTGCTCCTGATCATGTTCACTCAATTCACATAGCTAATTATTTGCTAGTCATACACCGTGATAAAGTGACGCTAAACCTTCATTCTGGAAGCAGCCTTGGTTCTCGACACCCCATGAGCCCATACCTTTCACATCATTAGGAGGTGCCAGTGTGCGCTTGCAGCTGACCAAACCTCATTTCTTCACACAGTGAGAAGAATCACAGCACTGTGCATCTACGGCCTGTTAATCTGTATAATGACAAACTGAGCAGGATGTCTCAGGGGCTGACATCTACACACAGAAGTCATTAATGGCTCCAGCTTCCGTGAAAACTCCCCTGCTTTGGCCTGCCAGATTCTTTCCAACCCAGTAGTGCTTGGGAAAAAGAATTCTGTCTCTAATAATAAAGTGGAATAATTATCTGGATGAGAGAGTGACAAAAATCGTTAGCTGCAATGGGTGCAGAATATGTGAAGGACTAAGAGGGTACTAAAGATGCTAAATTCACTTTTCTCAGACTACTGTCTGAGTCTTGGATTTGCCTCCATTCACACTGAACTTTTTAAATGCAAAGCATTTTGATGGTGAATGCTGTTTTACATATTTTCTCCCCAATGAAATAGGGGGGCAATGCTCTGTGTATACCTGCAGCGAGCCATGCCTGCAGTGTGATAGCCATTTGTAGGTATCTTTAGTATTCCCTATTGGGTGTGGTGGGCCTCCTCCAGAAGTCATGCATGTTCAGGCTCATGTATGCAAACAATTCATGTCCACACATGAGCCGTGTGAACACATGTGCATGCAAAACAAATGCAGATACATACAGAGAACACCACACATGTTTTGATCTATATACGTGCTGTACCATGCACGTATGCAGGATGGATGTGTGATACATGTATGCAAGCTGGCAGGCTGACCAGGTAATTTCACAGTACCCTTCACTCACTACAGAGAAGGAAAGGGTCACTGCAGTTTTGCTTACCGATATTTCCACTCTGTCCTTGTTCATTAATAGTCTGTACTAGAGACTAATAACAAAGAATTACACAAGCAGGTTTAACATTTGATTAATGGGCCATCCATCATTCATTGAAGCAGTTTTACTTGCTGTCTAAGAAAAAGCTAAGATTTGTCTATTAGATCTGCACTGTTTAACTAAGGGTCAGTTCCACCAGGAATTAATCACATTATCTCAATTTAAGATAAAATGTAGCAGATCACAGGGACATGGATGGAAAGATCAGAGAGATCGTGGAATATAAAACATGCAAGAACAAGCTCATGGGCTAATTGAGTGGCTGCTTCACTTAAAAACAAAGATTTATTTAAAATATATCGTGGGAAGGCAATGACAGGAGATGATTTTGCCCCACTAATCTGGTACTATATTTCCTTGCTTGCTAAGGCTAGAGAGAGAACCAAGCTGAGAAGTTCACAGGCAGAGTTTGTACTGAACTGGAACTTTCCCAACGTTCAGGGTGTTCAGACCCAGAGTACTGGTTTGGGCAACTGTTAGAGAGAAATCTAGGAGATGCAGATCTGAACTTTCCCAAAGTTCAAAAGATGAGCGTGTTTTTGTGGGGTGGGGTGGGGGCTGAGATTTGGGGAGAATTCCTCAGTGTTCTGAAGCTTTTTAACTTTGTTAGTGGGGAAAAGTAGAAAGGCAAAAGTCTTCTGTTCCTCAAAGTCCTCGGATGCCAGTTTTTAATCCATTGTTTTGGTGTTCAGTCTACTTCCTTCTTAACAAGACATATACATCCCACTCAACCCCAAATACTTAAACTTGGCTTCATAAGCCGTGCACAATCTACACCCATGTTTTACATTCTCATTATAAATACCATAAACACACTCAGAGGTGCTCATAAAACACAGGTGTCATCTTCAGGACATAAAGCTCTTGAACCATGAAGACTAGGATGAAATATTTATGTCGCTTAAAAAATATTGTTGCATATTCCCACAAATCTCACACAGACGAATTCAACCGCCACCCGTTTGAGCTTGTTTGTCAGGTCATCAGTTTGATTACTCACCACTTAGACAGAGCAGCCACCGTTACCTTAATGTTTTCAGTTAGACCCATAGCTCCCTGCAATCTGGAAACCAAAGTTTTCCGATGTGTCATTTATTGAGAACACTGTAGCCTGAACCACATCCTTCCACTTACTTAATACCGTTCAGTGTCTTTCCTTAAACAAGTCTGAACTGAGTAAATCAAATCCATATCTCCTGATGGTGTGAACCCCAGAGCCTGCATGTCCATCTCCTGGCTGATTCACAGCAGCGTGATGCTGACTCTCCCTGACATTTCTCTCTGGAAAACATTATTGCTAACTTCACGTTTGGTGCCACTTCCATCAGTCCAAAGCCTGAGATCCTTCCTCAGGTAAAATGCCATTGACTGCTTCTTAAAGGAAAGTTGGGTGTGGTGTTCAGGAACCCACTCTGGGCCGAAGCTGGTTCAAACACATCCTCTGTATGCAATACCTTTGCAGGGCCCTCCCCCAGGATCTTTTGTCTGGGAAATTGCACCCATTAAAGTTACAGTTTCCAATACCAAAATGGGATCAAGACGTCTCATTCATTAAGGATTATAGGATTTGGTCCAGTCAGAATAATTGAAGATTACATGTTGCCAAAAATATTCCCGATATCTCAGTTTCACTACTTCACCCTTTCCTGCTTCCAATTCCCAGCATGTATGTAGGTGGTTGGTTCACAGCTGGGGGGATGATGAGTGTTGTTGGAGCAGGGAGCTCTAAGACATGTGCTTCTAGCAGATGGAAAGAAGGAATAAATTCTTACCCAGAAGCCCCTCACTTCTTTATTACCTGTTTTACTGTAACATCTAGGAGCCCATCATAGACCAGAACCCCAGGGCTCTAGGTGCTGTACAAACACAGAACAAAAAAGATGACCCCTGCCCAAGCAGCTTACTCTATACATGTAAGACAAGAAATGTCAGATGGGGGAGTACAAGGAAATAATGAGATCAGTATGTAACAAGTGGGCAATAGAGGCTGGTATCATGGACTGACTGAAGGTGAGCATCAACAGCTCTGTAGCAAATGAGAGATGATCGGTAGGGTGGGGGTTGGTCTTGAAGGGCCTTGAAGTTGAAGACAACCACTTTTTATTTCTTTATTTCCTTATTCGCTACATATGCCTCATTGCATTAAACAACTTGATATTTACTGTTTCCTTACTCAGCAGCTTACCAGGAGAAGCTTCTTGCGAGATACCCTCCAAATTCTTATTTCTGAGAGTGGTCAGCTGCATCTAGATCCAACCAAAATGGAACCTTAAATCTGGAAGAGGATTATCTAACCCAAAGACATGGGGCCAGATCCTCATTGTTTGCTGTTCCATTTGTGGAGCGAAGAGAAAGGACAACTGTCACATTATGGGAGCTGGGGATTCCCCTTGTGTAGAACAATCCTGAGGTGGCACAAAAGGCCAGTGTAGCCAGCTCTATCCCACTTCCTTGAGAATCTGAAAGTGCAAGGCAGCTTGGGTGAAAGTGATCATGAAATGGTAGAGTTCATGATTCTAAACTAAAGGAATGGCAGGAAGGAAAACGCACAATAAAGATAATGGAGTTTAAGAAGACAGACTTTAGCAAACTCAGGGAGTTGGTAGGTAAAATCCCATGGGAAGCAAGTCTAAGGGGAAAAACAGTTCAAGAGAGTTGGCAGTTTTTCAGAAACATTATTAAAGTCACAGGAGCAAACTATCCCACTGCTTAGGAAAGACAGGAAGCATGGCAAGAGACCACCCTGGCTTAATCAGGAGATATTCAAGGACATGAAACTCAAAGAGTCCTACAAAAAGTGGAAACTAGATCAAATCACAAAGGATGAATATAAACAAATAACACAAGTATGTAGGGACAAAATTAGAAAGACCACGGCACAAAATGAGATTAAACTAGCTAGAGGCATAAAGGGCAACAAGAAAACATTCTACAAATACATTAGAAGCAAGAGGAAGACCAAGGATAGCGTAGGCCTATTACTCAATGTGGAGTAGGAGGAAGAATAACAGAAAATGTGGAAATGGCAGAAGTGCTAAATGACTTTTTTGTTTCAGTTTTCACTGAAAAGGTTAGTAGCGACTGGACGTCTAATATAGTGAAGATCATTGAAAATGAGGTAGGATCAGATGCAAAAATAGAGAAAGAGCAAGTTAAAAATGACTTAGACAAGTTAGAGGTCTTCAAAGTCACCAGGGCCTGATGAAGTGCATCCTAGAATACTCAAGAAGCTGACTGAGGAGACATCTGAGCCATTAGCAATTATCTTTGAAAAGTCATGGAAGACAAGGGTGACCAGACAGCAACTGTGAAAAAACTGGACGGAAATGGGGGGTAATAGGCGCCTATATAAGAAAAAGTCCCAAAAAACAGGACTGAACTGTCCCTATTAAAATGGGACATCTGGTCACCCTATGGAAGACAGAAGAGATTCCAGAAGACTGGAAAAGGGCAAATATAGTGCCAATCTATAAAAAGGGAAATAAGGACAATCCGGGGAATTACAGACCACTCAACTTAACTTCCGCACCCGGAAAGATAATGGAGCAAATAGTTAAGCAATCAATTTGCAAACACCTAGAAGATAATACAGTGATAAGTAACAGTCAGCATGGGTTTGTCAAGAACAAATCATGTCACACCAGCCTGATAGCTGTCTTTGACAGGGTAACAAGGCTGGGGGAGATGGGGAGAACCAGTAAATCTGGTATATCTTGAATTTAGTAAGGCTTTTGATACTGAGCTGCATGACCTTCTCACAAACAAACTGGGGAAATGCAACCTAGATGGAGCTACTATAAGGTGGGTGCATAAATGGTTAGAAAGATATTCCCAGAGAGTAGTTATCAGTGGTTCACAGTCATGCTGGAAGGGCATAACGTGTGGGGTCCCGCAGGGATCAGTTCTGGGTCCAGTTCCGTTCAATATCTTCATCAATGATTTAGATAATGGCATAGAGCAGTGGCTCCCAAACTAGGGGCACCGCTTGTTCAGCGAAAGCCCCTGGCAGGCCGGGCCGGTTTGTTTACCTGCCGTGTCTGCAAGTTTGGCCGATCGCAGCTCCCACTGGCCACGGTTCGCCGTTCTCGTCCAATGGGCGCTGCAGGAAGTGACATGGGCTGAGGGACGTGCTGGCCGCTGCTTCCCACAGCCCCCATTGGCCTGGAGCAGCGAACCACGGCCAATGGGAGCCGCTATCGGCCGAACCTGCAGACGCGGCAGGTAAACAAACTGACCCAGCCCGCCAGGGGCTTTCCCTGAACAAGAAGCACCCCTAGTTTGGGAACCACTGGCATAGAGAGTACACTTATAAACTTTGCAGATGATACCAAGCTGAGAGGGGTTGCTAGTGCTTTGGAGAATAGGATTAAAATTCAAAATGATCTGGACAAACTGGAGAAATGGTCTGAAGTAAATAGGATGAAATTCCATGAAGGACAAATGCAAAGTACTCCACTTAGGAAGGAACAATCAAATGCACTCATACAAAATGGGAAATGACTGCCTAGGAAGGAGTACTGCAGAAAGGGATCTGGGGGTCATTGTGGATCACAAGCTAAATACCAGTCCACAGTGTAACACTGTTGCAAAAAAAAGTAAACATCAGTCTATAATGTATTAGCAGGAGTGTTGTAAGTAAGACTCAACCCTGTGCTGATTAGGCCTCAACTGGAGTAGTGTGTCCAATTCTGGGTGCCACATTTCAGGAAATATGTGGACAAATTGGAGAAAGTCCAGAGAAGAGGAACAAACATTACTAAAGGTCTAGAAAACATGACCTATGAGGGAAGACTGAAAGAATTGGGTTTGTTTAGTCTGGAGAAGAGAAGACAGGGGACATGATAACAGTTTTCGAGTACATAAAAGGTTGTTACAAGGAGGAGGGAGGCAAAACTGTTCTCATTAACCTCTGAGGATAGGACAAGAAACAATGAGCTTAAATTGCAGCAAGGACAGTTTAGATTGGAGATTAGGAAAAACTTCCTGTCAGGGTGATAAACACTGAAATAAATTGCCTAGGGAGGCTGTGGAATCGCCGTCATTGGATATTTTTAAGAGCAGGTTAGACAAACACCTGTCAAGGATGGTCTAAATAATAGTTAGTCCTGCCGTGAGTGCAGGGGACTGGACTAGATGACCTCTCGAGGTCCCTTCCAGTCCTATGATTCCTCCTGCCCCACTCAAAGCATAGGGGGGACATGCCAGTGGTGAGAGGGGGTGTGGCTGAAGCCTGAATTGCTCAGGCAAATTTGGGCTGCCACTAGCTAGAGCATCCTTCAGTTACCCCACCGACTCTTTCCATCCTTTTCAGATCTGCTGGGAGGGGCTCAGACATCAGAGGCTCTGGACAATCATGCCAATAAGGGGGAAAGAGAGTGGAAATGCTCATCGAATAACCGTAATTTGGGTAGGTTTCAGAGTAGCAGCCGTGTTAGTCTGTATTCGCAAAAAGAAAAGGAGTACTTTTGGCACCTTAGAGACTAACGAATTTATTTGAGCATAAGCTTTCGTGAGCTACAGCTCACTTCATTGGATGCATTCAGAAGAAAATACAGTGGGGAGATTTTATATACACAGAGAACATGAAACAATGGGTGTTACCGTACACACTGTAAGGAGAGTGATCACTTAAGATGAGCTAATACTAGCAGGAGAGCCAGGGGGGGACGAGGGGGAGAAAACCTTTTGTAGTGATAATCAAGGTGGGCCATTACCAGCAGTTGACAAGAACATCTGAGGAAGCGCGGGGGGGGGGGGGGGGAATAAACATGGGGAAATAGTTTTACTTTGTGTAATGACCCATCCACTCCCTGTCTCTATTCAAGCCTAAGTTAATTGTATCCAGTTTGCAAGGAATTCCAATTCAGCAGTCTCTCCCTGCAGTCTGTTTTTGAAGTTTTTTTGTTGAAGAATTGCCACTTTTAGGTCTGTAATCGAGTGACCAAAGAAATTGGAGTGTTCTCCAACTGGTTTTTGAATGTTCTGATTCCTGATGTCTGATTTGTGTCCATTTATTCTTTTGCGTAGAGACTGTCCGGTTTGGCCAATGTACATGGCAGAGGGGCATTGCTGGCACATGATGGCATATATCACGTTGGTAGATGTGCAGATGAACGAGCCTCTGATAGTGTGGCTGAGGTGATTAGGCTCTGTGATGGTGTCCCCTGAATAGATATGTGGACACAGTTGGCAACAGGCTTTATTGCAAGGATAGGTTCCTGGGTTAGTGTTTTTGTTGTGTGGTTGCTGGTATTTGCTTCAGGTTGGGGGCTGTCTGTTAGCAAGGACTGGCCTGTCTCCCAAGATCTGTGAGAGTGATGGGTCGTCCTTCAGGATAGGTTGTAGATCCTTGATGATGCGTTGGAGAGTAATTTGGGTCGTATTATTGGTTAAAAAGAGAGAAGGATTACATCAGTCTGGACATCAGACCCAATTATCTCTGTGCACCACACCAAGAAGAAACATAGAAATTGACAGGGAGACCATTGTGTTTTAATTCACTTCCCCTTTTAAAAATGAGCATTGGTGCTAATGAAAGGTGTCCCTCATCACTGCAGCCCTCTGTTTCCCCCGGAACAACAATACCACAGACAGCAGCCCTTGAGCTGGTTCTTTCAATTTTATTATTTTTCATTGAGGGCTCTCAGGTTGATGCACAGACTTACAGAATTAGACATCTTGAATGATACCCCTGGAAATTAGGGGCTCCAGATTTACACAAGTGTCATTTAGGGGTGGTTTGCATGCAGAGTTGCACCACTTTAACTCAAGGTTTGACTGTAAAGAGATTGTTAAATCAGTGCAAAAGGCTGAGTAGACACTCTTATTTCACTTGAAATCATGTTTATTTTGGCTTAGCTGAAACTGATTAGGAACAGGGTTAAACTAAACCAAAATGAGCCACTCAACCCAAAGGTCAAGTCTACGTTAGAAGCTACTGCCAACAGAGCAATCTCAGGTACGGGAGTGATTTTTTATGCAACATTTCTGTACTGGCAAAAGCTCTAGTGTCGACAGTTCTACTGGTCAAAGCCAGTCTAGCATATTTCATTCCCTGAACTGGTATAAACTCTACTGTCAAAGGCACTTTTGCTTAATTGCTTGCATAAGCTGCATCTACATTAGGAAGTATTGTCGGCATAGTTATACAGGCTCATCTTTTCAATGTAGACCAAGCCTAAGTGTGTCCACACAGGAGCTTTGAACCAGTTTAATAAACTGGTGCAAGATTGTATGTAGAGAAGCCCTGAGAGTAGAATCTGGCCCTTCGTTTTCTTGAGACGTGTGTTTTATTTAGTGTCACTCTTTGGCAGCACGTAGCATCTCAGAGCCTTGTTAAGAAGCTGGATTTGGACCTGGTTATTAAACCAGGTGGGCTAGGAAATCAATGTGAAGGCCAATTTCTTCTTCTGCAGGCTCAATATCTGCTCTCCGGTTTGCACATGGCTGTGATGGCTGCTGTACGTTCCACTGGTACATGCAGAACATTCCTCGCCATCTAGTCACGGATTATTTGCTTTTTACTCATTTTAACACATCCACCTTCTCGCCATTATTTTGTCAACATGTAGGATCCTGCACTTGCTCAGATAATTGCTGTGGGAGCATCTGTTTCTTACTTGGCATTGTTTCCCCCCCGTTAGGCTCCTTAGCACAATACACCAAGGAGCTTAAAGCAGTCATAAAACTAGCTGGGAAATGATGCATCGCTTTTGACACGGCATTTCCACCGTGCCCATGTTACCAACTCCAGCAAGTCACTCTCCCCCGGAGGCCCAGAAATGCCCCTTTTAATTTGGTTCTTTCCAATTCCGGCTGCAGTTTCTGGGTTGTGAAAAGGGGTTGCAGCCACATCAGCAGCTTGAACGTCGTGCTGAGCCAAACGAGGGCAGCTTTCTGCAGAGTTCTCCTTCCGCTAGTCACCTATCATCCCAAGCTTGGAGAGGTTCTGCTTTGAGAACCAAACGAAGATCATAAAGGGGTCTGGTGCTCTCAAATGCGGTGGCTGAGCTCTGGTGGTGATGTCTACCAACCCCATTTAAACCCAAGCACTCTACTCTGCTGGGCTCTTATCATTTGATACTGCTGCCCATCACCAGCCACATAAAATCAACAGCAAAATGCCTAGTGGACTGGCCTGGTCCTCTGGTTTCCAAACCTGGGAGCTTTTTTGTGTTCATTATTTGTGAGCAGCAACCAAGGAAGGGGGTAATGTCTCCCAATTCCCACCCCACCGTCCCAGATCAATCTATTTCTTTTCATTTTTGAGGAAAAAAAGTCAATATTTTCCCCAGGCAGCAAATGCTCTTTGTGAAGAATGTCATTTTATCAAAACCCCAAATTCCCTTCAAGAAAGAGTTTTGATGGAAAATTGGCAACCAGTTCTAGTGATTTAACAAAAGGGGTTCATTTGTTGGGAAGGACACGGATGGGACCGAACCCAGATTTTGTCCTCACCCCAAATTACTAAGCCGTTATGATTTGTTCTATAAAATAAAAATAAAATCAGCTCTCGCTACAGAAAATTCTTTACCCTCTAGACGTGTTTAGAATGTATCTGAACAATTTCTAACCCTTGCGTTACTCAACCCCTATTCACTTCCACTCTTCAGTGGTTTGAGCATTGGCCTGCTAAACCCAGGGTTGTGAGTTCAATCCTTGAGGGGGCCATTTAGGGATGTGGGGCAAAAATTGGGGATTGGTCCTGCTTTGAGCAGGGGGTTGGACTAGATGACCTCCTGAGGTCCCTTACAACCTTGATATTCTATTATTCTATGATTCATGATACTTCTTGGGCTCAATTTGCTGGTAAATGGGTAAAATGCTCTGGCCTGTTATGCAAGAAGTCAAACTCGCTGATATAACAGTCACGTCTTGCCTTCCACTCTATGAATTAATCTAGGACTACTCACTCATCTGTTTTGTCTATTGTTATACTGTACGATCATCAAGGCAGGGATTATGTTTTACAATACGCTTACACCGTGCCTAGCTCAGCTGGGCCTTGATTTCAGTACATGGCTCAAGAATATTCCAGCAGAGAGGCTGCCTGCATACTTATTCCCAAATGACTCCAGATGAAATTCATAGAATATCAGGGTTGGAAGGGACCTCAGGAGATCATCTAGTCCAACCCCCTGCTCAAAGCAGGACCAATCTCCAATTTTTGGCCCAGATCCTTAAATCGCCCCCTCAAGGATTGAACTCACAACCCTGGGTTTAGCAGGCCAATGCTCAAACCACTGAGCTATCCAAGAGAGAAAGTCTAATTCAACTTCAGATAAGCCTTCTCTGTCATCAGAGAGAGGAGCTAAAACCCACACCTTTGATTTTCTTTAGCCGAACAAACTCTTGGCGTGTGAGGAGATTTTAATTAGATTTTTCTTCACCGTCATTGCCGATCCTATGGCAACCTAGCTGGAAATGAAAAGATCAGACAAAGACACAGTATCCTCCTCCGAGAGAAATCTGTAACCCCAGCTTCACCCTTTTGGGGTGCCATGCAGAGTGGTGTATGGACAGAGCTGGGCAGAGGGGTTTAAATGCAATGACTTGTTCATGTTGTCTTGCATTGGGAAAGGGTATGTGGATGAAAGGGACAAATAATTGGAAAAAAAAATAAAGAAAGACCATTACAGTAACAGGATAGTTAACTGAATCCTTCCTAAGGTCATTTCACTGGGGCCTCGGCTTGTGAGCAGAGGATGGGACACATTTGCACCCATAGGCAGAGGTTGAGTGTAAGTTTTGAGGACTGCAGCAGGTTGCCACATATTGATTCCACTCCTAGCAGCAGCCCGTGTCAAAGGCTCCTAGACGCTGCAAAGCTCTGAAATGTAAACTGCTCTGCAAACACAACAACACATGTGCAGGTGCAGAGGAGGCTGATCCTCTAGGCTTGATTGTTCCTTGCAACTCATAGAGCAGAGCAGAGGTGCTAAAAGCCCGGGTGATGTTCTCCCGGGAGGGAGCCAGAGAACATGAATCCTGCCTGCCCAGAGGCTTTTTTGTGGGGTCTGCATACTGGCCCTGATTCACAAAGTCATTAAGCATTTGCTTTAGATTAAGCACATTCTTAAAGGCTTTGATGACTCAAGGCCTCTGCAACCAAAGCACTACAGACACAAAGAAGCTTCTTCCCAAACTGTCCCCTTTCCCAGGGCTGATTTCTATTCAGCTGCTTCAGTGATTTAACTCAAACAAGCAAAGTCTAGAGACAGGATTTTACTTACATAAGCCTGAGCCTGAGCCTGAGCCTCTAGTCATCTCATAAGCCAGCTGCTCCCACAGTTTGTGAGTCTTATGTGTCTCTCATATGTGAATGACTGTCAGCTATTTGTCTTGCTGATTTGGAGCTAATGAGACTCGCCTGGTCTGACTGAGTCAGCGGGTAACTCTGCCTCTCCCCAACAAGTTCCTAAAGCCCTGTCACAATGGCCTTAATGAGCTGCCAGCGCCTCTTATGCTTCAGGTTTCAGAGTAGCAGCCCTGTTAGTCTGTATCTGCAAAAAGAAAAGGAGTACTTGTGGCACCTTAGAGGCTAACGGATTTAAGTGAGCTGTAGCTCACGAAAGCTTATGCTCAGATAAATTTGTTAGTCTCTAAGGTGCCACAAATACTCCTGTTCTTATGCTTCAGCATCCTAGGTGCAAAATTAAAGCAGGGACATCAGGGCAAATGGTTGCATCCTTGAAACAGGAAATTAATATTCAGCTATCCTCAATCCAAGCTACAATCTTGGGCCTCTAGTTTTGCACAGGCACCTGAGTACAGGTGTGCTATGTTCTTAAAATTTGGCGTTTGCTGTCCTGCGGCAGAAGAGTGTGGCATCTGAGAAAGTACAATACAATTCTCATTCTGTACCTTTCAGCGTAGGAATACTATGAAAATTCAAAGTACAAAGCTGGAAGCAGGTGCAATAGGCAACAGTATTGAGATGGGAAAGCAGGACAAAATTCACAAAAAAAGGGATCTAAAGATGTAGAATGGGGGAGAGAAACAGTCTAAGGAGACAATGGGCTTTGATATCATTCTATTGTATGAAATACAATACCCCCAGAGTGTACACCAATTAAGGTATAATTCCAGCATGAAGCTCTAGTTACTCCAGCTTTTCTTTTATTATTTATGCTGTCATTAGGATCCTTTGATGGAATTACAACCTGATTATGTGCACTTGGAGAGTAAATTATACTTTATATTAGATTATTATTATTTACTATTATTAACTGCCTATATAAATAGTTGAGATAATACTTTTCTCACTGCGATACTTAGTGGTAACTTAGACACAAAAGTTGCAAGGAGATTAATGGCTCTGAATCTTTTATGAAGATTATTATTGTAATTATTATAATTATAATTCAGTACAAGGAACTATGTTAAGTGAACTTTAAGGTTCAAATGAGAACTCAGAAGTGAGGAAATGTCACCGTTAAGGCACACCCACCCAGACTCAACTCTGTCCCTTCCAGTACATGCGTATTGATGATCTATAATTAAATGATCACATATTTTTCAAATAGTAGAATACAATTGCTTGATGGCATTTACATCACATCTTGTAACTGTTTTTCATTCCTTTATACTTCCGGTAATTGAGCTGTCATTGTGATGGAATGACACTATCCTGTAATAGCCCAAATTAACTTTACTGAATTAAATTAAACCTGATTAAATTAGGGTTAACACCCTGAACTATGACTATGTTGCATCCGATGAAGTGAGCTGTAGCTCACGAAAGCTTATGCTCAGATAAATTGGTTAGTCTCTAAGGTGCCACAAGTCCTCCTTTTCTTTTTGCGAATACAGACTAACACGGCTGTTACTCTGAAACCTGAACTATGACAGGGTTTCATCCCTCATTTTTCAAATAAACTTTTTGGTTGCATTTGCAAAATTGGAGCTTGCACATTTTGCGCCTAGAATTGAATTTGTGGGCACAAAGCTGAGGATTTGCATCTCCGTCTGCTCAACCCCGGGCACCTCATCTCTGGTTGCTCGAGGTGGAAAGGCTCAGGGCGTGGCTACACTTGCAGATATAGAGCGCTGGGACTTAAACCAGCCTTTGGAGACTGCAGCATGGACAACGCTGCCTTGGGTTTACACTGTCAGATTCAAGCGCATTGGTGTGGCCACATTAGAAGCTCTTGCAACGCCACAGAGAGCAGTGCATTGTGGTAGCTATCCCAGCGTGCAAGTGGCTGCAACATGCTTTTCAAATGGGGGAGGAGGAGGAGAGTGTGACAGGGAGTGCATTGTGTGCATGTGGGGGGAGAGACAGTGTGTTTTGGGGGGCTGAGAGCATGTCAGCATGCTGTCTTGTAGGTTCAGACAGCAGCAGACCCGCCTCCCCCCAACTCTCTCTCTCTCACACACTCACATCAGCAGCATTCCACAGTAATGGCTGCTTTGTCCCGGAGCCGATAACCAGCCGGCTGTCAGAAACGGAGCTTTGAAAGGGCATATCCGCATTCCTGCAGCCGATTCCAAAACAATGAGAAGAGTGGCCACTTGACTTCAGGGGATTATGGGACGTTTCCAGAGGCCAATCACAGCACAGTAATGCAACACCTCGTTCACACTGATGCCCGGGCGTTTCAGCCGGGATGCAGCAAGCATTATGCTTCTCATGGAGGTGGATTACCAGGAGCGCTCCAGCTGCAGAGTCTGGGCACTCCACGTGCCTTGCCAGTGTGGACGTGTCTGGAATTAGGGCTCCTGGGGCTGCGTTAATGCGCTCTAACTTGCAAGTGTAGTCAAGCCCTCAGTTTTGTGCCTGTAATTCATTTTGCCCTCATGACAGTGGGGGGAGGGGCACGTTGTGGGTGCTAACTTCGGCATGGAGAAAGTGAGTCCACCATGCAGTTAGGGCGTTTGATCAAATCATAGTAGCGAGGAGATGCAGGAAAGGTTATTGGCCAAAAAATATCTTGAGCTAACCCTGCCTATGGAAGATATCATGTGAAGTCACCCACAACTGCACAAGGAGGATGTGGTTAATGTGTCTCACCAATGTACATTTCATGGGACGACAATTCCTTTTCCTCATGAAAATTAGCAACACAACGTTTACCCCAGTGTCTACCTAATTACCCAGAGTATGGAAGGCTCAGCCAAGCATAGCTCAGCCTCACGCTAAATCTGTTCATAATTATCACAAAACCCACCACAGTGTTTGTAAAAACAACCTGCTTTGAAACTGAGAGAGTTTGCTGCTTTCAGGGCATCAGAAATGGGTAGAACCACATACCCAGTGCAGGCTCGGGGAGAAGCAACTTATCCTAGCTTCAGGAGAAATGGAGCACGTCTGAGTTTGTTAAAGGCACCACTCTTGGAGCTGAGTAGGGAGAAAACTGACAATATAGATATGCAAAGGAAAACCACAGCCCTCAGGATAAAGAGCAAAACCCCACAAAGTAGACAAACATGACTCACCGTCCAGCATCAGACACCTAAGGCATTTATGAGCTAGAAACAGCTGTAGTAATTTCTCCTTCTCTCCTCTAATCCTGACATTGTCTGAAATGAAATAATGGCTCTGTCCAACTGTTGGCTTCTACCACCTATTAAACAGTAATAACCTTTTGTCCACAGGCTTTTACTTTGCCCCGGATACCGGTTGTCTCATTTCCCAAAGTGGAAAGTTATTAACTAGAAATGCAATAGCACAGCTCATCAGCACATCACTCGCCTCCATCTCCAAGCTTTCCTGTCCTAGCTGCCTCCTGCTTTTCAGCATAAATTAGTGCATTGAGCCTGCAGCTGTGGGCGGTTCTTTGCTCTTGGAAGAGAGAGAGAAAAAATTATGATGGCATGTCTCTCCTATTGCAAATACCCCGACTTGCACAGTCACCCTGAGTTGATGGTGACCTCAAAGGGCCCAATAGGTGGAAAGTCTGCAGATGGAGAGGTTATGGCTCTGGAAAGTGTCTGCCCTCAAGGCGACCCATAGTATGAAAAGTGGCCATTGCTGGCTGGGGAGCAGGAATGTCTAGGGAAGAGGGGCTGATTCCATGCGTCTGGTCAGCAGCCTCTGCAGTCCCGACCCCCAAGTGGACTGAGGGCTTGTTTACACTTAAAACACTACAGCGTCACAGCTGTCCCTCTGCAGTGTTTCAGTGTAGATGCTACCTACACCGACGGGGCAGGTCCTCCCATTGATGTAGGTAATCCACCTCCCTGGGAGGTGGTAGCTAGGTCAATGGAAAAATTCTGTCCACTTAGCACTCTCTACACGGGGACTTAGCTTACCTACCCTGCTCAGGGATGTGGGTTTTTCACATCCCTGACCGACGTAGTTAAACCAACCTAATTTTCTAGAGTAGACCAGGCCTCTAATCCAGTGCTTCTCCACCGAAGCATTCTATTAGAGATTAAGGGCTTGTCTTCATGTACAGCACTACAGGTGTACCACTGTCCTGTTTGAGTGAAGATGCTACTATACTGACAGGAGAGTTTCTGCCATCGGCGTAGTTAATCCACCTCCCTGAGTGGCAGTAGTTAAGTCGATGCAAGAAGCTCTTGTGTTGACATAGTGCTGTCTACATGGGGGGTTAGGTCGGTGTAACTCTGTCACTCAGGAGGGGGATGTTTCCCACCCCTGAGCTATGTAGTTATACTGATATAGTCTGTAGTGTAGACCAGGCTAGATTAGGTTAGAGAGGAAGAGAGATTAGATCTGATCAGATTAAATTAGATTCAAACCTCAAAAAATTTAGGGAGAGGCGTTTCTTGGATAATCATCCAACCTTTCCCTATTATGCTCACAGTGTAAACACACAGATAAATTAGATAAAAAAATAAAATACTTTTGCTGGAAAATTGCTATGTAACACAACTTTATTTCTTAGAATTCAGAACCCTACCACAAAAGAACCAAAACCAGAGAGAGACAAAGCAGGCTGACCCTCAAACAGAGAGGCAAAACTCACCTCACCTTGCTCTAAGCTGGCTCTCTTACAATTGACTGCCGAGGAGACAGGTCACAGCCTTTCCTACAGAGCTCACTGGCCTGCAAGCAGAACCAGGAAACTCCTTAGGATTTAAGGTGACAGCTTGTAAATTTTGCATAGTTTTCAATGCACCATACTCTGAACAGTTCAAGACACCAAAAGTGAGCTACCATTCTTAAACATGCAAGGTTAAACTTTCTGGGCTGATATCTGCTGGGGATGGAACTACCCTAAAGAAAGCATCTTTTCCAATAATAAAAGGCAAATTGTCCTGCAACTAAACTGCACAATATGAAAATGATCCCAAATCCTCCAAGGGCTTAATACGAAACAATTAAACAGTTAGCAGTGTTTTCACAAGATGCGAAGGAATTAAGATGATATTATGGGCAATGGAGAGGACAAAACAGCATTGGTAAACTCTGAGAGAGGGGGAGATAATATCTTTTATTGGGCCAACTTCTGTTGGTAAAAGGGACAAGCTTTCAAGATACACAGAGCTCTTCTTCAGGTCTGGGAAAGGTACTCAGAGTGTCACAGGTAAATACAAAGTGGAACAGATTGTTAAGCATAAGGAGTTAACACATGTTTGAATGGTAGAATCATAGGGTTAGAAGGGTCATCTAGTCTAACCCTGCCACGTTGCGGGATTTTGGTGTCTAAACCATCCAAGACAGATGGCTATCCAGCCTCCTTTTGTAAACTTCCAGTGAACGAGCTTCCACAATCTCCCTAGGCATCTGTTCCATTGGCCTACTGTTCATACAGTCAGGAGGTTTTTCCTGAGATTTAATCTAAATCTACTCTGCTGTAGTTGGAACCCATCGCCTCTTGTCCTGCCCTCTATGTCAAGAGAGAACAACTTCTTTCCATCTTTCTTATGGCAGCCTTTCAAGTATTTGAAGACCACTCTCATGTCCCCCCTTAACCTCCTCTTTTCCAAACTAAACCTACCCATTCCTTCAGCCTTTGCTCATATGGATTGGATTCCATCCCTCTGATCATCTTTGTCGCTCACCTCTGGATCCTTTCCAATTTCTCTACATCCTTTCCTTACATTGGTGACCAAAATTGGATGTGGTACTCCAGCTGAGGCCTAACCAGCACCAAGTAGAGCGGTTCTATCACCTCCCATGACTTGCATCCTATGCCTCTGTTAATGCAACCTCAAATTGCATTTGCTTTTTTTGCAGCTTCATCACATTGCTGACTCATGTGGAGGCTGTGATCCACCACAACTCCCAGATCCTTCTCAGCAGTGCTGCTGCCAGGCCAGTTATCCCCTACTCTGTATGTGTGCATTTGGTTTTTCTTCCCTAGGTGTAGCACCTTACATTTGTCTTCATTGAATTTCATTCTGTTGTCTCTAGCCCAGTTCTCCAATTTATCAAGCTCCCTCTGAATTTTAGCTCTAGCCTCCAAAGTATCGGTAACCCCCACTCCAACTTTGTGTCATGTGCAAATTTGATCAGTGCGCTCTGTATTCCTACATTAGTTCATTAATAAAGATGTTAAACAACACCGGGCCAGAACAGATCCCCCTGGAACCGCATCTGAGACCTCCCTCCAATCCGACATCATTCCATTAATAGTTACTCTTTGTC
The DNA here is from genome assembly GCF_965152275.1 of Natator depressus. Classification (NCBI taxonomy): domain Eukaryota; kingdom Metazoa; phylum Chordata; order Testudines; family Cheloniidae; genus Natator; species Natator depressus. Next base: position 5,525,830 of record NC_134246.1, on the reverse strand, counting down.
TGCAGTTGTTTAACCAATTAAGTGTCCACATAATGGTAGCTCTGCCAAGCCTGCATTTCTCCAGCTTACTTATCAGAATGTCACCTGGGACTGTGTTGCAAAGAGATCATTCAAAATGAAGTGGGCAATTAACAGGCTGTGACACTGATTACTTTCCCCACATCTGAAGAAGAGCTCTATGCAGCTGGAAAGTTTGTCTCTTTCACCAATGGAAGTTGGTCCAATAAGAGATATTATTTCACCCAACTTGTCTCTTTAATATCCTGGGACCAACATGGCTGCAACACCGCAAACAACAATTCATAATCACTTTGATGCTCTTTCAGCATCTCATGCAGGGACTTCTCATGAGGTAATGTGTTGGCGAGCCACTTCCCTCCTTTGTTAGAATACTGGCAGCTGTGTTTTTTATGAGAAGAACCTGTATATTGATTTATCTGGGAGTCAAATGAGAAGAGAGGGGCAATAATCAAAGCTGGATATTATGAAAGCATGAATCAGAGCCGCCAAATCAGAGCTGGGAAGACAAGGGCATACTCTGCTCACCAGAAGGCAATAGGAACATGTAGAGAAAAAGATTCAAGGTATTCCTGTACCAGAGTTTTAAACAACACTCTGGAGATCCTCAGGGATGGTACTGAAACAACTGAGAGACTGTACGCTCTTTGGGGCTGAGCCTGTCTGTTTGTTCTGGGTTTGTACAGCACAGTGGGGTCCTGCTCCGTGACTAAATGATACTACTAATAAAATTGCAACCATAGAAAGCAATGTGAGTATAACAAAACCCCATCACAGTTCCTCAGTGGGGATTGAACCTGCAACCATTAACACCAAAAAGCACGGTTGCCCCACCTTGGACTAAATGAGTAACTCCATTAACTACTACAAGTAGTAGGCTTTTTTACGCTTGGCATGAAACAGCTTCTAGAGGGGGACATGACACATTTAACCAGTGGGTCATATGAGCAAAGGCAACACGATTAATAAACACCTTATATTTGTAGGTGACGGTCATTGGGCTTGAGGTGCAATCCAGACAAGAAATGGCTTGTGTCACTGCTTGCCCTGTAACCCAGGTTGCCTCACAATGCTTTTCTGCTGTAGACCCCAACTTGGGCTGCTCACCATTAGCCTACCAGCATGCACGTCACACCCAGAGTGTCTGTGTGTAGCTGCAGCCCGGGTCCAGGGACACTGACCCCAGCAGTCTGCCAGCAATGTACCAGCCTCGGTTACAACTAGCAAGGTGACCCCAACACACTCCCAGCCCTGAATTTCTCCAGAAACGAGTGCCATGCAGGGTACAGCCCTCTCTTAGACAGCTTAGAGAAAGAATATGGTTCATTGCTCTCATTGAGACAAAACCTCATGGCAGCATATTAACTTAACTGGGGTAAATGCACCCTTACCTTTAAACACAGCACTGGTGGCTTAGATTAACAGTAACCTGAATTTATTAACAAAAGAAGATAGGGTGAATTTTAAGTGACTACAAGTATGAGGAATGAAGACAGAGGTACAAGTAAAGCAAAATATGCTTCTAAAAGTCAAAAATTTAATCTAGAAATGTACAGGCTTTGTTCACCATGGTTTCTCTCACCAGCTGTTCTTTCCAGCCATGACTGACTTTACCTCAGTCAGGACCTGCCACAAAGAGTAAAGGTGCAGGCTTTTCTTGTCTTCTTAGGTGAACGACCTTTGCCTACGCAGGTTTCTTACCTATATTCAGTTCCAGAGACTACAACTCCCCCCGCCCCCTTCATTGAAGGACCCATCTTTCTCAGCTTGCAAGAGCTCTGTTCCCCTGTGTCTTTCTAATCATGGATGGCAAAGATGGCTTCTTTCCTTGCTTATATCTTCCAAAGTTCAATGACCTTATTTCAGTGGTTCTCAAACTGTGGATCGGGACCACAAAGTGGGTTGAGACCCCATTTTTAATGGGGTTGCCAGGATTGGCTTAGACTTGCTGGGGCCCAGGGCCAAAGCCTGAGCCCCACTGCCCAGGCCAAAGCCAAAGCCTGAGCCCCACTGCCCGGGGCTGAAGCCAAAACCAGAGGGCTTCAGCCTTGGGCAGCAGGGTTCAAGTTACAGGACACCTGCCTCGGGCTGAAGCCCTTGGGCTTTGGCCCCTTTGCATGGGGCAATGGGGCTCGGGCTTGCTCAGGCTTAGATCCCCACTCCTGGGGTCGGGTAGTAATTTTTGTTGTCAGAAGGGGTTCACGGTGCAATGAAGTTTGAGAATCTCTGCCTTATTTCAAAAGGCAGGATGATGTCATGCTGTTCTTCTCCTCCCATGGGCTTCCCATCCCCTTGGCTCCCAAATAGGGCTTCCATTGTTTTGATTGGTTTCAGAGTAGCAGCCGTGTTAGTCTGTATTCGCAAAAAGAAAAGGAGGACTTGTGGCACCTTAGAGACTAACCAATTTATTTGAGCATAAGCTTTCATGAGCTACAGCATCCGATGAAGTGAGCTGTAGCTCATGAAAGCTTATGCTCAAATAAATTGGTTAGTCTCTAAGGTGCCACAAGTACTCCTTTTCTTATTGTTTTGATTGCAATTTACACAGGAGACAGGTAAACAGCTGCCTTCTCTCCTGTCTGGGAGGGAACCTGCTTCTGCCTTTTTGGCAGCAGACTTTAAAACATAGTGTCATTAAGTATCCATATTTCCCCATATAACATTAATACCTACATTTCACAATTATATTAATCACCCATGTCATTAGCTTTCAGAAAAGACCTCATCCTCTACACACTTACAATACAGTGATATTGTACGCAGTCACTTGCTTCAACTGCTTATCACTTGAACTTCAGCCCCCCCCCCCCCCCGTCTTTCTAGACCAGGGAACCTTTGCAACATATTTTTTGAAAAATAAAACCCAGACCAAGGTTCTCTCTCCTTGTGAGTGTAGACGCCATGCTGTTCCCCCCTCGCCACATTGTTAGTGTGAGGTTTGCCTCCACACCTTGTTAGCTTGATGGGTCTGCTTACACAATATGTAAATACATTCTCATTATCTTTCAAAGTACTTTGGAAGTAACTCCCAGCATTCTCCAATGGAAAACTGTTCCATAGGAAAATTTCCAGCCAACTCTACTCAGACCTGTACTCACACGGGAGTTAGTAGAAACCCCCACTTCCAGTATCCCACTGAAACCAAATGAATCTACTTGAAGTATAAGTTATTTCTCAAAGTGAGTAAAGGTATCAGAATCTTTTCTCCATGCTGTGTTGAGAGATGCTGGAAATTAAAATTACTTGTTTGTTTCTTTAAAAAGAAAAGGAGTACTTGTGGCACCTTAGAGACTAACAAATTTATTAGAGCAGTCTCTAAGGTGCCACAAGTCCTCCTTTTCTTTTTATGGATACAGACTAACACAGCTGCTACTCTGAAACGTGTTTGTTTCTTGTTAGTTGCTTGCTGAAGCCTACATGTTTAACCCATCACAGACTTATTTATCTATTTAGTCACTGCATTAGATGCACTGCTATTTCCTCACCCTCTCTCCTACCACTCCCCTTCCCACCCCGCGGCTGGAGTGCTGAAGCAGTATAAAACACCAAAGGAGAGGAGAATAGAAGACCATTATGAGACTGCTGGGAACATAAATCAAAGAAGGAAGTGCATAAATGAGGTATGATGAAGCAGAATGTAAGGGAAAAAATTCTTTCAAGATTTAAATTGGGGAACTTTTTGATAGTGACGAATGCACTGTCTTCTTGATAAATTGCTGGTAATTTAATTCTAATAACTCTATGGCATCAGTGTCCGCTCATGTTCAGCCCTTCCGTTTCACTCCACTACATTGTGTGGGCTTCACTCCTTTGCTAAAACCATAACTATAGCACTGAATCAGCTATGCTCCAAACCCTGGACAAACAAAGCCAAAGAAATCAAGACTGTGATCAGAATGAAGAATGTGGGAGGATGAGCATCAATTCCTTTAACAAAGATGATAGGAACCTAGGATCCTGGGAATTGTCCAGCTGAAACAGGCCAGGGTCTGTTTGGGCCACTATCCTGTCTCTGACAATACTTAGAGAAAAAATGCAAGAAAGCTTCCATTAGGCAGTTTTAGGATAATCTGCCTCCCCATGGAAAGTTTCTTCCTAGCTCACATCAATCAGAGATTGGCTTATGCCCTGAAGCATGATGGTTTATATCCCAAACTTTTTAAAAGCCTCATTAATGTAACTCTGGATGTCTGTATATTACTATCATTATTTATGTGTATTATGGTAGCAGCTGGAAGTCCCAGTAGGGGTCCTACTTTGCTAGATGCTATACAAACACATAACTAAAAGACAATCCTTGCCCCAAGAAGTTTACAGTTTAAGTATAAATGTTCATCTTCATTATATTCCTACTTAGCTCTTGGTCTTAATGAGATCTTGTGGCAATGAGTTCCTCCGATGAATCGTAACTAAGAATCATTTCTATAACTTCACTTTCAAGAATCTATCTTCATAGTACAGATGAAAAATATACAAAGGGAGAAAGCAGAAGGGAGATAAATTTGGAGTTCAAATGAGGAATAGCTCACTGCAGTCAGCAGGGTTGTTTATGTGGGCAGAGTTGCTTGTGCATGTGGGTATTTCCAAGATTGGACCCCGTATTTGTAAAACTGAAGTGTTGCTAGATGTAGCAGGAATCTCTGCGATACTCCTTGAATGCTCATTTACATAAAGAAATTTTGAAAAAGATGAGAAACTGCCCACATGAAGAAGGGCAGCTAATGGTTGCCCCTACTCATGGAGTTTTAATCAGGATTGCCTGTTTATTTATTAAATATGTTGCTTACTGAAACTTCAAAATATGGTCCCATCAGAGTTCTTTGGAAAGACTTCTGCCACTTTATTGTCTTGGGAATACAGGCTATTCCAAGACACCATTGAAATTCAGGACAGATTTTCTTTTTTCCTTAAAGATATGAACAGTCCTTTTGGGGCCAGATTCTAACATCCTTACACTGAATAGCATCCTACTCCTTGCATAGCTACATTACCTTGAATGGGACCACTTATTGAATGAAGTGAAGTGGAGTGAAGCATGAGTAAAGGTCCCAGCATCTGACCATTTGACAATAGTGATTTGGCGGGCCAAATTATCAAAGGAACCACTTAGGTTGCCTGTGAAGAAAAGTGTGCACACATTAGCTGGTTTTTGCAATGACCTTCCTTTGTAGGCACATTTGTGTGATAGGTACTTCCAGCAAACCACCCCCCCACCTCTTGCCCCAACCACCAGAGGAGCCTCCAGATCTCCTTGGCAGTTTGTTCAGCATGGCTGCACCCCAAAACTCAAAAATAATGGCTCTTTTCTTTGCTTGTTTAAATACCAAAAAGACCTTCATTTTCTGTATTCTCCATCACATTCATTTATTAAATTGGCTTCTGTTATTTACAGTAATGAGGTTGTTAGGATGATACTTGTATATGAGTACAGCGATCTTAAATGTACCCACCTCGAGCTTTGTTCGTGCAAAGAGTGGGTAGTTGATCTCATTTGCGAGATGAAGAATAATGTGCTGGGTTGAAATGTCAGAAATAATAATGGGTGGTATTAGCTCCCTCGATGAAAGAAATACATCTCTCGGTGAAATAACCTGGATTTAATGTTCAAGATTGTTACACTGAATCGGATGCCAACCCTTGATAAGTTGCCTACAATTGAAAGCATTGTGGAAATTGAAAACATAATGTATCTCACTTAAGTGATTCACGCTATTAATATATAGAGTTTCCAAACTCCTGTTTATCAAAGATAAGCAGACTGGAGTATAAGTGCGTTTAAAAAAAAAAAGAAAGAAAGAAAGAAGGAAGGAAGAGAAAACAAGAAAAGAAAACAAATGCATGTGCGTACAGAGATGAAAGAAGAAGTGAAATTGTTTCTGAGAAATGAAACTTGGCATAGCTCTAACAGAAGCTGCTCTGTTTGGGCGAGATGAAAGAGAAGAGCACTGGGAAATACACCGCTCTTTAGTAGGGGAAGAGAATTGCAGAAATATCCCTGAACAACAGTGATGATTTTAAGCACATAAGGAGAAAGGCAAGTCTCTTCAATTTGTTGCTTCCCTGCTTCACTGTGAAAAATCTCATGGCACTGACAGCTACCCAATGAATGGAGCATCCCATCTAGCCTCCCTATTGCCATATTGTTTGCAAATGCTGGCAGGAAGTCAGAAGCAAGACTGGAGAAGGTTGGAGTTAAGTATAATTCTAGGTGTCATACGCCAGTTAGCTTGGCATGGAGGGCAAGAATAGTATAGGAAAGGCTAGGAATTGTTGACCCTGAGATTCTTATCACCTTTCATGAAGAGTAGACATTTCTCATACACAATGGTGATATTGATTCTTTAGGGCCATGACCCAACTACCCACTAAAGTCAATAGGAATCTTTCCATTGATTTCAAATGGACATTAGGTTTGGTCCTTCCTGAACATGACCCAGTACAGAAATATCAGAGCTGCCACATCTGGATCAGAAGAAGTCATCGTGTTTGTTGCAGCTGATGGGGCGTGGCGTGGCGTGGCTTGGCGTGGTTTGCACAACGGTTCTGAGTACCACTTTTCAGAACTCTGTACTAAGACTTGCCGTTTCCTACCAGCGTGGCAGTGTGGGTGATCCAGTGACTGGCTGGAATTGCTCCCACTTGAGCCCTTTCATTTAGGAAAGTCCTGCACCCAGGGCATGGAGATCCTTTTCTAGTGAGGGTTAGATTGGTTTTAGAGCTGGTCAGGAATTTTTGCAAGGCAACATTTTTTTGCCAAATGATCCTAATTTTTCAAAACTCAAGCTGTGCGTGAAACAGCATCAGGTTCAATAGACCACCTAACTCAAACGATGGTTGGTTAAAAAAACAGGTTTTGAGATTGTTGAACTGGGAAGTTTCATTTTTTTTTTTGAGTCAAAATGTTTTTTGGCTTTTGAAATCAAAACAAAATGTTTTGGCTGGCCCAAACGGACATTTTTATTTATTTATTTATTTGGGGGGCTTGGGTCTGAAATTTTTTTTTGAGATTTTGACTTTTCCTGATAGAAAAATCATTTCCCATCCAGCCCTACTTATAAGTGACCATTATGGCGAGTCTCAGGCTCACCTCTAATCTCATACACCCACTTTTGCCAGAAAATCTGCCTTCATGTCAGCTAAACTGGTTAAATGGTGATTCCCCTATTGCAGATGAGTCCTCAGGTGGCATAGAGCCAATGAGGCCCATTCTGTGTCCCCTCATTCCTGTCCGGCCATGTTATTAGGGATGCAGTGGAGGGTTAGGGCATGTTGCCACTCATGGCTGTGTTCCAGCAATCCCTGGCTTCAGAATGGAGGCTGTTGCAGCCAGGCATAATTTAGAGCAGCTCTGAGGCTGCTCCAAGTTACTCTGGGGACCGAACTGAACCCTGGCTGACCTAGCATTCAGGGCACACAAAGGTCAATTAAAGTCACCTTTGCCCCCACCTTCACCTCAGCAGCACAGAAAGGCAAATGAAGATCTGACCCCAAAGCAGCAGGTTTGGTTTGCTCATATGAAGTGGTCGGCTTTGCTAGAAAATGCAAGACTGGACAGGAAGGGAGACAGGAAGGCAGAAAGGGTGATTTGGGAATTATGAGTGTAGGAGTAGAAGTTTTGTTTTTAGCCTGTAGGAAAAGAAAAATGAGTTTCTTAAGCTTTAGTTTCTCAGGGAAACCTCGTTACTTTGCATTGAGATAAATGCTGCTCCTCTACTCACATTGCTTCTCTTTCAAAGTCAGCTGACCTGGAGTAATACATTTTGATTTTGATTTTAAGTGGTTTCACTTACCATATGATAGCAAGCCTATTCCTCCTTTATGTTGCTCCAATATATAAGTGGCATTTTATTAGCTTTATTACCTTGATTCTTGAGTAAGACTTAAATGGTTCCTGACAGTGTCCCACTTGCATCAATTAATTCCCGGGGCATTCGGTTCTTCTCTGTCATTGAATCTCCACCACAGTCTGCATCACGAAGGGGTTTCTAATCATATTTAAGAAAGTTATAGTTCTATGCCTTCCTTATCATATTACACAGGAATATCTTTTCATTCATTTCCTGTCCAGCAACCTGTTAGCTGGTCAATTAGCTCTCAAGGTTGATTCACAATATGTCCCTGAAATAGATAAATGCCCTTCTTCATCTTGAAATTCCCTTGATATGTATGACAACGATCCACCTTTTCCTATAGCTACTTAATAATATGTAACCTATAGAACAGCCTATATGAAAGAGCTGGTGGCAAGTGCTCTCCAAAATATACTTCCGTAAAACATGGCTGGAACGTCTCACGAAAGTTCTCGGAACTCAGTAAGAGAAGCTGAACCCTCAGAAACAATGACTGCATTTTAAAATAGGTGTTGCTGAACAAAACGGGACACAAGATTCTTGCAAAAGATAATGGACAACAGGTAACCTAGAGTACTGTGTACGTAGAATCCATACAGCTATAGAGTACAATTTACAGTACCATGTATTGACATGGAAACACAAGTGAAGTGTCCGTGATCAGCAGAGATAACCTCAGATCAAAACCTGGGGTCCAAACACTCTGAAATTTGCCTTTTTCTAAAACAGGCCATTAAAATCGAAGGATATATTTCTATGGACTTCAGTGGCTTTTGCATCAGGATTGGAACATTTCTGAATGTTGCTGGTGGATGGAAGGTGGGTTTTGTTTAGAAATTCTGACCCAGATCCAAATGCTCTGATTCAGGTCCCTCTATACTTATCTGTGTCTCACCAACCAGCTTTGATCATGTTTTCCCTTGGAGCCAGAATAAGCCATGATTTGTTGCTGCAATTAATGCCATGGTTTTCTGGGCACTACAGCCAGATCAACATCAGAACTAGTGAAACGAGGCCTCCGACGGGCAGCTTGAACAGTGCAGACAATGTTTCCATTTTGCAAGGCAGCTTCCTTCAAGGTGATTCACTTGTAGGAGAAGAGTAAGTCAGGGACATTCCCCTTCAAGCACCTCAACCCACCCAAAACTGTCTGCCCTAAACATTCAAAAATTTCCCATGTACCTCACCTCATTCCCTGTATGTTTTTCTATAGTTTGCACTATCACTTGCTCACCTTGGTCTGCAGCTTCCATACTTTTGTGAAACTCCCCATTATCTAGAAATTTCACCAGCAGATTGCATTCCAGACCCTCTTGTGAGTAGCGTTGCTTTCAGTCTCAGGGTCTCGTCTCTCAGGGCCAACCTATCCTGCATGCATTCAGCCCAACTAAATGGACTCTGAGGACTGTAGAACAGGGGTTCTCAACCAGGGATCTGGGGCTCCCTGGGGGACTGTGAGCAGGTTTCAGGGGGCCCCAGGGGCAGCATTAGACTCGCTGGGGCCCAGGGCACAAAGCTGAAGCCCCATTGCATGGTGCTGAAACCTGGGGCCCTGAGCCCCACAACCCAGGGCTGAAGACAAAGCCTGAGCAACTTAGCTCTGCAGGGGCCAATGTGGCATGGAGCCCCAGGGAATTGCCCTGTGTGCTACCATCTAATGCTGGCCCTGGCTTTTAAATGCAGAAAACCAGTAGCTGTGGCACAGCTGGGCCGTGAAGTTTTTATAGCATGTTGGGGGGGCCTCAGAAAGAAAAAGGATGAGAACCCCTGCTGGAGAAGATGGGGGCCCACTGAGGTCCATAGAGTCATTTTGTAGCTACTACTGTTAGCCTTGCAGTTGCAATAGCCTCCACAGCTGCTATGTGCCTCCACCCCAGAGGATTTGTCCAGTGGATCCTCCTGCATCATCGTGAATCTCCTATCCTGCCCCATGCCCGTGCGCCCCTTCAGAGAGCCTCCTGCAGCATAGCTGCATGGTGCATGTGGGGTGCAGAACCTCACGTGGGCTACCCACATCCCCCTCCACTGTGGACCAATTCCAGTGTATTCAAGGCCTATCATGCTTTTTTGGGCCACAAGATCTGGGATAAAGTTGCTGCTTTAAACCATCTCTCCCAGTGCAAGTCCTTTATGAGGGTGCTTGTGGCAAATGCTGTCCCCAGCCCACTCCTGCTGGCGTGGGCCAGCCCAGCAAGCTCACTGCCTTCTCCTTTCCTTTCTCTCTTGGGTCTTCCCATGATTTACTCTGACACCAGAGCCTTGTGGGGTTTCTATATTAACTCTATTGCATCTCAAATCTACCCTTCCTCTGGGAGCCTGGGGGCCAATTCAGAAGGGCCCCCTCTCCTAAATACAGGAGTCTCACCGTCTCCCCCTGGGCCTGTGTAATAATTCAGGTGAGATTACTCTCCTTATATTCAAGAGTTCCCAGCCCCCATTCTGGGGCGTGTATGCTAGAAACCAGGCAGGCTTCTTCTCCAAAATCAGAAGTCCCACTGCCCTCCTTCTGCAATCATGCAAATAATTCAGTCCTTCCAGCCTATGACTGGGAGAGCTCAGCAGGTGAGCATCCTCCTCTGGGTAGTGTCCCTCTTGCTATGAGGGAGGAGGCACTGGTAACGTATCAGCTGCCATCCTTCCCAGAGCTCATCCCGGTTGGGTCAGGGAGAGGGGAGCCTTGCCCCACCCTATGTTACAAAGTTCCTGATCCTTGGCCCTCCTTAAACAGTTTTTTTTCCCAAACATTAACTAATCCCCTGACATCATTTCTTCTCTCCCAATAACTGCCTCTGCAATTCCCTAGGTCCTCATGCACCCCAAACTCCTGGAACCTAAAAGAGTCCTGGGGTTGGCTGACCGCTAGTCCCTGCTGCCCTGAAAGGACAGTACCACTCCTGTTACAGTGCCACGCTTAACCCACATGTAAGATCTCACATATTTTATCTTGCAAATGCTCCCCGAAACTGTGCAAAACCCCACTAAACATGGTATGTTTAACCCAGAGAGAGGAAAGAGGCCATTTTCATTTCCTCAATGCCAAGGCAAGAAGAAATGGCTCCATATCCTTTCCTTTAAATGCATCTCTTCCAAAATGGCTACACAAAAAAGAAAAATCCCTTGTGTGCCTGCCTCCTCTAGGAGATCCTGCTAAACAGCAGTTTCACCACATGGTCTTAACTCGAAGAAGAAAGCTCCACACTGCAGCCCAAGGGGCAGTTTTCACTACATTGTCTGGTTTCCATAACATGGGAATCCCTTCTGCCTGCATTCAAAGCACTTCATCTCCAGCACGCTGTTGCTGAAGCATAAACTTGGTCAAATGACTTTTGCCTCTGATTCCTTTTGTTGTGTCATGTGGGGTAAATGTTCTGTAGAACTCCAATTAGTCAGAGCCAAACTCCAATGTGCTGCATGTCCCCTTAATCTTAGTTCAAAGTCCACTTGACGTGATCTAGGTGAAATAAATGATTCCAAGAAAGAATTCCCTACTATCACATTTACATAAACATGCTCAGGCTTCAAGCATGGCACGAGAGGATGGGGTGCGGGGGAGTTAATACGACTTGCTGTTTTCACATGCATATGGAAGAGGCATTTAGAAAAAAGCTGCCCATTGTCCCCAGTGAATGGATCCACACCACTGCCAGGCAAGTATTGGTGTTATCTCCCCAGCATACAAAATATGTCCCCTTTGCAGGCTGTCAAGGTGGAAGCAGAGCCTTGTTCTGTGACACACACACAGATAATGGTGTGCATTGAAGAGAGTCTTTTTCACTTTTGCTTTACTTGCCACCAGGCTTTTTAAAATTTTGTGCTAGCCAAATACATGCTGTGTTTGATTCTCAAGGCATCATCAAGGCTTGCAGATTTTAACTTGAGGTGTGTGGGGGCATAGTCTTATCCCTTTATGATTTCCCCTAACAATTTGTTTTTTTCTGACTCAGGGAGAAATAAAACACCACCACCACAAAAACCCAGACCTCTCCAGATTCTGAGAGCAACACAAAACACTTGAGCCAGGCTCTCATAGTTACCTTGATGTCATCACAACCCCTTCATGTGTTTGTGTATCCTTCTCACTCTCAAGTGCCTGTGCAGTGTCACAGTCAATGAGTGTGGAGGTGTTTCCGTGTGTTATTTTCTAGCTTAACAAGCACTTGTTTTTATTTCAGTGATGGTGAATTGCAAGTTATTTACGGGCCAACAAGACACATGACCTTCTCATCCCTGCATTTCACTCCATTTCTATTCCCCACCCACCCACAGTTGTCACCTGGAGCATGGTAAATTCAAACAACATGGCTGGTGTTATAAATGGGCTCATTAACTTTATGAGCAATATTACCTTTATTTTGGTACCTCTGTGGTCCCAATCACTGTCATATCTGAGCACCAGAATGTCATTACAGAAGCGAAGATACTGGTCATCTACTCTCGTGCTTCAGGACACAAGTTCAGAGTACTCAGGAAGGAAGTCTACTCTGAAAACTCAGTTTCAATGCTGAGGAAAATGGGGGTGGGGGGGTGTATAATATTGTGACATTACCCAGGGTACTATCTGGACCGTTGAACAGCTCTGTCCCCTTAGTTTGGTAGCCTGGGGTGCCTTTTATACTGCTTTGCTGTCAGAACTGCCACTCCTGGCCTACTCACACGGCCTTCAGTATGCGAAGTCACTCCCAGCTGAATACATGAATGCTATGGCCAGCCACTCGTGAATTACATACAGCACAACACTAGCAAATCCCTAGTCCCAGCCTTGTTCCCCAGAAATGTGTGTCTGGTACTGCTCAGCACCCTCCTGAACAGTGCAAGCTCACAGAAAGTCCGTCATTTCATCAAGGGAAAACGATATTGCACCAGCCTTCTTATCACTGATGGAGTTTCCCACACACTCGAATTCATCGGTTAAGATAAAACAATACAATACATTTATTAACAACAGAAAGGTAGATTTTACGTGAGTACAAGTGACGATGCATAAAAGTCAGCATTGGTTACAAAAGAAAATAATCGCAAGCTAATGGCTAACTTAACAATAACAGAAGGTTTTCCTCACCAGACACTGCAGTAAATTTCACCGGCTGCATCCGCTTTCAGCTTGGGGCCCTTCCCGCTTAGTTCAGTGTCTTTCAGGCATTCACTGATGTCATGAGAAGAGAGATGGGAGGAGGAGAGGTGAGTTAGAGACGACTGTCTCTTATTCTTATACCCCTCTCCCTTCTTCGATTATCCCCAGCTGGGATGCTGATGACAAGCAGTCTCTTGTGGACGGGAGGTTTGAACCATCTCTGTGATAAAATGTAAATTTCTTGTTTACCTCTTGAGAATGGCTGCTTAAGCAGGTGATAGCCCTTTAACACCTGGCTGGAGCCAGAGGGTCTTTATCTGTGAAAAACTGTTTTGTGAGTGTTACCCAGAATTACAGCATATTTCAGTAACCATCATACAGTAGAATCTTATAACTTCACATATACTGTTGCTATGCATATTTCAGGATAATGATATTCAGCAGATTATGACTTTTCAAATGATACCTCACAAGGCATACTTTGTACAAAATTTATCATAGTCTTGTAAAAGTGGTGAACATAATGGTACAGACTGTCACAATTATGAATCAATAATATACAAAGGGTAGATTTCTCAGTTCTGATAACATTCTCCCCCCATGCATACACTTACAAAAAGATGAAGAAAGTCAATCATTTCCAAATCACTTGGTCCCTCTTGTCCGCTGAGGTGGTGCATGTCACAGCTGAGATCAGTCATCCTGAGTTAGTATTTACAACAGTTAAAAAGAGGTTTCAGAGTAGCAGCCGTGTTAGTCTGTATTTGCAAAAAGAAAAGGAGTACTTGTGGCACCTTAGAGACTAACAAATTTATTTGAGCATAAGCTTTCGTGCATCCGATGAAGTGAGCTGTAACTCACGAAAGCTTATGCTCAAATAAATTTGTTAGTCTCTAAGGTGCCATCCGATGAAGTGAACTGTAGCTCACAAAAGCTTATGCGCAAATAAATTTGTTAGTCTCTAAGGTGCCACAAGTACTCCTTTTCTTTTAACAGTTAAAAAGGTCATTTGCTTTCAGCAAATTATAACAGGTTTTTGCTAACCGGAACTGATCCATCCATTTTTCACGGGGACTTGATATAGTTTAGAAAGGATCCCCCAAGGGCTGGTGTTCCCTGACTTTAGACCATACAGTCTTTGATCCAGGGCTTCCAAGGTATTTAGGCATCTCACTCCCATTGCACTATTTGTCAAAATTTAGGCAGAATGTGGCCTTAAAGGAGTAGTCTTCCCTTCCAACATAGCTGCTTCCTGAGAACACAGGGTGGATTTCAATTAACAAATAGCTAAATATTCCTGGGTATTTTTACCAGACAGTACACAGCAGATGGTACATTCCCCTGGGACCGCACATGCTAGAGGTAAAGCAAGGCACACACAGGGACACAAGCTTTAATCGCCATAGCTCTATTGAATTAAACAGAGCGATGCCAAATGACATCAGGTCTGGCTTCACAGCCCTTAACCCTTTAGGTTATTAAGATCCCATAGCAGAAATTGCTTTACTGCTTCTATTACTATTTAATAATACTCCAGTCAGGAGCCTGCTGTGAGGAAAGAGGCACCATTGTGCTGGATTCTGTACAAAGATAAAGACAATCCCTGACCCTTAGAACTGGGTGAATAATGGATTTTTTGGTTCACTGGCAAGTCTGATTTTTCAAAATTATTTTGGGTAAAACAGAAAAGGAATTTTTAAAATCTGTTTGGTGAATTGAAAAGTCAAGAACCGCTTTGTTTTGGATCGAATGTATATATATAATAATATGGAGATATACCTATCTCATAGAACTGAAAGAGACCTTGAAGGGTCATCGAGTCCAGTCCCCTCCCTTCACAGCAGGACCAAGTACTGTCCCTTATTTTTGCCCCAGATCCCTAAAAGGCCCCCTCAAGGATTGAGCTCACAACCCTGGGTTTAGCAGGCCAATGCTCAAACCACTGAGCTATCCCTCCCCTCTATCATCTTGCTACCTGTAACATCTCATTTCAATGTCAAGCTTTTTCTCTTTTACTTAAAAAATTAAAGGAAATTTCAAAATTAAAGTCATTTCAAATTGAAAAAATCCAAGTGTTTCATTCAGAAAATGTCAAAATAAAACTTTGGGGGGTTTTTTGGAACTGTGTTTTGGGCAGGTTGACGGAAACAGTCTGGTGAAATTGACACAAATTTACAAAATCTTTGAGCATTGCTGAATCTTTCTTTTTCACAGAAAAAAGTTTTGGTTGAAAAATTCACCCAGCTCTACTCACAATCTCCATTAGCTTTGAGATCTAATGATGAAAATCGCTATATACACGCTAGGGACTGTATAATAATTATTAAGGACACAAACAGATGCAGGCGCGGGGAACACAACATGTAAACAAATTACTCTGATGAAACTGTCCATTTCCTATGCTGTCCGCTGTGCTGTCCCAGCCCATGAGAACTGCTATTCAAACACTGGTGTGGATTCTGTAGTTCTTTGGATTGCAATCACTCAAACAGTGGAGTAAGCATGTACGTTTGCAGCTTTAGTAGTGGCTATGGTTTCATTTCTGGCTCTAAAAATGATCCAGAGACTTAAAAAAAAAAAAAAAACAGAAAAAAAAACCCTACAGCTCCTTCTCCAACTGGCTATGACTTGTTTAAGCTGGGATGGTGCGATCTTCCTAATGGATGAGGCGTTTTCCGAAACTGAATACCGTACATTGGACAACAGCAAAGCAAACCCTTGCCCTGTCCCATTGTCACTGTACCTTGTGAGGTGAGACAGTGCCTGCTGCTCAGAACTAGGTGCCATAATCAGATAAAGGCTTCAGCCTAGAATAAAGATTTCAAGATGGCGCTTATTTCTCTGGCGTACAGAAAGCTGCTAATGTGTCCAGCGGGTGGCAGCCTCAAAGCACCAGAGCAATTTTCAGCAGCGATAGCCTATGGGGGAAAGATCATGACACGTTATCACACATTACAACAAGACAAGGAACATTCGGGGTGCGGGGGGGGGGAGAGAAGCAGAAACTTCCCTGATTTTTTTTTTTTTTTTTTGGTATGTGTCACTAAATCAGGAGAACTGCAAAGCAGAAAAAAGCCACGACCTCTGTTTTCAACTGGATGAACAGCAGGATTATTTGGAGAAGATAAAATGCAAATGTAGGAAGGTCCACTGGGCCCAGCTCGTGCCATTCACACCCCTGTAACCGCACCCCACAAACTTGGCCCACTGGCATTTTTTTAATCACCAGAGGATTTTAAAATGAGTGACTGATGCTGAAATGTCACAGGGGCTCTTTTATTTTGCCATCTGGAAAGATCAAGATTGTATTTTTCTGACAATATATTTTCCAAGTGGAAAATCCATGAAATGAAAAACAATCTCAGCAGGGTCTCCTGATTGTTTGGAGGTTCTGCAGGCCTGAGTGTGCACTGACTGATGATAATCAGCAAAACTCACATGGAAATAATCACAAAACTCACTGAAAAAGCACAGGAACAGATCTGTGCAGACACATGCCTAGAACCCCGATCAGGGGTATTCTATTTGCTACCCAAGATCCATAAACCTGGAAATCCTGGATGCCCCATCATCTCAGGCATTGGCACCCTGACAGCAGGATTGTCTGGCTATGTGGGCTCTCTCCTCAGGCCCTACGCTACCAGCACTCCCAGCTATCTTCGAGACACCACTGACTTCCTGAGGAAACTACAATCCATCGGTGATCTTCCAGAAAACACCATCCTGGCCACTATGAATGTAGAAGCCCTCTACACCAACATTCCACACAAAGATAGACTACAAGCCATCAGGAACAGTATTCCCGATAACGTCAAGGCAAACTTGGTGGCTGAACTTTGTGACTTTGTCCTCACCCATAACTATTTCACATTTGGGGACAATGTATACCTTCAAGTCAGCGGCACTGCTATGGGTACCCACATGGCCCCACAGTATGCCAACATTTTTATGGCTGACTTAGAACAACGCTTCCTCAGCTCTCGTCCCCTAATGCCCCTACTCTACTTGTGCTACATTGATGACATCTTCATCATCCGGACCCATGGAAAAGAAGCCCTTGAGGAATTCCACCATGATTTCAATAATTTCCATCCCACCATCAACCTCAACCTAGACCAATCCACACAAGCGGTCCATTTCCTGGACACTACTGTTCTAATAAGCGATGGTCACATAAACACCACCCTATACCGGAAACCTACTGACCGCTTTACTTACCGACATGCCTCCAGCTTCCATCCAGGACACACCACACGATCCATTGTCTACAGCCAAGCTCTACGATACAACCGCATTTGCTCCAACCCCTCAGACAGAGACAAACACCTACAAGATCTCTATCAAGCATTCTTAAAACTACAGTACCCACCTGCTGAAGTGAAGAAACAGATTGACAGAGCCAGAAGAGTACCCAGAAGTCACCTACTACAGGACAGGCCCAACAAAGAAAATAACAGAATGCCACCAGCTGCCACCTTCAGCCCCCAACTAAAACCTCTCGAGCGCATCATCAAGGATCTACAACCTATCCTGAAGGACGATCCCTCACTCTCACAGATCTTGGGAGACAGGCCAGTCCTTGCTTACAGACAGCCCCCCAACCTGAAGCAAATACTCTCCCGCAACCACACACCACACAACAGAACCACTAATCCAGGAACCTATCCTTGCAACAAAGCCCGTTGCCAACTGTGTCCACATATCTGTTCAGGGGACACCATCCTCGGGCCTAATCACATCAGCCACACTATCAGAGGCTCGCTCACCTGCACATCTACCAATGTGATATATGCCATCATGTGCCAGCAATGCCCCTCTGCCATGTACATTGGCCAAACTGGACAGTCTCTACGCAAAAGAATAAATGGACACAAATCAGACATCAGGAATCAGAACATTCAAAAACGGGTAGGAGAACACTTCTACCTCTCTGGCCACTCAGTAAAAGATTTAAGGGTGGCAATTTTGCATCAGAAAAGCTTCAAAACCAGACTCCAATGAGAAACTGCTGAGCTTGAATTACTATGCAAACTAGATACCATTAACTTGGGAGTGGCTGGGTCATTACACATATTGAATCTATTTCCCGAAGTTAAGTATCCTCACATCTTCTTGTCAACTGTCTAAATGGGCCGTCTTGATTATCACTACAAAAGTTTTTTTCTCCTGCTGACAGTAGCGCATCTTAATTAATTAGCCTCTTACAGTTTTATGGCAACTTCCACCTTCTCTGTATGTATATATATATAACTTCTTACTATATGTTCCATTCTATGCATGTGATGAAGATGTAGCCCACGAAAGCTTATGCTCTAATAAATTTGTTAGTCTCTAAGGTGCACAAGTACTCCTGTTCTTTTTATGGATTTCAATGATGCAGGACCAGACCCTGTATGTGCCTATCGTGGGGTGACTGGGAGTTCAAGGGCTTCATAAATTCTTTCTTTCCTTCCAGTTTTCAGCATGGAGAAAGATAACCCATTTTCAGTCCCCGGGTATATTTCAACTGGCCATTCTAGCCTAATCAAGTTCTCAGTGTAATTATTCATAAAAGAGGTAGGAAGCTGAAGAGCTAATAGTGATCTCCCACTCCCTACTGACATCATGCTTAGCCTAGGGCTGTTTCTTATTTTTAATAATCAGGCAACCTAGATTCAAACAGGGCATGTGTCGAGGGCTGAACTTTCCTTTATTTGTTCCTTTAAAAGTTTCTGGCATGCACACCCTCAGGACTAAGCAATACAGTGAAGCATAAGTTATTCTCTAGCTAATTCTTGGGAGCTGTCACTGTTAGGCATTGAATTTTAATAGGAAACGTCGGGATAATCTCCTTGTACCTGGAAGCTCCTCCACGGGATGACTTTTTCTAAACAGAATTAATGGCTTTTTCCCCCCCAAAATCAGCATGATGTACATCTAATCCTGCTTGGCAGGCCATTTGTCATGGAGTACTCATCTGCATTTATAAGGCAAGCGCCTCTGGGTTTTTGCAGGGGGAGGAGTGGGTGGCTTCTCTGTCTCTGAATTGCCTTTACCGTTGCGGGAATCAAACTCAGGCAAGTTCGAGTAGCTGAAGAAGTAAAATACTGACTACAGAGGGTGGGATTTCCAAAAAGTGCTCCCTGTTAGCCTAAACTTGCTCCCACTGAAATCAATGGACTAACTGGGCTCACACTGAAGTCAACGTTCAACCCAATGTGATGAGTGTTTTTCAAAACCTCATGCAGAGTTTCCAGAACTCAGACATTGTTCTAGGCTTGATTGGCTGTGTGCAAAGAACGTAAATACGTGGAGCTAAGGCTTAGGAAATACCTAAGACAGGCAGAGTGGAGAGAGAGAGAGAGAGAGAGGCCCATTGACTTCACTAAGCTTTGGATCAGACCCTATGAGAATTAGAGCTGCTCAAATACTGCAAAAATCATGCACATGAACATTGTGTTCCAATTCTGAATGGTTGGTTCAGCCTGGCCATGTCTAGATCTCTTCTTTGCTGTTCACGAGCATTTCTGAGCACAGGCTTTCCTTCACAGGCTGTCTAGCGAATGATTCGGTTTTATACAAAAACACCTGTATTTGTCTGCAAACAAGAACATTCATTATTTGTTATTCTCTCTCTGTCACTCCTTTCCCTCTAGTTTCAGTCATCAAATCTGGGAATAGAAACAATACCGTGTGCCTTAGGTGACTAAGCCCGCCCCTGGAATAACAAACGGCAAAGAGACACTGTCTCTAACACCCTATAGGCTGAAAGTTGCTCATACACATTCTTTGGCAAATACTTGCACATAAAAAGTCCTTTTACAAAGCTCTGATTGATTACCAGCAAACAGGCATCTTCAAAGAATATGTCAACCAGCACTAATGAGAATGGTCTGGGTTCCGAAGAGAGCTCCCAATAATAGTCTCTAAGGGCCATCAGCCTTGAGAGCGGTTTCCTCACTGAATCTCCAGAGCAGAGAGCCACAGAACACTTGCAGCGGGACTTCCTGACACCCCGTCGCAATGTCTTCACCAAAACAATGAGTCACCAGGATACAAGTCTTGACAGGACGACACACGTCAGGAGGTACCGCTGCAGTAACTCGGTGGTGCTGTGCACTCCAGTAGCTTCTGGCTCACGCTCTGACCTCTTCCCCCATCACCTCGACTCTCCAGACGCATGGACACATTCCAGGTGAGTGGGAGTCAGGAGGTTCCTAGGAGATAAGAAGGGGTGTTTCCCCCTTTAGTCTGTTGCCCTCCTTGTTGTTAGGAACATAAGAGCGGCTATACTGGGTCAGACCAAAGGTCCGTCTAGCCCAGTATCCTATCTTCTGACAGTGGCCAATGCCAGGTGCCCCAGAGGGAATGAACAGACCAGGGCAATTTGGTGTTTGGTGGAGGCTGGAGAAGCAGAAGCAATCACTGCCCCACCTGGGTTTGAGGGGCGGAGAACGTGGAAGGGGAAACCTCTCTCCCCCCTACTGGTACCCAAGGAGGGCCACACAATGTGATGTACTTGAAATCGGATGAAAAATGTTGAGTTTGCATCTCATCTGTCCATTATTACTGTGGGCACTGTCAGGGACAGACTCTCTGATGCTGTAAATCGTCATAGCTTCATTGACTTCAGCTGAGTGACACCGATTTATACCAGCTGAGAACCTGGCCCTTAGTTTGTTTTCCAGAGAGCAGGGTACTCAGATACCACAATGATGGGTGACCCTAGTCGGGCTTTTGACCCTTCAATGCACCTCCTTGTGGCTGAGCATTTAATAGTCTTACCCCAGTTTCCCTTTGCTTGGGACAAGGTGGCCTATAGAACTTGGAGTCTCTTTAAGGCTCCAGCCCTCTGGCTGGGTTGTTTGAGTCAGCCCTTTTGGGGCAGTAAAGGGTCTCACCCCAAGGTCCTAGTGGCCCTGTGATGGGCCTCCATTCGCTGTTCCCGGGGTCATCTCCCTGTCCCTTCTTCATCAGGGAAGGGACAAAAGGAAGTCAAAACAGGGCCAGAAATAAAGTTCAATAGCCGGAGTTAGGACAAACAGCCCCAATCTGGGGCTTTGGCAGTCTTTGCCCTCCTTCAGTGTGGGGGACGGAGGCCTGCCCTCCCCTCTGGGTCCCAGCCCAGGGGCTCTATAGGCAGTCAAGGAGGGTGTGCTTAGGTCTCCTGCTGCCTCCCTCCCAGGGCTGCTTCTGACCTATGGCTTCTGCAAGTATCTGCTATCTGGCAACTTTCCCTGAATCCTTCTGCCAGGAAACTGGCCTCGCTGGCTGGCTTTTTCCTATCCGGTGCTGTGGAGCTCCTCAGCGGCTCTCAGCCTTTCCAGTGCCCACTCTGCTCTGGCTGGGTTGCAGCTTTTTATCCCAGCTGCCTCTAACCAGCCATTTAGCTGCAGTGAGGGATTGCTCTCTTCATTAACTCTTTAGTGTCCACTGCCGGGTGGGGCCTACATAACCCATCACAGTGACCCTTGTAAAACCTTGATG
The DNA here is from genome assembly GCF_965152275.1 of Natator depressus. Classification (NCBI taxonomy): domain Eukaryota; kingdom Metazoa; phylum Chordata; order Testudines; family Cheloniidae; genus Natator; species Natator depressus. The sequence goes on along the minus strand of NC_134246.1, from coordinate 5,504,425 downwards.
AAACCTAGGGCATATGTCTGCACAGCCCCGCAGTTCAGATTACGGGTGTGTAAATTGCAACACGCACTAGCGTGATGCTCTGTAACTGCTCCATGTAGGCCCTGCGAGCACAAACTAAAAGGCACCTAGTTTACATTAATGTGTCCTGTTTCAGCTAGCGTGTGCTGCTGTTTACACTGCCATAGCCCAAACTGTGGGGCCATGCAGACAGGCCCCCAGATAGATGATAGATCTGAAACCAGCATGAGGTTTCAGCTCTCTGACCGCTACTGAATCTTTTGAGATGCATGCTGCATTTAACACTGTTCCTGGATGAACAGGGGGCATGAGTAGTAAATTATTCCTCCTTCCATTTTCATAGCCAGCCAACCAGTTACAGTACTTATGTTGCAAGCAGTGGGTCTGAGGGAAGCTCTGACCAATGCCATCCCGAAAAAAACAATGGGCAAATCAGACAGCCAGGATCTGCAGCAGAATACTAATTACTGTTGTTATTATTTAATTATTTAACATGGTGTCTAAAACTGCACTAGGGACCATTGCCATCAATGAGAGTTACGTGCGTAACCTGCTTTGGGGCGTCTGAAAATCCCACCAGGTGCCTGTCTGAATTTTAAGGCATCTAAATACTTTTGTATTTAAAAAGCTTTTACACACAGGCAGTGCCCCAAAGAGCATACGATAAAACCCGAGCCTTTGGAGCCTGCATCAGAAATCAGAAACCGGTGCTACTTAATTCCCTGCTGTTCCTGGTTCTTACTGGGAAGTTTTCTTCCCAGAAAAGAGATGCTCTTAACCCCAAGCAGTGTGTATTATGAAAGTATGAATTAATGGGTTTAAGAGCCAGCCCTATTTGCTGTAAAAGTTCTTCTTTCAAAACAAGTCCCAGTAAAATGATTTAGTTATTGTTTCCCCCTAAAAGCCAGGGGTCCCTGAAACAAACAAACAGACAGCCCCAATGCCCACCCCCTGCAGGCTACCAGCCAATCAGGCACTCGCTCAGGCTCTCACACTGCCCTCCCAGCAAACACACACTCGGATACTTACTCAGCAAACACGCACTCGGATACTCACCAATCCCAGGCAAACTCCTGCTGTGTGCTGCTCTGCTGTTCCCCGCTGCTCAGCTGGTTCGCCGCCGCTCAGCTGGTTCGCGAAGCTCTGGCTATTTTTAAACAGCCAGGCTTCCCTGTCTAGTTGGCAGCCGGTGTCAAGTGGAGTGCCCCAGGGGTCAGTCCTGGGGCCGGTTTTGTTCAATATCTTCATAAATGATCTGGAGGATGGTGTGGATTGCACTCTCAGCAAATCTGCGGATGATACTAAACTGGGAGGAGTGGTAGATATGCTGGAGGGCAGGCATAGGATACAGAGGGACCTGGACAAATTGGAGGATTGGGCCAAAAGAAATCTGATGAGGTTCAATAAGGATAAGTGCAGGGTCCTGCACTTAGGACGGAAGAACCCAATGCACAGCTACAGACTAGGGACCGAATGGCTAGGCAGCAGTTCTGCGGAAAAGGACCTAGGGGTTACAGTGGACGAGAAGCTGGATATGAGTCAGCAGTGTGCCCTTGTTGCCAAGAAGGCCAATGTCATTTTGGGATGTATAAGTAGGGGCATAGCGAGCAGATCGAGGGACGTGATCGTTCCCCTCTATTCGACATTGGTGAGGCCTCATCTGGAGTACTGTGTCCAGTTTTGGGCCCCACACTACAAGAAGGATGTGGATAACTTGGAGAGAGTCCAGCGAAGGGCAACAAAAATGATTAGGGGTCTGGAACACATGACTTATGAGGAGAGGCTGAGGGAATTAGGATTGTTTAGTCTGCAGAAGAGAAGAATGAGGGGGGATTTGATAGCTGCTTTCAACTACCTGAGAGGTGGTTCCAGAGAGGATGGTTCTAGACTATTCTCAGTGGTAGAAGAGGACAGGACAAGGAGTAATGGTCTTAAGTTGCAGTGGGGGAGGTTTAGGTTGGATATTAGGAAAAACTTTTTCACTAGGAGAGTGGTGAAACACTGGAATGCGTTACCTAGGGAGGTGGTAGAATCTCCTTCCTTAGAAGTTTTTAAGGTCAGGCTTGACAAAGCCCTGGCTGGGATGATGTAGTTGGGGATTGGTCCTGCTTTGAGCAGGGGGTTGGACTAGATGACCTCCTGAGGTCCCTTCCAACCCTGATATTCTATGATTCTATGATTCTATGATTTGTGTCTTCAGCTGGCAGCCAAGTCAACGGAGGAAACAGCACTGAGTAGCTGGAGTGAAAGGCAGTAGCTCCAATACCCCTTTGGCTTCATTCGAGAGGGAATGAGGAAATGGTCAGTGCAAATGGACAGCAAGCAGTGAGAAATAAGCCTGCAGTACTTCTCCTTTTGTTGTGCTCAGGAGAAGAATTAAAAAGATTCATTTCTGAGGAAAGTTTTTGCAAGATCTCTTGGTGGGTGTTTTCAAGTTAGTTGCTCTATTTACCTTTCAAGAAATGAAACGGGCTTCTAGTTCTTGAAGGGGGTTTCTATAGCATGGTGGTTATAAAGCAGCACCTTTGAACCACTCACAGAAATGTTAAAAGCTACAAGATAAGATGGTTAACAGTGGAAATTTAGGCCTTTCAATTATTGGTCCAATGCCTGTTAAAGTCAGTGGGTTTAATGACTTCAGTGAGCATTGGATAGAGCCCCTGCTGATCAGGATTAACAAGATTTCTCCATTCCATTGCACTTCATTAAAAGCATATTCAAACACTGAGACAGCACCATTTCTATACACAGTAGATCATGATTTGTGAGGTTGGAGAAAACTCCAGGATCAAGAAAAATAGATCTCTGCAAATCTCTGATCACCTCCATTGGAAGGGAAGTAATCCCCCCAACATGCTGTTCAGGGACCTGTTGCTAAGCATGGTATTTGGGTGTAAATGTGCTGCTACACTGAGCTGAAATTTGAGTCGAAGGGAAGAGTAGTGGAAATGGGTTTCTCGTGCTTCTGCTACGAGTTCCAACTGTTCCTGCCCTTCTGGTGTGAGAACATGCCAGTGCAAGAGTGCAGGCTCAATGAGTGCCTTACCTCTTCCGATGTACAGTATTTTAAAGGGACAATTTGTTCTATATATAAAAAAAGGGCCACTGCTTTGTGATAATACGCTCACTTCTTCCCACTGAAGAGGGAGGTTCAAATCCTGATTTAAGCCATAATGGACAATTAGTCAAATTTATCTCCAATGAAGTCATTGGCGTTATACCTGGTATGAAGCTTGCCCAAAGAGTTCTATGATCTTACCTGTATCTTTGTGCATCAGAAATGATTGATTCTTTCATTTACAGGATAATTTTTAGAACTGCAATATGTAGATAGTAAACTTATGGGGGGCAGTGGGAACTTATCTAACTATATGGTCTGTGAGGTGCCTTTCGGCATGATACTACTATTAATTATTATTTGTTATCAAAACCTAGCTCTTGGATAGTATAATAGTGAATCCTAACTATAACCCATAGTTCTATTCCCTCTATCCTGCTGTAGTCTCTTCTCTTGTATATCTGACATCCTCTCTTTTACTGCATAAGTAATAGCAGTCAGTAATACTGTTTATCTTTAAGAGAAACAATAAGTAACCAAGCCTCATGCAGTAATATGCTATGTAGAGTGCTAATTCCTAGGTATTAAATCAGGCATGCAGCTCTCATTATTGCAGCTAATTCCCAGTTCTCAACAAAAAATTACCCAATAAAACGTTATGAAAATAAAGTGTTTCCGAAGTGAACAAAATGTGAGATGACACTCTAGCCAAGCTAAGAGATGTGCAAACACTGCTGGTGGTGCATTATTTATACAGGAACACTGGAGACTTTTGAAAGAAAGAAATCATGATGCCATGTTACCAGTTAATTTGTGTCTCCCATCCCATATTAGAGCCAAAAGGAGAGAAAAATTAGGAAAAAGTTATTAATACACATACACATAACATGCAGCCTTAACCATGCTGTTGTGACTAGCTCCAGCATAATGTATCATATGTGAGAGGTACAGAATTCAAATTAATGTATAAAGAGATGGTTTAAAGATGTTATAAAGATTTTATTGCCTCTTGTTTAGGATGACCTGAATAAGGTTCTGATTCAGCAATTCACTTCAGCACATGCTTAATTTTAAGCATATGAGTAGTCCCACTGAAGTCAATGTTTATAGCTCGGCGCATGTTTAAGAACCTTGATGCATCAAGTCTGAACTCAGCAGGATTTCTTCCCATTATACACACCGGATTTCATTCTTATGCTCCTAATGCTAAACTTCTTTTTGTTTCTCTATCTTGGGACCTACCCTATATTCACTGCATTCCTCAAATCCCCATTGAGGCCTATGGAAATGCTCAGTATAGAAGGAATTCAGAACTGGGCCATGGGACCAAATTCATCTCTGGTGCATTTCTACTGACTTCAGCAGACTTACAGCAGGAAACAGAGAACCTATGGAGTGAAATCCTGATTCCAGAGAAGTCAATGACAAAAGTTCTGTTGACTTCAGTGAGGCCAGAATTTCACCCACAGTGCTTGAAATGCTTTTCGATATGCTAATCAACTATTCCTGCTTCCACAGGAAACATACAAAGCTCCAATTTCCATCAAAACATGCCATCTGGTTTTAAAGCCTTTATGACATGTTGGGATAGGCTGCTGAACAGAGGAAGGACAACAGTCATTCTATAATAGAATTCATTCTTTTTCATTTTGCATGTGTCTGAGTGTGTGAATATAATTCATATTGCCATTATCAGGCCATTCATATCCCAATGTTATTAAAGGCCAAAGTGCCTTTTATTTCCTTAGTGTGTTCTGCACACAGAGGGCTGGCACTATATTTAATTTAATTTCTATAATAATGTATGTATTATGGTTGCTAACTTCCCCATCCTACTTCCCTCTCTAGATGGAAAGAGAAGTAGACAGATAGACAGATATTGTCAACATAATTATATACTATAGTCAGAGAAATATTTATAAAAAAGTATGCATGATTAATAAGTATTGCCAAAGCATAGTCACAAAAGATTTTAGAAACAAATTATTTGAAATGATATATAATTGCAGGTATGTATATGGACAATGCAACACACACACACATATATAATATACATTTTGAACACCAATGCAAGAAGGTAAAAATAGATATTGTCAATATATAATTTGTGTGTATTTGTAATACATATATATGTATGTATATAATTTTTCTCCCTTTCTTACATTGATATTGAATATTTTATATTGTTATGAGAGAGACAGATTTATTAAAACAAAGAAATCGTTATAGGCATCAAATAAAGAATTACTGTTTGACAGCATGAGAAACTTTAGCTGTCCGTTGTGCCTTTAGTTCTGACAGAGCTGAGGTTTGTGCAAATGCCTTTAGCAACTTGTACCAGCAGAAGGATTCATCGGCTTCATGGAATTTGCATAAAAGTAGCCTAATACCACTGGCTGGATAGAATGGATAAAGAACTGGGGAAGAGCATAAACTACATTTTAAATGATTTCATTAAAGCAATGTGTGATGGTCCGTGGGTTTCAAAGAGCACAAACGCTGAAAGGCAAAGTGATAAATGTTTGTTATGAGCCCCTAGAGTTGCAAAGCATAGTCTCCCTTAAACAGAGTACAGAAAATCTAGTGGGCACTCCAAACCAGTATGGATGCTGATGGGTTTGCATAGTTACTGTGTGATTGTGATTCTTAGACTGTTTCCTATTCTGAAATCTTGAGCTCTCAGACCTTGAGACCCATTCCTGAATATCCCCACTCCCAGTCCTAAACCTGCATTTTCTCTGCGGCAGCTACAGGTTTTGGTTATCTGAAAGAGTCACATGGACAAAATTGGGATGAAAGTATTAAAACAAACTGGATTTAGTGCTTGGGTATGTCCCTCTTATTTTGTAAGTTTCATTTCTCCCCAGGTGGCGTCTTTATGCCCGTCACCACCAATTCCCTCACTTCTTGCCAGTGGCCCCCACTGTTCTAACTTCTCAAGATGCATCTGTTATGTGATCCAGCCCTTCTGTGTGTTTGCTCTGCCGTCACTTTTGGCACTATCTGCCGGTCTGATTACTGCTGAATTTACACCAAAGGAACACACTACAAGGAAAGAGACAAATCAGCGTAGTTGGGCTTTGTTGATTTTCTTTAAGTCAAAAGAGTCTCTGAAATCTGTAACAACTAAAATTCCCAGGCTCAAAGACAGATCGATGCTGTATGGTCTACGCTCTGCAGGCCATCTGGGATTGCCTTGCGGAGCACCACAAATACATGGGCTGCTTCTCCAAAAACAAAGAGTACTGGGTTATTATATTATTATTATTTCTATTATGGTAGCACCTGGAGATCAGGAATCGGGGCCCCATTGTTCTGGGGCTGCACAAAGGCACAGTAATAGACAGTCGCTGCCCCAGAGAGGTCACATTGTAAACAGACAAAGGGATGGGATCTGAAGCAGAGACATAGCGAGAGGCAGTGACTCACCCAAGGTCTCACAGTAGATGAGTGGCGGAGCTGGGAAGAGAACCCAGGTTTCTGGACCCTGAGTCCAGTGTGCTGGCCCCTAGATTAGGCTTCCTCTCCATTGTGCATGCAGGCCTTAAAAAATGGCATTGAACAAGAAATAAGTGCGGTCTAATGCTGTGCTATTCCTGAAAATCGGAAACGTATAAAAACATTACAGCTAGAAAGAGGCTCTGATTGCTGTTCCAGAGATTGTATCTAACTAATAGCATTACTGTGACCTAAAATCCCTCCCGGCTATTAGTTAGTCCCCGTTTCAGAGATCATGCTTATATAAATTAGATTTTCTAAGCTGGTAGGTGAGAAGCAAAGCAACGTTTATGAATGGCAATTTAGCCTTAGGCCAACGCACAACCCCCCCCCCCCAAGTATTACAATGAAACTTAAACCTAAATCTAACATTATAACATGTTCAAATGCTTAAATAAAGATGAAAAAGGACATACAGCATTAAACCAGCGCTGGTCACCGTGCCACTTGCCTTTTTCTTATTTGAACAGCTGCTCATAGGCAGGTGAGAGGGTTGTCCACTGTGTTCAAAGACACCTCTCTCCTTTGGCAGCCCCTCTTGCTAGAACTTGCTGTCCAATCTGTGCCCATTCTTTTCCAGAGGCCAACTCGCTGGCCCAGGGGAAGACAAGGGGAAGGGAGGCATGAAAGGGAAAAAAAATCTGCAGAGAAATGATGCATCAAAACGGTCAAGAGTCCTGGTAATTGTCAGAAAGTGTCTTATCATCCAAAAAATGCCACGGGGTCCCAGTTCCTGAACACCAGGGCATTCTAATCATATCCACTTCAGTGTTTCACAGCTGGAATCTGAACTTTAGCAGGCATGAGAACGTAATTTCCCACGAGGCTCATAGTTAACTGACAATTACCCCACATTTCAGTCTGAACTGGTTTGAAGACAATGACCTTTGGATTTGTCTCATGGTTTCTCTAAGGGAGGAGGAAGATCAAGATTCTGAGGTATTGGTTTAATTCTGGAGGTTGCACGAGGAGTAGAACTGTGTGCAGAACTGTTGCCAGCTCAGCTGTAATAAAAAATTTTCCAAATGCTTCAGCGAACTGAAAAGTAAAGAAAAAATTAATTTGGGGTCAAAAATATTTTGTTTCCATTTTGATCTTTTCAAAAAACTTTTAAATAAAATTGAAGGATATTTAAAAAAAATCATTTAAAAGCGGAAGTATGAAACATTTCATTGAAAAAATGTCAAAATGAAATGTTTGGATTTTTTCAGATTCCCCCCTGCCCCCGATTGAAGCACTTTGGTTTGGTCAATCCAAATCTGCATTTTTCACTGAAAAAGTTTTGGCCAAATAATTTCTCCCAGTCCTAATGAGAAGAAAGGGCCTGTACCGCCTTGCTTTTGACTGAATGACAAAACTCCCCTAAATCCATTCCGCGTTTGGCCTTTCTCTTTCACTACAATTCTAACTTTTCTGAACCCAGAGTCGCTAAGAGCCCTGTTAAGTAGTTATGTCTTATCTGAGATTATGGATTAAAGTATCCCGTGTATTAGCAAAAATCCCGTCCAGACACTCACTTTAACTCTGATGTTGCTGTTAAAGTGGAAGGTGAACATAATTCAGTTGAGGGCTTTTGAGAAGTGGGGAGGGACGTAGCCTTTGGAAGGCTTTGAACATCCCTCCTTGAAGTAGCTCTGACATACAGCCTCCTCCTCCTCTATTCCTCCAACCCTGGGAGCACTAAAAGATGACACCACTCGGTGTGACGTGACGGTCTCTGACAAGGTATCAAGCTGCCGGAGTGACCTTTGGTGAGATAACTGCAGTTTTTATCGTCTGCTGCTCTCATTCTGTAGGCTCACCTGTCTGTGAGTGTGTCCAATTATCTCAGCATTCCTGACTGCCTTTGAGAATACCCTCCAAATGAACTGGCACTTAACTAAATGCCACTTGTGTCTTCCTTCTCCGCTCTGCCGCAGGAGCCATTTCTCAAAGGAGTGAGAGCGAATAAGGACACCTTTTATTTGCTGATAGGGAACCATTTGAACATTCTCTCATGAGTGACTTGGTGGGCCGTGCATAGGCGGGAGGAGGCTGAAATGGCTGCCATTTTCCGCGCGTGTTTGCTGACCATCAGGGAACATATCAGACACGAAGTTTACCTCAAAGGGATCGGCCGCGTGACCTTTTGCGCTGAAAGGTCACACAGCACATCTGTTTCCCCTGAAGCAGATTGGGATTAACTTGTTACAGGGGCCTTTGGTGGCTAGAAACATGTCCTTTAAAAAAAAATTAACAACGTGCTCTGGTTCTGCATCACCCTCCATTGATCAGGATAAGGGGCTCAGTATGGGAGGAAAGAAAAAGTATTTCCATAAACAATATTTGCTGCCTGGCTTTCAAGGCTGCACCTTGGCACATGGTCTGATAAGCTCCGGGTAAGTAAGCTTCTAGGGCTAAAATAGACCATCCGTGGAATACTGTGGAGAAAAGCCCAATTAACTTAGGAGGTGGTGCTGGTCACCAACATGGCAGCACTTTTCTACTTGAATCATTACTACCGATCACGAAAGTGTTAAGAGACACTGTGTTGCTGAAGACACCATCTTTCTGAGGAAACTTCAAAGTGACATCCTGGGGGAAAGTTTTCAAAGGCACAAGGGCAGTTGAGCCCCCATCTCCCATCTGTGCCTTTCGAAATCTTTGCCCTGATCAATTATCATGAAAAATCTCTTGGGACTTGTCACAGAACAGTGATGTCAACCAAAAGCAAAGCCTCTATCAGGAAACTGAACCACCTCTGAAATGGAGCCCTGGTTTATGAGCAAGCTCCATGTTCTAAACCATTGCAGAGGGATGACTCAGACTAACCAATTTGACCTTTTGTGGACATATTTTTGGAAACTGGCAGAACATCTGTCCCTAATTGCGTAGGTCTTGTCATTGATAATAAGAACAAATTCATTTGATGCTGAGGATGAGATCTACACAAAGAATAGACAAGCTCTAATAATGTATTTTTAATGTATGGCGTTGTGCAGAGATGGCTGCATTGGAGGAGGTGATAGAACCTCCTCTGTTACTGACTAGACTATTCAACGTAGCTCCAACAATCAGGCATTACTGCCAGATATTGCTGGGTAAAGCTGGTCTGAAAAACTGTGACAAAACCATTTTCCTTTGAGAAATTCAGTTTCAATTAAATGGAAATATTTTGCGAAATCCTGTCGGTTTTGCCAAAGTTTCATTTTGGAGAAAAATATCAGGAAGAAAAAGTTCTGAAAAGGGACTGTTTTGATTTTTCCTTTCAAAATGATTTTTGGCTTCAGAATTTTTTATTTTGTATTACATTATAGATTACTGTTGAGATAAAATGGGGTTTTTTTTTTCAAAATTTTCTTTCATGGAGAATTTTGGGTTTCGTTGCTCATTGGAATGAAAACAAATGTCGAACTCTCCAAATCTTCTGTGAACTGGAATTTCTGTTCTCTGGACAGCTCTGCTGCTGGACATCCCTATGCTGGGGTGTTGTTTTATTCTTTTATGGGGACTTTGACTGCAAGCTCCTTGAGGCAGGGCCTGCCTTTTTTTCTGTGCTTATACATAGTACAGTGGGGTTCTGGTCCATGACTAGGGTTCCCAAGCACTATGCTAATTGAAATAAATAAAAAAATAATAATAATAGTGACTGTGTTCGTAATGTTTTTGACTCCTAAAGGAGAGGACAGCTGTAGAGAGCCAAGTTTCTCTCCCTCTTACACTGTTGCTGCTGAATTGTTCAATATCTGAGTAGAAAAATCTGTTTTCTGAAAGAGCAAAAGAAAGAGAGTAATTTAAGTGGGTGAGCGAGTAGCTTTGAGCTTTTATTGTTGGGTAGATTTGTGATAGTTCGGATGAATTTTAACCACTTCTTCCACACAGCTGCATTAGGAACATTAAAAATAAAAGCAAGCAACCACCACAACAAAAACCCCACTAGCTATCATTTCCTTCTGTTAATGTTTTATGGAGCTCTCCCATTCTGTCATCAGAGGAAATTCTCAGACACACTCATCTGGCATCAAAGGGATTCATTTTGTTCTATCTTTGGCAGAAGCTGGGGGCTGCAGCTGAGAGGAGAGAAGCAAGTTTGAATGAGGAAAGGGATGCAATTCCCATGTGAGGATCAGGTGGGCCCAGAGCCCTTTAAGTTCCATGTACAATTCACGTGTATTGCTTTTATTCAGGTTACACTCATTGCCCCGAGAGGTGAAATTTTTGGTTCTAACCCTCTACAAGGCTGTATGTGGCATCTACATCTTACTGCCTTGCGTGTTACGAGAGAGATAAGTGGAAAGTGTCTCACCATGCCCTTTCAGTGAGTGGTGGCTTGCGTCCCTCTGAACCTTCCCTCTCCACCTTATTTACCACTGCAGTAACCCGAGAGGAAGTGAAGAAATAGAGACTAGTGAAAAGGTTAAAATTGATGTCTGTGAGTCTGCAAATAGGTTATAGCTTCATTTGAGCTGGATCTGAAATACTAGCTGTCTGACAGGAGGAACTTCAGAAGGCTGACCGTGTCAGTCTGGAACACGCATCCTAAAGTTTGGGTGTTTAAAACCTACTTCTTGTAAGATTTTCAGCATCACTTTTCAGACTCAAGGTGTTATGAATAGTTGGAATCAGATTTGATTACCCATCCAAATTTATGGGGGCTTCTTTAATTGAAATCTCCAAGTCTTCTCCCCCCCCCCGCCCCAAAGTTGTCCATTATAAACGGAACAAAAACATTGACTCCTTTGCATGATTTGTGAAACTGGGGTTTGTAAAATGACGTCAGACTTGGAAAATTCTGGGTGAAAATCTCCCACTGTGTGAATGCCGACAGACTCTTAGCCACAGATATTTTGTGTTGTTTCTAGCAGATATTTCACCAAAAGCTTTCACAACTAATCCAGGGGCTGAATCAGCAAAACAACAAAGGTAAAGCAACTTTTTGGAAAGGCTGCTCAATGCATTGTATTCTAGATTCTGGCACTGCCCAGGAAATGAGATATCGAATCACATGCTGCTCAGAGACATTCAGTCTTAAATTTCTGCCTGAGTGCTTTCTGCACATTTTGGATTTTCTCAGTGATTACTGTGTCACTCAGGTGGTCCCCAAACTTCTGCTTCAGTAACACCCTAATGATTTTGATGCACCGCTCATCCATCATGGGCTTAGCCTCCCGAAAGGTGTTCCCTCTCCTTCCTGTGATGGAGTGGCTCTGTATATAGTCGGACGTGAACAGCTTGTAGAGTAGTGTTTTGCAGGCGGTGCTGATTTTCTGGTCGAATCGGATGGCCTCTTTCAGCTGCTCTTTCGTGTATCCATTAAAGAGTTCCACCACCTCGCATTGCTGCCTGCGGGGTTCTTCCTGAAAGGACAGTGATTCCAGCCGCTGCACCTTCCGTTTCAGGGAGAGAATCTCTTGGTGGAGATCTACTATGATTCTCTCCAGTTGCTCAATCTTCTCGGTCCTAGAAAATAAAATGAAACATATAACATGCATGCCTGTCACAAAGCGCCATTCTCCTTCAGCTAGCAATGGGTGTGACGTGTCAGTTCAGCATGCATTGCCCACTGAATACCCAAGCTACCTGAGTCTGAAAAACTGGGCTGGGAAGAGCAGACCTGCACCTTCATTTTTCATTAATTACCTTTCCATTTCACCAGGGCCAAAATCTTTCTGAACTACCTCAAAATCATCTGTTTCTGGGGAACCTTCAGTCTTTGGTTCATCACAGCTAGAAAAAAACAAACAGACCAACAAGCAATGGAAGATGGTTCATATTTATTTCGTAAGTGCTCTGTGGTCTAAAGTGTACAACACAGCATTTTGTGAAAACCCAGCCAACTCCAATATCATGTGGCATCCCAAGTAAACGAGGTAGATATCTTGTAATACTTTATGTCAGTGGGCAAGCATTTCAGATAAATGTCCCTCCCTGCGTTTTACATAGAAAATATCAGCTCCTTAAATACATGTTCTATATTATGGGCTTGATTCCCCACTTGCTTACATGTGTATAGTCTCTTACAAAACAAGTGCAAAGGGGATGCAGAATACTGCCATTCATGGTTTGGTTCACACTTAAATGATTACACAGGGGACAGGGCAGTGGAAATTCAGGCCCTAACTATGACTGCAACTGAGTTATTCTCGATTTACATTGGTATAATTGAGGGCAGTTTCTGGCTCTATGTGGAGGGCAGGAAGAGCTGCCTCAATTTCGACTTTGTCCTTCATGGATCATTTGTGGTCGGAATAGGCAGCTCTCCTCAATTGCCCCAGATCCCCTGGAACTCCCCTTTGTCCTCAAAGTTGTGTCAACAAGGCAGGACAAACCAATCTATATGAAGCAAGCAGCATCAGGAAATGGAACCACAGCTAGTGAACCAGAAGTGGAGACTACGAGAAGCACTTTGAAACCTTCACTGTCCTTACGGCTTATGGGAATATTACCTGTCGGTACGGATGTGCTGCTGACACTTAGCTAGAATGCCATCTGACTTCCTTTTCATTGTCAGGGTGATGTAATCTAGAAAGAGGGTCGGAGCAGGAAGCAAAAGACAGATGTGAAATTGTCATCACCTGGATACCTTGGTCTCCAGAGCACGTTCATCTAAGTACTTCTGTTTGATGCTCCCAAGTTATCAACAGCATGACTCAAACATGCTGTCTTTGGCTTGAACTGTTGGAGTTTTGTTACAGGCAGAAAGAAAAACCTTCATCACAATATATAGTTGTAATTCAACCACAATATCCTTAGCAAGGCACTGTGCCATCCGTGAAGAAACTGGGCAGGGGGAACATGGATCATGAAGGTGAAAAAGTCTATGGACACTAGTGTAGTCATTAGCACAAATGACAAACACACAGAAAACAAGATGGTTACTTTCAGGGAGTTTTAGTATGTGTGTATGGATGAATTGATAGGTAAACCTGAAACAGGTCAGACGTTCAGGTCAGCACACTTTTGGGTACTTTACAATTAATTAAACAAATAAATTATATTCGGAGTGTGCTTCACTGGCTTGTGTGGAAAGAATTGTGAGCATATGAGAAAAGAGCTGGCGATCTCAGCGTGCTTTGGATCACACAAAAGCCACTACCACAGAGTTGTCACCTTGGTGAGCAGCCCCACTGGAGAAGAGACACCAAGGATGGAAAGAACTCAGCTCTCACCATTACAGTTCTCACACCCAGGGAAAATACATGTGCATTGGTCTGCAGCCCACACTGCAGAGAAACAGGAATTCAGAGCCCCTCTGACACTTTTCACTAACACCAACATTAAAAGTTAAAAATAGCCAAGCGTGGAATAAAATAAAACATTTGACTCATTCACAGACAATAATCCCAGCTGGTTTACCTCTGGTAGCTGTGCCAGGCCTTGCTTCTTCATTCTGGGATGTGCCAGGCACAGCCAGGGTCAAGAACGGGGATGGTGATTTGAAGGCCGTGGAAGAGTGATAAGGTGCTGACATGGTGCAGTGGGATCTAGTCGTGCTAGTCAGGATGCGCCTCTCCTTTAAGACAGAAGAGACGGCAGCATCATTCTGGAGCCCTGCGTCTTCATCCCTGACCAGCGGTTTGACGTAGATGCTCCTGTCATCGTTGTATTTGCGAAAGGAGCTTCCTGGCATCCATTTTGGAAAAGTCTTCCTTGATTTTTTAGTTTGGGATGGCAGCCCACTGTGCACTGCTGGTTCTTCTTCTGAAAGCAACATGGGGCATGTATGGTAATTGGCAATACCACAATGACATATATTGCAACATTACACCTCTAGAGCCCGACTGCCCACAGCAGTGCTCTCAGTCCTTACCACATGGACGCTGTCGGATGGTTCATTAGGCATGGGATGAGGATGTATTTATGATCCATCCATTAAAAAAAAATGCACCGGGGTATAAGGTTACTATATTTAATTACTTTCCTCAAGAAATACACTGCCTGCTGAATATTAATCCTCCTGTGCAAAACCCCACACTTACTTAGCTTCTCAAAGAGTTGTCTATTTTCCTGCAGCCTTTTCTCTAAGATATCTTTATGCTCTGTTGGAAGAAAAGGGTTTTCAATGTTCATTTCACTTGTTTCTAGAGGCTGCTCCCAAGAGGCATAAGTCTAGGATGGATAATGATCACTTACCACTTATGCCTTCCACGACCCCCCAATACAGACCACTGAAGCCAGGGCAGCGGGCTAGCACCTGCTCACCCACTGCATAGAGATGAAATGGCTTTCGGGGTTCTTTGATGTTTTCGATGTTGATCACACGGCTGCCGTCTGGCCAGCTGATTAGAACGTAAAGCTTGGCAGCCATTTGGACCAGCACCACCTAGAAGAGAAGATAAGGAACAAGAATCCATGCCAGGGGTATTTCACCCTTGCTGGAGCTATGTTCCAGAGTACACCCACTTTAATTATTAGGGATGCAGAGGAAACTGCTGATTGCCTAGAACTTTTGGAGATCAGGCCTCTCATTTGGGTGCCTAATTTCAGATTTAGGTACACCCATCTTTGAAAATCTTGTCTATTATTCACTGTGAATAGTGTGTTCAGCTTCAGTGAAGTGCTTGCTTACAGTGTTATTATGATGCCTTTTTAATGTCTGATGAATGCGGCGTGTTTATCAGCAGCTTATGGTCGTTCATTAAAAGAAGTAAATTCAAATATTGTACATCTATTCAAGGACTTGCTTCAGGGCAAAAATAATGCTAACAGCATGGTTGTCCTGGAAATAATCAGGTTAACTGGGAGCTCAGCTGCTGTAGTGGTGAGTGCTCTGATAATGCCTACAAATCACTAGAATTACAAAAATAACCAGGCCAGAGTGTCTGTAACCACTCTCCAGTTCCTGACAGCAGATCGTTTTTGCACTGGTATTTGTAATCTGGCAAAGCTGGGATCACCTTGCAGTACAGAAGCATGCCAAAATGCTGCCCACTGTGATCAGGAGCAGCACAGAAGCAAACCCTACCTGGGAATTTGTATTGACAATGAGAGTAGCACGTGGAACACTTGCCCCTGCAACAAATTCCCTTCCCTCCTTTCTGCTGTTCCCCTGATTCTCATTGTTGTTTGTACTGAACTCTTCCAGTTTTCTCCTGGAGATTGCTCATTGAGGGGACTACAGGTACAGGCCTGCGGGGGTGTCATTGTTGTTGTTTGGTATTTTTTTAAAAGAGAAACTGCAGTTCCAACAATGACATATATCGTCTCAAGCCATCCAGGGCTGGCCGGAGCAGTGAGAGCTATTTGTCAATGCAGAGAATTTTATACAGCATCAGACTTCAATGGAATCACGGCAATTTCCCATCTGCTGAGACTCAGACCCACTGTACATGAAAGGCAGCACAAAATCAATAGACCGTTCGGACTAAAACAAAATATCCTAGGAATGAGAATATTATGGTCTGAAGGCATGTTCTACCCCAGCTGAGTGAGAGCCATACTGCAAACAACATTTGAAAGCTAAGTTCTTGGGGGGGGGGGGAGCCAATTAATTCCTTCAAAACCAGAATTTCAGGAAAGTGCATGCACATTTGTGTGCCTGGTTTGCATGCCCGGGTGGCGTGTCCGCTCTCATGACAACTGCAAAGGAAAATTCGGACATGTCACTGGTCATTTGCACAGGCGGTGACAGCACTGCACGGAAAGCCCCCAGTCCCCCTACCCAGCACTCAGCACACTTTGGGCACAGACAGCCCAAGCCACGCACCGCCCTCTTCCAAAAATCAAAAGT
This sequence comes from Natator depressus, assembly GCF_965152275.1. Classification (NCBI taxonomy): domain Eukaryota; kingdom Metazoa; phylum Chordata; order Testudines; family Cheloniidae; genus Natator; species Natator depressus. The sequence goes on along the minus strand of NC_134246.1, from coordinate 5,488,142 downwards.
TACTTTGAAAGAAGTTCTCTTGTGACCAGCCAGGCTAGGTGGTCAGTGAAGAGACCATGTGGCCCAGTGGCTAGCCATGAACTAGGAGACAGGAGATTTGAGTTCTATTCGATCACTGGCCTGCTGGATGAGCTTGAATAAGTCCTTCCGATCTCTGTACCTCAGTTTCCCCATCGGTCAAATAGGAATAATGACACTGCCCTCCGTTGTAAAGTGCTTTAAGATGCATGAATGAAAGACTCTCTATAAGAGTACTAGTATTATTGCACGACTTGATCTCTTTTTAAGCACGCTGGAGAAAATGTGGGTGTGGCTTTTCCACAAAGAAAGCCAACTCTGTATGAACTCCTCCACAGGCAGAGTGGAAAGTGTTGGTCACGTTAAAACTCTCCTGCCGATGAGAGAATTTATAGGCCCAAAACCATCGCTCCATGCTCTTCTTTAGCTTGCAAATTCTGTCATCTGTGCACACAGCAGGAATTATGCTAAACTTCTTTCTGCCAAAGTACCACACACTTCATGGACTAGAACCTCAAAGTCATTCTACTCTGACTTCTATTTAAAACGGGTGATTGTTTTCTCTTAAATTTGCTTAGAATACTCCCTGTTAAAATGTTATGTAGTCTTTCCTTTACAACTGGAACTGCACAAGTTAGTTTCCAGTGTAAGTGGACATCCATTGTTATTATTATTTGTATTACAGTAGCACCTAGAGGCCTGAATCAGGGCCCCATTGTGTTAGGTGCTGTACAAACACCTAACATGAGTCAGTCCTGCTCTGAAGAGCTTACAAACAAAACTGACAGGACAGACAAAGAGGACAATCTGCAAAGTACTCCACTTAGGAAGGAACAATCAACTGCACACATAAAAATGGGAAATGACTGCCTAGGAAGGAGTACTGTGGAAAGGGATCTGGGGGTCATAGTGGATCACAAGCTAAATATGAGTCAACAGTGTAACGCTGTTGCAAAAAAAGCAAACATCCTTCTGGGATGTATTAGCAGGAGTGTTGAAAGCAAGACACGCTCTACTCCACGCTGATTAGGCCTCAACTGGAATATTGTGTCCAGTTCTGGGTGCCACATTTCAGGAAAGATGTGGACAAATTGGAGTAAGTCCAGAGGAGAGCAACAAAAATGATTAAAGGTCTAGAAATCATGACCTATGAGGAAAGATTGAAAAAACTGGCTTGTTAGTCTGGAGAAGAGAAGACTGAAGGGAGACATGATAACACTTTGCCAGTACATAAAAGGTTACAAAGAGGAGGGTGAAAATTATTCTTGTTAACCTCCGAGGATAGGACAAGAAGCAATGGGCTTACATTGCAGCAAGGGAGGTTTAGGTTGGACAACTTGAACAAACTGCCCGGTGAGGTTGTGGAATCTCCATGGGAGGTTTTTAAGAACCGGTTAGACAAACACCTGTCAGAAATGGTCTAGTTGTTGCATAGTCCTGCCTTGAGTGCAGGGGGCTGGACTCGATGAACTATTGAGGTCCCTTCCAGTCCTACACTTCAATGATTATATGATTTAACAGATGAGAATGTGAACCAAAGAGAGATTAAGTGACTTGCCTGTGGTCACACAGGAATGTATGGTGGAGCTGGGATTTGAAGCCAGACGTCCTGAGTGCCAGTTCAGCTCCTTAACCTCAAGGTCATCCTTCCTCTCCAGTATTAGAATTATTAATGGCATTTCTCTCATGCCAACCACCGTGGTGTCTGGTACTCTGGCTTGGATCGCTGCAACATAATAGGTGCCCCAGGAGTAACTGGCACAAGGGGAGGAGCTGGTGGGGCACGTACAGAGCTGAAGCAGTGGTGTTGCACCGCTGGCCTGTGCACATCCTCCAAATGGGAGTTTACAGAACAATATGGCAAACACGAGGGGAGCCCAGGGCCCTGCTAGTGACTCTGATCACACAGAAAAATGGAACGGTAGGGGAGTCTGGGTTACGCCCTGAAATGGAAAGTTGGGCTGTTTTTGTTCCAAGCATCATTGCATTGCATGGTCCCTGGATATAGGAAGCCTTTAACAAGCTCACAAAGATTCTGATGGCCTCAATGACACTCAGCAGGACTGTCCTCCAGAAACACACCCATTTGTTTGAACAGGAGCACTTGGGGAGGAAGGTAAGCCCCACTGTCTGGTGGTAAAAATCTATGGCAGGTTTATTGGAGACAGAGGATAACCCAGAGCATTTATACACGGGAGCAAAGACTTGTTACAGCACAGAACAAGAGGGAGAAGGGAGCAAACAAAATGCATAGGTCAGACCTCACCCAATCCAAACTGGTTTCCTCTGGTTTCATGACCACCACCACCCTCCCCCGATTAAAGGCTTGGTGTTTTCTGCCCCATCCACACTGATCCCATTCACTCTGGGCGCTGAATCATTCTTGGGGAATTCAGAGTAGCAGCCGTGTTAGTCTGTATTCGCAAAAAGAAAAGGAGGACTTGTGGCACCTTAGAGACTAACTCATTTATTTGAGCATAAGCTTTCGTGAGCGACAGCTCACTTCATCGGATGCATACAGTAGAAAATACAGTGCGGAGATTTATATACATAGAGAACATGAAACAATGGGTGTTACCATACAGACTGTAACCAGAGTGATCACTTAAGGTCTCTAAGGTGCCAGAAGTCCTCCTTTTCTTCTTGGAGAATTGTTTCATCTTCCACCCATTCTCAAAAGGAGTTTGCTTGCAAAAGCAACTAACTTTCCGAGTCTTATGTACAATAGCTGCCCTTCTAGTAAATACTAGCCCCTGATTCGTTCCAATTCCTCTCCCTCGGCTAGGCCGTGTCAATGAGTTTTTAATATGTTATAATATTTTATCTTGTGTTAATTGACTTGTCTCCAAGCCCCGGTCTGCTATCGCTGTACAGCCTTAGAGCTTTACAGCACTAAGCTGCAGATAACCCTGCTCTTTAGTCCACAAAAGGTTACAAAGAGACTAAGCTACCGGTTGGGATGAATGCACAGCTGCGACTTCACCATCCCTTAAATTAACAAATAGGTTTCCAGATCTGTTTTACTGCAGCTAATGATCCAAGCAACTAACAACTCCAGCCTGAAAAGGAACTTTTTAAAGATGTTTTCCTTTTCACTAATCTTCAGAAGCGGCTCTTGTCCCCTCCAGCCCCACTTGCTCTCCTAATTTTTATTTCATTTTAAAGAATACAACTAAATGAACAATCCACATAGACAAAGAGAGAGAAAGAGCGAGAGAGAGAGAGAAAGAGAGAGAGAGATCAAATCCTGATATCAATAGATCTCAGTCCTTGCCTGGTTAGCACTGCTTCAGTTGCAGAGTCTTGCAAAATGTCTCCTGTCTATCCAGCTCTCAGCTGCCTGCTGCAGAAGAGAAGGTGATCGTAAAATTCTTTTGCCTTGTGTGTGTGTCCCCTCACCACAAGTCCTTGCCAGGTTTCTGTTGTCTGGATAAGGAGCCCCACACTGTAAAACAAATACCCCCACCCCTCTTTCTTTCTTTAGCCTCTGTCAGTCTGTTTCTTACACGAAGAGTGAGCAGAAAAGGAGAGGAAAAAGCCTTGGGTTTTTTGGAGCATGAATAAACCTTGCATTTCCATGAGTTATTCATGAATAATTCATGAAAATACATGATTAATTCAGGTTCATGAATTATTCAGGCATAATTCTCGAACATTCCTGGTTAATTCATGCTTGCACAGTGAGTAAGGGAGTCAGGATTCTTTTCTCCCTGAAAGGGAAGAAGAAGAGGCTCGCAAACCTGCATGTACACGGCCCGTTTCTGCACGTTATACGAAAACATTCTCCAGGCCCTTTGGAAACGAGAAGAGGAGGGAGAGCATTAATATGCCTGCAGCCTTCTGGTTGTGGGGAATAAAAGGAACTTGCACACAAAAGAAAAGAGCTTGGCAGCTAGTAACTCTCTTTCAAAAACACCGCACAAGTCTGATTATGCATTTCCTTCTATTCCTCCTGCCGAATCCTTCCCTAACTGAGATTCCTCTCAGTCATCTGATTGGGTTACATAGTAACCTGCCATGTAAGGAAAACAACACCTACAGGCCTATGGTTGAGGAATCAATGCCCTTGCAAACTTGAAAAGCAAACTGATTTATTTTCACAGTCCTTCAAAGCTTGGGCTCCAGGTTGTGCTTGGCTGAGTAATTGTGTTATTCTCGGTCTCAGCAAATAGTGGGGCACCCTGACTTACACATCAACCTATCGGACATATCTAGCTGGCAGCTCGCAACTCTGCTGGGAGTCTACCATTACAATACACTGGGTTCATTTACACAGAACTGTTGACACTCAATTGCTTTAATAACACAGGAAGTGACATACATCCCCTATGTGAGTCAGGCTTACAGCGGGTGGTAATGACCTCTTGTCTATAGTCAGACAGCTAGCGTGTGGTCTAGTGGTTAGATCAGACAACACACTCAGGACTCCATTCCCAGTTCTGCCAGTGGCCCTCTTGAGTAAGTTACAAAGGGCCACAATGCACAATCTTACTCACCCTGAGAAGCACTTTACTCTTCAAGTAGACCCATTGAAAGCATGAATAAAGGTACTACAGTCTGGTCCTAACCCTGTTTGTACCTGTGAAATGGGTGTAATAATGAGAGATCCAGCTTGCTCTGGATTTGGGGTTTGTCTTCAAAACCCCAGATCCAGAATTCTCCCCTCAAGCGTTTTGCATCTGGGCTGGCTTAGGAAGTAGAATTGGTTCAGGTGTTGCCAAGGATGTCCAGAAACTCATAGGACGAGCTGATTTCACATCCTTTCTGGCACTGTTCAAGGTGGCCGACATCCCGTGAGATCGACTGGCCTCCCAGGATTTCCTCCATTTCAGACTGAGAATTCAGGAGAACAGCTTGTGAGATTTCTGCTCAAGCTGATGGGCGAGTAGCACAGAAAGCCCCTTTCAGCAGGAACCCCTGTCAAGATTATCTGGGTCAACAGTGAGTGATGATCTCTGGGGAGTCCTGGCTGTGACCTGAGCTCAGTTCTAATATCAGTGGCAGCTTCTGGTATCAGCAATAGCTCAGAATGAGGCAATTGGGAGAGTCAGCTGAAAAAATGCCAGGAGTCAGCAGATAAGGATTCTACAGACACTTTTAAAGGCAGGGAGGTTAAAGCTTACGTATGTGTTCAATGTTCCCCCCAACGCACACACAGATTGATCAGTGGGGACATGCAGCATAGAAAGCTATGCTTCACTCAGCTTGGATGTTTGAGGTGACTGAACTCTGTAACAAAGCTGGGAGTGGGACCTATAGCCACTAGGCAACACCCCCTCCAACGTAGGGGACCAGATAGCAAGTATGAAAGATCAGAACACTTTTTTTCAGAGGGTGGGGGGGATAGTTGTGTATATAAGACAAAGCTCCTAATATTGGGGGGCCTGGTCACCCTACTCCAGAGTCACTGAGTCCTGCAGTTCTTGGGGGGGATATATCAGAGGGGCATCTTCCCTTGAATTTATAACAGCAGGATGAAGTGAGCCTTGTACATGCCAACCCCAGGGGCACAGCTTATTCAAGGGATAGACACGCCTTTACCCAGCGTTTAGAATTCATCCGACCTGCCCACTAGCAGTGGCATCATGTGATTGCACAAGCTAGCCCCTGCTATCTGTATTGCTTGGAGAGGTGGGCTTTCCTGTTTTGGGGTAACAGCTACCTACTGGTATAACGGTCTGTCTCTTTTTCATGCTCAAAGCCTCCCTGCCCACCGACAGTCAGGGGCCAAGCATGTGTGCTCATGGCACTGTCTGCGAATGAATAATCGATGGCTCACTGTCAGCCTGGGACTTGGTCGTGAATTATTCATTGCCATGCCTGGGTCATTCACACGTGCAGAGTCAGGCATGGGTTCTTCGCATGATGTCAGAGGGACAGGACCAGCCGTCCTTATGTCTCTATATTCAGGAAGGAAGGGGGTGCACAGAGGACATAAGAACAGATGAGTGTTGGCCATCCTGGAGAAACACTGGCTGGGTCAGATAGTTAATGCTATTTCAGATTGTGTACCCCGAGCATTCAAAAATCATGACTCTGGCCCCAAGATTGTAAAAATAATACATTCGGGGCACTATTTATTTGCCTACTGGTGGCTGAGTCAAATTTCCAAGCTTTTCTTTGCAGCCATGAGGGCTAGGAAACTTATTTAAACAAAAGCTGAGATTCCCATGAAATCACAGGACTCCAGGAGCTAGAGAAAAATATTTCCAGACCCACAATAAAATAGTAACAGATGTCAAGGGGCCAGCACAAGTTCTATATCTCACTTAAGTACCACTCACACCTTATTTAAGTGGAGAATCAGTTTTGTGCTGCAATTTTCCTTCTTTTTCCATCTGGCAAACTTCCCCCCTCCTATTCATTAAAGTTAAAGTTACTGAATTGATGTCTTTGCTTTGTTTTGACAATGAGTGTCGTGTTTTTGCACTGCCATCATGGCTGACATCAGTATAATTCTGGATATAAGCTTTAGAAGTGAACTCTTCCAGTCAAGCCAGTAGAGAGGGCAGAAATGCACTTGTTCTAAGTCCTCCAGCACATATTGTCTTGATGGCTTCTTGCTCTTTTATTTCTGGGTGACAGAGTTGGGGATTTTCAAATTACTTATTCACCCGCTTTGTGGTGGGTTTAATGAAACCTCACAAAAGCTAGAGTCATGTGAAACTCCCCCATTTTGGGATTTGTGGCAAAGTCAAAATTCAGCTCTAGCTCGTTCATCAAAAAGTGACACCAGTTTAGTTTCTAGACTTATTTCATCTTGCCTGCAATTCATTTGTTTCACCTCTGAATTTGGCCTTATGGTAGCACAGCTGTCAGAGTTTAAAGTGATTTGACCGACACAAAGCTGAGAGCTATGAAACTGTGACCGCATATAGGTATTAACTGGAGAAAAAGGCTAACACAGTATTCTACCTCTGCTCCTGATCCTTGTTAGGCTTGGCTTATCATTCTTTGGGGGTGACTTACCTTAGACAGGGCCAGGAAAAGACGTTTCCTACCCATACCGTCCTGGAATGCAGGTGCTGCTATTCTGAATGACCTAGAAGTGTCTGCAGCAATGTGGTGTGCATCAGTGGGGTTTACTCAATTCCTTTTATGCTCATTAAAAATAATACACTCTCATTAACTCGCTGGGCAGCACACAAGCTTCCACTGCTAACTTTGTTTTGCTTCTCAGTTTGCATCTCGCTCCCCGCTGCAGTGACATGAGACAGGGGATGGAGCGGAATCCAACGTATAGCTCTGTCTCGGCATCTGTATTTCCCACCAGATAAACATCCTGATTTAACAATCTGAACGCACTGCAGTGACAGGAGTTAGCTAGGGCTAGGCTGTGTCAGGTAGACACATTCTAACAGTAGGGGGCAGTGTGGAGACATCACCCCAGAGGGAGTTCCCCAAAGCTTTATGGCTCAGGCAGACAAAATGACTGTGAGCAGAGGAAACATGGTCCAAAGTGGCACAGCATAGATTCTTCCCAGGCCAGGCACTCATGGACCCCAGAGACAATAGCTGCTGCCCCACCATTGAAAAGGGTGCAATGTGGGATCCCACCCAAACAGCATGGTGCTATCCAAGGTAGAAGCAATATACAAGAACTACAGCTGGTGGGAGGCAGGGAGCAAGGATCCTTGTCCTCTCTCTCCGCTTTGTACCCATTCAGGGGCTGGGCACAAGTTTGTTCTAACTCCAGCAGGTAAGTAATGATGAGAGCACATACGGTAGCGGTGCAGTTGCTTTAAAATGCCCCCATTCATTTTGAAAACTTACATCCCATCTACCCTGTAATTCCTATTGCGATGAGTGACCCGACGTGATAGCCTCCTAGTGTAGCTCACCATCGAGTAGGACCAGAGCATGTGCTGAACTGGGTTACCACTCTGCCAAAGATCAAAGCTGCAGTATAGTTCAGTCCCACGAATCCTTGTTCACCATGAGGAGGTGGATGAGGCATTTCTAGAACAAATAACAGAAGTATCCAGACCACAGACCCTGGTAGTACTGGTGGACTTTAACTATCCACACATCTGTTGGAAAAGTAATACGGCAAAACACAAAATGTGCAGTAAGTTCTTGTAATGTACAGGGGACAACTTTTTGTTTCAGAAAGTGGAGGAAGTGACCAGAGGGACAGATATTTTTTACTTCATTCTGGCTAACAGGGAGGAATTGGTTGCAAATCTGAAGGCAACTGGAGTGACAGAGATCGTGAAATGAGCGATTCCATGATTCTAAAGCAAAGGAACGAGTAAGAGCAGCAGTCTGAGGACAATGGACTTGGTAGGTAAGGTTAGAAAAACAGAAAAAGATAGAAAAATATAAACAATGAAAGGGTGAAAGACAAGAGACAAGATGTGGGCCATGGATGACTGCACCACACAGAGCAGTGTGGGTAGATAGAAAAGCTGATCAAAGCACTGTGATAGCAAACAGTTGTCTGGATTGCTTATAAATTCAAATGAAATCCAGGACTGCTGGAATACCTGAGAACCTACTGAACAAGTGGTAGGGATCAGATGAAAACATGGTGCCAATCAGCGGCAACCTTCAACTGAAATTCTCAGATTCATTTGGATCTCACCCACCTTATCATCAGCTCACTTTGTACCGGTAAAACTTGCATCTATCATTTTGTGCCCTCGAAATGAACTGTGGTTGTGTAGCCAAGTATTTGCCCCTCTTGTCTGCCCACCTGACTTGTGCCCTCAACCAAGGAGCAGAAGAGTCTGCATGTAGATTTGTGCCCACTGCTGCAATGAAGGGGCAAATTCTACACTCACACCTTGCAGCCGCAAAGAGGAGGCAGCCCTTTGGAAAATTCAACCCACCGCAGATGAATGAAGAAAAGGGTCAGCTGGCAGTCTGTGGGGTTGAACAGTGCAATACACTGGCGAGGTTGGATGGAAATAAAATTGGCTGGAGATCAAAGCAACACGCAGGCAGAATGTTGATGAGTGCCATAAAAATGCCTGTAAATAATTAAGGCCAGGAAAGAGTTCAGCTCCCAGAAGAGCTGCAAGATTTTCTAAAAGACTCTGTATGCTGGGTGAGCCCCTAAAATTACTGCTAGCGGATGGAGATTCACTATTAGCTGACGTGGGTCTGTGTTATGTTCCAAAGACCCATCGCTCTTGTGCCCCAGTGGCATTTGTTCTCTCCAGCTCGGGGTCTATATTTATGCAGCTCACAAATCCATTACAACAGATGCTGCTCAACTGCTGTGTTTGTTTGGTTTCCCTGCTGCTCCATATAGGCAATTTGTTTAATCAGATTTTGGTCCAAACAGATAAGCATGGAATAAGGGTTGCCATATGGCTTTTTTTTTCTTTTAAGCCTTCTTGTGTGCTGGGGTTTGGTTTATTTGATAGGCAGGCTGACTGCAGCTTAGCTGGGATGTATCAGATTTTATTGTCTTTAAATATTAAAGATCCTGCAGCATGTGAATAAAAGAGAAAGGCATCTCTGGATATTTGTGTAGTTTGCAAAAACAGTCTCAAGTCTCCAATGAAGTTAACATCGCCTCAATTTCTGTGAAAAAATTCAGCACAACAGAGAAGAGATTTGCTACCCATGTTGCTCAAGCCATCCTACAGAGAATTGTGGGTGGGAGATAGTTTTCATTCCTATGGAAAGGAAGAAATCTTATATGAATCCTGGGAAATCTTTTTCAGGAAGCATTCAGAGTGGCTGGTGCACTTAAGGAGACATCTGCTCACCATATTCCATGGGAAGAGGATTTGAGAAGGAACTGACTATGCTCTGTGCTTTTTGGGGTTCCATATTTGGTGTTTTACAGTGATCACCTTTCCCCAGACTATTTTCTTTCCTACACATTTACCTGCTGTGTTGGTCAGCTGTAGCAAACAAAGGGACTAGATTCCTAGCTATGCTTTACCCATTTGGCATCAGTCTTCAGGCCCAATTCTATTAACCTTCCTCAGATGGAACAATATTTTACTCCATACATAGTCCCTCTGAAATCAAGGGAGTACCGTGAGGAGTACGGTCCTATTTAGACAACAAGAGTAGCTCTGTCAAAATATGACTGTTTTTTCAAGCGGACTCTCATTAAGTCTTTCCCCTTTGGGACATCAGAATGCACGTTCTCCAGGGCTGGTCTCATCTGATTCAATGCAAAAGGTATGAAAAACCTGAGGATCTAATAAATCATATGGAATCATAGAATTATAGGACTGGAAGGGACCTCGAGAGGTCATCTAGTCCTGTCCCCTGCACTCATGGCAGGACTGAGTATTATCAGTATCAAATATAGTATATCACCACAATTTCTGTTGCATTCTTTAAAGTTCTGCAAATTCTATGCTTACATTCATAAATATACAGGGTTTCACTTCAGAGAACCTAAGTCCATTTCCACCTCCTCAACTGCCAGCACATGAAAACGAGGAATTCTATTCTAGGTTAGCAAAAGGGAACTCTGAATATTGGTAGAAAGCGTGTATTTATGCAGACTGTGACATATTAAAAAATGGAACTCTATTTCATTTACAAGTGGATTAAGAAAACACAGTGTCCAAGATTTGCAATATTGACAACTCAAAGAATATTTCAGCCCCAGCAAATAGAGAGAGAGAGAGAGATTTTTCAATGTTAGAAAAACATATCAGTGCAGATATGAGTATAAAAGAAGCAGTATCTGGATTATATGAAGCTTTGAATAATTTTGCTAAAGAGTAAGAACTGCCTTTCATGAAGAGATGATAAGAGAAAAATTGCGGGAGAGGCAGGGAAATAGATCCGGGGTCTGATTCTGTTTTTATGCAGGACCCAGTCCAACTAACACCTGTTTGCATGAGTTGCTTTACTCAGATGCGTATTCCCTCTCTTCCACTGGAAAATCAACAATATTTAAAACATATTGAATTAATTCCCCACCCCTTAGCAGCAGTTAGATGTTCTGTTGTAAATCTCTGGATGGGAAAAGATGACATTATCTTACTCTAACCAAAATTGGCAAATATTCATGATAGGAAGCCTTAGTAACTAAAAAAAAAGAAAGTGGAAACATATTTTGAAATGTACTTAACATTTATTATAATAATTGAGGAAAAATCTTTCCAGATATCAAGTCCACAGAGTTTCAGTCAATTAATGGCAACACTGTGGTCTTGTTCAGTAAATTTCCTTTGTTTTGTTTTGATATGAAAACCTCAATAAAGGTACATAATTACCAACAATCAATAATTATTTATTACCTAACTGTAACCTCTTCATTCCCCGACTTTTAAAATCAGACTCCATACAATGGAACACAGATAATAACACAGACATACATATTTTGCACGGAGAGCTATACTTTGTGAAACTAGTATTTAAAATTTTGCAACCGCAGAACGATGACTTCATTTTAAGGTTGTCTAGCAATGAAATGAGCAAACTGAGTTCTGTGTTTTGGGAAAAAAAGACCAGGAGTTGTTTGGATGCGGATCCTATCTTTATCAAAACAGCCAAAAATGATGGTTGTGGGAAGGGAGGTTTGGATAAAAAGCTCAAATTTTTATCACTCGCTGTGTAGAATTAATGTTTCTTTAACATATTGTTAGCAGCAGATACACCCTCACTACTTACTAAAGGCAGCCATTTTAGTGTGCAGTAATATTTCAGTAATTAACCCTGGTGAATGTTGGGAGCTACATTGCTTATTAATTTTTTCTGCTACTGTGCAGAGGAGTGAGATCCATAAAGCTCCTGCTGTTCGTCAACCACCGAACTGAGATCCGTGCTACAACACAGTGTCCTCAGCATCTCATCATAGAGAGCAACCTGCTGGCTCCTCATGTCCTTCTCAGAACACCACCACTGGGGAGTGAAAAGGGGAATGTTTCCATCCAAGCAAAAATACAGGCTATTTCCCAGACCAGTGAAGAGGCCAGTACGACAGTGGAGCATGTCTGGAGGCCTGTAGTGGGGGTTTACACGGCAGAAGAGGCTGGCTGAGTGTCTGGGATGGACCAGTGATGAGGAACACGTCTGCTTGTGGCATAGCATCCCAGCCTATGACTCAGTGAGTCCACCCCTGGGGTAGAACTGCTCACTGTGGATCACCAGGGACAATGCACTGCTGTGGTACAAAGGTCAGGCCCACAGAGAGCCCAGATACAAGATGGGGAGGGATACTCAATCGATTAGCAAAGTCTACTTGGTCTATCTCCTCTTTCAGGTGGAAGACGCAACAGACAGATTCATTAGGAATGTAGAATGGAACTCAATCATTATTTATGGGCCATGTGCCAGACATTACAGAAGTCACTGCTTGTACCATAGAGAGACCACATGGTGGCATATTACATTTGTAATAAATGTAGGAACCGAGGCTTACATTGTGGCGGAAGGGGGATGCGAAGCAAAATTTGACCTAGATTAATGAGGCTGGACTAAGCTGTGTTTTAAGTACAGTTGACAGTATACTCTATCAGAGGATAGCGAGCACATGTTCAATAACCAGCAATGGCTAATAAGGACGTCGCTTCTGATTCAGCGAGCCAGCCATACTCAGCAAAGCATTTAAGCATGATGTGGAGAATGAGGGCAATATCTCAACTGTTTGTATAGCTATCAGGCATGTCTTAATTTACCTAGTTACTATTATCCTGTCTGACTGCACAGAGTTAAATCAAAGGAGGCTGTTGGGGGAAACAAACAGGGAATTAAACAATGATAGAGGTAAGATACGTTAACGAAACAATGGGGGGGGGGAGGTTGGAGGGGAGCTATTAATTGGGAAATGCCTTTGCCTGGGTCCAACCAGGCTAGCAAGATTGATCCTTCCCAGATCCAAGCCGAGGCTCCAAGCGGGTACCAAACCTTTCTAGGACCCTGGACCTAAAACAGGAAGGTGTTATGTGGCCAGCAATGGCTGGAGAGGAATCTCTGGCCAAGAGACACGGCCAAGATGATCTGTTATCCCCAGCCCAGGAATAGGCTGGTTTAGGCTAGTGAAATTTACCAACCCTGGCAGGGAAAGAACAAAGTATAGGTAAGAGCCAGGCATTGTTCTAACTCTTGTCTCTGATCACCACATACCTTGGATGAACAAATAGCTCATGCTTTGTTTTGCAGGAGCTGTTTTTGAGTCACTTTAGTTAGCTGGTCCCAGAGTAAAAGGGCGTACAGATGCCAAAGCCAGTTGGGCTTGTCACATTAACACAGCTGGAAAACAGAGGGCTGCCCAGTCCCAGAATGGCTGAACTGCAGGGCTCCACCCTTGAGAGAGGGGATGGAGGCAAGGCCTGTCACTGCACAGGGGGGCACTCGAAAGGGACAAAATGGAGTCTCACCCTATAATCTGTTTGCACATGTGCTTAACCCACTGGCTTCAGTGTGTTTAAATGCTTTGCTGAATAGAGTTGGATGTAAGCATCTGTTTAAATGCTTTGTTGAATTGGAGCCCCACTTACTACTATTTATTATTTGTGTTATGGTAGCATCTAGAGGCCCCAGGTGAAATCCAGGCTTGGTTGTGCTAGGCTCTCTGCAGACATTAAGGTTTCATGTTATTAAAATTCCTTCTTACTAGCATAGCATGCCCCCCACTGCACTGCTTATTCTAGCATTTCCTCAGGCTAGACACAAGCCTCCTGCCAACCCAACACTTATCTGTATTAGTTCCTTTTGTCACCTTCCAACTACTGACAGTGTTGGACTAACTTGTAAGCCTCTCATTTCTAATGCTGTACCTGTGTGTCCTGTGTGTTCACCACCCCCTTTCCTCATGGGGAAGGTGATTCCAATGGAGGAAAGTTTCCCTGCTAGTATTTTAATGCACAATTACATATCGTGGCAGTTGGTGATTTTTATGTCGTTCTTTAGTTATTGCTGGAATTGATATATTCAGCAACCACAAAACATCTTGGGGTGGCTCTAGTATTAGAAACTTAAGAAACCCAATTCTTCTTCTTATGTGATGTCTCCATTACTGGAGGCTTGCAACCATAGTAGCCCATTCTGTATGATCCTCTGCTAAACTCTTTGTGGATGAATAGACCTTTAGACCCACCCAGGACACCATGCTGTCCATCCAAGATCTTCTTTTCTTGTCTCATGTTCTTCTGACATCAACTTTCCCTTCCAGTGCCCATAAACATGCATCGATCCTTAAAATGTACCCTACAGATCAAATCTCTCTTTTCATACGATCTCCAACTAGCATTTGCTGAGTTCCAGTCAACCCGAGTTATATACATTGATTTAGCTTGCAATCTAAATAGATAAAAAAACAAAATCCAGGAATCCTGAGTCTGAAACCACTGCCCAATCCACAGAGCCACTCTGCCACTATTATAGTGAGTGATCACGTCCAGGAGATTCAAGAACAAGTCCAAGTTAAGATTCCAATCCAAGTTTCGTGTTCAATGGGATACTTGCATTTAGGATTAGCAGGACTAGCCCCTCATGGAGTCTTTTCATTGACTTTACATGGAATTGGATAGGAATGGACACAGTTTGTGGAAAACCCTCACATAATATAAAATTATTACTATCAGTGAGTGAGAACGATGTGTTTGGTGCTGTATAGAACATGGAGGGAATCCCATAAAATCTTGGATCCAAGAAGCAGAAAAATAAGTTCCATCTGTCAGAATGTTCACTGTGAATTTTCACTCATCTTCCCATGGGATCTTTAATTATCACAAGTGGGCAGGACCATAGGTTCATGGTCACACCTCAAATTCAACGAATCCAGTAGCACAGCATCCCACAATGTCTCTGTGGTGCAGTGGCTACTTCAGATTCAGTGGGAAGAGGGCCAGCTTGTGAAACACCAGCCCCACTAGAAGCCCCGTGCATCTCAGGACTGATCCATGTTGTTCTTGCTTATAGTTATCCTCTCAGAAAATCAATAAAACTCCATGTTAAGTGTGTGATGCAACTCCAGGGGCCAATTCTCCTCTCACATCAGTTTTACACGCCACTGAAGCCGTTCCTGATTTACACCAGTGCAAATGACGTATTTCCAGCGTGCAATGGGTAGAACAGAAACAAGAAATATCCAGCTGCAATATCTGACAGTCTAAGAAATATTGTGCCACTAAAGGATGCAAGGGCTAACAGGCAAGTCACTTCATTAATGCTATGTTTGGTTTTTTCACATAAGTAATGCTATACGCTAATGTTGTCTCATTGTCAGCTGATAACAGTGCCACCAGCCTGACACCCCTACTGCAACATATCACTAATGTACGGAGTTCTGAAGAGGATGTTGTGTGGGGCATTCAAGACTCAGTGAAATCCATGTGCTGAAGCGTCAAATACAATTATGCTCAGATTCTGTAAAAAAGGCACTTTGTTATTAAACAATCCCTGGGTATCTTGCAGGTCATATCTCCCTAGTACATTGACAAATCTAGTTGCTGGAATTGTTAGAAGCACCACAGAGAAAAAATAGCAAAAGAACAAGTTGTTTTGTATCCCGTCCCATGGGCCACCAGCAGAATTTTAATTCCAGACTCTGTTGCCACTGCTAATTAATGAGGTATAAATGGAAAGTACACACCAGTGACTTGTCACACAGTGAGTGCCTGAGCCAGGAACAGAACCCAAGAGTCCTGGCTTCAACTTGCAAGAACCCCATTATAATGACTCCATTAAAGAGAGTGAGCTCACCTATAATTATGTTTAGCCACGTTTCCCTGATTCTTTCTTGTTCTGGTGGGGGATGTAGAGGACTGTAAAGAACAGAAGTATTTTACATTTAATGAAGCATTTTCTTTCATCAACAGTAACACAAATCTGCTTCTCGAGTGCCAGGATTTCCCTGCGAACAGCAAACGCAAATCACAGGCTGGGATGGCTGGATGTGATTAGGAAGAAATTACCACTGTCTGTGGAGGGAAGAGAAAGGAAAGGCAGAAGGGATATTTTGAGCAAACCGGTGCATTATGAGTCTATCTGTGGCTCTATCCGTTGTCTGAGAATTGGGCTGGCCCTGGGTAATTTGCAACCTTAAGCAAATTCGAAAATATCAGTCCTCACGCCCCCTTCATGTCACTCCTGTGCTAAAGCTCCCCTTGGGATTTTGCAGCCCTTGACAGCTGCCTGTTTTATTTGGTTATGCTTTGTTCACATGTGTTGGGACTAGGGGTGCGTGGGTGCTGCCGCACCCCCTGGCTTGAAGTGCTTCCCATCATATCCAGGGTTTACAGTTTGGTTCAATGGCACTCAGCACCCCCACCGTACACATTGTTCCAGCGCCCCTGTCTTGGTTGTTTACTCAGCATTAAGAATACGAGGAAACACACAGACACAAATAACTGTATTTACTAACTCAACGCAAACGTACAAGACCTGGCTACATATGTACACGGTTGCTCTGGTAGGTTCTGGTGGCTTCTGCAATATTATTCCAAAATATTGAAAGGGATATGGCCTAATTCCTAGACACAGTGGAGTTTGGGGGTAAAGGGAAATCGGTGGAGGCCTCTGCAAGCTGGAGATGTGGTGTTCAGGGATCACTCTGTGCTAAAGGAGCTCGCAAAAGCTCTGCTTTATTCTGTGGCCAGTTGCAACTGGCTGTGTCTAACCCAGGGATTGGCAGCCTTTGGCACGCGGCCCGTCATGGAAATCCACTGACGGGCCGGGACTGTTTGTTTACCTGCAGCGTCCGCAGGATTGGCCAATTGCAGCTCCTACTGGCCGCAGTTCGCCGTCCCAGGCCAATGGGGGCTGCCGAGGGATGTGCTGGCTACCGCTTCCCGCAGCCCCCATTGGCCTGGAACAGTGAACTGCGTCCAGTGGCAGCTGCGATTGGCTGAACCTGCGGACGCTGCAGGTAAACAAACCATCCCAGCCCGCTAGCGGCTTTCCCTGACGGGCCACGTGCCAAAAGTTGCTGATCCCTGGTCTAACCACAAGAGCTCCACAGCGCCCTGCCCAGACTCTCTGTCTGGGATGCTCAGCCCTTAAAGTTGCAGCTCCCCTCCCCCATATACCACAATGGCATGTCCAATGCCCCCCATTCAAAAGCCATACTCAGATTTGGGACAGTTCTGGACAGGATCTGCAGGCAAACTTCACAGATGCCTTCTCAGCCCTTCACGCCACCCCAGAAAGGAACAGAGAGAGAAAATGGATCCAAACATCCCTAAACTTTGGGGGAATGTAGTTCTGGATGTGCACGGCTACCGATGTTCGTTGCCTTGTCCTTTTCCAACATCTAGCCACAGTGTTATCTCCATAACCACTTACGGCAATGAGTCTGTAGGCTGATTATACACGTGGGCTCCAGCCCTACCTCCTCCCATGCAGGGGGCAGTCGGAATGCTACTGCTCATGCTACTGGGTATAAGTGAGTGAGTGTGGTAGCCAGTGCTACAGATCTTAAAGGGGATGTGCCTAACCTTAACCATGCCGTGATCCCCAGGCAGCATGGCTAACCCAGTATAGCCAGAGTCCCTGCTCAGTGCCCTTGCTCCAGCACGGGCTAGAGATACCAGAAAATGTATCAGACAAGTGCTTTGTCAAATATTATTTGGCCTGCTCTGTCTACTTTAGACTCAGGTCCAATTGCAAACCCCTTCCATGAGTGAACAGTTGCTCCCATGAACAGTTCCATGGAAATCAATGGCTTTTCTTGGGAAAGTAACTGCTCACCAATGTAAATGGTTCCCAACCTGGCCCACAGATACCTCATGTGCCAACACTGTGGTATCAGCATGCTTATCAGGTACAGGCGATATGCTCCTCAATTTGCTCAGTTGACAACATTGATTTCTTCATCTCAGGAGACAGCCTGGCCCCCACCTCCAGCCTTTTCAGTCTTGCAAAGACGGTTCATAACAATGAACATTTTTCTCTTTTGTTTTTCTTCCCTGGGACCCTCACTGACCTTTGATTTTTAATATGACAGCTATTTTCACATTGCCATGTTGACTGCAGAAATTCACTGCCTGTCACATCAACGGCCAATTCAATAGCACCTGTCTCTCTGCTCATGAGGATCTCCTCAAGGAATAGCAGATTAGTAAGCGGGGAAGAGTGGGTGGGAGAAGCGAATTGACCGGAATAGCTTCTATAGATTCCCTCTTCAGAGGTGTGCGTGGTAATCTGAGGAAGAGGTGGAGGGAGCAGGGGTTGAGGAGATGCTATTGGTTTAGCGTTCACAATTACAAAACAGAACACAGCATGTGGGGATGTGTGGGTGTACACAACCCATCTGGTGCGTTGACACAAGCCATCACCCTCATGAATGGGTCTGGCAATCTGGGCCCCAGCTTCTAATCTTGACTTGCTGGGTAAATTACTAAATGTCTCTCAGCCTCCCTATTCCCTTGTGTAGAATGAGGACAATGATCCTCGCCTTATTCACGTCCGAGGATTGTGGAAAGTGTCACACTTCTAGGGTAGCTGCTCCTGTATTCCCCCTCGGTGGTCCTTCGAGAACACCCACGTAAGGTTTCTGGCTCCCAGCTGCCACCTAATTTGGGTGGAGACCTGTTTCTCCTCCTTCCTGTCCAGAGGTTTTCAGGCTGCACAACTCCCTGCCTTACACTGTGATAGCCCCAGCAAGTCCGTCTGCCTAGTGGCCAGTGCCCGTGCTTTGCTTTGCGAAGACTATGACCAGTATATAGCCAGTAGTTACAAATTACCACACAGCTCCTTCTAAGCAAGCACATTTGTTGTCAAGGTAAAAGGATTACAGAGAAAACATGTAAAAACAATGAAAGTTCCAATACACCTGCTAAAAGCTCACCAGAGATCACCCGTCCGTCTTGTGGGGCCTAGTAGGCCAAAGTCTTCCCAACCCTTCTGCAAGGGTTGGGACCCCTTGCAGAGAAGGCCCTGTCTGTTTGCTGGATCCGAAAGAAGGCCCTGAGTCAGTTTAAATGCAGCCTTTTTATGCCCAAAAGTCCTTTCTTTGTCCATTGGTCTCTGGAAAACTCAGTTTGAACCAGCATGTGCAAGACTCCCCACCTCTCTGGAGGTGTTTACAACCTCAGTGATTCACCTTAATCACCCTCCCCCCCCCCACACACACACTGTTTTTAGCTCCTGGGGGAAGCTGTGGCAACCCTCCCCAGAGTTGCACAGGATCCCTGGCCACAGAGATACAAACACACACAAGTCACAAATGTAAGACCATATGTTTCCCCACAGACACTGCATGTGGTTGCAATACCTGTCACATAAGACGTAACTAATCAATGTTTGTAAAGAGCATAGTGTTAAGGCTAGTCAGCGGCAGAGGAAGGAATGGAACTTCACTACCTCCTAGAACCAGATCATTGCTCGTTGCCCTGGGATGAGACCTTGCAGCCCTACCTCATCCTTGCTGATAATTCCCAAGAGTGGATGGTTGAGGAGAAAGGGTTTTTCATGCCTGCATTTGGATTCTAGCAACACGCAAATGAACAAAAAATCATTCAAAATTCCATGGACACTGAAATTTTGTGATACAAAAGCTGCTCAAAACAATAAGGGGAAAATATGTGGAATCAAGCTTACGAAATGTCAACAGTCACACCCAGCTCTCAAAAACAGATTAGTAAACAGAGGCAGAGGATTTGTCGTGCCAGTCCAGGTTATTAACCTATGTAGCCCATTATCCTGCCACTAATTATCTAGGGATCATAAGCAGGTGAAATATGTATTGTTTTTATTCCCAGAGCAACTAGGGACCCTATCAGTATTGCATTAGCACCTACAGGCCCACATCAAGCTCAGGGCACCATTGTGTTGGACACTTGATATATGGGGACAGTCAGTCTTTGTCCTGAATAGGTCGCAATCTAAATAGACAGATAAAGGGGGAGAAAAAGGGACACAGCACATAGCTAGAAGATTGTGAACTGAGGCACAGACAGATTAAATGAACTGCCCGAGGTCAGACAGGAGCCTGTGGCACAACTGGGAATTGAGCCCAGGTGTCCTGTGTCCTAGTAGTCCATGCCCCATGCACAAGACCATTCCTCCTCCATGGCAGGGTACATTTGCAGGAGGGCATTGTTCCTCACTGTGGGTACAATTTGCGCATATGGAATAATTGGCATCTATTCAATTGTGCAATGCTGTACAGAGGGGAGCAGTTGGAAATTCCTTTCTGCCCCCTATAATTCATACCTTCATAGATTCCAAGGCCAGAAGGGCCTGTAGTGACCAACTAGTCGGATCTCCCAAATGACACAGGCCGGAGAACTTCCCCGAAATAATTCCTAGAGCAGATCTTTTAGAAAAACATCCAATCCTGATTTTAAAATGATCAGTAATGGACAATCCACCATGATCCTGGGTAATTGTTCCAACGATGAATTACTCTCTCCATTAAAAATGTACGCCTTATTTCCAGGCTAGCTTCAACTTCCAGCCATGGGAGGACGCTATACCTTTCTCTGCTAGACTGACGAGCCCATTATTAAAGATGTGTTCCCCATGTAGATATTTATCGACTATAATAAAGTCATCCCTTAACCTTCTCTTTGTTACGCTAAATAGACTGAGCTCTTTGAGTCTATTCCTATCTGGCACGTGTTCCAATCCTTTACCTTATTCCCTGCAGCATGAGCTTTGAGTCGCTCCAACTGCTGCTATTCATCACAAAGTTACCCATCCTTTCCAAGCATTCTAGCCATTGTGTCTGACTCA
Organism: Natator depressus; assembly: GCF_965152275.1. NCBI lineage: Eukaryota > Metazoa > Chordata > Testudines > Cheloniidae > Natator > Natator depressus. Next base: position 5,467,523 of record NC_134246.1, on the reverse strand, counting down.
CATTCATGCTTGATATCACATTCATCTGTTCGAGAGAAGTGATTAATGAGATGATGGGGGGGGGGAGAGGGGAGACCCTTCATTAGTCGCAAAAAAACAACATTCCTGGAAACTGTCTGTTTTAAGAATGGATTTAGTGACAACGAAAATGAAGGACTAAGCAGCATCTCCGAGGGTGGGCAACTTCTGTGCTATTTACCTCCACATAGCTCTGTCACTGCAATTCATTTATGGTCTGCAAAACCTGCTGCTGCTACAGTTCTGCCCTTGTGCCCCACTTCCCTGTCCCACACAGTTTGGTCCTGACTTTCAATTCCCCAAGTAATTCTGAGTCTCCTGCTTGCCTATCAATGATGCTGTATTGCGCACACACAGATGCCTGATGATTCCAGTTGTTATGATGGAGACCAAAAGGACATAATGATTTGCTGTTTATTGTAAAGTATGGCAAAGAAAAATCACCCCTTCTGCCAAAATAGCTGAAATTGCCTTATTATTTCTGACTGATTTTGTTTCCCCCGATTCTGGGGCAGCTCCTCGGCTGCTGTTAATACGCAAAGCTCCACTAACGTCAATGGAAGTCAAAATGATTTACTGCATTTTGCGTGGGTAGGGAACTGACCCATTCTGTCCAATCATTTGCATGTTAAATAAACAAATACCCTTAGGACAGCCTTAACAAAACCTATCACTAAAGCTGCTTCTGTCAGTCCACTTTCTTACCTGATCACTCAGAAAGCAAAATTTTATCTTGAGATTGATTAAAGCATTAAAAGAAAGCAGGAAGTGGTTTGTTTCCTAAGGATTTAGAATGATGTGAAGCAGCTGGAAGGAGTAATTTTTACCTAAGGCCGGGCTGTCCTTATTTACTGTTCTTTCAATTATTTTGGCATCCTGTTGTTTTAAATCTCTCCTTTTATTCTGCTCTTCAAATTTTGATTGATCTTTTCAGACTCCCATAGTTTGCTGATAATTTAATGCTCAATAACCGGTAAATGAAAATGAAAGCTGAGCTAGAGATGAAACAATCCATGTAAAGAACTTAGTACCTGCTTTGGAGGATAGAGTTGTTTGGAGCCGAGGATTTGTGTGTGGTCTATTTGGAGGTGAGGTTGTTTTGCTGACAGAACCCCTTCCATGCTTGAACTGGGGTCACCAATATTTGATGCCTTATTCAAAGAATCCTGCTTCCAGTCTGCCCTGGAGAATGACATCACAGCACTGGAAATGCGAGTGGGCTGTTATTAGAATATAAATCCTGGACGAACTGTACTGTGCCTTTCACATAAGATTGAGGGTCCAATTACAGCAGAAAAAATATCTTTTGTAAAGAAGCATGCTGAATGTGATAAGGACAGTGATTATAAAGCTCTGTAGAACCAGATCTGTCCCAGAACATTAGGGGGCAGGCCCGCTGGAGGGAGAAGAAGCAGCTGATCTGATCAAGTTCCTGGAGAACTTGGTTCCACACACCCCACAAAACTGATATAACCAGGGATCCCACAGACAGATGTAGGATGAATCTATTAAATAAATTAACCACACAAGTGCATGCCTAATTTGTGCATACAACTCCTGGGACTGTTCAAGCAAATCAGGCAACTGGCACACAAATGACAACCACAGTCCATTTGTGCATGCAGTTGTCCAGGTAGTTTGCACAGGCACCGTGCTTATGTGCAAAATTTAGGCACAGAATAGCACCCTTAACTTGTTTAAAAATATGGCCTGTAATTTCAATGTCTCCGAGTCCTATCCAGGCTGACACTGGATCCAGTTCAGGTGTCAGACAGTGCTTAAGATCCTCTTTTAGCACCGTGTATTAGAGACCAACTAGCCATCTAAAAATCACAGTTACCTCAGAAGGAATACTTTGGGGCAGAAGCCAACCACACACTGATGAGCGGAAAAGTGTAAAACAATCTGGGCCTGTCTGCGTGGCTTGTTATTGACTCAGAGCTGTTTGTAATGCAGAATAAAATGGAATCAAATGCTCCGCATTGGGCTCGAGGCCATATAACTAATGCAAAATGTGAGAATGAAAACTGATAAAGGTGTTAATTCTGAAGAGGCCTACAAGACAACATTTGCTAATGCTATTCTGGCAGAAACTGATACAGTGTTGAAAATCTATAGTCAAGGTGAAGTAAAGGCCTTCAGGTGGCTATTGGTCAATGTAAAAGAGAAGGGTATTTGGTTGCAGACTGCCATTCATTGATACAGAAGGCGAAGGGCATTCACTAATCAGCAGAAATTGGCTTAACAAGATAAAGTTGGACTGAACTCATGTGAACCATGTGTTTTTGATTGAAACCAGACTTGGGCTTAGTGAAAGGCAGAAGAGCCTAGCTAAAGGTAGCATCAAATGCCAGTCTGAGTTTCATAAAAGCTCTGTAAGCCACAATGCGCTCTTCACTTTGGGCACCTGAACTCTGCCTTACACCCTGGTGATGATTTCTCACTGTGGGGAAACCTGGCCCCAGCTCAGAGCCATTCTTCTCTGTCATTGCAGAGAATGTCACTTGCTTTGATCCAATGTTACCTACATTCCTCCCAAATCTGGAGCCCCAATTCTTCCATTGTCAAAAATCAGCCATACAGAATCATGAAACCAGGACTGTAGAAAAAGCTGTTTACACTAATGGAAGGAATCAGGCTGCATTGTACCTTTCCTAAACGTGTACATTTTTTGTCTCTCTGGTTTTGGAGCTTGGTCATGCATTTGCACCTGCATTGGGACCGTGGTGGGTTGAGATGTATGCTCCCAATGTTGGTATAGTGAGGCAGGATGGATACATATAATGGGCTGGATTCGCTATTGAGACCTATCCCTTATCTGCCATTTAGGGGGTGCAAAGAGACTGTAAACTGGCTGCAAATTGCCAGCAGACTTTCCTTGTGTAGGTGAGCTGCCTGCTGGCAAAAGTGTCAGCTCCAGTCTGGTGTCTGATGCTCCTGATCTAAGGAGCATGTCAGGGGTAGAGTACCAGGGAGAGGTCATAGAGCTCTTCTCTGCATCTATCTGCTGCTCCAGAGAGTCCGTTAAGGATTCCAAATCAAAGGTGGAACTTACAGCCGACTGGCAGTCACTCTAAGTGGCATCAGTGGGGGTGAGGCTAGTCCCAAGAATCAGGGAGACGGAACCAACACCGTGAGCTCCCCGACACCACCATCACCCCTTTTCCTGTGCTGAGCAGAGCCTGGGCACCGGACAGAATCGGCCTCAGGGTCTCCTGTCCAAGGAGAGTGCTGCAGTTACTAACAGTCATCAAGCTCCACAAGAGCTCTCCTGTCGACATAATAAAACCTCCTCTGCAAGAGGCAGTAGCTATGTTGGCGGGAGAAGCTCTCCTGCTGACATAACGCTGTCCACACCAGGGCTCATGTCGGTGTAACGTATGTCGCTCCGGGGATTGGTTTATTCACCACCCTTAGCGATATAACTTCTGCCGACATAAGCTGCAGTGTAGACTTACCCTCAGCCTCTTTTCACTCTCAAAACTTCCGGCTGACAGTTCTCCCCTTCCCTCTCATTAGTGTCCATTAAATGGCCCTGCTTACTCTACCCAGCTGTAACGTTAACAAGCTGCAACAGACTAACTTAATGACCAGGCCTCAACTCGCCAGGCCTCAGGCTGGATGCAAGATTCTGGTTACCATGGATGCAAAAGCTTGCATGCAGTTGACAGAATGAGATAGCCCGCAAGAAGCAGGGAATGAGGATTCTCAAGGCCTGTCTGGGGTTTTGCCTGTCTCTGGTTTTTACCTCACATAAGCCTCTTCTTATTTCATCCACCTCACGTACTCTCCCTCCTGCTCTTGGACTTGATAGCACCTGAAAAAGTTGCATGATCAAAATACAGCTAGTGATGTAGGAAGCTTCCTCTCGTTCCCCTTCACAGCAACTGAGATCCTCAGGCCGCTGGATTGAGAAGTGCCTGTGGAGATGGTGGAAGGGCATTCTCACTTCAGCCAGATAGCAAATGACTTTTAAATTTGGAGTTTTCATCAAAAATCAGCAGAAAAAACAATTCCTCCCACACACCTAAGATTATTGGTTTGAGAAGTGAAACATGCAACTTCTTCCTGTTTCTTTCAATATAATTCACTGTAGGTCACACAAAGGCCTTTCATTTGTATTCTCACATGGTACCATGGATACAACACCTTTCCAATGGACTGTCCATAATGCAGATTGTGATAATGTATTTTTGAGAAAAGGTTATGGATAGGCAGGATTTATAATTACTGAAATCTTTAGCTTTGCTGAACATACTTCCCTTGCTAGAGCCAGTGGGTTTTCAGCTCACCTTCTGTGGAAGTGGGGTTACAATGAAAGCCTTGATCACGGCACATCAAGAGATGGAGCCCCAAGAGATGTGAGTAGGTGAGCTAAGCTTCTCTAAAATGTCCTAGACAACCAGGCAGCGCGTCCGTGTTTGGTTTTTGCAGTCACTGCAATCTATGTGTGCTCGCACATTAAACAAAACTCTATCTGCACAAACACACTCTTAACAAGATGCTCCATGTGTGTGCACACAGGGCAGTGTCTCTCTGCGTGTGCACAGGCTAAACAAGATGGAGGAGGTGCGTGTGTGTGGGCACGTGCATAACCAATTATCAGACTCTTCCAGCTCTGCAAAATAAATTAATAATCCAATGCACAGAGTGACAGAAAAATGAGGTCTCAGCTGAGCAATGGGCTGTTTTGAATTCTCCTCATTAGGTCATTAATTATCGGCTTCTTTAAACTGCATGTGGACAAAATGTAATTGCTTCATTGACACTGCACATTCAATAGCCATTTCAGTTTATTAGTGTTCTTCCTGCTGTGGATGCTAACACTAAAAAGTCTTTTCAATATAACTTGTAAAGTTTATTTCTGCTCTGGAAGAAAGAATGTCTGGATAACGTTGAGACACTGATATCCCAAAGGAATGCCTCCATAGAAAGTGGTATAATACATGGCCCAAAACCTACCCAGGATTTCTGGGTCTCAAAATCTGTTGCAGACTTTAATCCTCACTGAGCTAACACTCTTGGAAACCACTAACAGAGTGCATGTTGCAGCTGGTCCACTGCAGGATAACTGCCTGGTACTGCTGCCACCTTGTGGAGCCTCTTCTTTAGCTGAAGTGATAGAGGCCTGTGCTCTGGTAGTGAAGGTCTACAGTTCAAACACTGCTGACAGCTGATGCGGGAGGGAGGGTCCCACTGCAGTACCATTCATTTTAGTGGGAATTATATCTCAGTAAGGAATTGCTTTGTGGGGGGAGTGATGAATACCTTTCATCTGAAGGATCCCAGAGCATTTCACAAAATTTGTAGTGCCCTATTTATTACTGGGTCTGTGTTGGTTTCCACCAATGCAATTTCAGCCAGGAAAACAGACCCAACAGTGGAAGGTCTGTCATGGGGAGAGTAGTGTGGATGATTTTTCAGTTTGCTGGCCATTCTGAAAAAAAAATTGTTTTGGATCAACACAAAAAAAATATTCAAATTTTTCCCTGAACCAAAAACTCAGAACCCGAAATGAAATGCTTTGTTTTCATTTTGAAATTGACACATTCTTTAAAATAAAATATGTAAAAATAACTTGAAAACAAAAGTTTTGAGCTGAAAAATCAACACATTTAGAATCTTAGGAATTTTTTTGTTTTGTTTTTCAACTAAAACAATTAGTCAAGTTAGACATGTGGCAAAACATTTAACTCAACACAAATCTGCATTTTTGGCTAAAAATATTTTCACACAGCCCTAGTGTGAGGCTATCACCAGCAGAAAGCAACAGCAGCGAATTCTTTCTGGGGCAAGCAGTACTTGCTAGTGCAGAAGGATACAATCTGCAAATTGCACCTTCTTGCACCAATGGGTCTTAAGACTGGTGGCTCTTATTTACTGGGGCTATTTGCAGAGGCAAGAGAGGCTGGTAGAGTTCTGTTTAAATCAAGAAGCTCTTTAATTGACATTGGTCAATGTGTTAAATGTGATTTTATTATTTTACATTGGTATTTAAATTGTGCTCTCAGTAAAAGACTTTGCCTAAGTCCCACCTGCTTTTCCATTCCTTTCAATGTTAGCCTGTTAGTTGAGTCTCAAATCTTCCCAGGAGGAAAAAGGGTGAGAAGCATGTTCTTTGTGCCATACATTCCTTGACATGCTACTACGTTCCAGCCTTGCCATAAACTCACACAGATGGTCCCCTGGAGACTTTCAGAGCAGTTGCTTGGAATTCACTGCATAATCCAACAGAACATGATTGCTTGTACATTAATCAAAGCAAGGATCTCCACTCGTGCTTGGCTGTGCACTTACAAGACAAATTTCTTAATTATTACTCTTCCTCATGGACAAGATAAAATCAAAAAAGGGAAGGGAGACAAATCTTCCATTAAGGTGAATACATTTTTCTACTCACTGTGTTGGATAATGGTGTATAATAGACTTGTCACTTATCTTGTTCCCTGACTGCCTCACACTCAAAAATTCTACAGTCACTTACAAACTGAACTAACTGATTCCCAGGCCTTCCTGAGAGAACTCCTCCTCTTGTCAGACTTATGAATTCATCCCAAAACTCCATTTCGCATCTCATCCATGAAATGCAAAGAAGATGACAAAAATATGCCGGCTTGTTTATCTTCCCTACGCAGGAGCCCATGGAGTGTGCAGAAGGTCCTTGAAGGTAATGGAGTCAGTCCGCAAGCCAAGGGGGTAAGTGATTCCATCAGCGCAGTCTATTACCTCATTTACAGAGAAGAGAATATCTGGAAACTATGGGATTTACAGGTTTCAGAGTAACAGCCGTGTTAGTCTGTATTCGCAAAAAGAAAAGGAGTACTTGTGGCACCTTAGAGACTAACCAATTTATTTGAGCATAAGCTTTCGTGAGCTACAGCTCACTTCATCGGATGCATACTGTGGAAACTGCAGAAGACATTATATACACAGAGACCATGAAACAATACCTCCTCCCACCCCACTCTCCTGCTGGTAATAGCTTATCTAAAGTGATCACTCTCCTTACAATGTGTATGATAATCAAGTTGGGCCATTTCCAGCACAAATCCAGGTTTTCTCACCCTCCGCCCCCACCCCACACACACACACAAACTCACTCTCCTGCTGGCAATAGCCCATCCAAAGTGACCACTCTCTTCACAATGTGTATGATAATCAAGTTGGGCCATTTCCAGCACAAATCCAGGTTTTCTCGCCCCCCCCCCCCCCGCCCTCCAAAAACCACACACACAAACTCACTCTCCTGCTGGTAATAGCTTATCCAAAGTGACCACTCTCCTTACAATGTGCATGATAATCAAGGTGGGCCATTTCCAGCACAAATCCATGTTTTCTCACCCCCCCCACCCCCATACACACACAAACTCACTCTCCTGCTGGTAATAGCTCATCCAAACTGACCACTCTCCTTACAATGTGTATGATAATCAAGGTGGGCCATTTCCAGCATAAATCCAAGTTTAACCAGAACGTCGGTGGGGGGGGGGGGTAGGAAAAAACAAGGGGAAATAGGCTACCTTGCATAATGGCTTAGCCACTCCCAGTCTCTATTTAAGCCTAAATTAATAGTATCCAATTTGCAAATGAATTCCAATTCAGCAGTTTCTCGCTGGAGTCTGGATTTGAAGTTTTTTTGTTGTAAGATAGCGACCTTCATATCTGTAATTGCGTGACCAGAGAGATTGAAGTGTTCTCCGACTGGTTTATGAATGTTATAATTCTTGACCTCTGATTTGTGTCCATTTATTCTTTTACGTAGAGACTGTCCAGTTTGACCAATGTACATGGCAGAGGGGCATTGCTGGCACATGATGGCATATATCACATTGGTGGATGTGCAGGTGAACGAGCCTCTGATAGTGTGGCTGATATTATTAGGCCCTGTGATGGTGTCCCCTGAATAGATATGTGGGCACAGTTGGCAACGGGCTTTGTTGCAAGGATAGGTTCCTGGGTTAGTGGTTCTGTTGTGTGGTATGTGGTTGTTGGTGAGTATTTGCTTCAGGTTGGGGGGCTGTCTGTAGGCAAGGACTGGCCTGTCTCCCAAGATTTGTGAGAGTGTTGGGTCATCCTTCAGGATAGGTTGTAGATCCTTAATAATGCGTTGGAGGGGTTTTAGTTGGGGGCTGAAGGTGACGGCTAGTGGCGTTCTGTTATTTTCTTTGCTAGGCCTGTCCTGTAGTAGGTGACTTCTGGGAACTCTTCTGGCTCTATCAATCTGTTTCTTCACTTCCGCAGGTGGGTATTGTAGTTGTAAGAATGCTTGATAGAGATCTTGTAGGTGTTTGTCTCTGTCTGAGGGGTTGGAGCAAATGCGGTTGTATTGCAGAGCTTGGCTGTAGACGATGGATCGTGTGGTGTGATCAGGGTGAAAGCTGGAGGCATGTAGGTAGGAATAGCGGTCAGTAGGTTTCCGGTATAGGGTGGTGTTTATGTGACCATTGTTTATTAGCACTGTAGTGTCCAGGAAGTGGATCTCTTGTGTGGACTGGACCAGGCTGAGGTTGATGGTGGGATGGAAATTGTTGAAATCATGGTGGAATTCCTCAAGGGCTTCTTTTCCATGGGTCCAGATGATGAAGATGTCATCAATATAGCGCAAGTAGAGTAGGGGCGTTAGGGGACGAGAGCTGAGGAAGCGTTGTCCTAAATCAGCCATAAAAATGTTGGCATACTGTGGGGCCATGCGGGTACCCATAGCAGTGCCGCTGATCTGAAGGTATACATTGTCCCTAAATGTAAAATAGTTATGGGTAAGGACAAAGTCACAGAGTTCAGCTACCAGGTCACTAGTATATTTTACAGGAGACTCTAGAAAGGGTTAGAGATGGATGCATGGCCACAAACCTCCTATCCAGCCCTGAGCTCCCACAAACCTCAGAGCCATTCAAATGGAATGTTCTGGTTGAAACCCACCTCTATAAAGCACCTGTTATTTTGGTACCTGTTTGAAGAGGACTACATTAATGTGAACTAGGAACCTTTTAGTAGGTGCTCACAGCATCCACATGGGGGAGTTACACCGCAGCACTTTGGTGCGCACTGCTATTCACACCTCCATAGTGTGAACTGCGGGGCAGTGTAGACAAGCCCTTCATCGAGCACTATATTAAGGGTCACATGAGTTGGGGAGCACTATCTAATGTGCTGGAATTATTGGAAAGGGTGTTCCAAACAAGACACTTAACTATTGTTTCAAAATATTATCTGATTTAATCAGAATAAAAATGACCAGAAATCCATACTGGCCCACTTCACCCATCCATTCACTAATGGTCCCAGTTCAGTAATGAAGAGGAGTGCTGTGTAAATTCTGGTGTACATGGAGGGATAAATTATTAAAAGGGTTTTAACCAGGACTTCTATTTTGTGTGCAAAATTTGTAGCTGCACTAGGGTTTCTGGGGCCATGAAAGGTCTCTGAGTTTTTAAAAAAAATTTAACAATTTTTTCCCCACATTCCATTTACTGACAGAGAAAGATTGCACATACACATATTCTAAGTAGAATTAATCCTGCTTTAGGTATACTTACTCCTGTCTCAGTGCAGGGGGATAGACTAGATGACCCCATAAGGTCCCTTCCAACCGTACATTTTGATGATTCTATGATTATCTCATGTTCAACACATTCAAAATTTCTTTCTAAACTACATGACACTACATTAGCTAAAGATAGTCAAAACCTTCATTGTAACTCATTTTGAAGAGACATTTGTATTTCCTTTTCCTAATAACAAGCACTAGAACAATTAAACTCAGCCCATCAGACCTTTTATGTTCGTTTCCAATGGTGCATATGGTGAGAGTTTTCCCATCCCCGTCCTATGCCATCTACATTCTGCTTTCGCAGCTTTTCTGAATCATTCATGAAAACTAGAGTGTGACCCTTGCTCTCCCTTGTCTTCATCTGCAGGTGTCTGGAGCTGAGTCAAGGTCAGCCAGATGAAACCAAAGCACAAAAGGACAATTAGCTGTTTATTAGAAAGGTGGGAGGAGGGAAGTCTTTGCTGTGCCTACCTTGTTAAATCATCAGCAATATTGCAGAGATAATGGAAGGACAAGGTGATGACTCTTCTCCAAACTGGCTTTGCAATGTCATTACTGTCATTAAGACAAAGATGCGAATATCACAGTTGGGTCACAATGGCCTCTCCTCTCTGTCTGTTGCCCAGCATCTGCCATGATGAAAATGGTACCTCAGCCTGTCAGAAAGAGGTGTGTTTGTTTGTTTTTTGCTGGAGCATTGAGTCTGGTTTTCCAGCTTTCTCCTGAACAAGGAGCATTTTGTAGGTGGTGAAAATGAGGGTGATATTTGACCCAAAATGAGGTTTTTTTATCTAAGGCTTGGTTTTCAAGTTTTGTAGACTTTCTACTTTTCTTGGGCTTCTTTGCTAGCCACATCTCCATGGATTTCCTAGGATTCACCTTATAGTTTTATGCCTGGGGGATCACCTCTCCCCCCATGAGATACTGCCACACCAGCAGTCAGCAGAGGTGCATGAGCTGGATTCTCTTCACTATAAAAGAGAGGAAAGGAGCTGGCAGGGAATACTTTGTGAGGAGCCCTGGAACTTGCTCTTCCACCTTGGTCTGAAACAGCCTGAATTTGCTGACTTTCCATGTATCCTGCAAAGACATTGTTCTCTCTGCATCATAAGCACCATGGAAGAAAGAGGTGGAATGGACAAACAGCCAACGTACACATCACCATCACCACTTGCTGTTGGTATCAGTCATTCAATGTCAACTGCACTGTCCCTAGGACAGTGATGATAATGAGAGTAGAAAATGGCACAGTTGAATCCTAGGATCTTCTTTTATTTGTTACCCTTTTTCTGCCTGAGGTTATCACAAAATAGCCTTTTTCTACTGGCCTAGACAATACCTATTGTTATCTTCAAAGGCTCTGGTCACTGGCTCTCAATGGGTGAGGTTTGCCCCTGTGCAGAGATCACACACAAGGCCTTTGCATTTTATTGATAGAATCTTAAAAGATGCTCACGGCTTGTTCACAGGGCAAATTTCACACTACTTGAAATAGTTGCCAGGAAAGGACTGGAGGTACCTGTGTTGGCAGTGGAATAACTGATATGGTCCTTACAATACATTCCCTCAATTCAACCTCCCTGAAATGAAGTGGCTAATGTAACTTTGAAGAGTTGGCTAGACAATGACAGAAGCGTTACTGCTGTAAGAAAAAGCCCTCATTTCATGACCATGTCCTCAACACCAAAACTTCATCCCTGAAGAGCTGTGCAATGAAGCAGACATGTCCAGGGAATGGGGTTCTGAAGTTAGGTTAGATGGACCTAGTCCATTCTGAAGCTTCATTGAGAACAACTGCTGACACCTATGTACGTGGTCCAGCAGCAGTGAGGGAGTTAGTATGAATATATCTAAGAAGTGACAGTCAGAGAACAAATAGAAAATTGCCTTGGAGAATTAAGGGAGGAAAGAAAGAGAATACATTAAGTAATAAAACACAATAAAAATGCATTGTTCCAAATGGCTGGGAAGAATGCAGATAAAAAAACCAAGAGAAACAAATTCAGATCATAGCAAAACTAGCCGATAGAGACTGTGGCAATCAATGCAGAGACAAGCCTTTCAGAAGAAAGGCATCAGAAAGTGTGCGCTCGATACAATGTGTCAAATTGAAGAGAGCTCATGCTAAATAGAAACAAAGTGGGCTCCTGACAAGTCAGTCCACCTTTCCATTATAGAAGAGACATTGATACTTGGGATGATTTTTGATATCTCCAGGGGTATGGATGGGGTATAGATAGGAATCTCTCCTTCTTTGAAGTGCCTGAACCAGAATGCCTGTGTTTGCTCTTTATGTTTTTTGTAACTTGCGGTTTCCTATATTATAACTAAGAGAATTGTACCTCGGTGATTCATTGAGGTTCAGTACAAACACAGTGGATAAAAAAGACATATTCTTCAAATGTGTGATATGTACTAACAGTATTGTCCAATATTCATGTTCCTCCTTTCATCCGGATGCATCTTAAAATATTTCACAAAATGTATTAATGACTCAGTCAACTGTTAACATGCAGCCACCTCTGGAGTGGAGTGTAACCACTAGGCACACAACTAGATCACAGCACAACCAAGAAGGAAGTGAAATTTCTGCCAAAGACACTGCTACACATATGAAGAGTGCTCTGTGGTACCTTTAGCCTCAACATCAGTCCCCCAACCAGGGCACCTCCTTCCCTCTGGCCTCTGGTTGATTTTCACATGTGCTACAAATGCACAGTAGTCACAGAACCAGGCTGATCCCTGGGGCTGGCCCCCACCCTGAGAACAAACCCTCAACTTGCCCTGCTGTGCGCCCACAGCTGGGGCAACAGCAGCGCCGCATGCCCCGTCCAGTCCCTTCTCAAATGGCAGTCCCATCCTCCAGTCAGATGAGAGCTGGCCTGGGAAGTAGTGGGGGGGATTTTCTGCTAGCTCCGTAGTCAAATAGGGTTCTGGCCAATCCCCTAACCACTCAGGGCTCTGAGACAGGGTCAGCCTTAAACAGTTGCCAAGTTTCTACTCGCACAGAACCAAACACACTTGCCCCACCCCCTGCCCTGCCCCTCCTCATAGGCCCACCCATGCCCCGCCCCTTCTATGAGGCCCCGCCCCTGCTCACTCCATCCCCCCTCCCTCTGTCACTCGCTCTCCCCACCCTCACTCATTCGCTCATTTTCGCCAGGCTGGCTCAGGGACTGGGGTGTAGGAGGGGGTGAGGGCTCCGGCTGGGGGGTGGGGGCTTCAGGGCGGAGCCAGAAATGAGGAGTTCAGAGTGCAGGAGGGAGCTCCAGGCTGAGGCAGGGAGTTGGGATGCAAGAGGGGATGAGGGCTTCCACTGGGGGTGCAGGCTCTGGGGTGGGGCCAAGGAAGAGGGGTTTAAGGTGCAGGAGGGGGCTCTAGGCTGGGGAGTTCAGAGTATGGGAGGGGGCTCTGGGATGAGGCAGGGAGTTGGAGTGTGGGAGGAGGTATAGGCTCTGGGCTGGGGGTGTGGGTTCTGGGGTGGGGTCAGAAATGAGGGGTTCAGAGTGCGGGAGGGGACTCTGGGCTGGGGCAGGGAGTTGGGGTGAAGGCTCTGGCTGGGGGTGAGGGCTCTGGGGTGGGGCTGAGGATGAGAGGTTTGGGATGCACGAGGATGCTTCAGGCTGGGATCGAGGGGTTCAGAGGCTGGGAGGGGGGATCAGGGCTGGGGCAGGGAGTTGGGGCCTGGGAGGGGGTCAGTTGTGTAGGCTTTGGGCAGTGCTTACCTCAAGCAGCTCCTGGAAGCAGCGGCATGTCCCCGCTCGCGCTCCTATGCGGAGGCGCGGCCAGGCAGCTCTGCACACTGCCCCGTGCGCAGGCACTGCCCCCGCAACTCCCATTGGCCATGGTTCCCAGCCAGTGGGAGCTGCGGGGGGTGGCACTTGGGACGGGAGCAGTGTGCGGAGCCCCCTGGCTTCCCCTACACATCGGAGCCGAAGCAGGGACATGCTGGCTGCTTCCCGGGAGCTGCGTGGCGCGGAGGCTAGCAGGGTGTCTGCCAGACCCATTGCACGATGCTGCCAACCAGATAATCAATAGCCTAGTCAGCAGTACTGACCGGAGCCTCCCGGTCACCCTAAGCCTTCACAGCACTGCTGCAGATATGGAAACACCACATCGGTAGCAGTCTTGCCGTAGAATGTGGTGCTCTCTCGGTTTTATTGGCACATAAGCTTGAGATGACAGCATTATTCATGAGTGGCGAAGGCAGGACTGAATTATGCAGATGATTCCAAATGGCCGTGCTGCTCTGGTTAGAAAATTGTTGGAACTGGTATTTTTTTCATCCATTCTGCATGGGAAGCCAGGTTGCCCGTGTTACTCCAGGCCACATTTTAAAAGGACAGTCTCTATTTTGCAGCCTCTTCCTGTATATTATAATGTGCATTGCACAGGTGTCGAAGAAGGGGACTAGGTTTCATTTATCACTAACTATCCTAATTAGTTTCCACAGTGATGAAGCCCAAGAGCTTTCTAGTGGACCAGCGAGCATACAGGAAAAGTCCCGCTGAATCAAACCCATAGACAGAGAGGTGGATGGAGACATTTCGCATCTTCTTAACACATAAACGGACACATGGCACTTTCCTTGGTTCATCTGAATATCCTATCATGTACAGCTAATCCAATTCACCTAACATCTCAGGCTGGAAAGGATTCTATTTATGTCTGTATCTAACAGCAAAATTGCATCTATAGTCAAGAACTCTGTCTTGAGGAGGTATACACCTGGGGATTAAACCATCTCTTTTTCTCACTTTCAGTAGTGCTAAAATCATATCATATCATATCAAATCAGCAGCAGGCCTATAATGTGTTTATAGATATATCTACATTTTTCAAGGAAGGAAGATACAGAACCCTCTTGTTGATAACCATCTAATCAAAATTTTCACATGCTTTTCAGAAAGGGTTGCCATCAAGTTTTCTTATTTATCCCCTTGTGGTGGATTATTTCCTTTTTGTTTTTATTATCTATACCAGTTTAATTCGAGAGCCTACTGGGACCATTTAAAATTGCTTGGCTATATATATTAGGGTGGCGAGAATTTTAAAATCTGTGCTTACCGGGGTAGATCCAAGTGTTTCTGTCACTAAAGACCTGGAGTGCCCGTCCTCTACTGAAATGTCATAGATGTTCCTAAACCCTGATGATTCTTAAGATATCAGACATTCAGACTGACAGTAGTCTAGGATGGAATAGAACAAATGTAGTTTCATAGCTCTGGTTTATCTGTTCAACAACTGGAAGGAGAAAGAAAGAAAGAAAGAAAGAAGGAAAATTCCAATATTTATTACAAAATAGCTTTTCTACATATCAGGGTATCACAGATGTAAGCCGCATACCTACAAATGCACACATGCATAACTTTACTCACTTGAGTGGTCCCATCAACTTAAATGGGGCTACTCATATGGGTAACATTAGCCACATTTGTCTCTCACCGTTGGTTCATCAATAAACAACAACAGCAGCTGCATTCCCTTCCCCCTCATGAAATGCAGAAACAGGGTTCGGTTTGGTTTACATTTTTCTTACTGTTCTAAAAGGATACATTTCAATCCAAAAAGTTAAGTCAGTTGAAAATCATACTTCAGCAAGTCCACTGAAATAATTACCATTCCATTCTTCATACTTGGTCCGTTGCTCATAGGGGTTCCTAATTCTGTCCTCTATCTTTCATCCCAGTCTGAATTACTGAGAAAACATGCCTACCATGTGTTGTTTCTTTTGGCGCTACACATTCTGTGTTTGTCTTTTTAATGAAAGACTTTAACTGGCAGCCAGATACACAGTGGATATAAAACTAGAAATCATTCAAGACTGGAGGATAATTCTTTAATTCCTGTTCTTGTTTGCTTTCATTTTAAATGTGTGTTATAAGGGGGAAAAATAATGAGACAATGAGACTGCATTAGATTTGCCAGCGCAATTAGAGAGATTCTTTATGGGCCCAGTTCTGATCAAATTGAAGTCTACAGCAAAACTCCCACTGACCTGAGTGGCTTTATAAGCAGGAAAAGAATCAAATTAGTTCTAATTAGGCAAAAAGTCAATTGCCCATGTGCAATTAGCAGACTTCATGACAGCAGATGTTTATGGAGGAAACTTAAGCGATTCTGCTTGTGATCTATGGATGTACAATACAGGGCACATTTTTTTGTAAAGCAGAGTCTAGTCCTGCTGTATTGACATTGTGCCGTGAAAATAATTACCTGACCATATGGGAGAATGACATTAGAGGAGAGAGAACTGTGTTGTGTCCGACAGCTTCACATTCTGCTGCTGCCAGTAATGGCCAGCTGCATTGGAATGCTGTGTTATATAGGCAGGTATTTTAGTGAATGCCAACTGGGAGACAGCTTTCCCAATGTACAGCTCTGCATAAGTTCCTGTTGACCTTTACAACCATCTGGAGTGGGATTCATCCCTGGTATCACAGAAGGAGAGAGCAAGTGTTAACTAAACAACCAGCATTTGCAAGCCAGAAGAGAAGATGAAGCAAGATAGATAGTCTGGGCATGCAGCCACAAATCTGAACTCAGGTGCATGGTCCTAAAGAGGACTTAAGTCCCAGCAAGGGTCATGAGAGTGCCTGATAACAGTGATCTACCAGATTGCATTCCACAGTTAATGAGCAACAGGTACCCATCACAGTGAAATTTCCATGATGGGAGACTGAACCAGTTCAGGATGATTTGCCTCTGTGCAGACTTCATGTATCATCAGAATCGTAAGTTGTCTGCTTAAGAAGAAAATCCTTGTCATAAATATAAAGGGAAGGGTAACCACCTTTCTGTATACAGTGCTATAAAATCCCTCCTGGCCAGAGGCAAAACCCTTTCACCTGTAAAGGGTTAAGAAGCTAAGGTAACCTCGCTGGCACCTGACCCAAAATGACCAATGAGGGTACAAGATACTTTCAAATCTGCTGTGCTGGAGGGAATGTGTATTCCTGATTTTGTGTCTTTTTTGTAACTTAAGGTTTTGCCTAGAGGGATTCTCTATGTTTTGAATCTGATTACCCTGTAAAGTATTTACCATCCTGATTTTACAGAGGTGATTCTTTTACCTTTTCTTTAATTAAAATTTTTCTTTTAAGAACCTGATTGATTTTTCATTGTTCTTAAGATCCAAGGGTTTGCGTCTGTGTTCACCTGTACCAATTGGTGAGGATTATTATCAGCCTTCCCCAAGAAGGTCCCCACATCTGTACTCTAGAGTTCAGAGTGGGGAAGGAACCTTGACAATCCTGTTTTAAAGTAGACTGCTCCTGAATATAGTTTAGAGACAAAGAGCAAGATTTGCAAGACTGGGTAGGTGTCGAACTCGCATGAGCAAATACCCAGTGTGCATGTAAAAATCAAATATTTACGTGCATAAAGTAAGAGCCTCAGCTAGCATAGATCAGCATAGCCCAACTGAAGTCAATGCAGCTGGGCTGATTTCAATTAGTTGAGGATCTGACCCACATCCATGTCCAACCAGGATCATACTGTATCTGCCCCCATGTGTAATAAACAGATACCTGGTCTGTATGAGCACACTGGGTCTTTATGCACAGGGGTTTAAGGAGGTTGAAATAGTACGGGGAGCTCCCCTTGGCACTAGCCAAGGAGGAGAGGAAATGTGAGGGAGCCCAACTTACCCACACCAAGGCAGATACATGAGAGCACTTACTCCACTTTTTAGCAGAGGCAGGGAAGCTATGTTCCTTCCCCGCCAAGCCCCGTTTCCTCTTACTCCAACACTTGTTTGTGCATATAGATTAGGCATGTGAAGCTGTACTGACACATCTAATCTTAAAAATCTGCCCCCCAAATGACTCAGCAATGGTATGTGGGGCATTAAGTGGTCCGCCGAGACCCTCGGCAATTTTCGAGTGGTCCGCAAAAAAAAATGTTTGAGAACCACTGTTCTAGCAGAATCGTGTAGTGTACCCCCCCTTTTCATATTTAAGTCGCGATGCATAAACGAGTAGTACAATGACTCTACAGACCCAGGGAGTAGTTATACTGCCCAGCAAAACCTCACACAATGATGCTGTTTTTATGAAGGGTGGTGTTGTACCAAGATCCAAGGCCCTGGGCAGTTGTACAAAAAGATCCATGGGGTCTTTAACAGCCATCTAACCTCCCTGAGAGAAGCAGCGAGACGTTGGTGGTTTCACATATCATCCCCCAGGATGGCAACTCTCACGGTGCCACCCTGTAATAGACCACAAAGGCTGTAGGCCTAACTCCTGAAATATGTGAACCCAACATTTCCATTCCCCAAGGTGAGAGTGGCACTAGCTGAACCCCAGGGCCACTACTTCTGCACTGATGAACACTACTTAAATGGGGTAACATTTACCAGCTGTCTCACTTTATCTAAAGCCAAATAAAGGCGGGAATGGGAATGGGTTTAATCAAGAGATTAAACCACAGGTGACTGTCCATGGTACATGATGTAGGGTGACTGCGAATGCACCTGTAGGCCCAAGTAAAAGAAATAACAACTCAGCCTGTTGCGCTGCCAGAAAATGGGGAGGAATTTTTAATTTCCAAGCTGCGTTTCCTGGGCCAGATTCTCCACTGTCATAAATCTTCAAAGCTCCATTGAAGTCATTACACCAGCTGAGGCTCTGACCTTATGTTCAGACAAGACACAAACAGATTAAGGAAATTGCTTTGGGGATGTTTACGTAATCTGGTTTTCTTCTTTTGCTAAGGGGAAAGGAATTTGCCCAGCTTTGTGCCTTCAATTCCCTGTCGGTTATCAGCAAGGACACCTAACTAAAGTTGTGCTCTAGGGGCATTGTTAAGCAAAGATAGCATCTGCCATTTTTTCTTCAATTAGCACTGGTGCCAATATGTACTGACTTGTTGCAGATGGGTTTCTTCTCTTTAGTTCTGTGGTTTCTGGGAGACAGCAGTCTCATTACAAAGAAAGTGGCAGGCATAATGGCTGAGTGCTCGCACGCAATAAGCTGGAAGGATAATGCAGAAGAGGGGACACCTGTGTGAAATGTGCTTTCTCAATGCTGTCTGCAAAAGGACTTAGGAGAAATAAATCAAAGGAAAAGCTTGAGCTGTTCATCCAGTCCCAGCAGTTTGGGGGTGATTAGAATGGGGGCCAAGAGCAGGATGCACCCATGGCAAATGCCTGCAGGCTGAAGTAAGATAAAATTGACTGATGAACTATGCAACAAAGTGTTTTTGGGGGCGGGTTAAATCTCTGTTGTCTTTGTTCCAAATCTCTTTCCTGTTAATGAGGTTTGTCGATCACTAGGAATTAGCTAATGGGGGATAAATACAGTGGGATTTGCTTTCTCACCATACTGCTTGCAAGAGCACAGCACAGATCAAATTTGGCTCCCCAAAATCCAATTTTCATTCCTACTGACGAATTCGCCCTTGTTCCTATTGAGTGGTGCAGCCGCATTGTGTCATGCTGACTCAGTTACCCAATGTGCTGGAAAGTGGAGACAGACACGAAGGGGACTCAACATTTGGGGAAGGGTGGATCTGTTTGTAGGGCTGAACAGCTAAACAGTCGGCTGTAGCCCATCTCTACTACAAAGGGAAAAGAAAGGAAAATGAACTAACCTAAGGGATGAGATTGTCTCAGCCTTTGCTCAGTCATGCAGGGGCATACGAAGAAGTAGAGCCCCCTTTGATCCTCCCGTAGCAACCTGCATGGAACTTGGAGGGTTCAGCATGTGAGCACATGGCTAGAATACTAGCTCCATTTGCAGGAGCTCTGCATGGGCCTCTTAATAAAAAGCCAGTTTAGTTTTACAAGCATTGAGTCCTTTCATGTTATGCCCTTGCGCATGATACACAGAACACAGCTTAGCCTTTTCAGATTGGGAATGCAACCATGAGGGGCAGAGCAGCAGCTATTCACCCCATACTTCCCCTTCCCAGGCAAGTAGCTGGGGTGGGAGTAGAGAGGGAAGAGGAGCAGAAGATACTAACAGTATTAAAACGTCCCCTCTTCCTTGGCACTGAAGTTCATGTCGTAACTGGTTGTCAAAAGTATCATCTTGGACTGGAAAAAATATTCTCACTTGAGCCCATGAAATGGCTCCAGTCTTAACTGTCTAGTTTGTCTAATGACTTCTACAGTAGCACCTGGAATGCCATTAAATCCAGAAGAATGGTATTCTCTGCTGGGTTAGAGGAAAAAGTAGCAAGTTGAACATTGTGGGTGGGTGCACACAAATAACCATGTTAGCAAAGAGGTTATTATAAAGAGGATGGTGATCCATTGTCCTCTGAGGGTAGAACAAGAAGAAATCAGTTTAGTTTTCAACAAGGGAGATTTAGATTAGATATTAGGAAAAACATTCTAACTATAAGGATAGTTAAGCTCTGGAACTGCTCATCTAGAGAGGTTGTAGTCCCTGTCACTGGAAGTTTTTAAGAACAGGTTAGACAACCACCTGTCAGGGATGGTCTAGGTACACGTTATCCTGCCTCAGCCCAGGGGGATGGACTGGATGACCTCTTGAAGTCCCTTGTAGTCCTACATTTCAATGACTCTATGTTACCAGAGATTTTAGAGAGTGGGTTTGCATTTTGGTCAGAAATGGATAAATGAAGAAAAACTATGTGCCATTGTGATGCTGTATGATTGAAATATGACCACGTATGTCATTGATGTGACTGGCTCATGTGACCTTGAACACCATCTTCTTCCTGTACTTTTCCACAAACTGTACTGGGGGCTTTGTTTGGGACGGTAAAATTCCATCCACATGGAAGAGGATATAAAAGACCCTGCTGGAAACATCTCCATTTTGTCTTCATTTCCGGCTTCATTTCTCTGGACAAGATTTCGAACAAGGAAGTGCTAAACAAGGACTAATGACCCTCACGCTGTTTGGGTAATTTCCAGAGGGACTTTTTGCAGATTAGCAGTTTATTCCATCACTGCTTCAAACCTGACACAAGAACTTTGCAATGTTTCTATGTGTATGAGTGCTTTAGCCTTTTTAACTCTCTATTTCTTTTCTCTTATATTGTAACTATCAAAAGATTGGCAACAGCATGACCAAGGGGTAAGATCTGAGTTATATATTGACCTGGCTATGTGGCTGATCTCTTGAGATCAGAAGAACCCTTTTTTGATTAAATATTTTTCAATAACCGCTCATCATAAAGTCTAGTGTCTGGGTGGTAAAATAAGTGCTGGAATGCCCAAGGCAACTGCATTCTTGACTTCTTGTTAACCAGTGTGGTGAGAAAGCAGTTTACTTTTGTTACTGGCTTGGTATATCTAATGGTAGAATAACCACCAGTTTAGGGTGAGTCTGCCCTATTTCGCAGCAGTTTGTCCTGAATCTGGTATTCTCAGCTGTGACCCACTGAGGCACAGTGACAACCATGATTCTATAATGATCATTCAGACATTTCTAAAACATGAAAATAAATAAATAACAGGCAGCCTAAAATATGTATCGATTTTTTTTAATTGGTGTGTGCCAGTTCATCTGATTTTCTAACCATTTCTCCCCCTCCACAACCTGACAAAAGAAATAGTTCATGTCACTCAGGAAATCAACCAAATCAATTTCAATTATCAGCCCCCACTAGACACATCTATCACTCCTGAGATGAGAAGGCAGCTGGAGTATAACTTCAGGACTGACCAGCAGGCTGCACTTGAGTGACAGTTAAAGTTTGAGGATGACAGTCCTTGTCTGTGTTCGTGATATTCTGTCCAGATTCTAATAACTGAACCCTTCAATGCACAAAATAATTAGAAAACCTCTCTCCTTGTGCAGATGAATTTAGCAGCCCAACTGGGATTTGCATTAGTGCTGGACTAGAAGCGACGATCAAGGAGCGCTTCTACCATCGAACTTGTCTGTGGCTCAGTGATGATAAAGCTTAAATTAGGAAATGAGTTTTGAGTTTGGCTTTAGTTTCCACTTGGAATTCAGTACTTCTGAGTTTGCCACAACCATTTTTCTCCCTTCAGAGGCCTAGTGAGCCGCTCATGAACAGCTCATAGGAGGAAACTTGTTTGCAGACGCTGTGTTCATTCATTGAATAACTATCATGTGTGATTAGACTCATAGAAACTAGTCTCTTTTGTGAATGAACTGTGAGCTGATAAATGGGGCTAAATATGCAATGATATTTTTCGCTTGCCCAACTGTAGCTGCCAGACTGTCATTCATACGAGCCCCAAACATGCCCACAATTGTTAAGAGATCCCTTAAAATCACAGCCAAATGTCTGCAAGCTTGAGTATGGTTTACTCTTCAAGTATGGAATCAGTCTCTTTTTGGATGTGAAGCTGTCTGGATCTGAAATCTTGCCATTGGAAATAATGTTGGATTAGATTCCTGCCAAGCTGACACAGCACAGTGCTACAGAGACTCTTGAAGGCCAGGTGCACCCATTAGAGTTGGCCCTTATCATGCTAACTTTCAGCAGAAGACAGCGGCTTTGAACAGCAGTGAGTGAATGGGGGTTATAATGGTATGCAATTAGGAGAACCATGGAGTGTATTATGCCAAAAAGCCCAGGTAATTCTGTGAAATGGCAAATCAGGGTCAAGTGATATTTCATTTGATAAAGGGAAAGCAAAGACCTGATTGCAAAATTGTGGGTTTTAAAGGCGTTTCAGAGGTTATCTGGGGATTTTAAATCGCCTTCATTCTCCATTCTTCTGAGGTGAGGATCAGCCACTGCAATAAACTCCACGGTCTACTGGGCCCTCTCCTCTTGGAACTCTGTGGCAAAGGATGAAAGGGTGGAACCAGGGCATTCTGGGGGAAAGTAGCAAAATTGCATTGGCAGAAATGACAATGCTTGTTGAGTTAAAATGGTGAAAAGACTATAATAAAAAGTGAGTGGTCTCTGAAAAGTATGAATGAGTTAGGTAAGATCCATGACAATCTTGCTTAACCCTTTCCCAAAAGACAAGAATCAGAAGGCTCAGAAAAAAATTAAAAGGCAATGTATTTAGGATGGAATATATATATTTATATATATTTATATATATTTATATATATATTTTTACTGTATTATATATATATATTTACTGTGTGGAATACACTTCCTGAGGTACTAGGCCAATTGGCTTAGGGTGTTCTACCCTTACAAAATCGTACCAAAATAACTAACTTGGTGTAAAACACTTTAAATCAAATGACACTAAATCAGAATAGGACACTTTCATTTTGCAAGAAGGTTCACACCCAAACTTGCACTGAAAGAACACAAAGTGTGGATTCAAACCAATTCAGTTATTTCCAATGCAAGTTTGTGTGTAGAGTAGCCCTTAGTATTTTCCAGAAAGGGAATAGATATTTATATAAACAAGAATATTGTCTGAAACTATACCATCGAGAAAATAAGAGGATTATTAATCTTCATGCTTCAGGACATTAACTGAAATCAAGGGAGAAATTTCACTGCAAGGTATAATGTTGTGCAATTCGACTCATATGGGAGTTTTACTCCTTTCTGAGATACAGTCTTGGAAGTGTCTAGCATCGATCCCTATCAAAGATAAGACACTAGACAAAATGGACTATTTGTCTGTTTCAGTAAGCCAGTTCTTATGCCCCCTTCAACAAAATTCACTGGTTTTGCCTCATGTGTAGGGCCCTACCAAATTCACAGTCCATTCTGGTCAATTTCATGGTCATAGGATTTTTTAAATAGTAAATTTCATTATTTCAGCTATTTAAATCTGAAATGTCACGGTGTCGTAATTGTAGGGGCCTGACCCAAAAAGGAGCTGTGGGGGGGAGGTCACAAGGTTATTGTAGAGGGGGTTGCAGTACTGCTACCCTTACTTCTGCACTGCTGCAGGAGGCGGGCTGCCTTCAGAGCTGGGCAGCTGGAGAGCGGCAGCTGCTGGCCGGGAGCCCAGCTCTGAAGGCAGAGCCGCCGCCAGCAGCCGCGCAGAAATAAGGATGGCCCGGTGCGGTATGGCCACCCTCACTGCTGCACTGCTGCTGACGGGGAGCTGCCTTCAGAGCTGGACACCTGGCCAGCAGCCGCCACTCTCCTGCCACCCGGCTCTGACAGCAGCGCAGATGTAAGGGTGGAAATACCACGAACCCCCTAAAATAATCTTGTGACCCCCTCCCCCCCCCCGTGACCCAACTTCCTTTTGGGTCAGGACTCCAATTTGAGAAACGCTGGTTTCCCCTGTGAAATCTGTATCGTATAGGGTAAAAGCACACAAAAGACCAAATTTCACAGGGGGAGACCAATTTTCACAGCCCGTGACATCTTTTTCATGGCCATGAATTTGGTAGGGCCCTACTCGTGTGATAGTATTTTCCCAGGCAACATCCATGGCCCTTTTGCCCTAGAAATTTCAGATTGAGATTATCATAGAAGGTGTTGTTGAGTCAGAGATTTGAAGGTCAGAAGGAGCCATTAGATCGTGTAGTCTGACCTCCTGAATAGCACAGCCACAGAATGTTATCCAGTTGCTACTATTTGGGAGCATCACATGGACAGCTCATTAACGAAAGAACTGAGATACAGAAACATAAAAATGAATGTCAATGGGAAGAGGGTATCTACCTCCCTTTGGTGCTTTGGAGAACCTTTCCCCTGGAGAATGAAAGCCAGCCTGCTTTTGCCAACAATGCATTCCTGTTTGCTTCCCAAAGTGGGGGTTGCACTCAGAAATTATCCCTATTCATCAAAGGGATTTGATATTGCACTGTGCAAAATTATACAAGCCACGGCCACAAAATAACTCTTTAAAACATACAGTGTTTAAAGTTCTGTACAAAGTCATTTTCCAGACAAATGCTGGAGAGACTTTCAAAGGTTAACAGCCCTCCATCAGCCGCTGGCGTCTTGGGTTTGTTGTGCCCCTGGGATGCATGCCCCATTTCAGCAGCTGCCTTTGTATTCACACCAGTGCTGAAAGGCTTGACACATAAACTTCCCTCCCCACTGGTTTGCTTTCTCGACAACAGAACACGTTGTGCATGGAGACACCAGACAGTGCTCATCCTAAGCTGTAACTGAGAGAACTATAGGGCAGAAGCCATAATATGATTTTTAAAAGTCCAGACAGAGGACTATTTGTGGAGAGCAGCAATAAATGTGTAAAGCTACATCATTCAAAGTCTGTTACAACCGATAGATATGAGGAGTGCTCAATTAATATTTGTAATGTGCTATGAACATAACTATATCAAGTCCCAGAAACACAGAACGAGAACCAGGGAAAGATCACGGTCCACCAATGCCCAATGCAAGCAGCTGATGGAACTGAATCGTGTGATGTGTGTTCACTTAATCCTAACGGATAACCCCCCACTCTGTGTTCCAGAAATGGAAAGAGCAGGATGTTGACAAATTGGAAAGGAATTAAGAGAATCCAGAAAAGAGCTAAAGACTGATTTGAGGTCTTGAAAACCTGCTTACAATGAAAGATTAAAGAAGCTCCATCTGTTTATCTAAGAGAAGGTTAACAGATGACTTGATCACAATCTACAAGTATCTGCATGGGGATGAGATTTCTGATAGTGGGCACCTCTCTAATCTAGCAGAAAACATCATGCCAATGGCTGGAAGCTGATGCTAGAGAAATTCAGACTAGGAATAATGGCACAAATCTTTAACAGTGAGGGTAACTGACCATTGGAACAACTCACCCAGGGATGTGATGAATTCTCTATCATTTGAGCTCTTTAGATCAAGACTGGATGTCGTTTTAAAGACACACTACAGCTCAGATAGAAGTTACTGGGCTTGATGCAGAAATTATTGAATGAGGTTCTCTGGCCTGTTTATGCAGGCGATCGGACTAGATGATCATAATGGTCCCTTCTGGCCTTAAAATCAATGAATTTATTAATAAAACTCCTCACGGTCCTGGCCCATGTGCTGCAGGACATAATTCTTTCCCAACTTCAATTTGGCAATCATCCCACACTGGTAAGGCAGCAAGAGCAGCCAAGGTTAAGTGTTTCCTCCAATGGATACCCACCTTGAGAAGCCATTTGTTGAATGAATACAATGATAACTGGAGGTATTAAGTTGTACTAGTCTGCATGACCTCTACCCTGTTATCGTCCAGCAATTGCACACCCAGCTGTGGTGGCAAAGGCTATTTGGGAATCTACGTACCAATGAAGAGATAAAGGGCTAAGATGCCTTTTGTGTTCCCCCAACTCTGGGGCTGTCCGGAAGTTGACCCAGCCCACAGAGTAATTAAAACCTCATTGGGTCTGCCCTAAATTCCCCACCACCAACAACCAGCTCAGGCCATTCTAGCAGTTGGAGGTCACCGAACTGCAGGGATACCCACATCTCTTACGATGAGAGCAAGGAGAGTGGTCAGTACAGCACCACTGTGCTGGGTCTAGCCCCTTAACACACCAAGACTCCTCGGGGAGCTGTTGAAGATGGATTTCCAGTTGCTTTGTGCTACAGGAGCAGTCTAAAGCAGCTGGAACGGACCCAGGAATTGGGCCCATCACTCAGATGATCAAAAAACACAGAATAAAGAGATTTTCTCCCCTTCCATCTACTTCAGCTTTCAGACTAATAATATATTCCTCATCCAAACTTCTTAATACCATGAGAAATTATTATCAGCTGCCCTTCTGTCATTAGGGGACTGCTTGACATCTGCAAGTTATTCTAGAGGATGTGTTGGGGTTTTAAAGATTTCCCCCCGATAGTTTTTTGAAAGATGTCATTTCCTGGTAAAAGACGGTCTCTCTCCAGACTAGGCAAAGAACTTCCTCCATCTCTCCACTGCTTTGCATTGAAAACAAACTGCCTGATCCACCCCCAGCTGCTTCAGTGCACAGCCTCTGAACAGCCTGTTTGGTAAAGGTGCGAGCTGATTGTGTTTCATTTGGGTTTTGTAATTTTAAAGAATTGGTCAGGTGCTCAAAGCCTGTGAATGGGACCTTTTATTGATTCCAAATCAAAATAAAACAATAAATCATCTGGGATGGATTTGACCAGAAACCAAGAATTAAAATACTCGGTATCCCAATTCCTAATCCAATCCTCATGGCTGTCTAAATCACCATTCCCACTCTTCACAATGTTTCATCCAGGTGCTATGAATGACAGATACTGAATGCTCATCTTGTCAGTAATCAGTCTGATTCTTCTGCTCTGGCTCTGGCTGGTTACTTGGATTGATGGCTCTTTTTTGCCGTTCACTTAGGAGGAAGGCTGAGAGTGGTAAAAGGCATCACTCTTTGTTCTGTGAATTCATTCCCTGTCCCATTCTTCTGACCGGTACGGCAAACCATGTGATGCCCGGTGTTCCACTAATTCATTTCATGCTCTAACTTTAGGCAGAGGAGGAGGAAAAGTGGGAGGCAGCATGCTGCTATGACAGACAAAAATCTACAGGATTTTAAGCAATTGCATTTGCTGGGGGCTGATCCTCAAAAACAAGGGCTGGAGGTTCGAGCTGGTTGGGATTTTTTATTTTATTTTTTATTTTTGTCTCGTGAACATTTCCATTGAAAACAGACCCATTTTTGACCAGCTGTACCGGAGGTCCATGCATCCTGCCTCCAATGAATGCTTGAGGAATGCTAATGCAGTTCTGCCACCTCTAAGGAAACATACCTCACAGAGAGACACCACAGAGTTAAGCAGAGCTGTTGCTAGGTCTAGCACAAAGGGGATGAGGAAAGGGTTACTATGACGCAGAAGCAGATCTCAGTCCCAGTACCTATAATAGCCGTATCACACAGGGAATGTTCCCATGCTGCCAGGCTATGGAAGCTTGGGAGTGAGACTGGGGAAAACGTATTTATTGCCATGCCAACTCAGATCATGGTCAAATTAATCCAATAGCCAGTCTCAACAGCCCAGCTGCTTCAAAGGAAACCTGCAGAAGGCAATTATGGAATAACTTGCCTATAGGGAAAGTTTCTTCCCAACCTTTATTAGTTAGACATCAGCTTATGGCTTCATTAGTGGATATAAATTATCGCCTACCATGAGGGAACTTTCCAAGGTGTAGTGGAATGACCTCTGTCAGGCAATGTAGAAAGGAAAAAAAAGGACCTTGAGATGCATTGTAACCTTTTCGTGATAATAAATAATGTATCAGTACATTCTGTGAATGTTAATTATATTCATATCTGGAACAGTTTGCATGCAAAGCGCTTAATTCCCTTTCAATTATTAGGCAAAGGAGCCAAACAGAAAAGGTCAATTAACTGGGTGTGGCCAAGAATCATTAGGGATCTCTCAAACCTAAGGAAGATCTGAGCCTGGCTGGACATAGACCCATTGACAGTTAGAGTCCCTATTACATAGGACACAGGACTGCCAATGACGTCCTGGGTCATCGAGTCCAGTGCACTGCTATCCTAGGCAACCCTGTCATATAATCCTGTTAAAAAAATTCATTGAGCTCCATCTTAAAACTAGTATGAAATTGTTTGCCCTTCCTACTCCTACTGGGAGGCTGTTCCAGAACCTCACTCCTCTGATTTCCAGGCTAAATTTATTCATGGCCAGTTTATACCCATTTGTTCTTGTGCCAACATTGTCCTCTAGCTTAAATAGTTCTTCTCCTTCCCTAGTATTTACCCCCCTGGTCAATCATGTCCCCTCTCAGCCTGCCCTTTGCTAGGCTAAACAAGCCAACCTCTTTGAGTCTCCTCATGTCAGATAGGTTCTCCATTTCCCTGATCATCCTAGTTGCCATTCTCTGCATCAGTTCCCATTTGAATTCACCTTTCTTGAACATGGGTGACCGGAATTGTGCACTGTATTCCATATAACATACAGGAATGTTTTCTAATAGGTGTTATCACCACAACAGATGTCTGTTGGTATTGCTCCTGCCTCCAAGAATTTGGCTTGTGTTAATGCTGAGGCTAGAGTGCAGATCTAGGCTTTGTGGACTGCTGAACTGCTGGACAGAGCTCCACAAGGACAGGGTCCCTTCCACAAGGACCCCTTCTTGAAATGTCCCATATTCCAGGGGTCTGGAGCTGAAAATGTCCCCAAAACTGTGCCCTGGTTTCCAGCACTCCTTTTGCTAGCCCCAGCCAGACTCAGGAAGCTCAGAGGCATAAAAAATAAGCAAAACAATAACAATTGGGGCGGGGGGAAAGTAATCTGAACATTTGCAGTCCTCATTGGATTTTATTCAGCGTTTTGAGGGAAGGTTCTCGTGCTGAGGCTGGTTTTCATTTCAGTTGCATTAACTTCCCCATTCACAGTGATGAGCACTAAAATTATGTCGCAAACACAGGACATTACTCTCTTAGGTGACAGTGATGGGATTGTTGTGGGAGAAACAGAGCCCTGAATCTGGATCTTGTCTCACCAGAAACTTCTTGCTTCACCTTTAACAAAGCTGACCCTATTGTCCCAACATGCAGGGGAGCTAAGGAGCATGAGATAATGGCCAGATTTCTCTACATGGTCTCTGCACAACTGGTATCCACTACATTGCACCGTAATGCAAGTTGAGATGCTCTGCATACAAGACACTGACATTAACTGAGCCAGTCTGGCACATCCTCCTGGATCACTGACTCTATGGTTCAGGAATGCTCTCTTGCATTGTATCGGAAATCCTTTCGTCTGTGAACATTTGAAGTAACTGACAGTGCTTCTCACAGGAATCTGAGGAATACAAAAGTTATTCCACCCACCCACAATGAAAAAGGCAATGCACAAACATGTGTATTTACTGGATAAGAAAGTGATTGGAAAACAGAAGCATTCTTGCATGGACAGAATGAGTCTTCTAACTATGTACCACCCACTCCTATAATCAACAGTGCATCAAAAGCAGGGACTCTTCAATGCAAGGCAAAAATAGCTCCTATTTATCAACACAGGGTTGTCGATAGCTGCACTAGTCATGTATCTTTGGGGGAGGTGGACATGGGGACAAGAGCAGCTTTGCGCTCCATTCAACTGCTTAACAGTAATTGCCAAGGTTTCACTTAGTATCTTTGCAGCTCTATCCTCTAACCCTAATTAAAGTTTAAATTCAGATTCCAGGCTGAATTCATCATCTCCTTATGATTCCATTCCATAGAAATGGGCAGTTAGATAACACAGTTGAATGGCCAGAACCTCCGGACTGGTCCTTTTGTGCCCAGAGCTCACTGGAAACAGCTTGGCTGTGAGGTGGCTTTAAACTACCTCAATGTCCCACACAACTTGCGGGCACTAACTGGGTCCTGAGACACAACTAAGAGCAACCTCAGAGCTACTATAATTTGGGTCAGCTAGCAATGGCTGCTGGGATTGACTGGGTGTAGCAGCTCCTGGCCATTCTCACTTTCCCCCCTCACACATCCCCCAACCGAGGGGGAATCCTCAGGCAGTTAGTTAACCCAGCTTTCAGATAACCCACTGCAAAACTTGTCAGGTTCTCCAATTCAGACCTTCTGGGATGAGGAAAAGTGGTTGAGAACTTTGCTTCTCTAGCACAATCCATTCTAAGGATAAAGCTTGTCTGTGCAGGAGACAGAAATTTCTTGGGGGCCAGCCTAAGACTGGGGAATGAACTCCTAGAGGAACTAAGGACTATCACAGACCTCACCATCTTCCACTCTGAGTTCAGGTGCATTTCTTTGAACTTGCCTTCTAACATAAGTATCTAGCAATGTGCATGTCTCTGTGTGTGTGTTTATACATGTATATTATTTGAAAAAATCCCAAACAAAACATTTCACACATTGCTCCCCCTTTAAGAGAGGAGGAGAGAACAAACATGTGACAAATGTTAGTCAGTGTTTCTTAATGCGCAGTGGAAAGCACTCAGATACTGCACTGACAAGCATGCTATTAGAACCTGTCTAAAACAGAACCAAATTAAATACAGATCTGGTTCCAAAACCAGATTTTATAAATCACCGCTTACTTTACAGGGACTCAGTTGAAGCCCTGGATCTAAGCACTCTCAAACAACAGGTGTCTGAAATGCAGATTTGGGTATAACATTTGAACCATTCTCTGGTTCTATATTTTCTACCAATCAACGTTAGAAAAGCCTGTCTGGTATATTAAAAACTCTCTCTTTCTACTATTCACCCTTAATCTAGAAAAATTTGTGACTAAGAGCAGCTATGTCTCTGAAAGAGGCATGCAGATTCACAGAGATCTTTGGCTTGTCCAAGGCAGTGGTTCTCAACCAGTGGTCCAGGGCCCACTGGGGGGCTGCGAGCAGGTTTCAGGGGGTCCACCAAGCAAGGCTGGCATTAGACCTGCTGGGGCCCAGGGCAGAAAGCCAAAGCTCCAACACCTGGGGCTGAAGTCTGAGCAACTTAGCTTCATGGCCCCCTGTGGTTGCTGCCCCCTAACACTGGCCCTGCTTTTATATGCAGAAAAACAGTTGTTATGGCACAGGTGGGCCATGGAGTTTGTATAGCATGTTGGCAGTGGGGAGGGGGCGCAGAATGAAGAAGTTTGAGAATCCCTGGTCTAAGGTGTCAGTCTAGAGGTAATGCACTGTATCATGTATGTTATAATTCATGCACTAGCATGTTTAACATTGCCTGCAGCGTACATTTATTAGGATTTATACAAATTCTAAATAGATTCTACGCAAATGATCGGGGCACTCGAGAAATATATCACAGATAGTGCCTCAATATAACTGAAGTTGCAGCAGTACAAATCGATACAACCCACCACCTGCAAGCTATTTTAAAAGCTCCAGCCCCAGTAATTTAATTCAGATACACCCTAAATCTTTGGCTTGTTTGCTTTGTGGGAATCTGATGCACATTGTCAAGGAGCCTTCCCTTGATCTCTGAAAAAAGCAGCACTTTGGCATTAGTGACGGGTGTGTGTGCATCAACACTAATGGCTGGCAGTGTGTCTGTTTCCCTCCACTTCTGATCCTCTCTGAATGGCAACTAAGAGAATTCAGGGTCCCAAAGAGCAGACACCGTTTCATTTCTCCCAATATGTGATCAGAATTCTCCACCTCTGCAGCCGATTCTTTTTTGCTGCTGTTGTTCTCCTCCTTATTCTTTGGGAAAAGACACAATAAATCTCAGGCCCTGGTCTCGAAAGCAAGTGCACTTTTAAATCTCACATGTTTATTCTTCTCAAATGTTTCCTTGTTCAGACCGCCTCAGCATCCGTGCCCATTTCAACCCATTACCTGCTAACTCCAATACGGAGCTGGATTTTCTAAGGTTTCTAATTGGTTAATTTAGAGCAGTATGTCTCCCACTCCTCTCCTACAGCTGCCCTGTACCTCTCTGGGGTCAGTGATCTGAGCTAGACTGTAGAGAAATGGATAGTCAAACCCACAGTGTCTGGCACTTGTGTAACTCTGGGGACATACACAGGTTCCAAGGGCTGTAATTGCTTGGTGGCAGAGGGAAATGGAGCTGAGTGCAAAGGAAGATCCACTTTTCTTTCTCTGGGGAAAAGAAACTTTGCTATTTTTCCTATTTATCCTGAGGCTTGTTTGGCCATGGAGACAACTACAATGGTTGGAGGTACTGCTCATGCTGTGCCCTGGCCATGAGAGGCATCTGACTTGCACACAATGGTATCAACCACAAGCCATACGGACGTGGTGTACAGTCAAGGCTGCAAAGGAGCCAGGCCTCCACATCCAATTGCAAACAGCTGGCTCGGACACTAAGTCTTCCTTCACCAATGAATATAGTCTTAAGCTTGGATGGGCTCTTTGCATTTCTGAACACCACCTTGATCCATGGTGGTCCCTCAGGGGGTGGGATTCACCCTTGCGCAGAGGACAGGGCCTACCCACCACTGTTTTCAAATCTTTAAAAGAATGACATTGCACAAGCCTGCCAGATTTTGTGGGGAGGCAGAAATGATTTATGGAGGCTGCTGCAGTTCTCCAAAGCCACAGGGAACGTCTTAAAGGAGTTTAAGGAGACATCTCACCTCACCTCAGTCCCTGGAAAAATCATGGAGCAGGTCCTCAAGGAATCAATTCTGAAGCACTTAGCGGAGAGCAAAGTGATCAGGAACAGCCAGCATGGATTCTCCAAGGGCAAGCCATGCCTGACTAATCTAATTGCCTTCTATGACGAGATAACTGGCCTTGTGGATGAAGGGAAAGCAGTGGACGTGTTGTTCCTTGACTTTAGCAAAGCTTTTGACATGGTCTCCCACAGTATTCTTGCCAACAAGTTAAAGAAGTATGGGCTGGATGAATGGACTATAAGGTGGATAGAAAGCTGGCTAGATTGTCGGGCTCAACGGGTAGTGATCAATGGCTCCATGTCTAGTTGGCAGCTGGTATCAAGTGGAGTGCCCCAAGGGTCGGTCCTGGGGCCAGTTTTCTTCAATATCTTCATAAATGATCTGGAGGATGGTGTGGATTGCACCCTCAGCAAGTTTGCAGATGACACTAAACTGGGAGGAGAGGTAAATACGCTGGAGGGCAGGGATAGGATACAGAGGGACCTAGACAAATTGGAGGATTGGGCCAAAAGAAATCTGAAGTTCAACAAGGACATGTGCAGAGTCCTGCACTTAGGATGGAAGAATCCAATGCACCGCTACAGACTAGGGACCGAATGGCTCGGCAGCAGTTTGGCAGAAAAGGACCCAGGGGTTACAGTGGACGAGAAGCTGGATATGAGTCAACAGTGTGCCCTTGGTTGCCAAGAAGGCCAATGTCATTTTGGGATGTATAAGTAGGGGCATTGCAGGAGATCGAGGGACGTGATCGTTCCCCTCTATTCGACACTGGTGAGGCCTCATTTGGAGTACTGTGTCCAGTTTGGGGCCCCACACTACAAGGAGGATGTGGAAAAATTGGAAAGAGTCCAGCGGAGGGCAACAAAAATGATTAGGGGACTGGAACACATGAGTTATGAGGAAAGGCTGAGGGAACTGGGGATGTTTAGTCTATGGAAGAGAAAATGAGGAGGGATTTGATAGCTGCTTTCAACTACCTGAAAGGGGGTTCCAAAGAGGATGGCTCTAGACTGTTCTCAGTGGTAGAAGAGGACAGAACAAGGAGTAATGGTCTCAAGTTGCAGTGGGGGAGGTTTAGGTTGGATATTAGGAAAAACTTTTTCACTAGGAGGGTGGTGAAACACTGGAATGCGTTACCTAGGGAGGTGGTGGAATCTCCTTCCTTAGAAGTTTTTAAGGTCAGGTTTGACAAAGCCCTGGCTGGGATGATTTAATTGGGGATCAGTCCTGCTATGAGCATGGGGTTGGACTAGATGACCTCCTGAGGTCCCTTCCAACCCTGATATTCTACGATTCTATGATCTTCAAAAGCACCTGCTCCTCCAACAACTCCTCCTTTGTTTTGAAACCCATCATAATGTACCAAAAATGCAGCATGAAGAGGGACGTCTCGGCTGGAGGAGCAGCGCCCTCAATGTTTTAGACCTTTTGTGGGGAAGAGGAATGCTAAAGGAGATGATGATATATGATATCACACCACTCATGGAAGAATATGAATGGTGGTGCATTTCCCACCGTCCATTTTGGATGATATAACAACTTTCTGGCAATGGTATAAGTAACACCAGTATCAGAAGCTGACATTTTAAACGGGGAGGCTTGGTTACCCAAAGCAACTCGAAGGTGGATCAGTGTAGCACACCTATCTGCAGCATTATGCAGCTCTTAGGGGGCTTTCATATTATGAGATGATTCGAGGTGGAACAATGGATCTTTATGCTCCCACTTACAATTGCCCCCTGGCGGTTTATACCTTTGGCATTTCCCTTCCTATCAGGCCTCTGTATGCTTCAGCTATTTCTAAAAAGAGATTGGGCAGAGTCATGAAGATTGGATTCAGATTTGCACTCCTCCAGCTTTTAATGTTAAGACAAACACTACTCCTAAGGCACCATATTTATATTTGGAGCCATTTATTCCTTGTTGCCTTATTTTTTCCTCTTTTAAAGTCTCAGTTGTCTTTAATTAATCTCTTTCTGGGCTCCCACGCTGATGAGATGTGGCCTGGGGAGAGCACTGTGTGTACATGTGTCTATCCCAAGTCCTTATTGCTCTCCTCAGAAGTCTCTTTGCTTGGGGCTGAGCTTTCATTTAGACTTCTTTTCAGGTGAGAACAAGAATGGAAACAAAAGGTGGTAATCAAGTATGAGTGCAACGGGGAAAGCTGCTAGGCTTATGCTGTGTGGAATAAGATTATCAATGCACTGAGCACTAAGAGTCCTGGGCTTACAGTATTTTGAAAATGACACGTTACAAATCCGGTGTTAGTTTTTTCTCTCTGGTTCTGGAATACGTTCAACCGCCAGTGCAGAGCTGAAGATTAAAAGCAAAATGGCAGTTGGTTGAAGAGTTGACCTGAACCAAGGTCACCAAACAGTGTCAGAGCCAGGAACACAATTTAGAGCCCCTGGCTCCCAGTCCAATGCCCTAACTGCCAGGCCACGCTACTTCCCATTCCTTTAACAGTCAAGTTTAATTCATAAAAAGACACTGATGTTCACTTCATTCAAGAAAAATTGAATATTCAGATCCTTTGTAGCCAAACACCAATAGAAGCCCTGGTCATTAAGACACTGCGATCCTTGTGATAATATCAGAGTTTTTTTCAAAATAATTCTGGAGCTCTGACCTCTTTATCTTTTTCCCCTAAGTAACTGCACATTGAATCAAATTACTCTCACTCCTACTAAACAAACTGCCTTTTTAGCCTGGCGTGTAGTTTTATGAAAAGGACAAAGAACAAATTTCAATTTAGCATATGAAAGATCTGAACATTGCACGGACATGACAAAAAGCTTTGGGGAACTGAAATCCTTTGTTCTTTGTCTCTAACATGTTGTCATTGTGATAGTCAGTGCAATTATTGCCTTTTCTTGCCATTGATGAGTGCCCAGGAGACATTCTTAATTGGATATTTTGCTCCTTTTTTTTATTTCAAAAGCTTGATTAAACTTTTGAAAACTTTTCTTCTTAAAGCAAAATATTGTATGTTTTCTAAGCCCTACCTAAGGGACTGTCTTTTTGGTTTGTGTTTATACAGCATCTGGCACAATAGAGACGTAGGCACTACCCAATACAAACAACACTAATCTCATAAAGCATCTGAGATATTTTCTCTCTCATCCAGGAGTCAAAATGACCAGAAAGTCTTTATCAGACCTAGGCAAAAAATATAAATAAGCGTTCTGCACTTAGGGCCTGCTCCAAAAGCCATTCAAGTCAATGACACTGATCAGACCCATAATGTAAAACCAACCAAGTGTGACTGGTGGGCTGATTTTCACAAAAGAAGAGCATACAGATGTAAATTATTTCTGGCTGGGGCAAGTTCATCAAGGTTTCCTATCATTGCTGTTTCTATTCGCCAGCAGAAAAGGGAAATGGTGCAAAACACATCCCTGCAAAATGAGGATGAACAGATTTAATTTTACATTGGACCTTTTTGCACCTGATGCTAAAAAGATTCTCACCAAGCCAAAACAAGATAATTTTTCAGCTCCTCCACTGCATAGCAGGTCATCATCATAAGACCAGAACAGTTAGCAGTAGAAAAGACCTATTAGTTCATCTTGTATCTTCTTTCTAGTGCATCATTGTTCCCTATAGCATATGTGGCTGTTTGCTTCATTTTGCATTCTGCACACACCCAAAACTAACATTAACATGAGTTACAGTTGAAGTGAGCTGTAGCTCATGAAAGCTTATGCTCTAATGAATTTGTTAGTCTCTAAGGTGCCACAAGTCCTCCT
Organism: Natator depressus; assembly: GCF_965152275.1. NCBI lineage: Eukaryota > Metazoa > Chordata > Testudines > Cheloniidae > Natator > Natator depressus. The sequence goes on along the minus strand of NC_134246.1, from coordinate 5,431,304 downwards.
TTTCTTTTTAGTTCTCAGTGTGTATGGATATAGGGTGAGATTGCACTGGTGTGCTTGTAAACTTAGATCTGAAGCTGACAGGTTACTCAGTGGGTAACTTGATGAAGATTTCCAAATACGAGCATGAAGAGAATTTGCAGCAATCAAGAACTGTCTCATTCTCTATCTTCTACTGTTTCTGCCCTGTTCTACTTCAGCTAAATAACCCTCTGCTCCTGCAACTAAGCAGACTTCAGCTGCTCTGATGAAGCTCTAGGTTAGCATGCCTGCTGCAGGTTTTGAGGCACAGGGGGGCGGTGTTACTTTTCAGAGTTTATGGCCAACTCAATGGCATTTGTATTTTCCTCCTAAAGAGCGATTAAAAGAGGTTTGTTGAAAACAGGATCAATTAGGATTAAAATAAATAGGCTATAAAATATACCTTAAAAAACTACCTTGCTTGTGGAAAGCTGCTTTGCAGATATAAAAGCCCAGCTTCCCTGAGACCTCTTCATCTAATGCAAGGATCAGAGAGCTAAGTGGGTGCAGCTGTGTTAATTGCCAGTTTCCACTGGAGTCAGTTATAGTGATTAGATCTATTAACCTTTACAGTATTTGTGGCCCAGGCTCTTTCGGGAGACCCAGGGCCAGCGGTCAGCACAGGACCAGAAGAGCGGAAAGAGGCAAGGTGGCTTTATGACAGATTTGCAGTGTCCTAATCTTGGGGACAGTGCAATTTGGAGCAGCTGTCCCAGCACTTCTGTACACCGTCCCTATTGGCTAATGGTCCCAAGTGCGTGTTCTGGTGATCCCAGTTAGCTGTAGCTTACCCTTTTTCCAGCACAGCTGTCTACATCAGGATCCGGGGGGGTGGTGGCTTAGTGCTATGTCAACTCTGCACTACGCAGAGAGTCTCCTTATGCAAGGGAAATCCCCCAGTAGTTGGTTAAACTGGCTTCACAGATGCCTTCCATCACTGATTTGTAGGAGGGAATAAAGGGCCTATATTTTTAGAAGAATAATCGTATTTGTATCTCCTTTAGCATCTCCCTTCAAAGCACATCGATGAATCAAACCTTACAATCTCCCTCAGATGTATCATGATCCCCTTTTATAACTGGAGAAACTGAGGCACGGAGCAGTCAGTGACTTGCTCAAGGTCATATAGGAAGTATCTGGTGAATCAGAACTAGGCTGTGCTTTAACCACTATGCCATTCTTCCTCGCCCCTTTGCATCACATGTGTTCCCTGCAAAGGCGTGACAGTGAAGCACTGAGAAGTTAGGAAGTGACACAGTTAAGGCTGCCTCTGGAACCTTAACTCTGCTGTGTGCATAACATGATCACGTACTGGTTTTCCCACAGAACCCTGCCTCACATATGGGCTGAATGGAGCTGAGCGGACAGGGCAGCTGTTCTGTTTCTTTGCATCTTCATCGCTCGCTAGCTGGCCCTCTGCCTCATTGTACTACGCACAATCCAAACACACTGCGAATAAGGATTTATTTTTCTCTTCTTTTGTAAACCTTCCCTGCAGCGAATGGATGTGTGTCCACGGGAGGGCAAAAGGATTACCAACCTCATCTGGTGATGAGGATACTGAGATACAGAAAAATTAGGGGACTTGCCCAGTGGCTGAATAGGAAGGCGGTGGCCCAGGCATGACAAGTGCTGTAGCCACACCACCATCCTTCCTCTTCCATGTACCCCAGCCTCATTGACTAGAGGCCATAGAGTTCCTCTATGCAGGGGAAAGTAGTGCTCACCTAGTCTGACCTCCTGCACGTTCCAGGCCACCGAGCCTCGCCCACCCACTCCTGTATGATGTGCCTCAACTTCCCCATCTGTCATCTTTCCTTTCTCCCACGCTTTGTCTGTCTGATCTGTTCAGATGGTCAGCTGTTTGAGGCAGAGACCACCTCTTACTATGTCTGTCTGTACAGCGCCTAGCAGATGGGGGCCCTGATAGCAGCTGGAGCTTCTAGGCACTGCTGCAACACACATAATTAATAATAATAGAATTATCTATTCCCCCTATTTCTGCCCCCCACCACCGCATCCATTTCTGCTTGGATCTTCTTCAAAGTGCTCCTAGCTTTACTCATGTCCAAAGTAGTGTGTGATTTCAAGAGGAAACAGAAGTGTGACAGGTGAAAAAACACCACCAGTGTAAAGGAGCAGAGGTTACATCAATTTGTGGATGCTCATTTGTGTTCCTATATTATTAATTTCTCTCTCGAGTGCCCTGTCCTTGCCTCACAGGCAAACAGGCAGTTCAGTTTATTGGGGGCCCATTTATTTAAGCTATTATTGCCTTCATTTCCCTGTGGTGCCCTCTTAGCTATATTTTGGGACCTTGGTTTCCTTGACGAACCATAGAATCATAGAATATCAGGGTTGGAAGGGACCTCAGGTGCTCAGCTAGTCCAACCTCCTGCTCAAAGCAGGACCAATCCCCAACTAAATCATCCCAGCCAGGGCTTTGTCAAGCCTGACCTTAAAAATATCTAAGGAAGGAGATTCCACCACCTCCCTAGGTAACGCATTCCAGTATTTCACCACCCTCCTAGTGAAAAAGTTTTTCCTAATATCCAAATCTCCCAACTACTGGGAGATTTCCCTTGCATAAGGAGACTCTCTGGGTAGTTTTTCTTAATATTTAGATCCATCCTCTTTGGAACCCCCTTTCAGGTAGTTGAAAGCAGCTATCAAATCCCCCTCATTCTTCTCTTCTGCAGACTAAACAATCCCAGTTCCCTCAGTGGAGGCAGAAAGTGTACTCAGTATTATTAAGGTTAACAACCCACTCATGTACAAGATGAGATACATTATTAAGGCTCATCCTTTGTATGGTTTACTTTTGCTGAGCATCAGCTGCGTGGATTAGGCTTTTCTTTGCTCTCCCAAGTGGTGTGACTGGCTGCAACCAGCTCTGTTGTCTTTTGGTAATCCGCACTTTGAGAGTTATTTCCTGTACTCGGGCCTGATTGTAAAAGGCAGTTTGTTGATTTAAAATGAAAAACATTTTTAATGAGACAGGCAGGTGAGGTGAAGTGAAATCTCTTATTGGACCAACTTCTGCTGAGGAAGGAGACCGAGTGTTCTAGCTACTCAGAGCTCTTCTTCAGGTCTAGGAAAGGTGCTCCCAGCAACCAAGCATTTTTAATAGCACTGAGGAGAGCCTGGTGGACAAAGCAATACACACGGAAGACAAAGGAAGGAATTAAGTCTTCTTTCTTTTTTTTCTGGAGACACTGAGAGAAAGAATCCAGGGAAGGAAAGAGAAAAAGGGCCAGACTTCATTTAAGGCCAGAAGGGATGGCCAGCTCATAGTCTGACCTCCTGTGTGTATCACAGGCCACCAGCATCCCCCAGCACCTGCACGCTAAGCCCAACAACCAAAATGTTACAGCCCACAGGAGACTAGATATGTGCCACAGGCAGAGAACAGGAGGGACCGAGGTGCACCACCGCCCCAGGCTGCTGCAAGGACAAGGAACTCATTAAGTGAGATATACCCAGCTGATCCAGGCAAGCAGCTCATGCCCCAAACTGCAGAAGAAGGCCAAAAAAAAAAAAACAAAAACAAACAAGGTCACTGCCAGACTGATCTGGGGCTACCCAGTGGAGCTATGCAGATTTACAGCAGCTAAGGATCTGGCCTAAAAAGTTTAACAGGAGTAGAGGCCACAGGCCATATTTATCCCCACTGCTCCGGCAGCGACTCAGCAAAGTTCCACAAGGGATGTATTTGACCCCATCACTTTAAATGCAAGAGATTTTAAATGCAACTCTCCAATACTGGCCCAGATCTCTGTCTGCAGAGGGGTTTCAGGCTGTAGCTATTTTGTGCTTTGTTGATTGGAGAGACTGCATTTAAAACGTTTTAAGCAGCTTCACAAGTTCATTCTGATCATCTTGACTAGAATTGGGGAAACTATTTGCAGTGAACGATTAATCCAACAAATTCAGCCCTTTTTCTGTGTGTGAGTTGGCCTGGAGTCAGCTGTGATTTTTGGTGTATTTCTGTGTGTTTCCTAATCGATTGAATACTTTGTGCTGCCATGTTTCAGCCCGTGGCCTATTTGCTTTGACTATGCTTTCAGCTCTCTTCTAGTTGGTATCTGTAATGAGTGCTTAGTCTCATATTGCTTTTCCTCTCGGATTTGCTGAAAATTTATAACCAGGAAAGGATCACTTCTGGCCTGATCCTCAATAGTCAACCCTTATGTTTGCACGAGAATGCTCTTGCTCATACGTGAATATAAGAACAGGCATTCCCCTACGTTCAGGTAACCACAAACTCATTCACAGGAATGTTCCTGGAAAAGTATCTGTACTAGGGCATTACTCCAGGGCTCAGGAACAGAGCTGGTTGGGAATTTTTTTCACTAAATGGCCTTTCATTGGAAAATGCCGATATGTCAAAACGGAAACTTTTTGCCGGAACGTATCAGTTTCGACAAAACTTTTGAACTCACCGTCAAGTCCCTGCTGTGCATGAGGCAGGTTTTCAGAACAGAGACTTTAAGCTGAGTGTCCTCCATGCCAGGTGAGTGCTCTACCCAGTGGGTTATTGGATATTCTAGGCAGGTGTCTCTCAATCTCTCATTTTGGAGGTGTTCCACTTTGTATCAATAATCAAGTATGCGTTGGGCCAAAGAGAGAGAGGAATGGTTCTATAGCCTAGTTAAGGCACTCATCTGGGACATAGGAGTCCTTGAACCTGGGTCTCTCACTTCCATGTGAGTGCTCTAAGCATTGGTCTATTGACTATTTGGGGGCGGGTCTCTCTTTCTGGTATTTTGTGAAAACTTTCTAGAGGTTTCATCCCAGTGTGGAATGGGGAAAAAACTATTGAAAGCTCAACCGTTTTCCCAGGACAGGATAGCCATTTCCCACCCAGCAGCACTCAGGGGACCTGGATTCAAGTCCCTGCTCCACTGAAGACTTCCCAGGCGGCCTTGGGCAAGTTACTTAGTCTCTCTGCCCCTCAATTCTCTGTCCATAAAATAGAGATCATAGCACTGGCCTCCCTCACAGGGGTGTTGTGAGGATAAATACCGTAAAGACTGTGAAGTGCTCAGGCCCAGTTCCTCAAAGGTATTTAGGCACTTACCTCCCCTTGAAATCAATAGGACCTGAAAAATCAATGGGAGTTAAGTGTCTACATACTTTGAGGATCTGGGCCTTAGAAACTACAGTAGTGGGGCCCATAAAAGTACCTAAGAGCGAGGGATAGAAAAGGGGTGTGTACGATGAGGAATTCCTCCTGAAAATATTCCACACATCTCTTCTTTACTGAAGTTGTTTTTTAAGAGTACATGATTTTCAGCCGCACCCGAGTATATTGGGAACCCAACCGCTGAGATGGGCTTCATGAAAGATATTGATAGTACAAGAGATTCCTCAAATCCCTTTTAATAACCTCTCTGCATGAAAAGAAATCAAGAGACGGGTCTAGACAGCTGCTGCCAAGGGAGCATGCTTCTTCCGCTGTGCAGGCAATGGTGCAATGATAGACATGATGGAATGTTACAATCCAGCCCCCAGAGAAGTGAAGCTTTTTCAGCGGAACTGTGTGCAAAGCACTCCCCTGGAGTTCCCCAGCACTGGATTTTGTCTGCAGTATTTTCCTGACATATGTGTTTTAGCTACCTAAATGTCTACTTGTTTTCATCAGTGGAAAACAAACAAACAATCAAAACCCTGTAGCCACAATCCCAGCAGACTTCGTTAGATCCAGAATTCATCAGAAGTGTATCGTGCCCCATTAGAGCTCATTCCCAAAGGTCGGGGTATTACATGGCCACTGGTGAGGGGTGTAGAATGACACCAATAAATCTCAGTTAAGACTGGTCAGCCCTTCATCAAGACAACGGATGAGAAAAAGTGTGTTTAGTCAATTTCTCTGCCTAGAAATATACTACAAAATATTATTTATTCATATTTATATTACAGAATCACCTAAAGGACCCAACTGAGATCAAGATCTCATCGCACTAGGCACTGTACAAATGTAGAGACAATCCCTGCTCAAAACAGCTTAAAATCTGAAAGAGAAGGGAGACAAAGAGTAGAAGGGGAAACCGAGGCACACAGAGGTGAAGTGATTTACCAAGGTCGCACAATGGCCACTCAACCAGGCTTCCTTTCCATGTAGTCTCACAACTGTTGACTCTTAGGTGCCCCTGTGATCTCAGAAGGGGTGACTTGCAGATGATAGGCATTGCTGTGATTGTTAGCTTTTGATTATCCTAAACCAGGATTTCTCAAACTTCCCCATACTACAGGAATGTACTTAGTATGTGGGAGCTGACTATTGGTCTATCAAGTCCAGTATTCAACCTGTCTTGGCAATACATACAAGCTTCAGACAGAGGTGAAAATCCCCATAATGCATCTGGCCAATTGTACAATTCTCTTCAAGAAACCATCCTACTTGAGCCCTACCTTTGTCAGCTGATGCCCTGGATGATGGATAGGGACTGCCCTTACCTTAGCTTGCATCCAGTGGGATTTTACAATCCAGAGCCTGAGGTACAAACTATTACACAATGGTGTTGTGGGAGGACGTCATCCAGGAAATGAATGACAAAGAAGAATGGTGTAACAGTATCATCATGACAGCTGGGTAAGTCTTCTTCTCTGCTGGGTCATTTCTGCTGGTGATTCAGTATCATCAAATACTGCAGAATGGGTAAATATGGGCCCACGGTCACACTCCTGCAACTCCAGTAAACTAAACTGCAAACTCATTCAGATCCATCCCACCTACTGAAGTCAATGTTCTGATACAGATGCAACTTAGGTCAAAATCTGGGTGAGTATATTCAATATTTGGGAGACAGATTTTCAACACAGCTCAGCACCCGGTGTGCTCCAGGCGAGGATTCTCCATTGTTCTCAATGGAAGCTGTCCGCTTTGAGCGTTTTTTAAAACATAGCTAGTATATTTAGGTGCATAAATGGGAGCTGAGCTCTTTTGAAAGCTGACCATTTAGTCACAATTTAGTAGGCTACTATGCTCTTATGAGCTTGCTATTACTGGATGAATTTCTTGGGCCGGTGTTATGCAGGAGGTCAAATTAGAGCATAATAATTCTGTCCAGGCTTAAAACCTGTGAATCTAAGCATTTTGCAGGGTTTAGGATAAAAGGATCGAGCAAGAAGGAAAGAAAAATTCCACCCCAGAGGTTTTCCTATGGGATTGCTTGAAACTCTTGAAAAGCTGAGTTTCTCCCTTGGAAAGCCAGCCACAGAGCTTTTCATTATACTTTGTTTTTACCTGCCAGGGTGAGAACAGAAAAGGTTTGCTTCTCTATAATATAAAGTGCTGCAGAGCCACTGGAGTGTTGACAAAACCTCTCCCTTTTCGTTGTATTTGAGGCACCATATTTTAACACTGTTAAAAATGTGAATGTTTTTAATTCCTCTCTCTGCCCAGCTCTGGCTGCTGTTCACGTTGCTGGATGTGCTGTGCCCACCAAACATCCATCACTGAAAATTAGCTCTTCTGCTTGCCGTCTGGGCCAGGTTTTAAGGAGAGCAACACAAGTTTCTGGTGACTTCTAACTACAGGGCACAAATAGAATATCAGCCCATGATAGTAAAAGAGTACCTGTTGCTATACGTACACTTTCCCCTTATCTGCTTAGGATTAGTACAATTGTCTCTGAACTGGGACTCAAAATGCATGAGTCTGTCAGCCCTACTGTATATTTAGAAATTTTGTTCAGTGTTTTTACAGCGCCTAACAAAGTGCAGTCCTGGTCCATAATTAGGGCTCCTGTAATACAAATAATAAATACAAATAATAATAGAGAATTTTTGAACACATTCAGCTCTCTTATAGGCTCTCATTTCTAGGAGCTACCAGTTGTCTCATCAGCATGACAGATGGCTTTCTCCACGCAGATATTTTGCAGACCAAAACCATGTTACTCATATTGTCAAACAACCTTTAGGTTATGCCTGCATCTGTAATTTTCACTCCACGTATCTGAAGAAGTGGGTTTTTTACTCACAAAAGCTTATGCTCAAATAAATCTGTTGGTCTTTAAAGTGCCACCAGACTCCTCATTGTTTTTGTGGATACAGACTAACACGGCTACCCCTCTGATACTTGACAACCTTTAGGAGTAGCAGTCAATGATGATCCTGGAAGTATTTCATAGACGAGTTAGAGTTATCAGAATTCAACACTTCTTCTTGCAGATTGTCACATGTCCCCAAGGAAACAGGTATGTCAACAGGATAAAAAGAGCAATAGTTACTGAGTTAGAGAGACAGTTTAAAACAATGAATTAGAGACAAAATAAATGACCATTGACTTAACCTCAGATCTACAAATGATCTTGTTCGGGAGTATTGATTAATACAAAGGATGAGGGTTGTTCTAAAGTCTACCCGAGAAAATGTGTAAGTCACAGTTGCCATCAATTAATAATGACACAATTGCCTGCATTAAAATGCTTTACAGCATGGATTTAACAGGGATTTAATGTTTATTTCCATGACCCTTGGTTGTGTCTCTTGCAGACCCATTTCTGTACGTCTAAAACTTTACCCTACACTTTGACTCAAGAGAGAAGATAGTTTGCCAAATGCATCTCATGGAAGTTTGGGCATAATTTTTTAATGCATTCTTTAGTTCCAATCTGTAGAGCCCTGAAAATCTAAGGCTATATAGGCAAGATGCAGATGTGGTTATCCGCGGCCCATGTCTGCAGATCGTGGATGAATGCAGATCCAAATTTTGTATCTAGAGCCCTGCAAATCTGCAGATACCCACTTATATCCGCAGATATCTGTGGACCATGTTTGCAGATTGTGGATCGGATGCAGATACAAATTTTGTACCCATGCAAGGTTCTACCAATCTGTAACAGGAGGATGTCTTAACTTCAAATTCATCCTCACACGTCTTTGATGCTAGCACTGCTCACTTCACCAGTGCACATCTCTCACACAGGGCCTAATTCTGATCTTTGAGCAGTTTAAGCCAAGAGTAATCTACTGAGATCAGGGGAGTTACACCATTGTGAAACCAGTCTACTGGATATCAGAATCAGGCCACAGATGCCACTTGCACTTTCAGCACCACAGACAGAGGCTAATAGTAGCATATAAGAGCCCGCTAGTTTGTAGGGCCTCAACCCAGTCTCCAGCTGTTAATATACTGCACGTGCATCAGCATTGCTCACAGCAGAAAGTTTCTAGCACTTGTGTGTGCAAGTGACAGAATTTTCATGCACAAAATCTATTTATCCAAATGTATTGGCACACATAAACAATCTATCACTTGCACGAACGAGTGAGAGGGCACAAAAAAGCAGACACACAAGTATGTTCATTTGTAAAGCTGTAGGCACAGGAGTAATGGCCCAAGTTTGAAAATCAGCCTTTTTAAAACTAAAGGATGGATGTTTAGAAAGATGTGCAGTGTGCCCCAAACTGCACGTGCAAAAATGCCCAGCTGTCTAGGCATGCTCAAAATTACAGCATGATTATATGTGCAATTCTAAGCATGTCACTTAGGACAGTTTGCAGTAATCAAAAAGACCCTGGTTGAACACTTTCACACACACACACACACACACACACCCCTGTAAGTGTGTTTCAAAGGATGATTATACTTGAATTAAATAGTTTTAAAAATTAGACCTTTTTGCCTTATTCAGGTAGGGTGGATAGAATTGCATTTTGTTATTGGTAACACAGCTTGCTTTATATTGATTGTCTCAGGGACATGCTAAGCAAGCCTGTCTGACCATCAATTAATGAAAAAGGCATCTTAACCACCTATAATTATACCCCCCTTGTGCACGTGTTCAGATTACAAGGGATGACAGAGGGAAGGTTGAAACAGCTGGCTTCAAGTGATTTCAACTACTGCCAAACCATGTCTAAGCAAACGCTTTACTACCTATTTACACTGTGGTTTAACAGAACTTAGAAATGGGAGCGATACAAACAACTTCAGCGGGCTGTGCACAGGGCCAGTGATTCAGCATGCCCCCCCAGAAAAAACTCAGCCCTAAAGTCACCAGCTCCCATCTGTGGCCTTGACCATCAGATTAACTTGGCATGCCTCATGGGTGATTACCTGTCTTCCACCACTAGGTCTCCGTGTCTCATATCTTCCACATCTTGCACATCAATCTGACTGGTGATCTTGATGATCACAACAAGTTCAAGACCAGATTTTGCAACAAATTAGGTGCTCAGTTGCACCTGATGGCATTGTTTTAGCAGGGGTTGGTTAAAGCCCTTCTCCCAGTAGTATTTAACCATGGGTCTAGCCTTAGCTTTCTTATTCACTTATATTTTCCTTCTCTCATTTCCTTTCAGTTGTTCTTTCCACTCAGGAATGACTAGATGTCAAATGTGGGTACAATGGATGCATCTGCAAAAGACATACACCCTCTGGGCCTGCAAAAAATGTTCAACAGTGTGTCCAAATCAGGTAAACGAACGTGCAGACAGAGAGTTAGCCACACAGCTACCTGATTTGCACATGCAAAAGCTATTTTCCAAGTGCAAATAGAAGGAACTATCACAACCAATCTATTTCCACCTCTTGAGATTTCTCCAGTTGATGCTCCCTAGACTTCATGTTTCAATCACTGCTTTTCTTGAGGAACAAGCTTGACCCCTTTCCCCCAAGCTTTCATGGTAAATATGTTTGGAACTATAAAAAGTCCATTTTCCTACCTTAAGAAAGAGGCAAGTTGAATCACCAATTTATTTTCACATTCTGCCTTGTTTCAGAGCATGAAGAAGAACAGCTAGAAAGTGACTGATTAATAAATCTGCTCCGAATGAAGCCAGTGTGTAGATGAGCCAACTGTGTTCATTTACAATTATCCCTGGCACAGTCATATTTAAAGCAGATCAGATGGAGAAGACACAGCAGGAGCCTAGCTGGCATGATCAGGGGTGCCTGGTTTATTAATTGCAGTAAACTGCTTGGAAAATCAGCAAGTGTTAAACCTGGCCACAGGGCATCTTGGCAAACTGATGGAGAGTTCAAAAAAGACGTAAGCAGAGGCTAAGTGAGTAGGCCTTCTCCAGCCAAGCTGACTGTAACATCTAATGCACTGCATGGAACTAAGCCATGGATGACAAACAAGTGTTCCTAAGAGCAGTGAGAGTAAACATTCTCTGACTTGGGTATTAACCTTGGGAAACGATCCACGTGGTTTGAGCAAAGGAAGGGAATTAGATGGGTTGGGAAGCTGTGTACAGAATTTCATGTTAATGGTCTAGAATTCCACAAGAACTAACAGGCCAGATCCTCAGCTGGCGTGCATTTGCGGCTCTCCATTGATGTCAACGAAGCAGTAGCTGGTGATCTAGCCCAACATTTTAAGCTCTTTTTCCCTCAGGAGCACCAAGTTATTTCTTCTGTAACCAACTTTCATACATGGAAACAGGTTGTTCACCCCTACCCAGTTACATATATTTGCATACATTCATCCTTGTCTTACCTGCAGGAGTTAAATCATCCACCGAGCAACATGCTAATGTCTGTTGATTTCTTCCGCGTGCTCTCTGTAGCAGCGAAGGAGAGTTCATATACTGCACAGGTGTTTGTGAGCTCAAAGGCTATACACTCCCCCCCTCCCCAGAGGATTGAAATGCCATTTACATATCACTCCATCTACTCAATCACGCTGTACCATCAATAGCAAACCTAAAGGCCAAACACCCTTTCAGGAAACATCCCTTCACATGTTTGTCCCCTTATGCAAGCTCCTATATTCTTTCCTGGACTAACTTTTCTAATATGCCTACCTATCTAATATGATACCTCCCATCCCACAGATTTTTCTATCTTGTTGATTGGGCTGCAAGCTCTTTGGGGCCGGGGCTCTTTCACACTGTGTGTATGCACAGCTCCTAGCACAACAGGGCCTCTAGGCCGTGCTGTTATAAAAATAACCAATAACTTCTGTACATCATACTTATGTTCCTTACTGTCACTAGAGGCTAGCACATAAGTGACAAATGTCTCCCGGCACGGGACAGTGTGCCCATTTATTGATCAGCTCTCCAAGATCTGTGACCACAAACAAACTTAACGGCCATGGGTTATAGTCTCCAAAGCACTGTGGGTCCTGTCCTATAGTCTATCACAAACTGACAGAGAGAGTCCATGCCTGCCAATCCCCCTGCTGTATTTAGCTATACAGCCCCCACTCTCCCTTCTCAATCACATATAGCATCTTAATGAAAACCCACTTCTTCCTTCTTCTATGCACTGCCTGGAACAAAGGCAAGATTTGCTCATTCTCTATTTGGAAGGCTGGATTTCTAGGCAGTCTGATCGTAAATGTGTTTGGAAGGCAGCTCTCTCCAATCCATTAGGTGTGAATCAGCATTTATTTTCTTCCTCTCAAGAACATCTAAATTAATCTCTCCATCAGGGTAGCACGTGTATATTCATATAACTGTTCACTGGAAGCTTTCTTATTTAACTCCCTCCCTCTGTACATTTGAAACCCATTAGTGATGGGGAAGGTACAGCCGACATGGCTCAGACTTAGCACTGCAGATGATGTGTACAGTTATGATGGAGCGGAGAAGGATCTATCTCTGAGCTTGAAAGATTCAAAATGCTAGAAAACTGCTTGCAGAGAGAGGCAGGGGAAAAAACAACAGGACACATTTTGAGGTGCTTTCTAAAGTATTATTTTCTTTCTGTGCATCGCATGGGTTAGTTCAGACAATCCTCCCGAGTTACTGAGGCAGCCATAAAAATGAAAATGCTCAGCTTTTCATCCATTCTCTTACCCCATTAGGTCCATCCCATGTTCCTCTAGCTGGATGAGTTACTGGCTAGGTGGGCCTGCTAATATTCTGTCTTTGCTGTGTTTGTGTTATTCTTGCTTGAAGTAGGTCAATTGCTTGGACACAAAAATCCTTCTCTCCATAAAGCGCTGAAGGAACAGAGTATGGACACCATGTAGAATCACGGATGTGGGTTTATTACGCACGGCGCTGGTGGAGTGTCACCTTGCTTATTAGGCTCAGAGACACTGCCAAACAATTGATTACAATGGATTATATGGATTTTCCATGGGAGGAGGCAAATGATGGGATAGGCAGTCCCAAACCCCTGGATAGGTCTAGCAGCAAGACAAGGTAAGCACAGTAGCCGATAGTCAAAGATTACATAATGTCTTCACCCACGGTTTCAGGTTAACAAGTAACATACACAGGTGTTTTCCTTTAAACAATGTATAAACTGTGTTAGTATAAAATATATATGTTGAATTCTGATTTGGGGTCCATAGGAATGAAGTAGCTCCTCTGATTGTCCACAGGTACCTACCTAGGGGTTAAAGCAAAGAGACAAATGAAAAGTACATGGCAATAAAGATTGCTTTTTAGTTGCTCATCTGTGTTTCTAAGGCAGGCACTGGTAATGGCTTGGAGGATGGGTGTACATCTGTGAGAGGGAGAATGTCATATCTCATACTGACATGTTTGAACCTCTTCCATAAACTCAAGGTTGGTGTATAGGAAGGCACCTCTTGTACCGAAGAAACAGGGCCCCTTTCATTTCTTGGGTCTGTTTGCAACTTTTAGATAAAGCCACCAATTATAATTCTCCATCTGGCATCTTGCTGACCAAGCTTATCTCAGCAATAAGCAAGGTTGTCTTTTGTTTGTTCTGCTTCTTAGCTAATATTGTTCACTATTTGCCTTAGGTCTCTGGCCTCTTGAGCAAACTCTGGACTTTGGGCCTGTAAAAAGAGCTGCTGTGGTCTATGTATCAGGTTGTAACATAAACAGCATATGGATTTTAGCCCTTCAGCGCCCCCAAAAATGTAGAATGCGTATGTCAGATAGAAGCCGCTTCACAATGTGGAGAAAGTCAAGTGGGAAATTACAATCCATAAATACAAGGGGTGACCCTGGGGCCCACTGAAATCAATGGCAAAACTCCCATTGACTTCAGAGGGGCCAGGACTGCCCCCAGATGTCTGGGATATTTTAAACATCCCTTATTCCCCATTTTTCTGTAGTTGAGTGAATTCCTGAGTACACCTGGAAATTGGCAATCACAATTGTCTAACTAATAAGTATGCAAAAGGTCTCTTGATCTTTTGTGCATGAGACTTCCAAATGATCCGTGCTGGGAGTAGAAATATGCAATGTAGCAGAACCTCATCTTCTAGAAGTTTAAGCCACTAGTGTCTTCACTGCAGAGCTAGCCCAGGTGCTCAGCATCCCTGCTAGCCTAGCCCCAATGTGAGCAGCCACACTGCAAAGCACTACTTAAGTAATTGTGTCCTCACTGGTACTTCACTCCCCTGTGTGTGTCACTAGGACTTCTGGAGGCACACCCCCTGCTTCTTAGTCCTGCAGTAAGCTGGGCTGCTCTATGACTGCTCTATGAATTGTAGGAGAGTTTGTCTGTCCTGCTGGGCACACAGGAGGAATTGCAGGAAGACACTGGAGGACTACCAGCACTTGAGAGATTTGGCCTGACACCTCACTGTGAGATAGAGCTGGCTGGAATACTTTCAATGAAATTGAGAATGGTTTTTCGGGGCTGGGGCGGGGGAGAGAGATGTGGGAGTCCCAGGTTCGACTCCCTTCTCTGCCTGAATCCGAGTGAACTGGGGCTTGAACCTGGTCTCCCATATTGCAGGCTCGTGGCCTAATCACCACGATGCAAGACACTCTCTTTCGCTGACATTTTGACGACTCTTCCCGAAATGAAAATGGACATTGCCACACAATTCTGTTTTGGTGACAGGTTCTGGTTTTGTTCCCGTGCAGACTGAAACATTTTGAACCTTCAAAAGCTATCGCAAAAGGGAATTGTCATCCTGCGGTCAGCCCGACTGCAAAGTCTGTGTGTGTGTGGGCGGGAAGGGGGTAACCAGCCCGAGTGAAAATGGAACCCGAGCTGTCATCCACCCACACTCCCAGCCATGCCAGCTAGCCTAGGCTACAAGCACCGCTTAACTCCAGGGAAAGGGGTTTGTGTGTGGATGGGAGCGGGGCTTAGGGCAGCCCCTGAGTAAGAGCTTGGGCTAACTCTGCAATGGAGATGTACCTGTGGGGTATGTCTACACGTCAAGCTGCAGGTGTAAACTGAAGCCTGAGGAGACATGCCTTCACTAGCTCTGAGCAACCTAGTGCCCCCAAATATAGTGTAGCTGCAGCAAAGCAAACAGTGGGAGGGGCTAGCCACCCCAAATCCACACACTATGTCCATGACTCTTGGTAGAGTTGAGGGTAGGGAGATATATGCTAGTTACCACAGATCAGAAGGTCTCATCTCATCTTGTGTTTTGCCCAAACGTCAGGTGACATTTAAGCTCTGAAATACAGCGTCAAGTACCTTGTGTTTCTGCTAGTGCTGTGCAAGCTCAGTCCTATGGCTTGCATGTGTTCTGACTGAACATGTTTAATAATTTGGTTCACCCTGTCTGACTGTTATCACGCAGTAATGCCTAACTGCAGGGTAAGTAGTTGATTACATCTATCCTTTAAATTACACTGTGATTATTTGTGGATCTATGCGTAATTAATTGCCAAGTAACTTGCAGGGACATGTAACAACACTGCATTTACTTGGTAATTTACAGAAAAAAACTAAAGGGTTATCAACACAGGTAGAGAGTGTTTCTATGCCATTTACGCTCCTGTAACGTGTGGCATCCAAGGAAGAGAAACCGGTTGCTTAGCACTTACAAGGAGAAAGAAATCATTCCGGTTATAAAAATCAACGTCTTGGTGAGGAGCCTCCAGCAGGCTTTGCAGAGCTCTGTAGAAACAGACCATTTACAAGAAATGTATTTTCAACCCCCTTCAGGTGAAATTAAAAAGCACGTAGAAATGTAGTCTTCTCAGAGACTCCAAGTGTGTTTCCTACTGATAAAATGGCATTCCATTATATTACTTAGAATCACTGGCAGTAGAGATGGAAAGGAATATTTGATTATAATCCGACCCTTAGAGACAAGTGCAGGCTTTCTCCATGAACTACATTTTCTCCGGCTTTGTCTGTTCCCGTTATAAATTAGGCACCTGATTGGAGCCGCTTGCACAGGTAATTAGTCTCAAGCTTGGGAAATCATTCCCGATATGCCGCCTACATTTTCTTTTCCTTGGTTCTATCCCATTATTTCTACTCTTTTAGACCTTCTCTCCATCCTGATTGATTACACCCTTCAGATATTTACACGCAGTGGCTGGGATTTCCAAACAAGTTTATGGTAGTCAGGGACCCAACTCAGTTGACTCCTTTGAAAACAGCAGCCCATGACCCCAACTCCATTAGTTAGTTTCCCATCAGTTCAGTTCCTCTAGGGTTTGACTGGGCTCCACTGAATGGGAGTTTTGCTACTGACTTCAGCAGAAACAGAATCAGCCTTTCCCAATAAGTCAAGTTCTCCTATCCCTCAATCATTTTCGTTGCTCACGTTGAATTCCTTGCATTTTATATATGCCCAGAGCTGAGTATTCCAGCTGTCTCTATTGCCGTATAAAGAGAGATCTGATGACTCAGAGTATGCAGCCTAATGTGCAATAATGACCTTTTTTTGCCACATTGCATTGTATTTAATATTTAAATTTACTTCCATTGCCATGCATTGGTTTGCCCCATCGCTCTATACTGAGAATTTCAAGGATTATATGGCTCTATGAGGATTCACTTAACAGAAGTTCTTTGGCCAGGTGAAATAGAGAGCAATGTAAAATAGCTTTGGCAGGCATGGGTTGCAAGCATGAGCTGTAATAAATTATTCTGTTGGAAAGCTACACGGTCAACCTTGGTTAATGCAATATTTGACCTATTCCATTTCTTTTCTTCTGAACAGTACAATTGTCTTAATTAGCAGTCTCTGTTGGCGTGAAGACCATGCCAAGAAGTTGACGATCCCGCTTACTGGTCCTGGAACACATTGTGGCAGGAGACAGATTTTGTGAGTTTCTTTAACAATGAACATTGTAAACAAACATAATATAGTTGCGGAAAAGGCTAATATCAATCTGGGGCATATTAACAGAAGAGTCATATGTCAGACACAGGAGGTAATTGTCTCTCTCTACTCAGCACTGACGAGGCCTCAGAGGGAGTCCTGTGTCCAGTCCTGGGCGCCGCACTTTAGGAAAGAAGTGGGCAAATTGGGGAGAGGAGAGCAACAAAAATGATAAGTCAGGTTTAGAGAAACCTGGCCTATAGGGAAAGGTTAAAAAAACTGGACACGCTGAGTCTTGAGACAAGAAGGTTGAGGAGGGACCTGATAACACATTTGAAGACTGTTAAGGGCTGTTCTCTAGATCTGCTGAAAGTAGGACAAGAAGTCATGGGCTTACTTGGCAGCAAGGGAGATTTAGGTTCAAACCCCCATCATGGGAGATTTTTAAGAAAGAGGTTGGACGAACATCTGTCGGGGCTGGTCTAGATTTCCTTGGTCCTGCCTCAGCACAGGGGGCTTGTAGCGGGCTGACGACTCCCCGGCATAGCACCTCCTGCTAGTCATCTTGGGAATTAGCTCTTCCAGCTTGGCGCGCCCTCTGCAGGCTGGTGGTTTGCCTGCCGCTGGCCCCATGTCCCTCTCAGACCCCCGTGCCTCCTCCCCCTGGGGTGCTGCCCCCTGGCAGTGTCCCCACACTCTGGGTCTCCCCTCCCTGGGGAACCCCCAACCCTCTAAACCCACCTTACCTCAGTGGCTACTGCCAGTCATCATCCAGCCCCTGCTCACTGGGGCAGACTGCAGGGTAATGGCCACTCATCATTGGCAAGGGGTTAGGACCTGCTGCCTTTGCCTATCCCCAGGCTGCCCCTCTGCAGCCCCAGTACCTTTCTGGGCCTTTACCAAGGCCTGAAGCCTGGGGGTTTACCAGGCTAGAGCTCCCCAGCTCTCTTTGCCCTTCCCCAGCATGGCTCCGCTTAAGGTACCTCACTCCCAGGCAGCTCAACCCTTCCCACTGCAGGGCTAGAGTGAGACTCCTTCAGCTCCTGGCCCTCAGCCCTCTTATAAGAGCCAGCTGGGCCCTAATTAAGATGGCCACAGCTGTGGCTGCTATTCCAATCAGCCTAGCTTGGCTGTTTTAATTCCTTTTCCCCACCTGCAGCCCTCTCCAGGGCTGCTTTAACCCCTTCAGGGCCGGAGCAGGGTAACCACCCCGCTACAAGGCTGCACTTGGTGACCACGCAAGGTCCCCTCCCACCCTACATTTCTATAATTCTAAGTATTAAGACATTTTCTAAAACATAATATTAAGGCAAATGTGAGTCATCTGTCTGTCATAACAGAGCCGGGAAGACTCTGGAGTGAACAAAATGTATCAAAATGGCAAATTCATTAAGCAATTCACACTTACTTTACCCTACCATGATTATTAGGCTTATATACCATTCCGGTTGTGCTACTTAAACAGGTTAGGTGATCCATTTATCTGTTGCTTAGAGACATTAAAGTATATTGCGTTGAATCTGTTCCCTGGCAGTCATCCCAGGAAGTGTGTGTGCTGTTCATCAGGGGGCCTATTTAGTCTATTCCAATGTAGTTGCTTGCAAAGTCTCTATATTTTTCAAAGCAAGTCAGTCAATGCTATAAAAAATGCTTCCTCATGAAAAAAATCCTATTGTACATAACCAGCATGAAAAACCCAGTACTCATTAGCAACAATAGTATAGCCAGGGTGGGCAACCCACCAGCCATGGACAGCCCTTTAATGACAGGTAACATGTGTGCATCCTTGGGGTTATAAGGAACAATTCAATAAGAAGTTGGTGTGTGAGTGAGTGGATGGATAGGGGAAGGCAGAATAGAGAGGAATCCTATATGTGTTCCATTGATCAAACCTCTCCCCCTCCCATGACAACTCATCCCATTTCACTGTCCTCTCTCTGATATCCCTTCCTGGTGACTACTGAATTCCTTTCGCTCCCCTGCTCCATTTCACTTTCTTTTGTTGGATGTGTCCCTTCTGCCTCTTCCTCTGTTTCATCTGCAACTTCATCCAACCACAATGAAGAGGCAGTGAACCAGTTGATATTTGAATTATCATTAGGTTTCCAAGTTGACACACCACTGAGCTGTTGCTTGAAGCTGATTACAACCTTGAGCAGTAGGTCATCCAGTGAAGAATGTCCAGTGTTGCCAATTTGTGTGATTTTATCTCAAGTCTCACAATATCTGGGGGGTTCTTATAGTCCCAGTTCCTGGATTCATGTGATTATATGGGAATCTCAACTTTCATTCTTTAAAGTTGCCCTTCTAGCCCTAGTGGTTGCGGGAAAAGGCTTGAAAATGTGAACCGTAAAAGTTCAAAAACCAGAAGCCAAATACAAAGAGCCACAAATACATTCATTTATAAAATCTCAAGATTTTGAAGCCAGTCTCAGGATATTCGGAAGCCTGACACATGATTTTTGAATGCTTGGGACTGGCAGTATGGTTAGTCATGTCTCATTTATGTCATGTGTACATCAACCTATTCCATGGGTGAGCATGCTAAGTAAAATACCCTGGTTGGGTTCACTGTGCCTGAGTCCTGCCTTTTGTCCATCACAAGGGGCATGGTCATGTGGAAGATTCATTTCAAAACCGTAAGGGCTAGAAATACAAATTGAGACTGGCTTCATGGTATCACCTAGAATAAGCCTCAATGATTAGGCCCCTGTGGTGTTAGGTGCTGTACAGAGAGTGAGAGACAGTCCCTGCAATCTAGACAGACCTGACAGACTAAGGTGAGAAGGGAAACAGAGGCACAGGGTGGTGAAGTGACTTGCTTAAGGTCAAACACCCGGTCAGTGCCAGGAACAGAAACCAGATCTCCAGACGTCCAGCCCAGTGCCTTATCCACTATACTACACTGCCTTCCTTCTGGTCCATTTCTATTTATGGAGAGCCTTGACTGCAGGGGAGAAAAAACATTGCAGAAAGGAAATGGGGTTCGATTTAACTCTTCGAGGAGGTTGTCTGAAGAACTACGAAAAGTGCATTTCTGACTGCATCCTTTTAATCATAAGCATATTTTTAGACTGTAGCTAGATTGGCAACTCTTTGCAGTAAAGACCATGTCTTTTTATGTAAATTACTGGGTACATTTACAGAGCTCTATTAATTAGCAACAACATTTTCTGCTTAAAGTGAAATATCTCCGACAACAGTCCCTCACTGTTCAGTTGCAGATGGCTGCGTACACCAACTGAATAAGTTGAAACGCCCAGCATTATCTGGAGCCCAGGTTGCTTCTTGACAAATGTTTGAATCGGAGATTAGAAAAATGGCGTAGGATCCCTGGGATTAGCTGGTCATCTTTAGCCACAGAGATGACCTATAGAATTAAAGGCCCGCCTCTTTGCTGCACATGTTGTCAGCAACCCATTCCAGGTCTTGGACTGATCATGCTGCAGCTCAGTGAAATAGAATGAGTAAAGGAATCACTTTCTGATGATATTAATAAGCACTTAGCTTTCTCAAAAGAGTTACATGGAGGATACTGCTCTGTAGACTGCAAATGGATAGGAGTCTGTCCAGGCTCATACAGGTCATAATATTGGATGCAGACATATTCTCATACCTTATTTGTGTAAAAAGAATAAAAAGATCTAGCCAGCCACCTATCTATACTTATATATATCATTTATTTTCAAGCACTGCTGATCTGAAATACAGACCAGAAAGAAAGACAAAATTGCTTTTAATTGTTTGTTTGCAGCAGGAAAGATGGGGTCAGCTCTGGCAGAATCAGTTGTCTGGCACATGCAAGGCCATGAGTCGAGCTGCATGACTCACAAATTTTTCAGTTCGGTGCCTGAAGTGTAAGATCAAATCAAATCCATCATTCTGAGTCAACCGGAAACAAAATAGTTTTAAATATTTTGGCAAACCAAACAAGTTTAAAACAATAGTTTTGGGGCAAACAAAATCTTTTGTTCCACCCGAAACAACAGGTTGCATTTAATTTTTGAGGTCTTTTTACCTTTTTCATTGTATTAAATGCAACCAAAACAAAGTTCAAAATGAAAAGTCATTTCAAATTGAAACGTCAAATCATTTTGTTTTGAAAATGAAACCTTTCCACTTTTACTGATTTTATTTTTAACCAAAACAATTCTGCGAATTTGACACAAATTCATGAAATGTTTCAGTCTACCCGAATCTGCATTTTGGGGGCAAAAAAAGAAGTGTTGTCTGAAAACTTTCACCCAGCTGTAGCCATGACCAAATGGGTATGGCTCCATGACTCTGCTTTTTTTTAAAGTGCCTTCAAACCCAGGCCTTGTCCACTTGGGCTGGTGATTTCAACATAGGATGATTGATTGTGTTACAGGCTGCTGGGTCTATTACAAAATACCTTTGCCATCTGGAAGCATTATTTTACCCATAGGGGATTGTTCATCAATTTCTGGATTAAGCATTGTCATAAATATAAAGGGAAGGGTAAACCCCTTTAAAATCCCTCCTGGCCAGAGGAAAACTCCTCTCACCTGTAAAGGGTTAAGAAGCTAAAGGTAACCTCGCTGGCACCTGACCAAAATGACCAATGAGGAGACAAGATACTTTCAAAAGCTGGGAGGAGGGAGAGAAACAAAGGGTCTCTGTCTGTCTATATGCTGTTTTTGCCGGGGATAGACCAGGAATGGAGTCTTAGAACTTTTAGTAAGTAATCTAGCTAAGTATGTGTTAGATTATGATTTCTTTAAATGGCTGAGAAAATAATTGTGCTGAATAGAATAACTATTTCTGTCTGTGTATCTTTTTTGTAACTTAAGGTTTTGCCTAGAGGGATTCTCTATGTTTTGAATCTAATTACCCTGTAAGGTATCTACCATCCTGATTTTACAGAGGGGATTTCTTTACTTCTATTTACTCCTATTTCTATTAAAAGTCTTCTTGTAAGAAAACTGAATGCTTTTTCATTGTTCTCAGATCCAAGGGTTTGGGTCTGTGGTCACCTATGCAAATTGGTGAGGCTTTTTATCCAACATTTCCCAGGAAAGGGGGGGTGCAAGTGTTGGGAGGATTGTTCATTGTTCTTAAGATCCAAGGGTCTGGGTCTGTAGTCACCTAGGCAAATTGGTGAGGCTTTTTACCAAACCTTGTCCAGGAAGTGGGGTGCAAGGTTTTGGGAAGTATCTGGGGGGAAAGACGTTTCCAAACAGCTCTTCCCCAGTAACCAGTATTTGTTTGGTCGTGGTAGCGGCCAATCCAAGGACAAAGGGTGGAATATTTTGTACCTTGGGGAAGTTTTGACCTAAGCTGGTAAAGATAAGCTTAGGAGGTTTTCATGCAGGTCCCCACATCTGTACCCTAGCGTTCAGAGTGGGGGAGGAACCTTGACAAGCATGAAGCCCAAATCCTCTACTGCGCAGTGTGTGATCTAATGGTGTTTCATCCTTGCTTGTGCTTCATTCCCAGTGAGCTACAGTGTGGTATTTTATAGCCATCACCCTGTTAGGGGGGTGTAGAAACAGACAGCCCCATGGGAAGCTCTGGGAGGCACCATGCACCAGGAACACCTATGACTTCCAAGAGCCGCTAGGAAAAGCAACAGCCTTAATGAGGAGCAGCATGCCTATATGTCTACACTGTAGAGTGAGCCCTGGTCTGTGAGATCCAGACTTGTGGAGCTGGGTGTTTCCAAGGCCGTGCTGGAACATCCACACTGTGTTGTAAACCGGACCTTACGGTTGCTCGACCCAGGTCTCACAGTTCTTCTAACATGTCGATCAGTTCACTGCTCCAACCTTCTGACTCAGGTCTGCAGCTTGAGTGGTGTCCACACTGCAGAATGTGAAGCGGTGTCAACACTACTTGGACCTGAGTCCCAGTGGGACTGGGGCCTGAGTCACCCCTTGGCAGGGTCCTAGCACCAGGTCTTGAGTGCGTGCTGACCCAAGGCAGATTGCTATGTGTGTGGACAGAAGGGGGCTTGGGCTCAAACCGGAGACAGAGCCCGGGCTTAGTATGCAGGGTAGACATATACTTCAGTATTTATATGGCCCCCGTGACTATAGTATCTGAGCATCTCTCAAACTTTTAATAGATTTATCCTGCTGGAGACAAGGAAGTGCTTTTATTCTCATTATACAGATGAGGAATTGGGGTCCAGCAAGACTAAGTAACTTGTCTAAGTTCCCACAATAAGGCTTTGCCAGAGCAGGGAACCTCCACCCTCTCAAATCCAACTGGATCATCTTTGTCATCTGCACCCAGCATTGTAGGTAAAGCAGAGTTCTCCCAGACCCTGGTGAATTGTGGGCACCGAATCCCAGCCTGACCTGCCCAGGTAACCCACTGCACAACCTAAAGTCTGACTGCCAAATATTCCAATTACAAAACAAACCAACAGGTTGAAAATTTTGGGGTGAAACTTCTGGCCAATGCTTATAAATACACTGGCAGGAATCAATGCTGGGCTAGGAATAAATCCCTCACTAAGGCAGGGGCTGCATTTCTAATGAATAGTGAATGGCTTGACCAGCCACACTTGGTCCTTTTGTTCTGTTTTTCAGGATGTAACATTTTCAATCCGTTTGCTAGATCAGTTCTAGATATTAAGCACTGCATGTAAAGATGGCTATTGACAAGCCTGGACATCTCCTAGAAATAAATTACCGTGATGGTCTGTGATTGCAAAGTAGCCCTTGGGGTACATTATGTTCAGTGAGAAGAGCATATCGATTGCATGTCTTGAAATGAGCTTGGCTCTTTGATGTCAATAACAGCCAAATAAACTAGGATTCTCCCACCTAGTTCATTACCTGCAGGATGTTTTTGTCTACACTGCACTTGTCAAAGAGCAGCCAGTTACAAATCTCCTTTTCTGATTACCACTTGGACTTCCAAATCGTGGATTGCATCAGTGACATAGACTTATTTTGGGCTGGTGCTGGTTAGATTGGCTGATAGAGTGACATTGACTCCCTTGTCTAGGGAAGCTGCATATACCTTCCTCCAAGACTGGGGAAACAAAGCAGTGGGGACCAGCAGCAGGGAGAGAAATCCCATAATGAATCAGGTGGACAAGGAGCATAATCCAGGAAAGCAGGAAACAGTCATAGAATGAAGGGCATTGGGAGGTCTCTGACATATGGAGTATGTGCGATTGCACAGGACATTACCACAAGCCATGCCTTACTGTCATGCACACCTGATTAGTGGCTGCTTTCCTGTCAAGCTGGCCCTCCCACTAGGTTGTTTTTTTCAGATCTTCTCATAAACAGAAGCACTGCTCTGATGAAGAGTTGAGCAGTGCTAACACACATGCACCGAGGAGCGAAACCTAATGTGGAAAAGTGGGGAGGGAGACAAATTATGATCGATGAATCCTTTGGCTGAAAGCCAGTCTGCTCATCTCTCCATAGCCAGAACCAAAGTGAGACAGGTGCTCTGGTTCCGACCCCTTAAACAGAGAGGGAGCAACATCCATTTTGCTTTATTTGATGCTCTTCTTGGCATCTCATTGGTCCCTGGAGGAAAGCAAAAAGACACAAATCTCTTTCAAATGGGGAGAAAACTCCCTGACGAGCAGAGTCTGTCGGCACTGTCTAGCCTGCATGTCATTATTTTCCCTGTCAGAGAATGTCCTTCAAATGCTAAATTATTTCACTGATATAGAAAACTGTGATGAGCTCTGTAATGATGAGCCACTTAGGGGGAACCAGAGGACAGCCTGTTACTACTTGAAAGGGGAATTATGGGGAGGAGCTATAAATTTCCCACTCGCCTCCTGGAGCTCAGTGCTGGCACTTCCTTGGTACGTTTCCGAGTAGAGTGGAGCTATTTTATTACTTATTCATTTATTTTTCTGTTTTCCTTTAATGACCTGATTTATTGTAATTGGTGAGCTTCTCACAGCATCTGGCGGCTTTTGCTTACTAGCAGCTTCGTCAAAGTAAAGTGCCCCCCGCCCCTTATGGTAAATGCACATTGTGGCAGGATCTACGTCCTGTGAGCCATTCCATTGTCTATAGATACTCTGCATTAGAGAAAGGTGCCACACACTGCATGCTTTTGGTGTCAGGGGTGTCAGGTGTCAGGACCTATTTACTATCCTGCATCACTGGGCATGGCCTCTCCAGGTGAAAGTGACAAGTAATGCTGGCAGTAGATGGTAAATCCCGGGATACAGCACATCATGCCAACCCCAAAATCACACCAGGCATTGCCACGGATGTAGGTTTGTTTTGCCTTTAGGTCCTGGTGAACAGTGTGAAACTGATACTTCTTGTCAATCACAAGACTGGTACAGAGCAGTCAGCAGCACCCATGCAAGCTTCCCCAATCCACCTTGCCAATGGTCCCTAGACACTTGATTTGGCGGAACCACGACAGTTTGGTCTCCATGTCCCATTCAATTCTTGGCCTCTCTTCTGAGCTTGCCAATAAGGGTGCAGATTAGTGCCAGTTATCATGCTGGTTCCGGGAGCCGTCATCCAAGTGCATTTGTATCAGGGAAGACTTTGGTTCCTTTGCTAACAATTGATGTCTCATCACAGAAGATAGTTTCATGGAATGAAGCCAATCATCTCACAGACTTAAAAAAGCCACACACCTGGAACTTCACTCAAGCGGTCTTAAACCCTTTGACACCACACAGTGCATCACATCCCCCTTCACATCTTTAGAGAGAAAAGGGAGTGAAAATAGACATGAAAGGGGAAAAAAGGTTGCTTAGAGTGAAGAGGGTGGAGATGAAGAGAGAAAACCAGGAATGAAAAATGCATGAATACAGAGTTCAATGGGTGATTTAATGAGCTATCAATTGAGGAAGCAGATGGCAAGATGACCCTCTGGCCCAAAGGTCAAATTTCTGAAATAGATGTTGGGTTTTCTCTGGCTCACCAGCAGTGAAGCTTCAGAAATGAATAGGATCCATCGATCTGCTTACTCCTGCCTCCAGTGAACATCCAAGAGGATTGGAATAAATTGGGTAATCTGGATGTTTAACACAATGATTCTTTCAAAATCTCATTAAGATGATTGAAAGTTCCTTCACGAGACAGCCCCACAGCTAGCACAATGGCACGTTATGGTCTGGATTCTCTTAGCACCGGTCACAAAATGCAAAAAGGGTGAAGGAACTGGACACCATCACTGCATGAGAGAACATTCTGGTTTAGATGTGCTGCTTGCATGCAGGCTGAGTATCAGGGTAGACAGAGAGTGAGGAGCTGGCACACTAAGGGTCTGCTCAGTTACACCTTCCCTCCAGTGTCATAGGCCCATTAAAGACCTGAAGCCAGCGTTGGAATTTAAAGCTGCCTGTCGTGTTGTGTCTTACTTTGAAAGTTTGGCTTTGAACGTTTAACTAAAAGCAACAAAATGCCAGTTTCCCTCCTTCTCTTGCTGCATAGGCCCTCCCCTATTGTGTCAAGGTATTGCAAGGCTCTCGGAACACGGCTGATACCACACTGTTTACCCAACATGGGGTCAATACACGGTCACAGTGGGCTGAGCAGAAGTAGCACTTTCTGCCTTCCATTTGACAGCCTGAATTTCAGAAACTGAACTCCACTTTCGCCTACTTAGTTTTGTGCACCCATTAGAGGCCCCTGCATACTCCATTGACAGACAACCCATCTGCTGAAAGAAAGAGAGAGAGAAAAAGTGAAGACTGAAAGGAAACGAAAATGGAGAGTGGGAGAGAGAGAGTAAAAGGAGGGTAAAAAAGGAGAAGTGAACTGAGTTCCAATTTTCAACTGGCACATTCTGCCTGTTTTGAATGCAATTTTAAATGCAGGCACACAGCTTAAATGCAGCTTAAATGCAGGCACCAATCAGATGGATTATGCCTCTGCCAACTTAACTGCAAGCACAAGTCAGAGAGTTATTTTTGTTCACAATCAATTTTGCGAGAATAAAACCCTTCCATCATTTTGCAGGTGCGGATTGTTCCCAACGGGAGTCTTTGGAAATTGTAGCCCTTGAAAATCCATCCCTTCATGAGCTGTTGGCTGGAGGGCTAGAGGGGAAGCTGGCAGATGCTTGTGGTTTCAGTTCACAGGGGGGCTTGCAAGCTTTTTCTTTGTTTTTGACCTGTGCCAAATTTGTACCTCCTAAATTTGGCACTGAGTTTTGGCTTTGAAAGAACCTGAAATTTACAGCACACAACCATCAGAACTGGTTAGTTTTTCACCCCTTCAGTGGGAAGGATAAATCAGTTAAATTAGTTCCCTCAAAACTGGGAAAGTTTGCAACTCTCAGCTGACCTTTCAGTGATGTTGAACTATGGTTTACATTTATAATGAAACCCTAACCCTCCCTGTGAACATTTCTCAATGGTCTCCGAATCTAAGCTGTCCCAAGGCAGCTACTGTCACCACCATCTTAACCCTTGTCTCTGCTCTGACGGTGTCTGTCCTGTTGCGGTGGAACTCGAGTCTGGCCATCTGTCTCGGGTTCAGACTGTCTCCCCGTCAGCCAGCACTGCAAGCAGAACATTTTGTGTTTGCCTGTCTGGACAAGAGAGCTAGATGGGAGTTGATAGCACATGCCAGGCTTCTGAAGGTGATAAAATGCAATTCATTTGGGCATCACAACAGCTTTCCCCTTCCTTAAACAAATGAATTTTGTTTCTTAATCTGAATAAAGCTGAGCTGTACTAGTGTGGGTTGCAGAAAGCAAAACCTGGCTCTGACAAAGGATGTGCCAGGGATAAAACGTGTGTCAAACCTTTATTTTAACTTGTATCACAATAGTAACATAGGGTATTCAAAAGAATGGGTCAGAACAGTTTTAAATAGTTTTAAATCAAAAAGAGTCTGTAGGTTTTGTCGCATCCAAGTATCAGACCATCCTTTCTCCTCCTTCAGTCCCTTCCGTCACTCACTACACACCTTCCAGCTTCTG
This sequence comes from Natator depressus, assembly GCF_965152275.1. Classification (NCBI taxonomy): domain Eukaryota; kingdom Metazoa; phylum Chordata; order Testudines; family Cheloniidae; genus Natator; species Natator depressus. Next base: position 5,403,483 of record NC_134246.1, on the reverse strand, counting down.
CAACAAATGAGGCCAGGGTCTTACAGACAAAGTCTCCTTCACTAGGCACCCCTGATTCATCCCTGGAGCAGGTCCACCCTCTACACTGAATGAGGTCTGTGCTCTGTGGGAAAAATAATCTGTAGTCGGGCAATCAATGACTGTGTCATAATGCATACACACAAGAGGGCCAAATTAAAGTTACACAGGATTTAGTCTAGACTTAGTCATTCAATTTCAGTGACATCCAATCTGTCTGTATGTCAGTCTCAGCAGAAGGGTAGCTAGAGGGCAATGGAGAACAGGTGCATTAAGTTTATATACCTGGTATCAGCTTGGCCATGCATACAGGATAGGTTGGAGGGTTTTTCAATGCACACCTGTAGAGACCATTTTGCCTCTGGAGCACTGCCACTCTGGGGGCAATGAGCAGGGGCAATGAGCAGCATCTGTTGTCCCTATACCTCTCCATGTCACTACAAAGCAAATGCCTCATTAGGAAAGAGAGGTCTTCTTTCAATGCAGAGGTCTTTAGTGATCGGGGAGGAGAAGTGCAGAAGGCAAACAGTATAAGCATCTGCCTGTAAAGTTCTTCTCCACGCTGCCTGCCTGCCTGCCTTTACAGAAATGCAATGAAAAAGAACAAGTAACCAGATCACACAGGAAGACTTAGACAGTCCTTATTTGATAAAACAGCAGGGCTTAGTACATTTCAGGTGCCTCTTCATCATGTTCTGTTCCTCTACGATGAACACACCAACACCACAGGACACCAATTCAAAATGACCATGGACAGCTCACACTGTGGATAAGCTCCCACGGGGATAGCTCAGTGGTTTGAGCATTGGCCTGCTAAACCCAGGGTTGTGAGCTCAAACCTTGAGGGGGCCATTTAGGGGATCTGGGGCTAAAATTGGGGCTTGGTCCTGCTTTGAGCAGCGGGTTGGATTAGATGGCCTCCTCAGGTCCTTCCAGCCCTGATATTCTATGATTCTATGACCCAGTGAACTGTCTGCCTACAAACTCTCCTCTGACTTTCAGAAACAGCTAATTGGGCTCTCTTCTGCCTTCACTGACAGGCCAAATATGTTCAGAGAGCAGACAGTGATGTGAGCAAAAGCCAGGCTGGAGACACTTGAAGTATTTTCAGACTTTCACTTGTGCATAGCACACAGAAAATAAAATAACCCCTTTGTATAAACCAGGTCAGAGGGCTAATTCCAAGGGCACAAAGTAAACTCTTATGATGAGATAGAGAGTTATGTAATTTCTATGGACATGGATGCAAATTCATCCTTTGTGTATTTCTATTCCTGCTGATGAACTGACACTAAGGATAAATACAGTCAAATGGATTAATTTTCTAAGTGTGTGAGTCTAAATTGCTGCTGATAAGTTGGTGTGCAAATCTGTTGCACCTGCAATCAGGAAGCTGCATGCACAAGTACTGGTATGCATTACTGTTGTCTATTTGCATTAACAGTTGTCTATTTGCATGTGCAAAATTGGGATTTGGAGGTTTATCTTGGCTAGTCACATTTCATCCCTCCTTAGATATGTTTTCCATCTGAGACTGACCCTTTGAATAGTAAATTCAGTGGTACGTATCTCTGAAATACGCCTTATACTCCACTTCTGTTTCTCTGAGCCAGACCTAGAAAGTAGTTTCCAAACACTGCATTTTCACTGAGCAGTTTAAATCGCAAAATACATTGCCTGAATCCAAGCCCATGCCTCTAACTGGATCTTGGATGCAAGGTCTGTTGCCTAAAATGAACACTATTGCAGACAGTGAATGCTGTAGCTAATAGAAATTATTATAATTGTTTAGCTAGTAACTGTTATACATTTTTGTCTGTACTTTAATTGGGGAAGGGGGAAAGAAAGGGGACATCATATAAATGGAAGAAGAGGAGACAGAAGAGGAGGAGCATTGAGACACCTGATTCTGATCTCTCATCTTGTAAATAAGGAGTGACTCCACTGAGGTGAATGGAATCACACCAGTGTGAAAAGAGTGTGAGTGAGGTCTTATCTACACAAGAACATCTAGGAAAGTTAATCGAAATGAACCAAATGAAGTGGATCAGTTAAACTACATTAAACCCATGTGTGAATACCCTCATTCAGAATTAAAGTGGCATTAATTCAGTTCACTTTAATTCAATTCCAAAGTGAATTAAGCTAAACCTAATAAGGCAACTTTAATTCTGAATAACAGCTGTCCACAGAGGGATTTAATGTGATCTAACTAATACACTACAAATTTGCACCTTTGGTTAATTCATATTATCTTTCCTAGATATCCCTGTGTAGACAAGGGATACAGGAGAATCAGGCCCCACGGCTCCCTTTCTCTTCCTTTTTCTACCACTTGAAAACCCCAAGATGGTTCGGTTCCTTGTAGGATTACCAACCCTCCAGGACTGGTCTGGAGTCTCCAAGAATTAAAGATTAATCTTTAATTAAAGATTATGTCATGTGATGAAATCTCAAGGAATACATCCAACCAAAATTGGCAACCCTAGTTCCTTGGGGGCAGGGATCAATATTTTATTCTATGTTTGTACCATGCGTAGCACAATAGGGTCCTGGTCCATGATGTGCTATCCTAAAACAAAAAAATAATCAATCATCTTCTTCTTGCCCACTTTTCATCTCTTCTCCTCTTCCTCAGGACTGGGATGGTCAAGTTCTTATGATGTTTTTTCAGGGAATTCTGATGATCTTCCTAACCCTAGGAAATTTTTCCAGGAAGTTTAACTGCCCACTGAATACTCAACCTTGTGACTTAGACTGGGCACTCGTTTGCATGTAAACATTTTATGTGGCACCTCCATGCTTGTCTATGCTAAGCACTTTTGCACCACAGTAGATAAATCAGTTTACCCCATTGGCGTAAGCCCCAAATTTCCAAATTAAAGTAACCTTGTAAATCTTTGTAGCAGGCTAACGCATCTATAGTCGGGGGCTGCAGAGGTGTAACTACAGCAAGCAATAGTTATACCAGAGTATATTTTTTAACATAGGCAAAGCCCTTGCTAGTTTTCATAGATTACATAGTTTATAAAGCCAGAAGCAAGTATTGTGAGCTTCTAGTCTAAGCTCCTGCATAACACAGGCCAAAAGACTTCCCCAAATTAATTCCTGTTGAACTAGAGCAAATTCTTTAGGAAAAAAAATCCAATTGTCATTCAAAAATTGTGAGTAATGGAGAATCTATTATAGCTCTTGATGAATTCTTCCAATGATTAATTACACTCACTATTCAACATTTGTGCTTTTTTTTTTCTAGTCTAAAATTATCTAGCTTCAACTGCCAGCCATTGGATCTTTCTAAACTTTTGTTTCCGAGACTGAAGAGCTCGCTGTTATCAAATTTCTCTTCCCCAAGAAGGCTCTTATAGACTGTGATCCAGTCATCCCTTAGCCTTCTCTTCAAGAAGCTAAATAGATTGAGTTCCTTGAGTCTTTTACTAGAAGGCATGTTTTCCAGTCTGTTAATCATTCTCACGACTCTTCTCTGAACCCTCTCCAATTTAAGTTCAGTCTCAATGGCTGCCTAGATTGCTGCCAGGAAATGAATCTTCTTTTCCCCAGTGTACTCTTTATTTGTTTCTTCATGACCTTGAGCTTCTGTGTTCAGCAGAGAAATAAAAAGTTACCTTCAGGATTTCTACATGGTGCATAGAACTTCAATATCAGCCACAAAGACAATTACCCCAGATGGCCTTAAGGCGTTACCTTCATGTCTGCAATATAACATTGCAATGCACATTCGTGATGCCATTCGTGCTCAGTTACTGGAATGCACTCGAACTTTGTCACGTCAGGAAAGTGCAAATATAAGAAACATGCACAAAAACAGGTGCCCGACTGGGGTTAAACCTGCTCTCTGATATGTGGGGGCAATTCCTGGCTCATGTAAACATGCAAGACATTGGTCTGAGCCCAAGTCTGCAAGAAGTGGTGGCATCATCCCACTGCCCACAGGTGTTAGCAGACACCTTGCCTCGGAGACTCAAATGATTAAAACACTTTTTGAACTGGCATCAGAAAAAAGGGCAGGCAATTTGGGTCTGGCTGGTCCATTTTTATTACATTAAAGGCCTTTTTCACTCCCAGGGGTGTAAATCAGAGGCAACACCATGCACATCAATGGTGTTACACCAGAATAAAATAAATTGAAGAAGAATGAGTTATTGCTTTTACACAGACATGCAAGTAAAGGGAATTAATATTTTTACATTGAGGGGCAGTTATGATGCGTTCTACCCCCCAGAAGGGACCCTCCTTCATGTTGCATGGGCTTCTCTCTCTGATGAAGGCTTTTGCTGTGTTTCCATGCCAGGGCCAGATCCCTAGGTGGTGTAAATCAGCTGAGATCCACTGTAGTCAATTTATAGCAGCTGAACATCGGGCAGAGCGTCTCACTGAGAGAGCTGTAATGTGTCTATTGCCCTCACATCTGGACACCTTAGACCAGAGAGAACTGCCAAGTGACTGCTTCCGAGTGAGACATAGTTAAAATCTCCCACATTAGAACAGTCGCAGCCTGACAGCTCTGGTGCTGCTTGTGCATTTCAACATCCCTTTCATTCCTAAAAAGAAGTGCCCTGTTGTATCGTCTGTGGTTTTGGGGGTGGGGGGGATTTTTGGTTTTTTTGTCTTTTTCCCCAGCATCAAGGTTGTTTGTTATTTAAATAGCCCAGTGCAGATATAACCATTTTTTTCCCAATGTGATAAATGTTATTGATCAAACACCACCACCACCAAATAGATCTGATTGCAAGGACCGGTAACGTCAGCATAGCTTAGAGACCCTCCTCCAACTCAGCTTAAAGAGAGAAAAGACTCAACGGTGGAAGGCAGCAAGTGCTGGAGAAAACAGCAAGATCCCCTGTCTTATGCAGGTAAGAGGAGCATACAGCTTTAGCTTTGTATGTTAAAGATTCTAGCTTGGGCATGTCTTTTATTATTGTTGTGTACTGGCAAAATGCAGCTGGCGTCTGGCACTTGTTTTGGCAAAGCCTGCAGGCTAGTTGGTGAACCTTTGCTCTTAGTGGATTTGTTTCTCTGCAGAGGAATTTTTGAAAGTGCCCAGGACAAATCATAGCAACAGAGACAGCACCGGATAGAAAGATGTAAATAGAAGGAACTGTTCCTGCTGTGACTATAAGCTGTTCATTTGTTTGCAGGTGCTTCTTTTTCTTTCTTCTGTATAAATATTGAACTTTGGGGACCAGAAGTTTCAGGCATCTCTCTGTGTGCTGAGTCTCACATATTATAATATTGCTATTTTTCTTAGGGATGTTCTTGCGATTGAATAAGGTCCTAAATGACTCTGGGGCTAAAATTAGCCACACTTGAGGTCTTTTCCTTTTCAAAAATGCCCATTCAATCACACTGGTCTTTTTTTCTTTTTGCAGGGGCTTTAGGAAGTGACAGGGATGCATGCAGTGGCCAGACTCCAGCTGGACTGGGCTAGAAAGCAGACCTCTCATTATCGGTGAATTTGCTGGTGGTGAAAAGATTCTGGAAGCCCCTGGACCTGGAGGAACATACTAACTAAAAACTAAAATGCTCCTGCTCTCTGGTGTGGAAAAGCAAGCGGCTGCCCGTGCGAGTAAAGAGAGCAGAACTTCCCATGAATCCTCAGCCTGTTGTAAATAGTTTGCTGGGCACAAAGCTCGCCCTGCCTGCAGTGTTTTGCTCCCGTCTAACCGAAGAGGGATCTTTGCTCCAGCCAATTCATCTGGAGCTGCCCTGACTTTTCTAGCACCGCAAAGCTACCACTCAGACTGATGTGCATAAGATTGAAGAGCTCTTGTGTGTTTTACTTCCCTCTCTCATTTGGTCTGAGGAACCCCAGATTTTACCAGCAGGGGGGTGGTTTAATGGCATTTTTTTGCCACTGCTGAACTAAAAATTTGAACTTTTACAAGGGAACTAGACATCCAATTCCAGCCACGGTTCCCACCTTCCTTCAGAAAATAACCAGTGTCCAACTGAAATGTGAGCCTCTTTTCACCATCGATGTGGTGCTCTCCCTGTCAAGCTGTAAAGATCTGCAATGAAATCTGAATACAGTTCATTATCCCTGAAAGCAGCCATGGAAAATAATTTCAGGGTAAGCAATCTGAACACCACCTGCAATGATACAAGTGATGGCAGGTACTTGGACAATGGCACAAGGTCCAACTTCACCTTCCATGAACAGTCTCCTGACTTCTACGTGGTCCTCCCAGTGATTTACTCTGCGATCTGTGCAGTGGGGCTCACAGGCAATACCGCTGTCATCTACGTGATCCTCAAGGCCCCTAAGATGAAGACAGTGACCAACATGTTCATCCTGAACCTAGCTATAGCTGATGACTTGTTCACTTTGGTCCTGCCCATTAACATTGCTGAGCATCTCTTGCACTACTGGCCCTTTGGAGAAATCCTCTGCAAGATCATCCTGTCCATAGACCACTACAACATCTTCTCTAGCATCTATTTCCTCACGGTGATGAGCATAGACAGGTACCTGGTTGTCCTGGCCACTGTCCGGTCCAAGAGGATGCCCCATCGTACCTATCGAGCAGCCAGAATTGTCAGTCTGTGCATCTGGGCCCTGGTCACCATCATAGTTCTCCCTTTCATCGTCTTTGCCAACGTCTATGTAGATGGCCTGGAGATCAAGAGCTGTGGTCTCAATTTCCCCAAACCTGAGAGGTTTTGGTTCAAGGCCAGCAGGATCTATACCCTAATCCTTGGCTTTGCCATTCCTGTATCCACCATCTGCATTCTCTATACCATGATGCTGTATAAACTGAGGAACATGCACTTGAATTCAAATGCTAAAGCCCTGGACAAAGCCAAGAAGAAGGTTACCATTATGGTCTTCATCGTCCTGGCTGTGTGCCTCTTCTGCTGGACCCCCTTCCACCTGGCCACCATCGTGGCTTTGACCACTGACTTAGCGCAGACCTCTGTAGTCATAGGTATCTCCTACTTCATCACCAGTTTGAGCTATGCCAATTCATGCTTGAATCCTTTCTTGTATGCTTTCTTGGATGACAGTTTTCGGAAAAGTTTCAGAAAGATGCTGGAATGCAGAGCTGCTTAAAAGATGGACCATGCCTCTCTGTTCCCTTCCCTCTCATGGCTTTGCAGGGGCAACCTTACAAACTTTTCAGTGTATGACTGAGGAATAGACAAGCTTTATGCTATTTAACTAAGCTTTTAGTTTGTTTAATTATATGTATGTGTGTGTGTGTGTGTGTTTGTTTCTTTTGCATTTTTCACAATTCTAATAATAAATCTTCCACGTTCCTTGTACGAATCTCACAATCACTCAAAGTTGTGGGGTTGGTTTGTTGTTTTTTGCTTGATTGTATCTTGTTTAGGGGGGAAAGCCTGAAATATTAAAGAATGACAACCTTCTTATAGGTTTCAGAGTAGCAGCCGCGTTAGTCTGTATTCTTGTCATCTCATTGCCTTGCATTGCCACCTGCTGTACAATTACAGAAGAACGGGGTCTCTTCAAGGGGTGAAGCTATAATGCTCCTGGAAAAGAGCAGCCTTTTAAAGATGAATGTAACTTTGAGTTATTAATCTATATGTCGTGTGCAGAATTGTTTACAATGGAGCAGCTTGAGCTGCCAGATACGATTGTACATTGTGAAAATGGATTTTAGTGATGAGATAAAACGGTGCATTTGAGAAAAAAAATGCATCCCTGTCTGTGTGCATACGTGTCTTGCAGATCGTTTGATTTCCGAGGGGAGTCTGTTTTCCCCAAGATTTCTCCTTTCCTGAATTGCTAACGTGATTCACATTGAAACCAAAAATTTAACAAGCATCTGAAAGTTACAATATCCAAACAAGACAATATACAAATATTGTGATGACTGCAGAAAAAATAATATCTGTATTATCAGTGCCAAGAATTTTCTTTTCATTTTTTAATGTTTAAAAAGACATATACTTTAAAGTGTTTGATGAAATAAATCAAATTGAACAGTGTCTGGCATTTCTACTAGAAGCAACTTTTATAAGAAACTCTGTGTTATCCTCCTTGTCCCAATATCACTGCCCTGTAAATTTCGTGTCACCTGATGTATAACCCTGCAGCAAAGATGTGCTGCAAACCACAAGGAAAGCCCTAGAAAAGGTGGTACATAGAGACCTTCATTCAGCCAAGCAAATGCTTAACTTGAAACAGGTGAGTAGTCCTATTAATGGATGATGCTCAAGTGAAGTACATGTCTATGGGCATATGTACACTGCCTTACCCATGGCTGGCCCATGTAAGCTGACTTGGGCTCGCAGCGCTCGGGCTGTGGGCTATAAAACTGCAGTGTAGATGGGACCCGGCGAGGGTCGCAGAGCTCGGGGTCCAGCCTGAGCCCGAACGTCTGTACTGCAATTTTATAGTCCCGCAGCTCAAGGTGGCCAACACAGGCCAACTGCAGGGGTTTAATTGCACTGTAGACACACCCTATGTGTTTTCCTGAATCAGGACCAGAGAGAGAAAGAGAGATTCCAAAGATCTGGAATCTCATGCTGTGTTGAAGAACTACAGAAACTATGGGTAATTGTGCTGACAAGCTGACAAGCTGTCCAAGCTGAGACCAATACAGCCCTGAGCAGGGAGTGCTTTATTGTTAGCCCTGGAGAAACTCAAAAGATTCAGCGGTCAAGCTAGGAGCAACATTAAAGAGTCCGCATGCTTTTCAGAACTTCAGTTGCTTTGAGCTGTGCCCAGGGGACAACTCTTGGTGGTGACAAGGACTCCTCTTCTCTCCGTCCTCTCCCTGCATTTCTGACAGGTGGGAACAAGGAGCATTGACTTTCATGGCTTTGGAAAATCTCACCTGGATCAGATAATGTTATTGCAGTACCGTGGACGGTACTCCCCCCCCCCCCGCCCCTCCCCATTCCAGCCTTAATGCAAAGTTCCAAAGAAGATTTAAAACCCAGAGAGAAAGTGAACGATAACTCCACTGTCAAAGGGTCTTTCTCGGGCTTCAGATAAATTGCTGGACAATTCTCTTTACTCTAACCCGTGAGTATTTTTATACCAGTTCAGTGCACATGAGCAATAGTATGTGTGCCTAATTTGTCCACCCAAGAACCAATATAGCACATGCAAATCAGGTACATTCGCACAAAAATGGGTAATCAAGTTCATTTTCATACCCAGTTCCTGGATTTGTGCACACATTCATGGTGATTATGTGGGCAAATTAATAATAGTAATTCCTAGCTCTTACCTAGGACTGATTGGGGCTGGGGTGGCAGGAGCTGACTGAGGCTTCCCCAGCAGCGCTCTGCCACACACCTCCCCACTTAAGCAACTGCCCAGGGCAGGGGGGCCTGCTCCGGCCCCTTCTCTGCCTTCTTCACTCTGGCTTTTTTGTCTAGGGATTTTCTCTGTTGTCCCCTGGAGACCTGGGTCCTCCCCCTCATTAGGGTCGAGGGGTGTAGGGGCTTCCCCTCCCTTCAAGGAGGTCTCCACCCTTTTTCTGCTGGCACGTCCCCTGCTATGGCCTCCTTTCCCCTTTGGGAAGGGGCCCCAATCTGTCCCCAGTATCCTGGGGTACAGCAACCCCCTCTATCACCCCTACCCGTTGCCAAGCTAACTGGCCTCTGACCTCCAGGGGCACCTGGGCCACAGGGTAGGGCCTCCAATCCCTCTGGATGCACTTAAGCATCATTCTTGCTCCAGGGATCAACCACTGGGGTTTCGCTAGCCCCCTTTGAATGAGGGAGTGGGCCGAGGCCCTGTCCACTAAGCCCTTCCGGGGCTTCCTCCCCACTTGCACAGGGATGGTGGCCAGTCCTCGCCCCTGCTTCCTTCCTCCACCATTCGTCCAGTCACAGAATTTGGCTAGCCCACACTCCATTTCTGGGCAATCTAACTGCTCATTTGCCTAGGCTTTTGTGTCCCAGCCGCCCACATCGCCAGCAGATCAACTGGCCCGGGTGACTAGGGGCTCCCTTAGCCTCCTCCTTCTTTTTCTCTGGGTTCCTCCAGGGGGTGAGGGGGTGTCTTGGAATTTCTTTCCCGAGTTCAGGTCCCGGCCTGTCTGCCCGTCCCTTCAAGGCAAGTCACCATGGCATATTCCTCGGTCAGTTTAAACACGGCCTCCACTGAACTCAGCTGGTGCTGCCGGACCCAGATTCAAATGTTTTCCGGGAGGCCCTTCACAAATTGCTCCGGAATCACCCGGTCCATTATCTCCCACACCCTCTGGGTGTCTGGCCTTAACCACCGCATGGCCCAGTCCATAAGTTTTAGGGCAAAAGCTCAGGGCCGTAAACTCCGAGTCCACCGGGCTGCCCAAAACTTTTGCCTGTACTTCTCCGCAGACAGTCCCATCCGGTCCAGGACTGCCGCCTTCACCGCATTGTAATTTTCAGTCTGTTCATTACTTAGGGCCATGTAGGCCACCTGCGCCTCTCTGGCCAGATGGGGGGGCCAGTCACAGGGCCCAAGTCGCCTTGTCCCATCCGGCGCCCATGGCTACCCATTCAAAAGTACACAGGAAGGCGTTGGGGTCGTTGTCAGGGCCCATTTGACAGAGTCCCAACCCTGTGTGTGTTGGGGTATGTAAGGGTTAAAGTAAAGACCTGGGAGACCACTCGTCTGCTGGCATGGTATTAGGGAGTAGGCACAGACACGCACTATTCCTTCGCTTGATAGATACAGTGTCATCCTGCCATAAAGTTCCCTTCTGCTCATTAAGGATTGATAAGCGTTGCAGCTGCAGAAGGAATGTGGGGATCTAAGGGATACTCTTTGGGTAAAGGAGTATTAGCTCCCCCTCGCTTCCTTTCCCAGCTACATAAACGAGCTCGGGGTCATGGCCCCTTCCTCCCTTCCCTGTGAACTGCTGATCAAGGGAATTTGTAGCTGTAATTATTGCAAAGAAATGTATCTTATCTTCAAGGTAAAAATGTCTGTACAATATGTTTAATGTTGTAAACAATAAACAGGGACAGGTATAATCATATTCAGCTTATAGCTATTAATATTCATTGTATGGGCGTTCATATTACTCAATAAGAGGTTTGGGGGTGTTGTAGTAAATGTGGGTATTTACATCCTAACTTAAATAAAAGAGTGTCGAGGGGAACAAGTACCGCAATAAAGCAACCCGTCTACTCAATCTGCCTCTGTATCCTCCTGTTCTTCTTCTAACAGCGCCTGGTTGCCATCCCCTTCCACGGGACTCACCACCCGGTGCAGGAGCTGCTGTTGTACACTGGCCTGCTCCCGGATGAATTCCTGGAGGGTCTTTTGTTGCTCAGCCTGCCAAGTGAGTAAGGCCTGTCTCTCCGCCTGGTGGGACTGCTGGAAAGGTCTTCTGCAGCTCCTCCTGCTGCTTAGCAGGTGGCCTCCATTCTCGGATTGCCACTCCCTGGCAGTGGCTTCAGATCCTGGACAAGCCCCCATGTGTAACGGGGTTCACAGCGCGCCCCTGTATATTCAGCCCATTGGCCCCGCTCCTCACAGACTCAGGGACACTCCCAGCTGGTGCAATATCCATGCTCTTTATTCGTGTCCATTTCCCACCACCAGTTTCCCACTATATACAGGCTATTTACAGTGGCTTGGCCTAACACAGGCCTGGTCAGCAACAGAGCAGCAGGCTCCTACCTCTCTCTGAGCTCCACCCCCACCCCCAGCTTTATAGCTCCTACCTAATGAGGCTGCCTGGTGCAGCCAGTGATTAGGCAAACCTAGGCTATTGACCCAGCCCCAATCCATTTTCCCTGATTGGGGCTGGAGTGCCAGGACCTGATGGAGGCTTCCCCAGCAGCGTCCTGCCACAGTAGGCCTATACTTACATTGGCGTGTAGAATGCACACACTGCATGCCCAGCTAACGCGGGTATAAGCTGCACTGTAGATGGTGAGGCATTGCTCAGGCAAGCAGAGTAGAGTGCCCAGCAGATGCCTGTCCCTGGTGTTTATGCCTTACACACGTCCAAGCAGTGCCTCCCAGCTGCACTGCTGTTTTTAGAAGTGGTGTCCTGCTGCCTCCCTGCTGCTGGAGCCTTTCCCTGCGGCAGTGTGAGCATAGATATAGCTTAAGAAAGCCTAAAGAGAAAAATCTGTTGCCATTCAGTTTCACTGAGTTTTCCTTTGTGCTAATATCACATTGGCTCAATCAGGATACCTGTTCATTCTCTATACCTTTCCTTATACATCTATATCATACCTCCCATGGATGGAAGGCACTATTTAAGTGCAGAGTACCGGGGTTATTGTTTGGTGCATGGAAATGCTGAAGTGCACAGCATTGTTTACAATCACTCTCTGCCCCTGGCTCTGTCATCAGCAGAGGTGGTCGAAAAATGGAATTTTCCTTTTGTGGGAAATTTCCACATTCCCCAAAATTACGTTCCATTTTGAATGGGAACGAAAAGTCGAAATGCCATTTTTAATTTTTTTTATTTTTGCATACTGAAAAATTCCAAACAGTTTTAAGTCAGAGATATTAAAACAGAAAATGTAGAGCTTTCCAATCGAAACAAAACTTTAAATCAGCTTCTGTACCAAATTACTGGATGATAGGTAATGTGACGCCAATTTTTAAAAAGGGCTCCAGAAGTGACCCTGGCAACTACTGGCCAGTGAACCTCACTTCAGAACCGGGCAAACCAGTTGAAACTATCATAAAGAACAAAACTGTCAGACACATAGATGAACGTAATTTGTTGGGGAATAGTCAACATGGTTTTTGTAAAGGGAAATCATGCCTCACCAATCTACTAGAATTCTTTGAGGGGGTCAAAAAGCATGCGAACAAAGGAGATCCAGTGGATATAGCGTATTTAGATTTTCAGAAAGCCTTTGACAATATGCTTTGACAAGGTCCCTCACCAAAGGCTCTTAAGCAAAGTAAGCTGTCATGGGATAAGAGGGAAGAAGGTTCTCTCATGGATTGGTAACTGGTTAAAAGATAGGAAACAAAGTGTAGGAATAAATGGTCAGTTTTCAGAATGGAGAGAGATAAATAATGGTGTCCCCCAGGGGTCTGTACTGGGCCCAGTCCTATTTAACGTATTCATAAATGATCCTCAAAAAGGGGTAAACAGTGAGGAGGCAAAATTTGCAGATGATACAAAACTACTCAAGATAGTTAAGTCCCAGGCAGACTGTAGAGAGCTACAAAAGGATCTCACAAAACTGGGTGACTGGCCAACAAAATGGCAGACGAAATTTAATGTTGATAAATGCAAAGTAATGCACATCAGAAACCATAATCCTAATAATACATATACAATGATGGGGTCTAAATTAGCTGTTACCACTCAAGAAAGAGCTCTTGGAGTCATTGTGGATAGTTCTCTGAAATCATCCACTCAATGTGCAGCGGCCGTCAAAAAAGTGAACAGAATGTTGGGAATCATCAAGAAAGGGATAGATAATAAGACAGAAAATATCATATTGCCTCTCTATAAATCCATGGTACTCCCACACCTTGAATACTGCATGCAGATGTGGTCGCCCCCATCTTAAAAAAGATATATTGGAGTTGGAAAAGGTTCAGAAAAGGGCAACAAAAATTATTAGGGGTATAGAACAGCTTCCGTATGAGGAGAGATTAATAAGACTGGGACTTTTTAGCTTGGAAAAGAGACGACTAAGGGGGGATATGATAGAGGTCTATAAAATCATGAGTGGTATAGAGAAAGCAAATAAGGAAGTGTTATTTACTCCTTCTCATAATACAAGAACAAGGGGCCACCAAATGAAATTAATAGGTAGCAGGTTTAAAACAAACACAAGAAAGTATTTTTTCACACAACACACTGTCAACCTCTGGAACTCCTTGCCAGGGAGTGTTGTGAAGGCCAATACTATAACGGGGTTCAAAAGGGAGCTAGATATATTCATGGAAGATAGGTCCATCAATGGCTATTAGCCAGGATGGACAGGAATGGTGTCCCTAGCCTCTGTTTGCCAGAAGCTGGGAATGGGCAACAGGAGATGGATCCCTTGATGATAACCTATCTGTTCATTCCCTTTGGGGCACCTGCCATTGGCCACTGTCGGCGGACAGGATACTGGGCTTGATGGACCTTTGGTCTGACCCACTATGGCCGTTCTTATGTTCTAAAATGATGAGATGAGTCACAATGACAATTATCATTTCAGTTCTCCCAGGCAGGAAACTGAAAAACTGTGTCAAAACCAACATTTTCCTGGGCAAAATGTCAGTTCCAACACTTTTCCAGTGGGAAAATTTTGACCAGCTCTCATTATTAACCTGTCACAAAATAGGTGCTGAATCCTCATGTAGAGCTAATTGTAGAAATGGACCTGAACTTTAATCCCAGATGATTAACTCCCTGAACTTTAGTGTGTGAAATCCAGACCCAGTTTTCATGGCTTGGTTCCATTCCTAGTTAGCTGTGATGTGCAACTGGACAAGGAGCTGTCTTGTGTTTCATTTGGACAGAATGCTCTTTATTAGAAACCTAAGAAATCTGTCAAAGCAGAGTTTGCTGAGGTCTTGAGTTAGGTAATTTGTGCAAGGATCCCACATTAACTTCAGTGACCCTCAAAGCTCCTGCAGGAGCGTGGGAAGATTTGGCAGATGAGCGAGTACAAGTTGCTTTTTGGGAAGTGAATGCCAGAAGTGTTATGCTAGGAACAAAGAATTAGATAGATAGATAGATAGATAGATAGATAGATAGATAGATAGATAGATAGATAGATAGATAGATAGATAGATAGATGAGCATTTGCTAGGGAAGTGAGGAGAGGCTGAGGGAACTGGGCTTATTTAGTCTGCAGAAAAGAAGAGCGAGGGGGAATTTGATAGCAGCCTTCAACTATCTGAAGGGGGGGTTCCAAAGAGGATGGAGCTAGGCTGTTCTCAGTGGTGGCAGATGACAGAACAAGGAGCAATGGTCTCAAGTTGCAGTGTGGGAGGTTTAGGTTGGATATTAGGAAACACAGGAATGGCTTACCTAGGGAGGTGGTGGAATCTCCATCCTTGGAGGTTTTTAAGGCCCGGCTTGACAAAGCCCTGGCTGGGATGATTTAGTTGGGGTTGGTCCTGCTTTGAGCAGGGGGTTGGACTAGATGACCTCCTGAGGTCTCTTCCAACCCTAATCTTCTATGATTCTATGATAACATTGCTTACCTTAGAGGCTGAAAAGGGAGTTTGTCACTGGAAGTTTGGGGTCTATTGACCCCTGGGTTAATCTTCCAAGGCAGCAGACATGGGAGCGTAAGAGTGTTAGTAGCAGTTTGAGGAAGATGCAGGAGCCTTGTGCGAGGAAAGTGCAGGCCCTTTAGGTGACTACGGTCTTTTAAGCCCAGATCTACAAGCAGATTTATTTAACAAATGTCTCAGCCTGAAGGGACATGGCATTTTGGAGGGTTTCCTATTCTTTAGCAAGTATGCCCCCTGGTGGGAAATATATATCTATACTCTGTATATTCCCATATAAAAAGGATCTTCAGGAAGGGAAATAAACCTAAACAAAATGAAGCTTCAGAGATCAAGGTGGAGAAAATTAGCTTGACTCAACCAATGCATCACAAAGAGAATGCAAGTGCCGTCACTTCAAAAGCTGCTCAAATGGGATGTTGCCCTTTTACCTGCTTTAGCCAAATGTACAAGCACTATGGTATTACTGGTCCTAGAAGGAGATCAGAGTCAAGAAGCTTGAGCCAAAGTCCATTACAGGCAGTGGGCCTAGCCCAAGGTGTTGTCTTTACACAGTTGGTAACATACTGTGGTTTAGCTATTATTGTTGAAAAAAAACCCAATATCGACCAGCATTTTAAATGTGTTTGTGTGCCACACCGTTTCCAGTGGCTTTTCAAAGAGATATAAGAGAAAAAAGAATGCCGCTGAGAGCTCTCCCAGCATAACAATGTCCATTGAGAGAAGAGTGATCAGAATCCCTTTAGACGAAGCAAGAAGCTCCAATCTGGGATTCTTGGGCCTGACACAGCGAGAAAATGTTTGCTTTGGAAGCCTGACTTCATGTCAGATGGGGAAAGGACTCCTACCTGCTCTTCATCCCCTTCGAGTAATTCATTAGCAACAAGAGCAGGAGGACTTGTGACACCTTAGAGACGAACCAATTTATTTGAGCATAAGCTTTCGTGAGCTGCAGCTCATTGCATTAGCAACAGTACTTCGCCTGAGACCGTCACAGCTAAATCTCATTCTGGGCTTTCTTGACATATCTAAGAGGATTCTCCTTAATTATGTCCTTTAAACATAACTAGAAAGAGCCTGCTCCAGCCGTGATTCCTGCATCATGCCCGCAACTTCTGCTTGAGCTAGAGCATGTAGAAATTGCTTGCATTTCACTTTTCGTTCCACTAAGGGGCACTCTCCTTTCAGGTTTTTGAGCCTTTAAGGCAGTGGCTCTCAACCTTCCCAGACTCCTGTCCCCCTTTCAGGAGTCTGATTTGTCTTGCGTACCCCCATGTTTCACCTCACTTCAAAACGACTTGCTTACAAACCCAGACATAAAAATACAAGTCACAGCACACTCGTACTGAACAATTGCTGACTTTCTCATTTTTACCATATACTGTAATTGTAAAATAAATCAATTTCAGAGCCAGAGGGTTTTAAAATCAGTCAATTTCACATTTTCAGTTGTCTACCTCTGAAATTACCTTTGTCCCGACCCAAAAGGTACCCAGAAGTGGGTCTGATCTCCCCCTACCTCACCTCCAGCTACCCCCTCAGAGCTGCCATGCAAGGGAAGGACAAGTCCTGTCACTCCCCAGCACAGCAGGGACTCACAGCTAGGAGCTCCCTGGCTGGGGCACTTCCAGGAGCAGGAGGATATTGAACCCACCTCTACAAGTCTCCTCCAGCTGCAGGAACCTCCAGGGCTGGAGCTTCCTGCACCAGGGGGAGGAACTCCAAGGTGGATCTGATCTCCCCCTGAGAGCAAGAGTGGCCCTGCAGGGGAAGAACAAGTCCTCTCCCTCCCCAGCCCAGCTGGGACTTGCAGCTCACTCCCAGCAGCAAAGGGGAGATCAGATTTCACGGGGAAGGACTTATTTCACCATCTGAGAAATTGGTAGGACTGGGCCCTAGTAATACTGATCTGCAATCATTTCCTGTGTGACCTGGGGCTCAGTGACTAGGATGCACAACGAGATAGTCATTATATAGTTATATTGTATATAGTTCTATTGGGTTACTGAGCTGTGAATCTATTGATCTACTTAATAGGGGGGCTATTGGAAAAACAATCAGGAAGGCAGCACAGTGAATCTACAGAAGCAACCTCCCAAAAAAACATGTGGGGGAAAGTATGAGACAATGGCTGAGATATAAGTGGTGAAGAGGCAACTTCCATAGCTGTTTCGCCAAGGCTAGCAACCTGGAGATTAAAAGGACACTAAATGATTCCAGAGCCTCTCTAGAGAGAGGGAGGTGGGAATTGTCAAGGAGCTGTTCTTGGTGTGAATGAACAGGTAAAATGGGACTGTCTGAAGGAGTTAGGGCCTTTCCCAGCTTCCGGAGAATGGAAAGCCTTAAGGAAAGACAGGTATGTGAAGAGGCTGTTTATTGTTTTAAGACCTTTTTTTCTTAAACGATTCTAGATCAATAATGATGATGATGATGGGCAATCACTCGTTACCGAGTATGACCATCTTCCATGGGAGTTATGGATCCTCAGATGGCTAATAAGGCCAATCCTTGAACTACAAGTTCTATTGCAATGAGGGCAGATGTTTTCAGGCTCAGCAGGAGGCTGTTGACCATGACTGGAAGTCAGTCTCTCCTTCCTTCTGCACCTCTTGTCCTCTTCAGCTTGTTGGCAAACAAGTTCAAAATGCAGGGGACCATCACGTAGGACTTCACTTTTTAAGTGATCCTGGGCAAATGTCCCCCAAGTGTCAATGTCAATATTACACTTTTTTAGGTTGTCCTTCAGTAAGTCCTTATATCGCTTCTGTTGTCCACCCATGTAACCGTACTCTTCTTTCAGCTGAGAGAACAGGACCTGTTTTGGGAGGCAGTGGTCTGGCATCCGGACAAAGTGACCAGTCCAGCGGAACTGTTGGTGGATTATCATTGCCTCGATACTGGTGGTCTTTGCCTTTTCCAGGACACTAATATTGGTGCGCCTGTCTTCCCATTTGATCTTCAGAATCTTACGAAGGCAGCGTTGATGGTGCCTCTCAAAGACTTTCAAGTGGTGTCTATAGGTTGTCCAATTTTCAGGCCCATACAATAGTGCTGGGAGAACAATGGCTTGATAAACAAGAAGCTTGGTGTCTGTTTAAATGTCGTGATCTTCAAAAACCCTGTACCCTAAACGAGAAAAAGCTAGACTGCCACAGCTCAGGTGATGTTGATCAATAATACTTTCCTGTAAAAGGCTGTATGGTCTCTGGATACCACTGGTCACTGCTCCTAAAAGAAAATGACCTTGCAGGTAAGCACCTAAATCAGACAGCTTGAGGTAATCGCAGTTGGTACTTACGGACTGCAGCCCATGGTCCAGGCTGAGAGTATCATGTGATTCCATGCCAGGAAAGGTGACAGCCCAAGACCTGAGTGGAGGTGCACTCAAGGAGAGGAGGAAGAGTCAGAGATGCAGTTCCCCTGGTAACTATGACATTCAGGCTTTAAGAAAAACACCAAATATCATATGACTTGGCATGCATGATAGCCTACCACACTTTACTTGCATCTAAAGCAGAGTCAGAATCACAGTCTGTTAGCAATTCAATAGTCATTAGCATTTACAGTCTACTAATTTAGGTCTCTGAAATCAGTGAAGCTTAAGTAGATTTTTTTCTCCATTCAGGAAAAGTTTTCATTCATTTTTCTCGTGTTATGTACATTTTAAGCTTGCAAAACCGGCCAAAGCATTTATATCTACTATACACTTGTGATTAGTTACCGTCAGTTATTCTGCTTATTTGAGCATGGCCTTCATTTTATTTTTAAAAAGAGCAAGAGAGTGAATATTTAAATAAACACAATACCAGGAACATAACAGTACTGCAATTAAAAAGCCTTAATCCTTGAACCAAACTGTCCTTTCATGCAGAAGCAAAACCTTATTCTCTGCTTTAACTGCTTTAACATTGGTTAACACTTGGGCAATTCCACGGAAGGTGATGGCATTATCTATAAAATCAACACAACAGAATGCAGTTCAAGCCCAAGGAAGCTAGCTGTGTATTTCAGCAGAAAATATCACTTGTCTTTTACTAATTTATTAACAGGTGCACACACCTGGGGGGTGAAAATGCTGCCATTGTGTGCATAGAGTCAGAGGTTTGAACACTGGGGACCGACTAGAGAAGACAGCATGGCCCAGTTGATTGGGCTTGGAGAAGACATTAGTGCTCTTCCTGACTCTGCCACTTATCTCCTATGTGTATATGGTTGGGCCACTTCCCCTCCCTGCGCCTCTGTTTCCCTTCCTACTGTTTCTCTGTCTCGTTTATTTAGAATGTAAGTTCTTCAAGGCAGGGGTTGCCTCTCACTATGTACCTGAACACAGTGGGACTCAGAACCTGACTGGGGATTTTAGCCATCACTGTAATATGCAAATAGTAAAAATGATGACTAATAAGTAACTTTTTACTGCAGCTCCGAAAATGTCTATAATGTCTGATGCCCCACTGGGTTCCTGGCAGGGACTTTGAACCAATCAAAGAAGATATCACCTACAGCAGATTTAGCCCACGTTTAATAGTGGGCCAGGGACACTCTGGGACAGGATTCTGGAAGTTAGTCCATGTTGTCTGAATACTCAGGCAGTGCAGATACGATCAGTCTCATTCATAGCTATGTATCAACTCTCAGTGCTATTGTAAGAAGCCACCAGTGACCGAAGACAACAGTCTGCATTTCCCAAAGGGTCTGTAGACAAAACTCAGAAAGACATATGTTGAGCAAAGCTAATAACTAAAACACAAAAATGGGGATTTGACTGTATGGCACTTCTTCTTCTTTTGTTTAATTACCTCTAAAGAGATCAGAGATTGATCATTAATAAAGTCAGATTTCAGTGTAATGAAAATGGTCTTCAAAACTCAGCCCTCTGCTGCTTTGTATTTATGTAAATGATTTAGGCAGTTAATTACATTTCACTTCTTATCAGTGTGATTCAGACAATACTCTCCTTCTGGCTTCTCTCTGACTGAGCTGCAGTTTGTGTTCCCATCTGATTCCGTTCAGTCTGAACTAGAATTGTGAAAAGAAATTAATACAAAACAGGTGAGGAGGTGGCCAGATGGCACACTGGGTGAGACCTAGAGAGAGAGATTTGTGGAGCTAAAATGATGTGAGCTTTGATCTCGTGGTAGGTAAAAAATTCTGAGAGGAAACTGTGGTGTATTGAAAACTGTGTTAAAATTATATGGTATTACTTTAAATTTCTGTGTTTTTTCTAGTCCAGCTTGCAGGGTAGGAGGCTCCATGGGGAAGCCTGAGATCTGGGCCTACCAGCAATCAGTCAGCAAACAGCCAGCCTTGAGTAATGTTGGGTGAGTTGTGCCTCTCAGTTTTTAGGGAGCAGCCTGCTTTGTCTCTCTCTGTTTGGGGGTTCTCGTGTGTCATCATTACGGATTCTACAAAATAAAGTTGTGTTACTTTGCAGCCTTCCATCCTCATCCCAAAGCACAGAACAGACAGAAGCAAGGGGTAGCAGAGACACTGCCGACCAGCACATAGCAGGAATCCTGGGATCGGATGGGGCAATTTGCTGTAAACCAAATGCACTTTGCTGCTTATCTGAGCTGGAGTAACATGTTCATCATCCACCCTCTGCCAGCCAATGTTTGCTACTGACGGCAGCATATGTGTTCGCCCTGCATCTCGAACTATCTCATATCGTCCTGTGGACTTAGAAGTGTGGATAGGCCTCAGTTTCCACTGATTTCATATAATTTTTTTGACTTCTCCCAGAGACTTCTGCGCACTGGGGGGTGAATACAATCCCTCTGGGGAAACCTGACTCTGTGCCACTCTTGTGCACCACATGGCAGAAGGTCTTATTATTATTATTCTTTGTATTAACACATAGCACCTAGAAGCCCAGACACAGATCAGGACCCCATTGCACTAGGCACTGGATAAACACAGAACGAGACAACAGTCCCTGTTCCTGGGATCTTACAAATTAAGCAGCCATTTCATCAGGGTGTGCCATGGCTCTGAATCCCACCAGACTCTGACTGTCAATCTCAGAGTCAAGTCAATGGAGTCGTGCTGCAGATGAAAGCAAGCCTGTCACCAGTAGAAACCACTGGCCATGCACTGTCATGCACCACCCATTAGGGGGCATCTTCTCTCAGGGAAAAAAGGTGCATTCTTAACTTGTGTTGGCTCACATGAGGTAACTAACCTGAGGTCAAATCCAGTCAAGATGAGGCAGTTTGTAGTTTTCACACATATTAGCAGGTCAAGTTTTAAATGATGAGGGAACCTAGGGTTTGCCTTGACCAGCTAAATGATGTGAAAACTAGAACCAGCCTTGTCTTCTGAAGGAGTTTACCTCGTGTTAGCTAACGCAAGTTAAGAACACGCCTTTTTTCCTCATCAAGACAAGGCCTTAGCGTCCTTGTACAGGGCTTTGTAATGCACCCATTTCATTGACTCCTGTGAGCCGGAAGTATCAACTGAGAGCCCCTCCACAGCCCACTAGTGCATTCCAGCTATCTTAGTTGCATGCAACCCTTTGAACTGAGATAAAGCATAGGTGGCATTTACATTGATTCGGCCTCTGTGTCCTTAATGTGATGCTATGAGGAGGGTGTGAGGTGGCCCTGGTTAGTTTGCAATGATCACAGGTAATGAAGGGTTTGATTCTGATCCAAATAATGATACTGTAATCACCACACACCAATCTTGCCAACTGCTACAAGCCAAAAGGACTCAGTTGCTTCCCTAATACATTCTAATGAAAATCCAGTGGTGGTTTTCCAGCAAAGCGCATTCAAGCTAAGCCATAGTCTGGCAGCTGAAGCAAAAAGGAGGGTATCTCATCATTACAATTTCCATTCCCAGCCTTCCATCTTCTCCAGGAAGAAACGGGGCACAGAAACAATCTCCCTCTGGGTCAGGCTCATTTTCTGCTTTCTTATGCTTATTCCTTGGAGGAGGGTGATTATCTCTCAGAATCCTCTCCGTGGTGAAGCTAGGCCAATACATTGAAACAGCGCGATGAGAACAAATCCAAAATATCGTACAAAGGCATGACATTAACATGCAGCGGGGCCACTTCTCATGCTTCATGTTAAATAAACATTCAACAGCAAAATCTGCCAGCCAAGCCACCACCCTGGATTGAGTTTTCACATGGACGAAAGTAAGCCGAACAGCCAGTAAGCATGATTACGTGTCCGCAGCATTGTTCTGCAGAGTTGAGCCAATCAATGCATCTGGGGCCGTTTGGCGCAGTCTCTCCACAAAACTGTTTGCAGAGGATGGAATCTGGAGCCTGTGGAAAGCATGACATTGTAAACTGGGGAGAGCAGGGCAAAATTTTTTTGACAGTTTTCCACCAGAAAATGCTGGTTGAATAGATTCACAACATTCCATGAGCACAGGTCAATTCCATCCCATCCTAGGCTTCCTGGCTTATGGGCTGTTGTGATGCCCTGCAGCCACACTCGCCGGCTTGTGGCTTGCCCGGCCACCAGGCTTGCAGAACCGATATGTTTTCAGCTGCAAGTTTGGGGGGATTCCATTTTTTTTTTTATGAAAACACAGAACATTTAAAAGAACAACTGTAACCAAACAAAACCTTTTTCAGTTTGTTACAATTTTTTGCAGGAATTAAAAAAAACAATCGGTTCCAGCTCTCATCTGCATGTGGGCCTTGCAGCGAAGGTTCTCCTGGCTGCTGACTCGTAAGCTCCCTGCTGAGCTTTTGGACTGGGTGCTCTTATCCCCATTGCACAGAGGGGGAATGGAGGCACAGAGAGGCTGTGACTTGCCCAAGGTCACACAGGAAGTCCATGTGGAGCAGGGAATTGGACCCAGGTCTCCCAGCTCCTCAGCCAGTACTCTAACCACTGGACCATCCTTAGCAAGGGCTGGAGCATTGTCCAGTACTGCCAGGGAGGGCTTATTACTCATCTGCAGGCTCCCAGTGGGTGTAAACTATCTTCCTCCTGTCTCTGCCTGTCTTTAGCTACATTCTTTATAAGGCAAATACTGCTCCTTCCTCCACTCCCACGGAAGGCCCTGCTGCGGCTGTGTGAATAGCCCAAGTACTTTGTGGAATCCAGCTCTAGGAGGACTTGAGAGGTGAGGCAGGGGAGTGAGGAGGGGGCGGCACTGTGGGGGTGGGAATCAATGATTACTCAGAGACGCAGCTGTTGGCCCCCCTCACTGTGAAAATGGAGCAGAGGCCCCAGCAGTCCTGTGGCAGTCAGGGCTGTGGGTATCTCCACCCCTTCTCTACAGCCTGGGAAGGCCCCTGCTGACTCCCACACCAAGTCCCTATGTTCTTGCTTGTCACGAAGGACAGGATTTGCCCCTATACGCGAGAGAGGGTTTTCTGACTGTGGCTTGCAGAGTGATAGCTGCTTTCCCCAGGACACATTAAACAGCACGGAGCCGTGTTGGTCCCAGGATATTAGAGAGACAAGGTGGGTGAGGTAATATCTTTTATTGGACCAAGACAAGCTTTCAAGCTCCACAGAGTTCTTCTTCAGGCTGCCTTCTTCAGCTTGTCTCTCTCACCAGCTGAAGTAGGTCCGGTGAAAGATATCATTCCCCCCCGCCCCCCATCTTGCCGCATTAAAAAGCAAGCAGACTTCAGCAGCCCCCTTACCCGGCAGGGCTGTGGGGCAGTCATTACACCAAGGCGTATAGTTCCTGTCAGTGTAAAAACAATTCCTTCCATCCTGAAGTTGTGACTGTAACATCTGCAGAAAGCTATTTGCATCAGGGAGCAATTCCCAGCAGGCCTGTTACTCAAGCCGAGCAAATTGTGGTCTGAGTGGAATTGGGAACCTGCTCAGAGAGTAATGAAGTCTGCCGGAATGCGTGGGCGGGTGTCTGGTGCAGAGGGCCGCAAGAGCTACAGCAAGGTAACTCTCCTGACACTGTGAATATGAAGAACCAATAAGCAAGAAGCAGAACATGAGTGAGGTGAATATGATCTCGGTTTGTTTCTGATATTATGGTGCGCTTGCTACTCCAGGGTGTGTTTAGAGTTTCCATGGTGCTGAAGCAGGAAGCTCAATGTTTTGCCATCAGAGGGAGAATAATTGCTCTGCAGAAGAGACCGTGAAAAGGCCATCTGCATTCCCCTGCAGGTAGAGACTCACTGCCAGGTTTGAACACACCCGTACCCGGGATCTACTCTTTTTGGGTTAAAGATGCATCACTGTGGATTTATATGATTAATTAATTAACATCGTTGCCAAGATTTGTAACACCTCTTGATACTATTTCTGTATTAACTATTTCAGGTATATTATGCAACCTACCCAGGAATCAGGGTATTAGAAAAAATGACACGGCAACTGTATAGCCAATATTAGGCATCATTGATTTCTTTAGCCTCAGAACTGTGCACACTGCTGAAAGCCTTTTGGCACATCTCATTTGTATTTGCAATTACTACCCTTGTGTGTACAAGGACCTAGCTAGACATCTAACTGCTCATTTGTCTGCACTCGGCCCACCATCTCTCACGCCATCACAGGAACGTTGGGGGCCAGTTAGGTACACACATTGTTATATACACAAGTAAGCATATGCAAGCCTGACTGCCTGGCCCTTCAAACAGCAGTTTGAATAGCGACCTTTACATGACGGGAACCCTTAGAATACATTTTAACAGTGTAGATCTATGGTGCATGTTTACAGGAATTTCTTCCTTTGTTTTGCTAGTTGTCGTAAACACGTGGTTTGGGATAAGGGTTTCCTCTCTGACAGTTCACTGCCTCCCCTTATCTTGACACTGACTCTCCTCCCATACTTGTGCATCCTCCTATTATTGACTGGTTAGGACACGTCCTCTAATCCCCCACTGAAGTCCACATCCATGACTTCATCTCCTGTCACCTAGCCCATTCCAGCTCACTTCTCCAAGGTTTCTCCAGCTTCCAGACTTCACTGTGACAGATTGCCACTGCCCCAGTTCTCATGTGCAAAGAAGCAAGATTGACTGCAACCTCCACACCACACCACTGGCTTATCAGTCATTTCAGGAGCTTGCTTTCTTGATGAAGCTCTCCAGAGACTTACGTCAGCCTATCTCATGGACCTCCATCTGTCACCCCTTTTTCTAGCACTTATAATACCCAGCTCTTACATAGCACTTTTCATCAGTAGGCTTCAAGGCACTTCCAAATCTTCAATGTATTTATCCTCACAACAGCCCCATGAGGTAGGGAAGTGCTATTATCCCCATTTTAGAGATAGGGCACAGAGGAACAGAGAAGCTAAGTGACTTGCACAAAGTCTCACAAGAAGTTTGTGGCAGGGCAAGGAAATAAACCCAGCTCTCCTAACTGCTAGGTTAATGCCCTAACTGCTGAACTGTCATTCCCCTCTCAAACATTCTTCCAGCTGTTGATATGAGAACCTTCCCCTCTGCTGCTTTCACCATCCAGAACATACCTCCAGTTCCTATCTCTTCAATTCTACAGCCAGCTACATTGTCCTTGCTGAGCACAGTATTCATGGAGTGGCACATAGAGAAAGGTAGTGCCTCATGTAGCCTCCAGTCAGTGTTTTGAGGATGAGAACTATAATCTTAAATTGCATGTAAGCAATGAGGAATTAATGCAGTGTGCAGAATGTGAAAGTTGTGCTGAATTCTGCAAAGTCATAATGATGAATCTATGCAAACATCAGCATATGCATAGCAACACAGCATGAAGTCAGGAAACACAGAGTTTCAATTCAAGATGCAGCAAAAGTAAACTCTTCTTTTTGAAAAACAAGGCTCTATTTTTAAACAAATATCTTCAGAAATATACGAAGATGTAAATTTAGAAGATGTATACAGCAGGAACAGGGCAGATGTGGGAACAGACCATGTATACGAGTGATAGCTCAACTGGGAATAAAAATAAGAACAAAGAAGAGATCTGAACAACAGAGATGCCCGCATTATAATACCACGAAGCCAAAACAGATTACAACACAACAGGAGTTTAGAATTACACTCGTAAATAAGAACCTAAGAATGGCCATACTGGGTCAGAACAATGGTCCATCTAGGCCAGTATCCTGTCTTCTGACAGTGGCCAGTGCCAGATGCTTCAAAGGGAGTGAACAGAACAGGGTATCATCAAGTGATCCATCTCCTCTCGTCTAGTCCCGGTATCTTGAGAATCAACACGCGACAAGAAATGTCAGTAATGCTTTTTGGGATTGACATAGAAGAGGTCTGATATTTCACCTATCTTGGCAGCATTTTCAGCACAACACCTGAAACAAATTAAAGACCTTAAAGCCAGAATAGTGACAGCCAGACATGCCTATGTAACTCTAAAGCCGATATGGAGAAACAGAAATCTTGTCCTCCAAACTAAACTTCAAATATTTAACACCCATTGTAAAGTCAGTTTTACTGAAACTTGAAGACTTATTAAGACCTTACTATCTAAACTCCAAGTTTTCATAAGCAGCTGCCTTAGACAATTCCTCAATATCAGATGGCCAGAAAAAAAATCACAAAGAACTCTGCAGAAGAGCAAAACAGAAACCAATAGGGCAGGAAATTACAGAACAAAAATTGAGATGGTTAGGGCATACCTGGAGGAAAGACCTGATTAGCACAACAAGACAGACATTGGACTGGAACTCCTAGGGCAAAAGGCGACAAGGTAGACCAAGGATAACATGGAAACGCACAACAGAAACAGAACTGAAAGCTATCAAAAAGATATGGGTAGATAGGACCTGCCCTCTTTGCTGCAATCTTAGCTATGTTCTGCATAGAATAGAGAGGCATAAATGAGAGAAAGTTCTTCAGAAATCTATGGGGAAATACAGAAAATTAGTGGGAAAGTTAATGGCTTTTGCTATAGCTGATCTCTCTTTTGTTCCATTTTTTAAAATCCCTTTCTGTTTAATGTGAAATAAAAGGGATTGTAGCTCTAATCTTCTTCTGGAGAAGTCTGTTTCATTAGCATATACAAACAATAGCGATCAACTGCATTCACTTTAAATGTGCATCCATAAAGCAGCAGTCGGTGAGAAGAATCCCAGAGTCTCTATGCACATATTATCACGTCTAGCAATAATGTATCAGAGACTGGAGTGCAGAGGCAGAGGTGCAGTTCTTTGGGGATTTAACAAATCTTCAACAGGAAATCTGAGCATTAATGAGTATTTCTGCATTAACATGAAGATCTTTATAGACTGTGCTTTGTCTGCATCAGAGGATGTTTTCACTAAGGGCGCATCTTTAGAAGAAATATAAATAATAAGCATTCTTCCATAGATAAGCTGCAGCTGTACGTTTTCACAATCAGGTTTTCTTCCAGGTACTATTCCTGTGCTTTGGGGTTTTGGTTCACTGGAATACTGAGAATTCAGTATGGGGGAGAAGTTGTTACCTTTTTCATGGATTCATAGATTTTTAAGACTAAAAGGGACCATTGGGACTATCTAGTCTGACCTCCTGAATAACACAGGTCAGAGAAGCTCACCTAGGAATTTCTTCATCAAGCCCATAATTTCTGGTGGATTTAGAGCATATCTTTTAAAAAGATAATCCGTCCTGCTTTAAAGATTTCAAGTGATGGAGAACCTATCACTTCTCCAGGCAAGTTGTTCCAGTGATTAAGTATCCTCACTGTTAAAAATTTCTACCATTTCTAGTTTTTAAGTTGTGAGTCTAGTGCTAGTGAGAGATGACAGACTGACAACTTTGTGGGGGAAAATATTCCATTATCCACAGAGCAGAGACCACCTAAGAAGTGGAAGTTCCCCACCAGCATATCATCTAACCATGCCTTGACCCTGACCTAAAGGGAGGACCATGAGGAATGAAAGTTCAGTCTAAGTCTAACTATTCTTTGTCCTTCCCACTTGGATTGCTAGTAAGTCACCTAATTTGTGCCATCTCAGGCAGGGAGAGCTCTTGGAATCATTACCAAATTCCATAGTACCAAATAAGGCAGTTGGTTTTATGGAAATGCCAGGAGATCAGAAATCCGGGTGCTTAAAATGAAATACATTTTAGGGGGAAATACAAGCGTTGGGGTTTTTTTAATTTTATTTTTTTACACACTGGCTTTCGTTCTTCTTTTAGAAAAAAAAAAACAAAAACCAATACTGACATTTCCTTGGCTTGAGAAGAATATTGAACAGAGTGCTGATAGCAGACACGTTTCTTTATTGCATGTCTTACCAAATGATCCATCTTTCCCAGTTCCAAAGTATTAACATTCTTTCCTACAGCTAGACCAATTACAATATGGCTACTTTTAACAGCACAAGAGCCAGAAGTGATTGGGTATGACTAAATTTTAGTAGCTGGGATTATCTTGCTTATGGAATGGCCATCTGGTTTTGTCTCTAATGACCAATCAGCAGTTGCGGACTCTTTCCCCAATTGTACACTATGGGCCAGATCCCAGTCCATGAGATCCTTTCCATTGGCTTCAACAGGTTTTGGATCAGTCCCTTACTGATTAATTTAATGAACAGATACAGTTGAACTTGGGCTGTTAGCATCTAGCTGCCTATTTTCTATCATTTCTATTTTAGCTGTTTCAAAGTTGCCTTGCTTCAAGTGAAGTCAACATAAAAAAAACTCCCGTTGACTTCATTGGGTGTTGGGATCAACCCCATCAATCTTACTGATTGGGATTGACCCATAAATGGCCACTACCCTTTAAATATTCCGGTAGTTCCACTGTGGCAACAACCAGGCAGTTCACAGAATTAAGCCATCACATTGCACATCATTCAAAAGTGCAGGAGTTTATTTTCCTTTATTAAAGCACAAGTAACCATGTAGGAAATTGCCATTTACACTGCAATAGTCATAAGCTCAAATATACCACCACAACAGTTTCAGAAGATAATTAAAGGGCTCGCATTTCAGCCAGCCATGATTCTTTACTTCCAGAGGCACAGTACAATAAAGCTTCTATTGTTGGTGCAGTAGCTCTTCTTATAACAAATTCCATTGAGCATAAATCAGAATGTATAACACACTCACGGCAAAGGCCACGAATTATCCAAAAGCTGAGTAGGCAGACACTTACCGAGTACATTGTTTCTGTAGGATTGTTGAGCATAGGTTAAGATAACAAAATCATTTATGTTTAAAAAATGCCACCCAACTTTTAATATATATATGTGTGCATGTGTCAAATGATTACTTCTCTGCATGCTTGATCTTTTACTATGGGTAATCATATCAGTCCTCATTGCTGTTGCAATTGTTTGGGGGGGTAACTATCCATTGCAAAGTACTTACTGGGCCTGTCTTTTCCCCCCCTCAATTCTTAATAGAAAATATGAATTACAAAGTTTTCTACTATATCCCTTTAAATCCCATGACAAATGCTTGAGACTCCTTCTGGTTCCCAGACCATGTTCAATTTAGCATAGTTTACAAGTGGTCTGGTTGCTAGGTGTCTGATTTAGGATTTGTAATTGTTCTCCAAGCCTTGCCGAAAAAGAAAAACTTTACACAGAAATATAACATTGTGTTCTCATCCAGCATATATATAAAGAACAGTGCAGCATTAAAATGTCAGCATATCAACACATTAAAAATACATCATTTCGCAGAACAGAGCACAAGAAAATCTGTACATTCGCTATGAAGTGCAAGAGTTGCTGCCTCCTTCAGTTCGAGCCTCCCGCCCCCAGCTCAAACTGGTTTTAAAAGTCCTGTTGCTTTCAGCCAGTCAGGAAACATTTTTTCCACTCTCCGCCGCTCCCAGGCTCCTGGTCTCTTGTGCTACAGAAAGAAAAGGTTCCATTTTCAGAGGCACCTCGTGGAGGGAGGGTTGAGTGGTTTATTCTTCATAAACACGTTCGTGTTTTAATGACACAACAGGGCAGATGGTTTCACTTGAGGTGACAAGTCTACTGTGTCATAAAAGCGACGCACAGATGTGTGGGGGTACCCACTAGCCCAGAGCACTTGAGGAGGAAAAGGCTCCCTCCTCCAGAATTCTGTCGGCAACGCTTATCTGATTGTAGAACTGTTTGTCCATATTACAGGGACCAGAAGGGAGGATACCAGAGGAATTTGGAGTGTTTTTGGATGCCTTGCTGTTAAAATATCAGTACTTTCTTTAGGACAGCCATCATAACTAACTTGAAATGTCTTTCCATATGAAGCCACTCCATTGATTTAACCTCTCATCTTGATTCCATTGGGAAATGCCTCTGAGAAATGTCTGGCAAGTTGCAATATTAATTATATATCTATATAGATGTGTGTGTATATATACATACACAAACACACACAAACACACACACACACACACACAAAGTACAATCCATTGTTATAATGAAAATATAGAAAAAGCAATTTCAGCTCTTTCCTCTGAATTGACATTGGTTTCTTTTGTCTTGCCTTCTATCCCTTCCAAGCTATTGTTTGTCATTTTTTACAATCCCTTCACACCCCTCCCGCCCTGCCGCCCACCTCTGCGGCACATGGTTTGATTTTAGTATGTTCCTTCACTGGAAGTTGTCCAGTTCTCTTTAAGTGGCTTTGAGTTGAGATATCCAGCCATGCAGTGATGCTGTCCAGTCTTCTTTCTTTCCTGGCTGGAGTGTCTGAATTCCCCCCACCCATCCCAGTCATAAGTAATTCTGGAAATGATCTTTGTTTTGTTTCACCGCTGTTCCTTGCTTTGGCATCAATGAAGCCTCATTTCAGAGAGATGCTACTGGCCTAAAATTCACACACAAGCACTCAGTAATCCATATTATTTGATGAGCCACTGAAATAACTCAACCAAGAAAAGTTATTAGCATTTTGTCTGCTTTCCAGCAGCAATGGCAAAATAAGCCTCAGGAGCAAAGTCTGAGTTTGACTCTTTAATTCCTGAATTCTTTATAACTGTAGGCAATGTGCATGACGTTAGTGGCTCCTAGGACTTAAGGGGGGGCTGAGTTAAAATATAGTACTTAACGGGGAGAGTGGTGTAATAAGAAAGGTGTCAAAATGGCTCACTTTTCTGCATGCTCTTGCAGTTCCTTTATTTGCCCCCTAGGTTTCCAGTCTCCAATTCTGGGTCAGAAAGCTCCTGCTAAAGAGCTGTTATCTGAGTTAGCTCTGAAGTGGGGGTCGTTGGGCTCTGCTGGCTGACAGCCACCATGGGAATTTCCATGCCTAGTCATGCTGGATTGTTAGTCCCCTCTGAGTTCTTGCAGGCATAAACCACATCTTTTGCGATGCTGCACATCCTGTTGGACATCTGGAGCTCTGTTCTGAAGGCGGTGGGGAAGCAGAACTTTCTGAAGCACGTCTTGAAGTTCTCATCCAAGAAAGCATAGAGAACAGGGTTCAAGCTGCTGTTGGCATATCCCAGTGCAGTACAGAAGCATGAGATGGCTAACTCGAGCTCGCTTTCAGCCTTTGCACCCAGGCACTGGACCAGCACGAAAATCTGAATGGGGGTCCAACAAATAATAAAGACAGCAACCACCACCAGGACCATTCGAGTGATGCGCCGCAGATTCCGATCCTTCTCCTTGGAGCCTGAGAGGACGCGGACATTCTTAAGACGCCGGATCATAAGGCTGTAGCAAATGGTGATGATCAACACAGGGATCATGAAGGAGAAGAGAAAGACACAAATCCCAAATACTGGATCCCAGTAATCCACAGGTTTAGGGAGCTTAATTAGACAATCAATCTCTGCAAAGAAAAGAAAAAGACAACAACTTGTATTGAGAACAACATGGTACCATCTGTAAATCCGATAATTCACTTGCAGTCACTTTTGTTGCTAATTTCATTTATTTTATTAATGCTCAATACAGCTCAGGGCCTTGTTGCACTAGGCTCTGTACAAACACAGAGCAGGAGTCAGCCCTGCCCCTAAGAGTTTACAATTTAAGCAGACAAAGGGTGGGAGGGAAAACAGAGGCACGGTGAAGTGATTTGCCCAAGGAGACATAGCAGCTCAGTTTCAGAGCTGGGAATAAAACCCAGGTCTCTGGAATCCCAGTCGAGGGACCTACCCTTTAAAACATGGTGCTTTCTATGGGCAACTAGACACAGAGAGATCGATAAGCAACTTGCCAAAGGTCAAACAGGAAGTTTTCATTCCTTCTCTCTTCCAGCACCCTTTTGTCTCACTCTAAGTGTCTTTAAACTAGAAATATCAGTATTCCCAGAGAATGTTTTTGTTCAATATCTTCATTAATGATCTGGAGGATGGCGTGGACTGTACCCTCAGCGAGTTTGCAGATGACACTAAACTGGGAGGAGTGGTAGATATGCTGGAGGGTAGGGACAGGATACAGAGGGACCTAGACAAATTAGAGGATTGGGCCAAAAGAAATCTGATGAGGTTCAACAAGGACAAGTGCAGAGTCATGCACTTAGGACGGAAGAATCCCATGCACCGCTACAGACTAGCGACCGAGTGGCTAGGCAGCAGTTTTGCAGAAAAGGACCTAGGGGTTATGGTGGATGAGAAGCTGGATATGAGTCAACAGTGTGCCCTTGTTGCCAAGGCGGCTAATGGCATTTTGGGATGTATAAGTAGGAGCATTGCCAGCTGATCGAGGGACGTGATCATTCCCCTCTATTCAGCATTGGTGAGGCCTCATCTGGAGTACTGTGTCAAGTTTTGGGCCCCACACTACAAGAAGGTTGTGGAAAAATTGGAAAGAGCGGAGGGCAACAAAAATGATTAGGGGACTGGAGCACATGTCTTATGAGGAGAGACTGAGAGAACTGGGATTATTTAGTCTGCAGAAGAGAAGAATGAGGGGGGATTTGATAGCTGCTTTCAACTACCTGAAAGGGGGTTCCAAAGAGGATGGATCTAGACTGTTCTCAGTGGTAGCAGATGACAGAACAAGGAGTAATGGTCTCAAGTTACAGTGGGGGAGGTTTAGGTTGGATATTCGGAAAAACTTTTTCACTAAGAGGGTGGTGAAACACTGGAATGGATTACCTAGGGAGGTGGTGGAATCTCCTTCCTTAAAGTTTTTTAAGGTCAGGATTGACAAAGCCCTGGCTGGGATGATTTAGTTGGGAATTAGGTCCTGCTTTGAGCAGGGGGTTGGACTAGATGACCTCCTGAGGTCCCTTCTGACCCGGATATTCTGTGATTCTATGATTCTAATGTAAAGGCACTCCAAGTGTAATTCATTAACAAAGCCATGTCTAAAGGATGATACCCTTTGGGCTAAATCTTTCCTTGTCACACTGAGAATAAATGCACATGTAGGTGATGCAACTGCTGCTGTCTCAAAGGAGCTTTAAAAAAAAAAGAGATGTCATGTTAAGGAAGAGACCCTTTCACCAAATTTGTGAAAGCATAAGGACAGCTAACAAGTCTAGGCATCTTGCCTTAGCATTCAGCTTCCCATGTAGCCACAAATTAGGACAAGTGCTTAGGAAGAATTTTAGAAAGTATGTTGATGAAATGCAGAGACACAACTTGGGAGAGATAATATGTTTTATTGGATCAACGTGTGCTGGTGTGAGGGACAAGCTTTTGAGCTACACAGAGCTCTTCTTCAGGTCTGGGACAGGTAGTGAGAGTGTCACAGCTAAATAAAAGATTGACCTGATAGTTTAGCATAAGTACTGAACACCTATTCGAAAGGGACCATTCAAGATCATGAAATGTGTCAGGTTTAATTGACCAGAAGTTCATGAAATATGATTCATTGCGTTTTATGGCACCACAGATACAGTCTCTTCCTCCTTCTTAATTCCAAAAATTGTGCTGATCATTTGAGTTGCATGCGAAGGATGGTATTAAAGTGAAAATTACAACCCCAGAAGCCCAAGATTACCCCGCCTCATTTCAAGCTGGGCAAGCAGTCAGGAAAGCTCATTGGTCCCTTGAGGCTTGTGGGCAAGTGGAAAGAACGGGCTGAAGATAATGGTCTTTTCATCATTCTCAGCCTACTTGAAACGAGAATTGGCAAAGGCCAGACCAATGCTTTTATTTTATTTTTTAATTAAT
Organism: Natator depressus; assembly: GCF_965152275.1. Lineage (NCBI taxonomy): Eukaryota > Metazoa > Chordata > Testudines > Cheloniidae > Natator > Natator depressus. Next base: position 5,369,388 of record NC_134246.1, on the reverse strand, counting down.
TATTTATTTGTTTAGAAAAAATACTCTGGGTGCCAAGATAAGGATTAACTTCCCTGGTTCAGTAATTGTTATGGTTTCAACAGTGTGGACATGGTAACTGCTGGCCGCAGAGATTTTAAAGGGCGATTGTGTAACCCAGACACCTCCTGGCTGTGGTGTTCTACCCCATCTAGTGGCACAGAGAGAGGCCCCAGGTTCGATCCCGCCCACCAATGACCGGGGTCTGCCGGCGTTACAATAGCTTCTGTGAATACTGACTATCAATGTCGGTGGGCTCTGAAGGGATCCTGCATCCTTCAGTTAGAAAAGTAGTGGCTGTGATAGAAAGCCTTTCAGGGAAAGAGGGGTTAAGTTGTGGGAAACCAAGAGGATTTTCAGAATTTCCAGAAACGGAAAGATTCTAAGGAAATGGGCTAGGAAGACAGCGGTAAAGGTACTCCATTTCTGACTCTCACCCAGCAGCGATTGCTTTGAGATTGTCATTCAATTTTTTGATTGGTCAGGATCCACCAGCTGAGCTGCCGGAGAATTACTTCCACCATGATATATCCGTCCATACTAAAGGATCACAATTAACACTCTTTTTTTAAAGGACCCTCTGTAAGATTGTAAGAGGGACTCTTGCATGCAGGAGGATGGATAACAGATGCATATGTACTGACTAACAGACATTAGGGAAATCAAGTCTCATGCTTCAGATTGTAAGCTGAGTGCCACTGGGGTAGGAAAGGATTATTTTCCCCAATCACATGCAGCATTGCTCTCATCACCAGAGGATAAAAGCCTACTACAGCTACTAGCTAATGGATCTAGTACTTTATCTCAAGTAACATTTTATATTGTGGTGATGAAGATTGTGGTTCAAAACATGCTTCTAGCCCAGGAGGGAAGGGCTGTTACAGTACCAGACTTAACGAGCCAGTGATTGTGGAACCCTGTGCACCTATCACATGGATGCAGAGTCTAGTTTGGAGAATATCCCGTTAGTTCACTTTTACTGACCATTATTTTCATTCTCTGCTGACCCCATCACCATAGCTGGGATACCGAAGACTGAAGCCAGGGCCCAGATGCAGATGTTGACCACTTTGGCCTTGTGGGGGGTACGGATATCCAGCGCCTTGATGGGGTGACAGATGGCGATGTAACGATCCACGCTCATCATGGTCAGGGTGAAAGTGCTGGTGAACATGTTGTAGTAATCAATGGAGATGGCGATCTTGCAGAGGATATTTCCAAATGGCCAGAACCCTAGGAACGTGTCCGTACCCTGGAAGGGTAAGGTTATCAGACACAGGGTATCGGCCAGGGCGAGATTGAAGATGTAAATGTTTGTGGCTGTCTTCATCTTGGTGAATCTAAAACAAAGGAGAGATCGATATACAGATTTCCACTTGATTTCCAGCCCCACTGCTTGTGATAGGACTAGCATCGGCAATGAGTTACACTTATTCCAGAAGGAACACAAGACCATTTACAAATTGTGACCCGGATCGTGCAATCAAATCCACATAGGCAGAGCCCTGTGCCTGTGTGGATTCCCGCTGGTATCAATGGGACTGTCCATCCAGATCCATTCAGGATCAAGACTTATACCTAAAACCTCCTTCCCAATGCCCAGCCCAAATAACCCAGCAGGAGACACCTCTCTTCCTCCCAAAGGTTTGCTGGCTTCTCCCAAGCACAGTGTTGATTAACACACTTCTAGATTTTTAAATTCCAATGCAACACCAGATCAGAAGGAGAGGACTTAAGCCCCTGCCATGTTTGCAAGCCACAGATGTCAATATTCTAGTGCAAGAGAACCAGAAGATAAAACTGACCCATCTATTTTCATTGTCTCTGCAGGCTAATTGTAGTGCAAAATATAAACGACATAAATGGTCAAAAGCAAATAATATTTTTAAAAATCTATTTTCCGAATCTAAGGTATTATTATTAAAAGGAGTGAAGAAATGTGCTTTTGGGGGGATTGATCCTGTTCCATTGAAGGCAATGCCCAAATTCCCATTAACTTCATGGACAGTCAGATCAGGTCTAAAAATGTTTTAACCTGGGCATCCCACATTTTGGGTTCAACATCTCCATTTTAAATCTCTATTTTCAAACGTATAATTTCTCTGTAAAAATGCACTCAGGGCTGAAATAACAGTGAATCACAACTAGCTAAGGACTTGGAAAAATCAGTGGTTTACCAGAGAAGGCTTTCCAATGAAGGTGCAGTAAACTGTGCTTATCATGTTTGTGGATACTTTGATGGCAATCTCTTAAGACAGAAGGTTGCCCGTTAAGCGGCATCCTCTGTACAGGGGCTTCTAATTCCTTTAGCAGTTTTAGGCTCGTTGCAGGTTTCATTAGAGATCTCCAAACACTCCATTCAATGCAAAGCAAATATGAATGATAATAGCTCAAAATACTGCTTACTTGTGGACTAATAACCTACAAATCCCCAACTTGGCCTAAGTGTGGTCTGTGGACAGTTTGTTACCAAACGCAAACATCAAATTGTCAGATGCTGGCTTTATGTTTGCATTTGCTACTAATCAGCGTCGAATCATATTTATGACTATAGAGGACTTTTTAAAGCAGATGACGTTCTGGAAATAAACCTCTTTCATCTGTTGGCATTTAAATCTTGACAGAGAGATTAAAAATAGAATAAAAACCTTGGCAGCCTCTTCTAGAAAGAGAAGAACATGAATATGTGGCGAATTTTAGAAATCAGCGCTGCTAATTCTTGTGAGCATTTTTTGTGCTCAGTATTTACAGCATTGTATTTATTAAAAAATGTTGTGGAAATCAGAAATCACCAAGCCTACAGCTGACTATCCACTCTAACCACGAGGGACCAGGGGAGCCAGAGGTCTCAGAACGGACAAAAGCCAGGACTTTAAAGCAAGGACGCTAGAGCCTTTCTAGAATTGGGGGGCAAGAGCAAGGCCAAAGTGACCCCTCTCTCTCCTCAATTGGCTGCTCTGGTAGTGAGCCAGCTGCCCTCTTTCCTGGTGCCACAGCAGCCCCTGTTGGGCAAAAGATATAATTGCAGCGCCTCCCCAGCAGAATTTGTTAATCTGCTGGGGGGTGGGGGGGAATCTGCGGGGGACATGACTTCTGCGCTTATGTTTCTTTTGTTAAAAAGTGGGGGCACCTGGCCTTCCCAGTTCTGGTGGTTGTGCTTTTAAGGTCCCAGAAAGACTTACAGGATTTCCCAGGACAGCTACCTAAAAAAGGGGACAATCCTGGGAAAACTGGGACAGGGTAGCAGCCCTAATAGAAATTGATTTCTTCTTTTTGTTTTGGAGCATGTTTAGATCTGACTCTCATACCGATGAAAAGTTTAGCAGTTCTTCAAACTAGAGGCAGTGCAAAGCAGCTGAAAGTAAATAGTGGTAACAGTGGTAAGGCTCAAGAGTGTTTAGACTTTTCACTGATTGCAAGCACAAACAGCTGTAGACAGTGAGTGAACTGAGAACTAATTGGCTCAGGTGTGAACCACAAGTTCCCACTGGACCAGTAACATTTCCTTAAGCCTGGAAATCATCTGTATGTGATGCAGAAATATGAAAGGGCTTGGGAACCATGAACCAACAACTGCTGGTGACCTGTCTCATTTTGCTCCCTTGGAAAGTAAGTGTAGGTGGCACTTTTTAATCATTGTTTTCTCAGGCTGATTGAAAAAACTGTAAACATGTCTTGAAATGGTTTTGAAAATTGAAACGTTGCACCCAGCTCTGTTCATGTTTAGTGCTGGTGACAGGTGCTGGAATAACAGCTGTATATATGGAGAGCTATTAAAGAGTAAGTGCTGTAATTTTGGGGAGGATAAGCTGTGTTTTTTCATATATAACTACAGGTTGACTCCCTCTGCATTGCACAAAACGTAACCTTAACTATGGGGCTGCAAATGGCACCTCCATAATTAGCTACGGGGCAGTGAAAGCACTTTCCTGTAGAACGTCAGCTGCAGCCTAAAGCTCCAAAATGAGGATGGTGGTAAACACCTTGAGTTCTGGAGCACAATGGAACTTTCTTCCACATCTGTGCAGGAAACAGAGCTTTCTTGGAGGCTTGTCCGAGACTATGGAACAAACTCCCAGAGGAACCAAGGACCGTCACAAACGTCACAATGCCACTCACAAGGCAAGGCACATTTCTCTGACCTGCCTTCTCTCATGTCGACGTGGAGCACCATGGACATACAAAGAAAAAAAGACAAATAGCCTACCATAACACTACGCTGCTCTCATGAACCATGCGTGACAGAGGTTAGTTGTGTCACTTATGCACTACTGGAAAACTATCAGATGCTATGTTGATGAGGGTGATAAAAGAATGCGTGTAGAACAGAATTTGAAGCTAGAAGTCAAATACTTTGCATGGTATTTTCATTCATTCTTCATTGTATGCAGCCATTCATCCCCCAACATACTTCAATGTATGTAAAGTATATGTACAATACTGCACAACCTCAATCATCCAGAAGGCTCAGAAAATACCAGAAAACATTGGAAAATAAGGGCTTTGGCTGGCTCTGCAGACTCTGAGGTCTATGTTTCAAGCTCTCTAATTGATCGTAGCCTTGAAGGCTCTGAATATTGATGGACTTTGCCTACACAGCTAAATGTCCTACTTTATATATATCTCCTGTCTATATCTGCATGCATGCAGTTAGCACATGACCATGCCTCCGTCAGACTGTCTTATGATTTCTCACTGATGGATTTCTTCACAGGATATTGAAGTTGGAGGTGCATGTTACTCCACAATCAGGAGCCAACAAGCTTCTTGGTCTGACCGGTTTTGCATTAAAAAGTAGAATTTTGAGTCCTTCTGCGGGTGGTGATTAGATCAACAAATTCATGGACACCTACATCCGCCTTTGTGAAGGTTACATAAAAAAGCCACAACTGTATGTCTTGCACCATTGTTGCAGACCACTATGGATAGAATTTAAGTGTTTTAAACAATGTCAAGGGGCATGAAGAAATAATTTGCGTGGCTTTTTTTTCTGGTTGTCAAAATTAACTGGAAAGTGCTCTGGGAGGTACAGCCCATTACCAGCCTCAAATATGACATAATTTTATCTTCAAGCTCAACTGCTCCCTGATCAATTCCCAATTATTTAGTGGTTTATTTAATAGGAACCTGTCTATGCATCTAAATTATTAAAGCCGTTCCGGAACACTGCAAAGAGCTTATATGAATTCTTTTTATTTAAAAAAAATGCAATTGTGGAGTGTAATGAGATAACTAAAGGTGGGAACATGTTCCAGTAATTTGTAGTAACAAACAGATTTCCATGGAGGGGAATGTTGTTTATAGATTCTCAAGCATCAGAAAAAGCAAAAAGACAACAGAGTTTTGGTATTTATTTCTGCTTCAAAATTCTTTCAGCTCTTTTCTATGGGACTAATTTTACTGTCTGACAGCTAAGAAAAATTGAAACACCCCAAAGGCTCTGACTTTTTCATTTTTGACTAAATATTCTAAAAGCAATAATAATCATAATTAAGACAAAATATTAAATTGTTTTTTAACTCCAGTGAGATGAGCCTGGAATTAATATTCTCCCATAATAGAAGCAGTTTTAGATGGAATATCATCAGCTTTTCTAGTTTATGCCCACCAGTGAAAGAGGGGGAAACCCACACTAATACTATCAGCCAAATAAGTCATTCTCCCCCATCAGACAGTTGGAATTAATCTCTCCCAGTGTTAGGAAAGGATTGATGGTAAGATTCAATCACAGGGGACTTTCAGATCATTTGTGGGGTTCGATTTGGGTAAGATCCCCTTATTCAGATCTCATCCAAACTATTCAAAACCTCTTGAGTTTGCAGAAGTGGGCTGGAAATATTGAGAGAGCCATCTCATGGGGTGCCATATATCTCACAGCTGCCACAGGCATTCTTTTGCTTTGGGGTTCATCATCAGGGATCCTAGAAAACAATTTGCCCCAGAAAAACCTGGGATTTGCATTTTTACAGAGAATCTTTAGTTTTAATATTTTGTGAAAAAATAAAAACACATACAGTAGTACCCCTTGCCACCAGCGCACACACAGGAATATGGGAAACTGACCCAGGTGGCAGGGCTTGGACTGATGGCTCCAGGGTCCCAGACAGTGGGGCTTCTCCAGCTGTTGGCCCCGGGTGGTCCCCAGATGTCAGATTTCATTTTAATTGTGGAAAAACATGGATTTTTATATTTTTTATTGGAGAATTTGGGGGGGAGGTTATCACAGAAAACTAGGACCCCTGATCATCATGCTCATATATTTATGGTGGGTATCCCCGATATCCCAATGGATAATGTATGCATTGTTACGGTGTAAGGGTGACAACCAGCTGATTTCACCCCCATCACACTCTCTTTCAACTCTCTAATAAACAGGAAGGAAGGGTGAAGCAGCTCTGAAGACAGACCTGTTCTCCCGAATACAGAAGCCAGTTACATACTCTGAGATGAACTCCACGAACACCACACACACACAAACATGAGCCTTCCCCAAGTCTCCCTCAAATGCATTCACTGCCAGCATGCCGCAATGTACTGATACAGCAAGCACATCCCGGCCAATGGTAAACTGGGTTATTACCAACTGAGAAGGCTCAGATGACTTCTTTTGAAAAATGACTAAGGGCGTCTCTCCACTTGCCGTTTAAAGCGGAAAAAGTCCCTTTTTAGCCCAAAAACCATGGGAGCGTCTACACTTGCCAATGACTTTTTGCAGTGAAACTCCGAAAGAAAGAAAACCACCTCCATGAAAGGCGGACGGCTCTTACTGGTGATGCTTTTGTGGTGATGTGTGAGTGATGACATGTTCTTCCTGTTTACAGAGCTTTTAGCCTCTGCAGGATCTCCCACAGTGCCTAGGTGACCACTCTGACGCCAGATAAACAGACATCCACCCCCCACCCCCTGCAAAGCCCCAGGAACTTTGAAACTCCCCTTCCTGTTTTTTTGGCAAGTGCTCACTTATTTGGCCAGGTGACAAATCTTGCTCCAGGGAGCAAAAGATCCCTTGCTTGGAGCAATGCTGAGCGACTGGAGCTGATCAGGGTTTGGAAAGAGGAGACTGTGCAGGGACCCAGGATGCCCCGCAATCACCCACCCCCCTTCCCACAAGACCCATCGTCAAAATGGGAGAGCTGCACTGTGGGATAGCTGCCCTAGGGCGCTGCTCTCATCAGCGATGGAAGTGCTGCAAATGCGAACACGCTCTGATGCCTGTGGAAGTAAGTGAGAACACAAACCAGCGCTTTTCTTTGACCGGTTCACTATCACTGGTGAAACTGACAGCGCAAAAACTCTGCAAGTGTAGACATAGTCTCAGTAAGGCTTAAGCCAGGAGTTTATCACATATCGCCCAGGTAGGATAATGCTGCTCTGAACTTTACCCGATAAGCTATCGGCAAGGCAGCAAATGGCTCAGAAGTCAGCAGCTTGGCCACTAGCTGAGCTGAAATAGCTAAACAAAGCCTGTGATTATTTCTAGCACCACTTCATTGGCTCACTGGTAAATAAAAGGCAGGCTCTAATCATTTATCACAAAGGCAGGGCAGCATTCCCCCACAGCCATCCTTTCTGCAGACTTAGATTCGGTTAAATGGCGTTCTCAGTAGCACTGTCCCTAGGTTGCGTTTCCGAGAATGATCTGACAGCATTCAGCAAGGCTGAATGGCCAGTGCTGTCTCTTAGGCATGAGGAGTAACACTTGAAATGCGGGGCTGAGGTTTGAAACAGATCTTCCTTTGTTTCCACTCATTTTAATAGGCATTGTTCTGGATAACTTCTGCGGGGATTCTTGTACATTAGGGGCTTGAGCCAAAGCATGTAGAATTCAGTGGCAATCTTCCCATTGATCTCAATAGCCTTCAGATCAGGCTCTTGGTCAATAGTGAAATGATTAACATAAGAATTTAGTTGATCTAAAGATTACAGGTGTTAAATTCAAATTTTGGGATGAACAAAACTTCAAATTTGGTAGTAATTGATCCTAAACTAAAGATTGCACGTTGGAGCTATATGCATTTACCATCTGCCCCCCTTACCAATTCTCAGCTGGGGTTATATTTCATAGAATCTTAGAATATCAGGGTTGGAAGAGACCTCAGGAGGTCATCTAGTCCAACCCCCTGCTCAAAGCAGGACCAATCCTCAACTATTTACACGTTAAAGGTTCATAAACTGCTTTACTTTAAAAGGAAGAGAGGCCAGTATCATGCCATGGAAGAAACATCTCCTGGAGATTACAAACGCCTTGCTTCACGATCCACAGAGCAGAGCAACACAACAGGATAGAAAGTCTCCTGTTGCAGATGAACGCAGGCTGCTTCTTCCCAAAATACAATTTTTTCACAAACAAATATCTCAAAACAAATCCGACAAATGATTTCTTTGCACTTAAAGGGCCATTCCCTCCCCTTTAACAATGGGCAAACACCCCAGCAGCTCCTCTTGTGAAATAAAAATCCTCAGCCCACCACCACCCTGCACCACTCATGTCATTTAGGAAAAACGATGGCCGTCTAGAGAGCTGGACTATTTCTCAAGGTCCTGTACATTGGTTGTTCTTATACACAGCGAGCCAGATGCTCAAATGCACTAGAGTGTGACCCAGCACAGCTGAACGGAAAGGGAAGGCAAAAGTACCCTCAAGTGAACTTTGCACTCTCAGGATCCCCTAGGCTCTCAGGGGTAGCTTTGGCCTCCAAATACATTTAAAAGAGCCTTGGAACTTTTGTAGAAGGAATCTATGGGATGCCCATGCACCATTAGGGCAAGCCTCGGCATCAGGCTTTGCATTCACTTTACATAAGGTCACGGCCAAGGTAATGGGGGTTTGATCATTTTTAAAGTCCTCTTTGTTTATAGCCTCCTCCCACCTTGAAAACGTGAAACTGAAGATTATTGCTTTATTGAAATGTGTTTTTGTCCCTCAGGTACACACCCAACAGCGCCGTCCATCAGGCATGCACCACTGCCCTCACAGGCGCGATATTTAGGGTTTTGACTGGGTGCTTTGGCATTCACTCTAGTTGGCCCCTTTTAGTCTCCTCTTGTAAGATAGATTCTCCATGCCCCTGAACATCCCAGCAGCCCTTCTCTTTACCTGTTCCCAGCTGAATTCATCTTTCCTGAACACGGCTGACCAGAATTCCAGATGAGGTCTTCCCAGTGCCTTGTACAATGGCATTAATACATCCCTAGCTTGACCAGAAATACCTCGCCTGAAATATCCTATCCCACACACCCGCCTGAACGCAGAACTCCTGAGTGCAGCACCCTAACCACAAAACCAACTTCTCCTTTATACAATGACAATCCTAATGTAAGGTTTTAATCCTACCAATCTGAAATGAGTCCTGTCCTGTCCAGCCATCTGCCACACTAATGGGTGTTTGCTACATCATTGCCTGTTGGTAACAGACAGAATAATGTGTGTTATTAACCAGCGCATGCTCCTTTCCCCATTTTGTTGATACTGATTAGCACCTCAGACCAATCTCTATCTTCAAACAGGAAAGGAATGTCAGAAGGCAAAGTAATAATATCACGACAAGGGTGCCAGAGATGAGAGTGAACCTTTGTTCCCCTTGCTCAAGAGGCTTCAAGTAATCAGAAGAGGCTAAAGTGATTTACACTTGTCTCATTTTGCTACAACCGGATCAATGGGACACTGAATTTCCAACAGGCTCTCTATTCTTGTTTTCAGTTACAAATGCATAGCTTGCCTCCCAGTGTTTGCACAAAGGAAGAAAGCTCTTAGCTACACATGAGTTTGATACATAGAGTGCGTTCTGCTAAGTGGCTGTTTGGCAGCTCTTTGACAAACTGGAAAGATTTTCACCTGCTCAATAACCTACAGAAGGGAAAAGCTTCCAGCTACCTCAGTGTCGATTGCATTTGGAGCCCTGACTCCGAAGCGTACTCCCTCCGGTCCTGAATCCCATTTGGGAAGATATATACCGATTTTAATTAATGATACTTTTAAAGGGGACTCTATGTGTTTGCTGGGATGGGGAATAGAGGGTGTAACAGGGTGGTATGGCCATTTAAAGGCCAAGAGACTTGGGGCTGGCCAACCCTGTTTAATTCGCCCAGCCCTGCCACACCTGTGCTGGGTGTGGGACTTTAAAAAGGGAGAAGCCCAGCAGTTTGGGACTAGCTGTGGAGGACAGCCAAGCCACAGGAGTGGAGCTAACTCCAGGAGCCAGGTTCCAGGGAGGCAGTCCTGTGGATGGTGTTTTTCAAGAGGAACAGGGAACCGAGGAGAAGCCCTGGAGGGGTGGAAGACCATGGTGGTTTTGGATGTACTTGGACACCCAGTGGGGGAAAGCCCTGGGAGTCAGCATTCTGATGAGAGTGAGAAGAACTGTGAGCTGAGCCCAGAAGAGGCAAAAGAACTTGTGTTCATGTCAATCTGGGACTCTTGTCAAATGCAGTGTTTATTTTGGGACTTTGAGCACCCCAAAAGGGGAATCCTGCTGGAGGGATCAGCTACGTGAACTCCGGGACAGACAGAAAACCCTGGGGAGGAGGAAACTGAGGCAGGGAGCACCAGCAGTGCCACACTCAGCCAGCAGGAGGTGCTCTGTGGCAGCCACACTACATGAGAGGGTTAACGCATGCTGAGGGTGGGACATCCCCCTGCCAGATCACTTGGCAGGGGAAGGGAGCAGGAGGTATTCCGATATGCCAACAAACGGAAGGGAGGATATGTTGGTATATTCCTAGGGACATTAACACTTGGGGAGGGGAAAGATCAGGGCTATTTCCCCCCACCCCCCAAATGGACGCCTGTTCTGGGGACATGCACCGACAAGGGAAGAGGACATGGCTGTTACGGTGTCACACTGTAAGCCCTTTCAGGAAGGAACTGTCCTTTAATTCTATATTTGTATAGCATCTAGTTGAGGACAGTTGTTCCAGCTCATTATATAGCTCATCTACAGCTAGGTTTCTTGCCTTTCTGACTGCTTGCTTTCCTGTTCACGTGGAGGTCCTATAGGCAGCAAACTAAAACTATGGCCTCAAAATTAGTAAAGAAAAGACTGAAGTCCTGTGGGCGACTTGTACAGAACCAAGACAGATATAATGTCAACCCTGAGGGCCAGCATCTAAATCAGGTTTCTGCTTTTAAATACCATGGGGACTGGTTAGCAGCAAATGGAGAAAGCAGCAAAACTGCAAGCAAATCTGCTGAACAGAGGGGAAGTCTGGTGCAAGATAAAGTGGAGTGATTTGTGATAAACAGATGCCCATACAGTCTAAGCTATCTCTATACAAAACCATGGTAAGATCAGCTCTTCTGTACTGATCAGAGACATGGAGGACCAAAGAAAGGCACTTGCAAAGACTCAAAGCCATTGAAAGGAGATGTTTGAGGGCAGTGAAAAGAGGAAAGGAGTGACATTGCTGAATGCTTGTGGAATGATGTCATCAGGAGTGAGACCGGGGTCAGTGGTATGAGAGAGAAGCTGCAAGAGAAGAAGCTGAGATAGCATGGGCATGTACGCCAGGATAGATTAAGGGAGTCCTTTTAGGGCACCTTTTGAGACTAGAGTTCGCAGGCTGAGAACAAGAGGTTGGCCAAGAAATCAACAGATAGACTGTTTATGGAAGGACAGAGTAGCTATGGAGTGAACACTGGACTGGCAAGCCTGGAAAAGACTGATCCAGTGACCTGACCCCAGCTAGCTAGGAAAGGGGGAAGAAGTGGTTTTGTATTGCACCTAGAACAATAGGGTCCAGGTCCATGACTGGGACTCCTCGGTGGTACAGTACTACAGATAACAACAGTTATCATTATTAAGTAGGGAATTCACTCGTTAGTTACTAGATTTTTCCATCAGAATGATTTTCCCATGAAAAATGCAGTTTCTGCAAAATCAATATTTTCTATGGGATATTTTCTATGCAGGGGACTGGACTAGATGATCTTTTGAGGTCCCTTCCAGTTCCATGATTCTATGAAAAGAGAACTTGAAATGTCAGAATTTCCTGCAGGACAGAAATTGCAGATTTCACTCAACTTTATTAGTTACAGTTGAATGCTGATGGAAATCAAGGAGCTGATGATGCGGCCTGCAGAAGAATTTTGCCCAAAGAGCTCTGCTAATGCGTCTTAATCTTGATCTGCAACAACCCACTGGTATTCCAATCCTGGGGAGATATTGCCAGGTATCTGGCTACAAGAGATGGAACTGACACCACTAAATTCATTTTCCCTTGTGATCTGAATATGTTTTACAACCAGGTGGCCAGAGGGAGAAAGTTGCTGTATTAACCTACTGAGCTCATTTGAATTGGTGATAGCTCTATTGCCAAAGGAAATTTCCTGTTCCATAAATGTTCCTGCATCCTCCTCCTGTCCTGGGGCTCTCACCAGCCCATAGCTGTCTCTTTGGTTTCTTGTCTACAGAAATTCAGTGAGCCTCTAAGGCTGTGTGACTGCCTCCTTAAGGAATGTGGCTGTATTATATTGGTCTCAACAATGCAGTCAGCCAGCATTTGCACACTCCAAAAAACCAAGTCTATTTTCTTTTTGGAGAGGGCTCTTAGCTGAGTACATATTCGATGCCAGAGCTTCATAGACAGCAGACGCTTGAAAATGATGCTTATGTGACTGTTCCTCCAACAGAAATGCAACTGAATAGGGAAAAAAGGTCTTTGGCTTTAAAAAGCAAAAAGCTGTCGGCTTTAATGCTTGACTGTGATTATCAAAGGAATCTGCCAGGGAGAAGAAGCATTGGACCATGTTTGGTAAGGACAAAACCCCTCTTGGTGCAGAAACAGAAACACCAAGCGAGAAGGTAGATTCTCAAGACTCCAGCTCACTTCAGATAGAGCAGTATGACTCAGATCTGCTGGGGAAAGAGATTGGTTTCTTTTCTTTCTTGACAGGGAAACAAATAAAGCTGTTGACCCAACATACCTAGGAGGCGGGATGACCCTGTGCAGTTTGGAGCTTGCTCTGTTTCAGGGCAAGTCTATTTAAAGAAGGATCTAAGAATGCCATCCAATCTGGGGCAATCAGATCTATGGGTAGGTGTAATTTTTTTTTGAAATTTGGCATGAATTTTGAAATTAATCACATGTGGGAACCAAGTTAAATTGGAAAATGGCTATAAAGATCAATGGTTCAGAGCAGGCCTAGTTCGGCAGTAACAGAAAATCACTATCATCTGTTGAGCAGTTATGTTGTCCACATGAAGTAAATTAGCAATCTCAACCTGGGATGCAGGAATTTATTTCAATTCTTGATGGCAATCTCAGCAAAAAGGTGAGTCTAGCTGCCTGGATTGTTTTTATCTGGCCCTGGAAAGTCCAATAACTTTCAGACAGATAGATCCAAAGGTCAACCTTGTTCAGATCCAGGGTTTTAGTTCAGGCCCCTCTCTGCTCAAAGGAAAAATTGTTGAGCATCCATCAAACCCTTGATGCCCAAAAAGATGGCACTCCAGCTGGCCTTTTAGACAAAGCTTCCAGAAACTGATGCGGCAAACAAATACCTAGTTTAAGATTAACTTTAACCTTGGTATTTAACAGTCAAAAGTCTCTAGAGCACAGGGTAATTTCTACTCTGAAATCACCTGAGACAGATTTGTTGTGCATTACAAAGCACGTTGCAAAAAGTCAGTGTTCTCTTGCACAATTTGGCCATGATTTTAACCATCCCTGTGCCACTCCATAGGTCAATGTCATTGTCCTACAGTAGGTCGTCTGTCTGTTCCACTAGATTGTAACAATGCCCCTTGATCACCCATCCATTGGCGGACCCAAGGCCTGGAAAAGGCTGAAGTAGACTTCTTACGTGAACAGACCATAATTGACTATCCCTTGACACCTTAAACATTCTGAGAGGGAGGAAAGCTGTCGTGTTCGGGACAGCGGTTTTTGACATCTGAAGGATGTATTTGGAAATAGCCTTGCTGAGTGATAAACCATGAAAGCTCATCCAAGTGATCTTTTCAGGGGAGTTTGTATTTGAGGAAATTTGTCAATAGCTTAACGCCGCCCTCCCCCAAATCCTTGACCTGTTTTGCAAATGTTATCACTTGGAGGAATATTGTTCAGATTCATAACACCTGTACGTTACAATAAAGAAAAAACACTACATTACTGAGGGGGTGGGGGAGCCATTGTTTTTCTGTGTGCACAGAACAATAATGCACCTCCCCATACTACTAGCTAGAGTGGGTCAAAAATCTAGCAGAGGTGGGGTTTGTGTCCCCATGGACTGAGCAGAGGACATAGCCCCCCAACTCCACCCCTGTCCCGAGGCCCACTGAGAAATCCTGTGAGTCTCAAAGTATCCCTGGAGGACTAGTGCTTCTATATAGACAGCCAGACTCTCATTTCTACTCTCTGGTTCCCTTTCCACCTTGCCCAGAATGTTTCCTTCTGCACTTGTGTTGCCAAAGCTCTTCCATCTGCCCCTGCCTGTTGCCCCAGTCCTTCTGAGGGCTTGTGCCAGCACAGGGCAGAGAGGGGAACAATCAGCATTCATTCCTATGGGCATTTTCTAGAGGGGAATCTATGTAGAACTGCTTTTCCCCACCTGTGCCCTTGTCCTGCCCAGCCATGTTTCAGTAATCCTGCAGAGCCCCCCCCCCACCCCCACACATAGAGGTGCAGTCAGAAGGGGATGATACCATGTGGGTTCTCTGCCGCCAATCGAATTTTGGGGTCCCTTTAACAGGTTTCCCATACTTTCACCCCTCTGCAACAATGGACAGAGGAGATGGGATGACGAGAATGAATGATCATCTGGCCCAGCACTTAAAGATGAGTTAGGGAAGCTAAATGGTTTCTGAAAGAGGAGATGGCATTGGCTGTTCTCTTACAAGATGATCAAAAAATAAAATGAATTAATTCTCACCCCATGCTAACCCGGCTAGCTCACTCTTTCCGCTTTCTGACAGCCTCCAAGAAAGCAAACATCTCCCCAGCTGACCAATGTTCGCAAACACTTCCAGAATATTCAGTGCAAGCAAAATCAATTAATCTTTTGTGGATTATTTTTTGCCAGGAACTCAGATCAACAGATCCTTAAATCTGTCCCAACAAAGGCAGAAATGAAATGTAAGATTTAAGAGATGGAGACAGTTTCCCTTATTAACACAGTCCCTATGCAAATAAGCATATGAACACAGCTGGGGAAGGAGCAATCAGTCAAAGCTGCTGCTTTTGCATGAGATTGAACAGGAAATTTATTGAAGGGAGCAGTGTATCCACTGGCCAGAGTGAGGTACTGGGAATTCCCAGTTCTGCTACTGATTTGCTGGGTAGTTTTGAGCCAGTCATTTACCCGTCCCTGGACCCCATCTATAAAATGGATGTGGTAATCAGGGGATGGTTGAACTTTCCTAGTCTACAAACTCTCAAAGTCCACAAATTGCTGTGGGGTGTTTTAGTTTTTTTAGATTTTGGGGGGCAGGGGAAATGTTAATTAAACCCAGCACATTCAGCCACTTGAGAATTCTTCTTATGCAAGGGCATTCTCTGGTAGTATATAGCTACCATAGCAACTCCAACAGCACTCTCCTAGTTGCCTGCACAGAGGGCATGGCCAGGGCATCCTTACAGTCTTGCAAGTCTTGGAATTGGAATGGCCCCTTGGCTCATTTCCCTAAGAGGTACAGAGGGACCAGCTTTGCCCCATTGGCTCCCAGATTGGCGGAGTGCAAAGTTAGCTCAAAACCACACCCTTCCCGAGCCAGACTTTGTTGTCTCCAGGCTCAAATAACCACCACAAACCCCACTATAGCAACCTGCATGGGACCTGGATGGAGGAACTCAGGTTGCAGGAAGGAAGAGTCTGGAGGAGGCACTAGGAAGTCGGTCTGTGTGCACATGGCTGGAATGTTAGCTGCAATAAATCATTCTCTTAATAAAGAGCCAGTCTAGTTTCACAAGTATGGAGTCCTCTGAGGCTATTACCCAACACACAGTACATGAAACACCCACCACCCTTTATTCCAAGCGCACTTCTTCAACCTTTTCTTCAATAACACACAGCGCCGCATGCATCTGCGACAGTGGATATTTTTAAAACCCCACGCAACAATTTATCCCTGGGGAGACAGAAGGACAAAGAAAGAATCGCACCTGGCAGATGTTGGACGCGTCAGTTAATACACTGCTGGAAGGTGCGCCGGTGCTACTGTGAGGAGACTGGGATAAGGAGCTGAAAGAAGATTCAATCAGGAGCTAGACTGGAGTTTGCCAACCTTGTCTTCCTGCAATTTTGTTTTTAGCAAGGTCATTCAATGACTAAGGAGAGGGAAGCTGTGCTATTGGTAAGAGCCCTCATGAGCTCAACCTGATTTGAATGCAGCCCAGGATACAGTGTATCGACTCTCCCTTTGCCCTTAGATTTTCTCTTCTCTCAGCTCCTTGCTTGCTTGCTCTCTCATTATTTTTGCTATGTTCCCTGTCCCTTTTCAGCCTATTTTTGCCTTTATTTTTTCCTCTTCTTGTATTGTTCTCCCAATATAACACTCAGACCCAAGCTTTAATTTACCACTGGGGAGGAAATTAAGATCAGGCTCATGTATTGTTCTCGCCACTATTTAAACCGAAGCTCTCAGAAGTAAAAGCCAGGTGCATTAACCTACAGCTCTGCCTCACCCCACCACCACCACCACCAAGCAAGCCCTGAACAATGTTAGACCAAAGCATGTGCGCTGGGTAGAGGTGCAGCTCACAAAGGGGCAGGCGGTGAGAGAAGATGGAAATGTCCCTTCCTGCACCTGTACTTTGAGGTCTTACCACTTTCACAGAGATGCATAATGTATCCTCTGGTGCTCTTTAGCCCATCTCCACAGCATGTTGCAAAGCTTCCTTTCTGATGGCATAGCTACCTTTCCCCACAATTACCAGCCTCAGGGCCTGTGTGCTTAGCGATCAGATCCATGAAGCCCCGTCACTGAACTAACAGCCAGGCTGCAAAAATGAGACTTCTGAACAGATTGTTCACTGACATCACAGTCACAAACTGAATACAAATGTCTGGGGTGGGAAGAGGCGGGGGGGAAGGGACAGACTGAAACCTCTCGCCCTAGGGAGCCATTAGCATTACCGTTTGGCTCTGGATCCTGATTCTCTTGATTAGGTTATTCATAATCCCATCTAACTGAGACCCAGACGGTGCCATCCATCTGCATGCAGCTTGTACGCATTCCTTCCCCCACTAAACCTCTAGCTGCAATGACATGCTTCCTCTTCCCCTCCTGCGGCAGACAGTCGTGTTCAGTAAGGGCTGCAGTGTCTGGAATGACAAGGGATATGAAACAGACAAAAGAGGTCACTGCTCTTTCGCATCTCTCAGCTCCATTGGCGTAAGTCAGCATAGCCTCGTTGAAGTCAGCACTCCCATTTAAATCAGCCGAGGGACTGGCCCGTGTATTTTGGGTCAGATCTTGGAAACCCTATCACATGCCATCAGCATTATCATTGTCCCATGTCACTAACTCTGGTTTCATCCCTGCTATTACTGGTTGTTACTATATGGCAGCTGTCTGTCTCAGAAGACAATGGTTTACGTGCCAAAGCCATTCAGGTACTAAATGTCATGCTGCAGCCATACATGGGTAAAACACTCAATTCCCGAGCAACAGGTAATGTAGACACAAGGCACAGGGCTAACAGATGAAACCAGTGCACTAATAGTGCTTGAAGCCTACTGCTCTTTCCTCTTCACTCACTTTGCTTTCCTCTCTCTCAACCACTCTGATGCAGCCCAGCCCTCCAGTGCAGCCTGTTGCTAGCTACATCTGTCCAGCTTGCCATGTTGATGTTAAAAATTTTCAACAGGTCCTTCTTGCAAATGTCCTTGAACTTGAGCCTTGGCTGGCCCAGTGGCCTTGAAGCATCCACAATACAGGAGATCCTTTAGAATTGTCTATCCGTTGCAAATGGTCACACCAACAGAGAGGTCTTTGAGATCAGTGATCAGACATGACAATTTTTCTTTCTCAAGTATTTCAGCGTCAGGAACATTGATTTCTTACTTGATATTTAGAATATGGCAAAGACAGTGGGTGTGCAGGGTGTTTAGCCTTCTTTTGTACTGCCGTAGGCAGTCCAGGCTTCACCACCTGAACAACCGTGGCATGTTTAGAACACACATATGGTAGACCAATATCTTCATGTTCAATGTTAGTTTCCTATTCTCTCCCATGTGTTTGGTCAGTTGACCGTATGTGGTGGCTGCCTTTCTGATGCAAGAATTAAGCTTATCATCTAGAGATAAATCATCCAATACAATTGATCCCATGTAGCATTACCTGTGCACAACTTCTAGCACCATCAACACAACTTGTGCCATAACCATTGTCTTCTTCAGAGTGTTGGTTAGTCCAAACTCATCACAAGCTAGCGCGGAGCTATTGCAAGTTGCTGGAGGTCCTCTTTACTGCATGCCATGAGCACTGCACCAGCAACGAAAGGAAGTTCTCTTAGCAGCAGGAATTTGACTTTGCTTTGTGGTCTGAGATGTGCAGTGTTGAAGTGTTTTCCATCTGCTCTTGTCTGGAGATGTACAACCTCGGTGCAAAATGAAAAAGCATGACGGAGCAGCAGAGAGAAGAATGTACCAAAACACATCCCTGTTTGACACCACTGTGGATTTTTAAGCTGTCACCATCATACTGGACTATAGCCTTCATGGAAGAATTAAATCAGACTGAGGGTAATTGGGTGGCAAGCAAGTCTATCTAGCAATTGGCAAAGGTCCTTTCTGCTGACGAGGTCAAAAGCTGTACTAAGTTCCATGAAAGCCATGTAGAGAGGTTTTCCTTGTTCTTGACACTTTTCTTGCAGTTGCCTTAGTGTGAAGAGCATGAGGATAGTTGATCTACCAGCACTGACTCTCTGGATATACATGTTCAGCAAGAAATTGTAGTCTTTTGAGAATGACCTATGCAAATACCTGACCAGCAACAGTAAGGAGAGAGATTCTTCTGTAGGTGTTACAATCACTCCAATCTCCTTTGTCTTATCCTGGCTACTACTATCACATGACTACCCTGTCCCCCAGATTTCCATCCTATTCAGGCCTGCATGGCAGTTCAACAGCACTCTGTTCCCGATGGGTGTATGGATCCCACACAGAGGCTTAACCATCCTGGACTAAGCAGCCAGATGTCGCAACAGAAACTGCCAACTTTATAGTCAAACAAGACCCAATTAATTACCTAGCTGCTTGCAATCTACTAACAAGGGTTAATGAGCCAGCAGACTCTCCATAGAAGAATGCAAACAAGCACCACTCCTGCACAAGTGTCTTCTTTACTGTTAGCTTCAGAAGATAGACAAAGGACTGAATGTGCCATGAAGACCTGGCAGTTGACTCTTCCCTCTGTCCATCTCTTGGGGACAGGACTGAAATACATTACTAGGCCAGTGCACAGGACAATTTCATTGCTCTTACCTGTGCCATGCCTGTTCTGTGGATGAGCAGAGCACTTTAATCCACAGGCCTGGCAACCAGGCCCTTTCAGAAGCGTAGACAGATGCATAACCAGCCATGTGGCACATTATGAGCCACACTGCTTTGGTTTAAAGAGTATGGCTGTTTGAAAATATTCTGTAGCAATCTACTCTCCTCCTGGTACATTTACTAGGATTCCACTTCCATCTTGAACTTGACACCTCTGCCTTTGGCCTCTGGAACTTCTTGCCACTTGACCTGAAAAGTGCTGTGGACTTAGTCCCAATTAAACAGGACTTAGAAACCTCACCAAAGTTTGTCATTTTAGTGTTTTTAGTCTGGATTTTTAACCATGTTTGGGTTTTGATGTGAGATTGCAAGTCCTACAGTGCTTTTGAAAATCCTACTCAGCCTGTAACATTCTTGACATTGAAAGCAGCTGCTGGTGTACGTTAGGCACAGATTTTTAACAGCACGCATGCACTTGTGTGCAACTGACTTGTGCTCACGCACATCCCAAAGACAATGTGCGGCCAGGATTTGCATGCGTGACAACCCACCAAACATGCGATACCAACAGGAACAGAACCTTTCAGCTCCAAAAGCACAGGCATCTACCATTTGAGCTAAAGAAGTAAATCCATCAGCTGGTAGCAGTGGTGGGCTATTATACTCTCCATGGGCCATCCACTAGAGGGGAATGTTAATCATATTGGTATGTGCACATGCAAGCTGTGAGTTGCAAGCATGCATATTTCAGCCTTGATCTTGGAAAAATCAAGTTTCCTTTGCCATTGTACCACAGTAATAACCAAAAGACTTCATTTTCCATCCATTTGTATCATTTGTATTTCTTGTTCTTCTGCACTCTTTATGGTATAATAACTTTTGATTACTCCACACACTACAGACCACTCAATATTAATTTCATTTCTATCCAAACTGCACCAATTGCCTCTTGCAAAGGGAAAAGGAAAGCAAAGGGCACAGAGACAAAAGGTCTCAAAGGGTTCATTCCTGTCCACTGGATTTGTGTTACTTTATACTCCATGAAGGATAGCTTGTTAAACCATTCCTATTAGGAAGCCTTCTTGTAAGACGTCACGTAACTGAAATGTTATAATTTCTCACAACGGGCCTCTGATCCTGATTCGTGCGTTAGGGACTGAGGGCCAGATTTTTAAAGGTGTTTAGGTATCTAAAGCTGTAGGTAAAAGTCAATGCCTACAGGTATTTTTAGGTGCCTAAATACTTTTTAAAATCTGCCCTTGAGACACCATTAATAAGTAAGTAGAATTGAAAGGCCATGAACGCGCTATTGAGTTAACTAGGCTGCAAAGGAGTCCAATTCACCATAGAAGGAAGAGCATTAGAGACCAGGTAGCAGACTTGAGGGCTGGGGAAGAACAAGTATGAGCAAACTGGTGGAAGAATTCAAGGAGTTCAGTCAAACGTCTTTACTCAGAGGGCGTGTATGAAATAGGAGCTGCATGGAAAGAAAAGAGCCCTGGAAGGAGATCAACGTTCTGGGCGACAAGTCCTAACCCATCTGAATATTCCTGGAGTTGTGGGAGTAAAAAATGGCACAGGTACTTGTGCCTAAAGCCCCGTGATTAAATAGGCACATGTGATGGTCACCCTCTTGGCCAAAACATGGGGGAGTGACCTTGGGACCTCCAGAGCTAAAACAGTTACAGCTCATAGCCTCTGGCCTGGCACATAAGGGGATTCATAACATGCACTCACCAGTGGGTTACACACACAACTGGGTGTCTGGGAGTAACAGGCAATAGGAGGCTGGGTGTTGTTTCTGAATCTTCTTGCTTTGGAAGCATCATTAGAAACTGGGTTTTTGGTTTTTTTGTTTTTTCCCTTTAATCAAACTACTGGGAAATAGAAGAATTCAGGCAAGTTTAATGTGCCGACTTTTCCCTTCTCAGATAACCCTTTCCTTCTGCTGCTGCCCAACTACCTGCTTCAAATTCATCGGAAACTGTAGGGGAAACACATGCATAAGTAACACCTTAAAGGCACCAAGGAGATGGAGGGGCTGGAGGTGGGGGAGAAATTATCTGAATTTGCAGGAAACTCAAACAATGGTCAGTAATATGAAGCAGCAAGAGGCAGCCAACTTAAACCAATAGCCCTTTGCTGTAAAGGAAATAGAACTCCTATGGAGAGCCCTTTTCAGTCTTCTCCAATTAGTACAGCTCAGCAGTAGAGGAGGATTGGACAGTCATATGATTACAATACCAACAAATTAATCACTTCACCTTTTCAGTCACTCCAAATATAAGAGAGCTGTAGGGTGAGCCATATGACGGAAAGTAAAACCCAGAGGAAGCTTTGGGATTTTTTTTAAATGGCTCCAGGTCATTTCGGAAACACCAAGAAGTTTTAGAATCTTCCTTCTGTATCTCAGGAAATTCATCCTCATCTCCCCTAAAGAGATAAACAGCAAACCACCCTGTAGCCTTAACATTGCTGAAATGTGAGCATTAGAGTCTCTGTGTTCCACTAATAACTGAAAAATGGGCAAGAAGTACTCTCTGGCTCGTGATACAGTGGATCTGGGTTCCTTTCATGGGAGATATGGAGTGACAGGGGGTTTGTGGCTAACTCCCTGGTATATATTATTCCTCAGGTACCACATGATTTACAAAAGTCTACTATGCACCATTAAGACCAAGTAGCCCCTTGGATCCAGTAGCACAATTATCAAATTGAGAGGCAGGACATCGGAGTTCTATTCCCAGCTCTGCCACAGACTTCCTGTGTGACCCTGGGCAAGTCACTTCACCTGCCAGTGCCTCAGTTTCCCCTATATGTAGCTAATGATATTTATTCCTCTTCTTGTAAAGCGCTTTCATATACAGGGGTGAAAAGTGCTATATTAAGGGCTAAGCATTGCACTGAAAACGGGCATTGGTGTGTGACTCAATGTGAGTCATTGTGAGGGTACAAACCCCACTCTTCTTATCCCATGTGATCCCCACACAACTCAAGACAAGGTGATCACATTTCAAGCTGTCAGTGGTTTGACAGTGCCTGCATATCAGTGTTAATCGCCAGATTTGAGGTAAGAACAGGTGGACAGAAAGTGTGAGAGGCAGTTCCTATTACTTTCCTGGGGTGTTTCTCCACAAGGATAGCTATTGGGCAGACTGTGACCAGAAAAGGGGAGCCATGTGGAAACAGGTTCTCTCATCACTTGGGCTATACATTTGACTTTTTATCTGCCTTAGTGTCCTTTCCCATGGCCTTATCTGAGGGACATCAATAAGCAGAGACCAAGATTCAGGTCATGCCTTTTCATGCATGATCTCTTACCAACTAGGCCATCACCGTCTATGAGCTTCTTGTGGATGAGTTGCTGGTTCTTGCTGGTTCTTATTTAGACATTGCTGGATGATTCTGCTGTCCCTGTGCAGCTCAACTTTTCTTCCCTGTAAACATGTCACCCACAATGTTCATACAGGGAAACACTTGTGTGCATTACAAGATAGAGCAGAGAAGCTTCAGTCACTCGAAATTGCAAGGAGAAATGCAAGCAGAATAATCTCATAAAATTTGGCTGTGCCAGCTTGAACGTGAGCACTGGAACAAAGAGCTTGCTTCTGCAAAAGAGTAGAGATTGGGCAAAATATATTGTTATAACTGACTGGGCTCTTATCTGCCTTTCTGTTCTCCATAAACAGAAAGACTGTGAGTGGGGGCTCACACAAAGGTTATCAAAAGCTGAATCCCGGCTCCACTAGCAAGCACCCGAATTTCAACCTATTAAAGACAAGAGTCAAGTCCTGAAGCTAATAAGCATTGACATTCTCTTCTGTCCCAAGGTGAATCACTTTTCTTGTGTCATCACAGCCATTAGCTATCTTAGGAAATGGTACAGAGCCAAACCTCTGCTTGCCTTTTGCTGTAAGCTAATTTGTCACCATAACTCTTTACAGACAAATGGCCAGCTTCCAGAGTTTGTAAATGCTAAGCCGAGTTCATCCCTGGTGTTGACTTGAGTGGCCTTCTTTGTCTGACCAGCTGAGCAAGCGAATGTACTGCAAAACTTTCCTTCTGTCTAACTCTGCTGGCTAAGGTGCTTGTTGAAAAACCAAAGAGACATGATAAGGCCTGAGAAAGTGGAATAGATTCGTGACCAGACACGATAGAAGCAGTTTTATTTACCCACTGGACAAGGAAGCATTCTTCTACTGGACACTATCCATTATTATTAGTTTAAAAACAGGATCCTGGAATACCAGTAGATGGCGAATGAAAAGGATAAATTGGAGACAGCAGTACTGCAGGCAAACGTGCAGACTGATTTATGGGTTTTCACAACACACACGCTATTCAAGAAACCTGGGCAGGGTCATTCCTTGGAAAACCAGATGATAATATAGGAAAATCTCAGCAAAGAATGGCCAAGTTTGCATCTGTCTAGGTGGGAAGGTAGAAGAAAATTTCAAAGGAAGAGGGAAGAATGTAGCTTAAAAGATACAGCAGAAAGTTTCAGAGAAGGGAGATAGACATAATGCTGTGGGAAAATCTCATGAGGGAAGAGCTAGAAGCTCCATCTCTTGGAACATTTAAAACTAAACCAAGGAAAACATTGGATTGTAAAGAACAATCCTGGATGAGCAGGGAGATGGACTCATTGATGTATTGCTTATTTCTATGTTCTGTGAGTCTTTGTTATGATTCATGGCTAAGACCTTGTGAAACAGATAGGTTACATAGCCACAAATCATGATCACATTTAAATTCTCCCTGTTGCTCTCCTAACATAAGCAAAAATCTCTGCAACTTTGGCTAAGATGTTCTTTGCAAGTCTTTGTAAGGGACACTGTTTGTGCACAAAGTTGTTGTTGGCCTTGCTGGAAGTTTAGTGTCAGCAGATCATGAAGCAATCTTGAGTGGCTGCTGTACCTAGAAAGGGTGAGTGCGAGGGAGTTAAAGATGTGTTCCATTTGAAAGCTCTTGTCAGAGGTGACAGTGCAGCAAACCGCTTATCAGTTTAGTACGAAGGCATGGAAGTATGAGAAATAAACAGCTTCAAGAACAAACACCCTGTAAACATCACAGGTGGCAGAAATTGTTTATTTGGTGCAATTGTCTGTCTGTTTAGTGGGTGTGAACGAGACTGCAGGAAAGTGGCAGATTTGAGAGTCTTCACAGGGATGCAGAGCTGCTTCCAGTCACTCTCATGCCTAGTGCTTGAACCCTGTATAAAGATGTTGGGTACTTACGGCTGATTCATAGTGCTGAGACATATCCAACTAGGATATAAGTGAGGTTGGAGCATTTCTAGAGACAGCGGGAAGCGGGGTTTGGGGGCAGAAAGGGAGCTGTAAGGAAACCCTAGGAATAATCAAGCTTAGGGAGGAAACTGAGGTTTGTATCAGTATTTTTTGAGTTAAAGCCAATTCTCAGGGAGAGGTTAAGGATGCAATATATACAGTGTGTATATACACTATTTTCAGACTTACATTTACTTACATGCTACCTCCTCAGAACAAACATCATCACCCACTAGCCAGACGCAAATATCTATGAAAACACAAACGCGGGCAAGCCATGAAAATTCCATGAAACTATTCCATGGACCTCTGGGGAGATTTGGGCTACGGCTCCCTTTTCTAGTGTTCATGGTCTTGTATTCAGTGAAGATGGAAGGGTCACTATTGGTCAAAATATCCTGCCTCTGTTTTTCCACACCCCCTAAACAGGGAAAACATAAGCGTGCTTTTTTAAATGCATCATGCTGAGGCTCGCCTGTCTTTTTGTAGGTGCACTTTGCCTCTGAAAAATTTGCATCTGCAATCTTGGATCCACATAGCGAACTTCAGGAGCAAAATGGTGGCCGCCATTTTGAAAATTTGGCCTAGCATGTTTATGTTTCAGGCTGATGTTCTTCTGCCTACACTGCCTGTGAGAGATGAATGAATGAATGATGTTCCTGGGTGTCCTCGTATCACTCCTTTCAATCCAGCCAATATATATTTATTACCTGCCAGGGCACAGGGATGGTGCTGACCAGGACTAGCACAATCTCCTCTGCCTTCTCCTTTTCCTTTATGTGACGGTCGAAACTAGAATGGGTTGTTTCTCCCCAAATTTTCATACATTTCAGTTTACATTAGGCATGAATTGCTCTATTAGCAAGCAGAGAGAATTAGCATCATTTGCTCACATTTCCCTAAGACACAAATATGAGATGGCACTTTGCTTCAGTTAAACACAAGCTTCTTAATGGAAGAGGAGTGCGGCGACATCCATGTCTGACAGGACAGGAGACCTTTCCACTGAAATTTTTGATACTCAGTCTTATTATTTCCATCACTGTAACACCTACAAACCCCAACCACAGATCGGAGATCCACTGTGCTAGGAACGCTACAGACAAATCACAGCTCACAATACTGGGGGGGATGGGGTTGTTTGTATGTTTGTTTTTAATCACCCTAAAAGAAAGGGTCGTTGAAATATACTTCTTTTTTAAATTGCAAGAGTGAAGATGCCCTGGAAGAGGTCATTTATGTGGTACAAACTGGAGCTGGTCAGAAAAATGGGTGAAGTTGGAGGGATTCCACTGAAAATTTCAGCTGTATTTTTTTTTCAAAAACCTAGAAGCCAAAATATTTTCAATTTTCAGATGCCAAAAGCTGAATTTTTTGGACCAAAACCGGAAACGTTTTTGGTTTTACACACACACACACACAAAGATAAATGATCAAGTAAAGCAAACATTTTCTGTGACATTTTTTTATTTAATCTAAAACCCCACTTTTCACTGAAAAAATGCTTTTATGGAAACTTTTCATCCAGCTTTAGCGCAACCTGAGTCTGTAGGGTGCCTGAAGGGATCTATGTATAAAAGCCTCCCATGTACTTTTTCGTGGGAGCACGACATGTGTCCCTTCGCCAATCAGTTTAGCCAGTTCACTCCTCCTGTGCCCTGCACACAGACCCTCCTCACCCCATATTGGAGCGCAGGTTTCCCTGAAGGACCCCAAAATGCTGCATCTGGGTTCTGAACCTTTAAACTGCAGGGGTGTTAAGATCTGGGGTTTGGGACTGGCCATTTATCAGAATCGGGGCTCTTTGGATGTGGATTTTGAAACCCCTTCTCCAGCTCCCTAGAGTTCAGGGCTGTTCAGATCCAGGGCAGGGGTTCAGGCCCGTCTCCCGGTATAGCAGGAATATCTGGGCTCATAAAACATTCCTACACATATTTTTCACTGGGAGAAGGGTTTGAACTTCCTAGGCAGTTCTTATGCGGGGGTGGTGGGGAAGGGATCCATTTCAGCAGGGAAGGAGTACAGCTTTCAAGGGCCTAAAAAAACAAATCATAAACAAATCACCTGAGCAGCCATTTCGATCCAGCACTTAGCTTGGCCGAGGAAATAAGTGCATGGTAGGGTTAGCCAAGGCGTGGCACAGAACCTGTGGGGGACCCCTCTCCAGTTACTCAGCAGTGCAGGCAAAATGTGGCCAGCTGCACAATATCACAGCCACAGCGCAGTAAACAAGCATCAAATCGGCTACTTCCATTTGCTCCTGCTGTGAGCCAGAGTGCGGAGTTATGTGAAATGACTGTATCCATTTGCACACCATGCAGTTCTGTGGGTGCGTCTCCTTCTGAATGTTACTGAGACCAAATTTCATCAACAGTCTGACTTTGTGTGGGGAACTCCATGGGACAGAAACCACTCCCCGCAACCTGCAGGCTGCCTTTGGTCGCTGCTCTTAGACTGGAATATTGGCTGCAGCCCCGAGCACATTAGGACATATCTAATGGCCCCGGCTTGCCCCACCCCCATGCTCCTCTTCTGAGCCAGACCACTTGGGGCCTCTGCAACCCCAACTGGACTACATGCAGGCGCTCTGCAGAGACAACAGATGAGTGCACTGGGGTGGGGGGGAAGAACACCCGTGTGCCCCATTTTGAAATGACGGTCCGAGAGTTACAGGGTTCTATTCATTCTAACTTCAGAAGCTCTCCCAAAACTTGTCCCCATTCCCATTTCTGTCACCCGACAGTTCCTCTCCTGGCACCCTCCGCTCAGTCATGCGCAGTACTTAATATGTCAGTGGATGTAGGTCTTCGTTTGCAGACTGGTCATGCAATGAAGGCCCCAGCCTGCACTGGACGAGGTGTGCAGCCGAACAACCCCCGGGGAAGCCCCAGGAGGCACAGCCCTTCCCAGTGCAGGGACTGCTCTTGGCATGCTACAGTCTATGCCCCTCTCCGCACCCAGTCAGGGTGGAAAGGGAAAGGGATCACAGCCCTAGCCCTATCTCCTCCCTGTACCAATTGGAGTGGATTAGGCCCAGGAGGGGCACTGAGGGAGCAATCCTATGCTCCTGAAAACGCAGAGACTTCTTGATCCTGGGGCTTGCACGAGGAGAACGGGGAGGGATGCAGAAGGCCTTGCTTGATTGGCTATCAAAAAGCATCATGCCTAACTCTGGTGCTAAACAGATGGTACTGAATAATAATACTAACAACAACATAAATGGATCAGAAAGGCAAAAATTAGCTGAACACTGATCCCCTCGCAACAGACCAAGTAAACATGGTGCAGCTGCTGCACCATGGCCTCCATGTCTCCACACTCTCCAGGGTCAGCCCCTCCCTGTCCAGGGGGTTTTGTCATGATCTCCTCCTTCCATCCACCAACTTCCCTGCCGTAAGAGCACTGAAAGGCTGCCTGCTCAGAAAAAGCAAGCCTTTGCCCTGTTCTCAAAGATCTGGACTCATTTGAATGGCTGTGATATTTTGGGCCAGGTTCTGCGACCCTTCCTCCTGCTGAGCAGCACTTACTCACAGTAGTCCCATTGGGATTACTCACAAGAGTAAGGGCTTCTCAGCATGAATGAGAGATGCAGCATCAGGCCCAGAATAAAGAAAATATAATCATGTAACCCTTTATTTTACTTCAATAAACATTTTCCATCCTGATGTGCTCAGACCAGTATAAAATAACTCCAGCATTTAGAGCTCCAAATTCAAGGCCAGACTGTGAACCCCCTCACATTAGTGAGCAGTTACTCACCTGAGTGACTCCATTCTCAATAGAAAGGGGGTCACAGTCCAGCCCTAAATAAGCAGTGACCTGAGTCAAAAGTGACACATTGGTTTTATCAACAGAGGGGATGCCCCGTCTTGATGCAAATTTTTATTTTACTTTACAGGAAATGATTTGCTCTGGATTCATGGGTCAAGGTGGTTTAAATCATGGAAGAAAATGAGAGTTTTTACTCCTTTGAGTTTCTCTACATACAGAATCATCCAAACCATTGATACATTAAATATTAAAGACCAGAAACATGTCACTAAACACCGGGAGATGGACCCTGGTGGGGACAACATCTGCTCATTGCTCTTCCCCCACACACACACAAAAGTCTTTCTGCTGTAGAAAATCCATCCAATTTATCTAGAGCCGGACGTTCATCTGCAGTTAGAGATGCTGCTCTCATCTCTGGAACATTGTGTTGCAATCTATTTCTATGGCGTTTTTAAAAATAGTGACACTTGGAACTTTAGGATTTGTACCCTACAGAGATATGAGGCCACCCAAGCAATTCATTTCCCTTTTGCATAGAACCAAAGGAAGGGATTAGACTCCCTCTCCAGTCTAAATCCAAACCCTAACATGGCACAGGAGCTGCGGTGTGAAACGGGGGCGCCCGTGGTCCCCCAGCGACCGTCACAGACTGCCAGCTGACTATTTCCAAATCCTTGCTCTGCCTGCTGACAGCCAGTGCAGCGCCTTACACAATTTGCAGAGTCCACCTTTTGAAATATATTTTACCTCTCTGTTCTGTTCTCTGGGTTAACTCTGCTTCCTTTAGGAGGCACCAGAGGGTTGTTTAATATGAACCGTGGCTGAAAACCTTCATCATCCCTGAGGAACCATTGGGGGTGGGGGGACTCCTTAGCTAAAATGCAAAGGAAAGAACTTGGAGAAGTGCAAGAGTTTCAAACATGGTCTCTATCACCCAGGGCATCACTTCACTTCCACTTGCAGTCTAAAGTTACCCCACTGCCCTCTGCTCACTCCCCACTCTCAGAAAGAATAGCGAGGGGAGGGGGGTTGGTGAGATGTGTGCATTGCCTACCTGACAATAACATACATGACCGAGCAGTTGCCCACCAGCCCCACTATGCACACGATGGAGTAGACGACCACGATGGTGATCTTGATGCCCAGTGGCAGGAAGCTGTCCCCTGTGCCGTTGTTAAACCAGTTACTGGGGAAGCTCAGGTTCAGGATTGAGGAGTCGTTCAGCAGTTTCCTCAGATCAGGGTCTTCCAAAATATGAGCAGGAAAGAGAGGATCCATCCTGAACCTATCCAGCCTGTGGCAAAGACCTGGGGCACCAACAGACCAATAATGAAAATGGGATTAATAACAATCAATAAATGTCTAGAGCAGCAATAACCATACACCGGGGGCAAACCCTTTGGGAAATAGATATGGTCAAGCAAGCAGAGCCCTGCTTCTGCAAGATAGGCACCGTCATCTTATGTATGGTTCTGTGTCACACACACAAATGTAGAGATACAACACACAAAAACATTGCACTCATTTGGGGGTACTGTATGTCCCTATCTACTGTAGCACCAGTCCCTTTGCATGCATACACACACACACACACACACATACACACAGCATCTGTCTTGCCCTGCCTGTTTTTTTGCTGCAGAACTGGCTAGATGAACACCTCGGTATTCTGGCAGGTGAAACGACATACAGAAAATACATCGTTGTTTGCAATGCCCATTGTCAGCTGCTGTCTGTCGTCTCCGTTCATTGCTATGGGAGCCCCAAGCTGCCCTTGCATGCAGCCCTAGCGTAACAGAAATAATTCAGCTGGAATCTTGGACTAGGTAAAGTTAAATAAGCATGCTTGCGCCTTACCTCAATGCACACGCTTCCTTTCCCTTCTGTTAGGAAACTAGATCTTCCCCCCCTTTGGCTTCAGCAGTGCTCTGGTCCATCAATTAAATCCGGATGACAAAAGAGAAACAAAGCAAATGCAGGAGAGCTCTCTCAGCCTTCAGTCTCCCTGATTGTGAGATGCTGCTGCTGCTTTAGCAGGCGTTTGAATGTGGTGCTCACAGAGAAGGAAGATATTTCGACAGGGGAAAATCTCACACCCATGCACACGTTTCTAAGCTCAGGGAGGTGAGGAGAGGTGTGAGCGGAGCAGAGCGGATCTGCTAGCCAAAGCTGCTCCAGGGCTGTCTGCAGTTCTAGGTCTCCTGGTGCAGAGGGACTGGCTTGCAGTTCCAGTCTAGCTCAGTTGGACTGTGATTTCTCCCAATGTGTAAAACACCTGAGGGGCTTTTTTCCTCCCCCTTCATTCCCATGTATAACTGTCCACCCCAGTCTGAAAGCCTTCTAGTGGGTCCGGCTAAGCTCTGCTTACATCACCTCTCTACCAGTTGCAGAGCGAAGCAAACTTGGGGGAAGCAGTCTCCTGTTGGCCAGTCACGCTGCCACTGCACTGCAATCCACCCTCCTTACCCCTCCCTTTGCATAGTGTCAATGCATCTCTCTGCCAGCGAACCGCAGACCAGAGCTGGAGCTCAGCGCCAGACAAAGCCACACGAGGTACTCTTCTAGGGATGGCCACCTTAAAGAAATACAACAGAGTTTGAGATGGGCCGAAAAATCTACCAGACATTGAGGGGAGAGCGGGAGACCAAAGTGGGCCCAAAATGGATTTTGCAAAGAGAAAAGCTTATACAAAGCATCAGACCAATGGAAATGTCCCCATGGTTCTTTTTTTAAAATTCAAATGGAAACTGGGTTATTTTTTCTTTTTAACAAATTAACATTCCCCTGCAGTGTTTCCTTGCGATTCAAATATTATGCCCTGTGCTAGTGCCCAAGAACCAGAAGCAGCATAACAAGGGGGGAGTACAGTGTCCTGGGGATTTTTGTTGCTGTCGTTTGGTTTGTGGATTTTTTTAAAATTAATTGATTCCAGTTCAGGTTTTTGTAACACAGGCCAGAACGTCTGGGACCAGATTAACAATAGCACCTGTTTGCACATGTGCACATGAGTGGCCAGCTGGGGTTGCCTCAGGCAACCCCCAAAATGCGCAAAAGTACCCTCTAAAAAATCTGGCCCCAGCAGAATACTGTCCTTTTGAAAACAACCAAAGCATTAAGAGCAAGTGGTCAGCAGATGCTTGTAAATTTGGCATTTCAATGCTGCACAACAACTGAGAGCACCATCTTACAACCTGACTTCAGTGGGAGATACCGCAGCTGGAGCTGGGCAAGCTGCAGGGGTTTGCCACTCAGATCTATGGGCAGGATTAGGATCTTGTGGGATGGGCCCTTAGTTTTACTTTGATCCTAAACCAGGGACAGCAGGGTGGTATGGGCACTCGCATAAGGAGCAGGATTCTGCTACTGACCTTGGTCAGTTGCCTTCCCCTCCCATCCTTTGTTTGTCTTGTGTATGATGTTTGACATAGGTGCTATCTCTCACTATGCGTTTACAGTCCCCTGCGCTATGGGGCTCTGATCTCCTGGGGCCTCAAAGGATACTAGAATATAAATAATAATGATTTAGGGCTTAATAGCAACTCCTAGACTCACTGGTCTCTGGACTCAGCAGCAGACATCAAAAGGGGTGGGCTCAAAACAGAGTGGGACACATCTGGGCATGTTTTCATCACATTTTCTTGGTCAGTGCATTAAAAAATGTGTGAGATAAATAATGGGCTAGCCATTACTTTAATTGTTAATGGATTGATTTTCCAAACCTGCAGGAAGGACAGCGATCTGTCAGTGCAAGGAAGCAGGAAGCGCGACTGGAGGCAGGAGGTTCAGAGAAGAACACTTATGAATTCTGCTCGGCTCTTTTCTGCTGGCTCCCAATCTGATTAATGCTTTTAAGTCGTCGGATATTCATTTTATGTTAATTTATGCACCAAATACAGTGTGTTAAAGCTGTTTGGTTTGTCGCAGTTGCTTTGATTTTTGAACTGAGACTGGAGGCTATTCAGGGGGCTGAGTAAAGGGGGTTGTGTGATCTCCACCATGCAGTTGGTTGCCTGGAGTTGGGAGCAAATGATTCTTTGTAGATTTGTTTGAAGGCTTGAGTTAAAGTAACTTGAATCTATCAAGGAATCCCCCGTCCCCATTCGCCTGGCCCCTTCATCCTGCATACCCACCCTGTCTCCCATAATAATCCAAAAGGACACATTTCCTTCTACCTTTGGCCCCAATTCTGCAAGTTGTTCCATGTGAATAGACCCTTCCACCCACATGGAACCCTAATGAAATCAGTGGGTCTCCCCACAAGTGCAGAGATCTATCCACCCAAAATAGGTCGCAGGATCCGGGCTTTAGCTCTCACCAGGTCTCCTAGGACTAGCTGGGGAGCCTGGGAGGCAGCGTGGCAAGGAGGTCAGCTCTCAGACAGGGGGTATTTGTCACCTTTCCTGCTCCGTGAACATCCTCAGCCTACTTTCACTGAGCTGGGGGCTGAAGTTCACAATCACACCAAGCCTCAAACCAAAGGCCCAGTTTGAACAGGCCTGAAGGTCAGTGCCAACATTTGGCATATTTCTAGTTACACACCAATGGGATCAGTGTTACTGCTGTAGGGAATGTCAACAGGCAACAAAAAACTTAGTCCTCTGTGAAAGATACTAATGGTGGATCTAGATTAGAGAGATGATGAGGTCCAGTGAATAGGCCACCGGATTGAGTCAGGAAAACTGGATTCTGTTCCCACCTCTGCCACTGACCTGCTGTATGACCTTGGGTATGTCACTTCCCCTCTCTGCAACTCAATTTCCCTTCCTGCCTTGCCTGTTTATCTTGTAAACTCTTTGGGGCAGGGATTGTCAATTACGACACATATTGTA
Source organism: Natator depressus (assembly GCF_965152275.1). NCBI lineage: Eukaryota > Metazoa > Chordata > Testudines > Cheloniidae > Natator > Natator depressus. Next base: position 5,336,047 of record NC_134246.1, on the reverse strand, counting down.
TATATATTGTATGGGACCTAGACCAGTGGCTCCTAATTTTTTCACAGGGGGCGGGGGGATCCAAGAGCAAATGTTTCATGAAAATAACTTAATGGAATATTTACCTTACCTTTAACTGAAATGGCAATAGACAGATGTAGACATGTCCAATGTCAACCTACAGTGTTTGACGCTCCCGATTTATAATTATCCCAAATTAACAACAGACGGCAGAACCAAGTTGTCAGCAAGATGAAATCATTTTATGGGTTATGCTTGTAAACAAATATGTACATGAATAAATGCTGATATTTCAGTTAAAGTCCAGCGCACATGTACAGGATTCCTAACAAAAACATACATCTCATGAATGCATTGAGTGCCCATTGCAACACTCATGGAAATTAATGGAAGACGACCACTACCCACTTCAATTTGATCCAACATCAGCGTTGGATCAGGCCCGGCATGACTCAAATACTCTGATAATATGTGAAACAGTTTATTGTATAATTTTAGTGCCAAATCCATATTATCTGCGAGTCTGGCAGTCACTTTACCAAATATTTTGGACTCTGATAAAAATAACGTGCTTGAACTGACTTTTTTTGGCTGTGTTTTGACTTGCTTTGTAAAGTCTCAGAAGTTTGCATCATAAAGCATGCTAGAAAAATCACATTTAGGGTAGGATTACATATTCTCTTCTATATACGTTCTTGCAAAGGAGTTCAAGTCTGTCATTAGCACCCTTTGGCAGACATGCTTACGATGCTTCTATATGGTTGTGAGACATGGACAGCATATTGCTGCCACGTTAGGAAGTTTGATCAGTTTCATACACACCGTCTTTGGTCTGTTTGGATGTTCAAATGGGGGAACAAAATTTCCAATATTGAAATCCATACTCATTGTCTGATATCTGGCATTCAAAGTACGTTCATGAAAGCTCAGCTGTGTTGGTCTGGACATGTGGCTGACCTAAGAACACCCAAGGCCATATTTTAGGTCAGCTAAAGCAAGGCACCCATTCTCATGGTGGTCAGTACAGACAATAGAAAGGCACACTAAAGTCAAATTTGAAAGCATATCAGATTGACCCTAGCAGTTGGGAAGCAACAGCCAACACAGACCAAGGCGGTGGTAGATTGGCCATGTTGCATGTTAACATGTTAACCATGTGAAGCAAGGTGCATTAACAGCTTATGGGAAAAACCTGAACAACGCAAGCAAGGATACAACAGCCTGCACTGGTCATGAACAGCGTTGGCTGTCCCACATGTAACCATTTTGGTGTTTCTCACATTGGTCTGACCTCTCACATATGTGTTCACCTCTATTGTTTGCTGAATTCTTATACGTTGACACCAGTGTGACACTCCATCATCATGATGTAAGTTCTTATAGAGCACTCATCACCGTACTATCTGAGAGCCTTCCAGTCGTGCCATAAGCAAGGTCACTGCATATCTGTCACGTGTAATTTGTTCGCTCATCCTGTCCCCAGAGGGAGAAGCATGTGTGGTGGAGTGTCTTCTTTGGGTAGGGTTGTTGCGGGAGGGGTGTATTAATGTTCCTGTTGTTCTGTATTTATGTTAGAGGAAGCAGGGCAAAGAAACATGCCTGGCACTTGGAGCAGAAAGCGGTGAGGTTTGTGTGGTCATTAGTTCTTGGGGGAGTTCATTCCACAGTCTCAGGCCATGCCCAGAGAAGGTTTTGTGTCCTGAACAGATAGGTTTTACTCTTATCTTTGAGAGTTCCATTGTGCCAGGGATGCACAGCTGTCAACCACGGTCTTCAGAGCTTTAGATTGTCTTTTAAATATCCTAGGCCCAGCTACAGAGCACTTTGAAGACAAGGACTGAGACCTTGAACTCGCTTTGAAATTCTATAGGAAGTCAGAGCAGAGAGCAGGGGATAGGTCTGATGTACTCGCAGTAGCCTGTATAAAGCTTTAACCCCAGGAGTAGTCTTTACTCAGGTAAATAGTATCACTGAATGAGTATAGGTTTGTATCATCAGGTCCTTAATTTTACAGTGTGTCTGTATCAGACCTATCTCAAAATCGCAGGAGTTTCAATGCATAATCAAAAAACACCATACCGCCATTTGGGTTCAATGTTTAGCCAGACGAAAACTACCCAGAGAAGAAAATGTCGTGCGTTTGTAGCTAATCAATCAAAATTTGCTGCCAATAACTAAAGAATCTGGCAGTTGTAGAAATAGATTTTTAAATCATAGACAGTATTCCAAAATACAGCAGATGTTTGTTACTTTTGCAGAAAACAGCTCCAACCCCCTGCAATTCACAATGGCAGCAATCTGTAGCTTTGCCTTTTTGACCTTGCTTTTGGGAGGTGAAGATGTCCGTGTGTCATGGCTGTTTTGCCACATTTAGCACAGTTTGCTGAATGGTTAATCAAGCCAACCAGGAGCAGAAAATTAATCTTACAAGGTGTGAAATCATTTTGCACGCAGAGATACAAGTGAGTAATCTAGCAAGAGAGGAAAGTTTATTGGGAATGCAAAGTACATCTGATCGGTTTAAAGGAAAGGTCAGAAAATCCATCTGTCTCTCTTGGATGATGGGTACCTGCAGTGTGTGTGCAGGTTGCAAATTAGCAACATCTTGCACTGCCTGCTATTGATGGTGGATGATATTGAATCGTTTGTCATTAATCATTGCACATTATGCATCCAGCAACTGGTAAATGTTCACCTTCATAAAAATATAGACACTCAGAAAATCACTTGTCTTGCCACTGCCCACACACAAATTCTGCAGAAGCCCCCAATTACTGTTGAAGTCCTGCTTCCACTGAAATCAACACCAAAAGCCCCATTAATCTTAATGAGCCCAAGATTGAGGTCCTTATCCCCGATGTAAAAAATTGCTGCATATTCTTATCATTCCAAAATCATTTCTATTTCAGTGAAATTAGGTTCATAGTAAACTATAATAACTAATAATCTCTATTTGTGATGGATTATCAATTATTTGTATTACCAAAGCATCTAGGAGGCCTAGTCATAGACCAGGTCCCCATTATGCCAGGCGCTGTACAAACACAGAACAAAAGACAGTGCTAGTCCCAAGGAGCTTACAATGGAAGTATAAGACAAAACACTACATATGGTTACAAATAGACTGATGGGGAAGGCAGGGGAACAGTGAGACAATACGGCAATACAAATAATAAATAATAACAGGCCAACATGACCAGCAGCCAAGTTTTGAAGGCATTGTGGGAAAGGGGAGTTTAAAGGCAGATAATAAGAACATAAGAACTGCCATATTGGGTCAGACCAAAGGTCCATCTAGCCCAGTATCCTGTCTTCTGACAGTGGCCAATGCCAGGTGCCCCAGAGGGAAGGAACAGAACAGGTCATCATCAAGTGATCCATCCCCTGTCACCCATTCCCAGCTTCTGGCAAACAGAGACTAGGAACATCATCCCTGCCTATCCTGGCTAATAGCCATTCATGGACTGTTCTCCAGGAACTTATCTAGTTCTTTTTTGAACCCTGTTATAGTCTTGGCCTTCACAACACCCTCTGGCAAAGAGTTCCATAGGTTGACAGTGCGTTGTGTGAAGAAATACGTCCTTTTGTTTGTTTTAAACCTGCTGACTATTAATTTCATTTGGTGACCCCTAGTTCTTGTGTTATGGGAAGGAGTAAATAACACCTCCTTATTTACTTTCTCCACACCAGTCATGATTTTACAGACCTCAATCCTATCCCACCTTAGGCATTTCTTTTCCAAGCTGATGTGCTAGGTTAGTGGGTGTTTATGGGAAGCACCTCCCAAAATGTGAAGGGCAGTATGAGAGGAAAAACAAAGGTGCTTGTCTGAAAATTGGGTGATGGAGAATGGCACCATGGTGCTGATCAGAGGCGGGAATCAAAATCTCAATCGCAAATAAAGGATGATAGGCAGAAAGGGGCTAGGTTGTGAAGGGCCTTCAAAGTGAGAGCAGTTTGTGGTCTGAAGCAATAAAGAGGTAGGAACCAGTGGAGAGATGCAAAGAGATAATCAAAGTGATGAGCTAGAAAAATGATCTTTGCAATAGTATTCTGCATGGATATGAGTGGGACAAGATTGCATTTGACAAGACCGGGGAGAAAGATGGTAATCAAGACATGATAGGATGAAGGCCTGGATGAGTGTTTTAGCTATGTGGATAGATAAGAAAGGCCACATCTCAAAGCTGTTATACAGAAAGAATCAGCAAGATTTAGATATAGCCTGGATGTGAGAACCTAGAGAGAGTTGAAGATGATGCCCAGGTTACAGGCCTGAGTGCCAGACACAATGGTGATGTTGTCCACCATGCTTGAGAAAGGACATAAAGGAGAAGGCTAGGAGCTCTGTTTCAGCCATATTTGAGCTTCAGCTGATGGCTAGATCTCCATGAGGAATTGTCAGAGGGACAGGCTGGGATTTTAGTTTGGACAGAAAGGGACAGATCTGGAGTACAGAAGCAGATCTGTGAGTTGTCAAGCATGGAGATGGTAGCAGAAATTGTGTCAGCAGATGAGAGAAGGTGTAGCAGGAGAAGAGAAGCGAGCTGTCACAGATCCTAGCGGGTACTCCTGCCTGGCCACCCACTAGGACTGCTGCGAGGGAAATCCAAGTCTCTGTGCTATGGACCCCTTGGAGTATGTTACGTTTCTGGAGCCTGAACAGAGTCCAGACATGGCCCCAATCTTTGGGTCCCTAGGCATACTCTCAGGGCCAGACCTTCCATCTGGCACCCCCTCTGAGTGTTGGGGCCCACTCACCAGCCACCTAGCCTCTTTGGACACAGTGCTGACCCTTCAGATTCCCCAGTACTTAAACGCACTGCTCTCCCAGAACTCCACCCCAAAGGTGTGAAGCTTCTGGTTCACAATCTAACCTTCTCAGAGGCACAAGGAAATTGTGAAGCAGTCAATGTATACACACTTTGCCCAGTCAAACACCTTTATGATCTTTTATCCTAAATCATGTGAAGCACAGGAGAGTACAGATCATATAAAAGAACAAATATCTGAAACCCAAATATCCCTCTGTTTCCATCTCACCCACCCCTCGTGAGCCTTTGGGGAACCACCCAGGTCCAGGAAGGAAGGAAGGCAGGCATGGTGAGTGGTCTCTCCCTCATGACTGGAGAAAATGGCCCCCAAGCTGACCAGCCTCTGCCCTTTTAAAACCTTCAGCCCCCTGTGGCGGGTGACACCCTTGCCAGCTTTCCCACATGAGCACAGACCCATGTCAGGCGACTTTGCTGCTAAGGTGACTTCACCCGGTAAACCAGTTCTTCTGGGCAGGAACCAGTCTTTTGTCCAGAGTGAATGGATTTTCAAAGACTGGGCACTTAACAGTCAGCTACCCTCTACTGTTATTCTTCTGCCACCAGTCTTTCCAACCCACAATGCAGGCAAACAGAGTAGAACATAGAAAAGGCAAAAGACTGCACATTCAGAATGGAGTTTGCAGCCTTACACAGACAAATAGGGTCCAGAATCTCATTCAGAATTCATAAATTGTACAGACATATTCCCAGTTCATCACAGGGACCCATGAGAGAGCCCCGTGGAAACCCCACAGGAAGCTGAGCTCTCCAAAGATAGACAAATCTGTGTCATGGAAACTTCCGTGGTTTTGAAGAGATGTCCATTTCTGCCAGGCTCCTCATGAATAATTTACAGCTGTGATGATAATATTTACAGCATAATACTTACACCATAACCTGGCAGAAGGTAGTGCGAGGTAATCCGATGTGCGAGCAAGGTCGTGTGGCACCAAAGTACAGCACCTCACAGAACAACCAAGCTCTGAGAATCCCTCAGGAGCGACTACAGCAATTTCAAAGGAGGAACTAAGGAGGCTGAGACCAGGCAAGCGTCTGGAAGTCACATACTACTCAAAGCAACCCAAGGGAAGGCAGTGAGGGGCTTAGAACCCCACAAGGTTCCAGTCCAAAATTAACCAACCCCTCACACACGCGCACGCACACACACACACAGGAATAGAAGTACTGCCCCTAGGCAGGGCTGGATTTCATTCTGGGTAAGATTAGAGCTGGTCAAATAAGTTAAAAAAAAACCCCTGTCACTCATATGAATAAAGAGCTTGAATTCTATCTGCCACTATTCATGGGATCATATCCCCTGCTAATTGCTAATGTGTGGATGACCATCTGCTTTTCAGCTTCACTGTTTCCTTGTTCTTCTATTAGGGGATGGGTAAAGTGAACACACCTGAATCCTTGGAAGTACAGTCTATGATATGAGTGTTGCCCCATGATGAGAACATGGATAGGAGGACTAGGAAATGGGTGTATAGAGCTGTGGTGTCTGGAGCGTGCAAGCTCATACAGATCGGAGAGGTAGGTTGCGGGTGTATTTTGTACACGGGTACTGCCTTGCAGCCATGGTGAGGACAGTGCTGCGTATTCAGTCACACCTGGGATGCTTGACAAACAGAGGGCAAAACAATAGCAATGTTTCATCCCCATAGCTCTACATAAGCTTCCCACAAGGCTCACAACTCCTTTCTAGCATTACACACAAAGCTCAGGACAGCAGGACAAGAAAGGGTACATGAAGAGACCGATAAAAAGTGGCTTGTGTGGAAAGCTTTACCCTCCCCTGCCATCCCTCCATGGAGCTAACATGAGTGCTTCCAGAACTTCAAATGACAACGCTTTCAAGAGACTCTGGAGTCAGTTAAAAGGTTTAAGAATACATGACAGGAGGCTGTGCAATCTGGGAAAGGCGTGTAGACAGTCATGTTACCAGATGGATTCATTACACACCTCCCTTAACGCTGACGACCCTTTGGCTGCACCAGTTAGCCAATACTTGGGCCTTGCAGGGTTGTTTCTGATAGGATCCGAAATCAATAATATGAGTCAGGTTTATTCTTTGTTGTGATCTTATTTACAAAAACTATGTTGTCAGACTCCTGTTGCCCTCAACACAGCAGAAAATAACAATAGCAGGCAATCTGCTTGCTCAGAAACCACCCCAGCCTGCCACTTCAGTGAGTTCTGTGCCCCAAGAAACCTTGTCTTTCTACTTCCTCTTGAGATCAAGTTCACTACTGCTTCTCCAGGCTCTCTGCTGGCTTTCTCCAGGCTTTCGGTCTCTGACACATATGGGCTGCAAAACCAATGTCCTATCGCCTGTGTTTGCAATCAGGGAAACACCTCCGCTCACATGGCTTAGCTCAGACCTACCATGTGCCTTGGGCAGTAACCTCCATTCTCTGTAGCTATTACATAATAGGGCTTAATTGCTCCGTCCATTTAACTAGGATCAAAGACTCTCCTAATGGCAGCCATTGATACCTTTCAGCTTAATAATATCTCAATGAGAGTTGGTCATGTCTTTGCACACACAAAAAACCCTTTTAAAATGTCCTGCAGCTCTACTGATAACAAGAATGACAGACAGGCTCTCGAATAACACCAGGTGCAGATATTTAATTTTTTCAGTCATATTTGTCATTTACCACGATTCATTCTTTTATCCTAGCTCAGATTTTGTTTTCCAATGTATAATAAATGTGTAACCTCAGCATTCAAACACTTTCCTTCATTATAAAATAACCCTCATCCCCCATCTACTCCTCACTCACCCTCTGCCCCACAGTCCTGCACCTCCACGCGTGCTTTTTACCCCATCTCCTCAGCACACGCTCCGTACGCATCTTTTTTTCCAACTTCTCTCTTCATTTGTCCCCATTTTATTTCTTCCTTCTCCTTAGATCATTTCCCCTTTTCTCTCCTGCCTTTTCCCATTTGCTTGTTTCTGATGTTTCTTTATTTGCCCTCTTTTTTCCTGACCCTTTTTAGTGATCTCCTCCCCTGTCTTTTGTCCTGACTGTTTGCCACCTCTCTTCCCCACTTCACTCTCTGGCTGACTTCTTTTCCCATCCACCATGTCCCCTTGTTTCTTTTGTCCCCTCATGTCTGGTGATGCCTCTTCTCTTTGTTATGTTTGGATCTTAAATAAATGAAAGACGCATCAGCTGCTGGTGAGCAGCACACTCTCTTTCATTATCTCATTTCTTACTACACTACACTGGCTTGAGAGGGCATCTGCAGATGAGACAACCCATATTCAACCCCCCTTGGGGTTTAGCACAAGCATAGCCCTGTGTGTTCAGAAATGGGCCCTAAATAATCTCCACCATGCTGGGAACGGATCTTTTGCACAATCTGGTATCCATGAGGTTTGCTACCTTTTCTTATTTGTATTACTGTAATGTACAGAGGCCCCAGTCAAGATCAGAGGCATATAATGTATAAAACACTTAGTAAGAGGCAGTCCTTACCCTCAAGAAAACAGTCAAGAAAAAGGGTGAAAGACCAGAAGTTCTAGCTCCATTCTGTAGATGGGGAACTGAGGCCAAGAGTCATTAAGGGACTTACCCATGTTTACACAGGAAGTCAGTGGCAAAGGAGGGAACTGAAGCAAGAGTTTTTGCATCCCAGTCTTCACAGGTACCTATCCAGACTCCATCACCCTAATAATGGAACATCTCATAGTTCTTAATTGATTTTGTCTTCATTACAGCCCTGCAAGTTTTCCCCATTTTATTTAGTAAACAACTTCTCCAGTAGCAGAGGTTTGGCATAACGAAAAAACTGCTCATACCCATGAAAGAAACCATTTAGGACTTTCTACTTTACTCTAGCGAGGTTTACTTCCTCTAGACATATCGGGTGTCCATCAACTCTCTAACTGTATAATTTGGTGGCTAAAGTTTAGTGATCATAGATTCCTAGATTCCAAGGCTAGAAGGGACCATTTTGACCAGCTGGTCTGACCTCTTGTACGACACAGACCATAGGATGTCCCTGAATTACTTCCTGTTTGAACTAAATCAGATCTTTAGAATCAAATCCAGTCTTGATTAAAAAATTGCCTGTGATGGAGAATCCACCACAACCCTTGGTAAATTGTTCCAGTGGCTAATTACCCTCACTTAAAAATTTACACCCTTATTTCCAGTCTGAATTTGTCTAGCTTCAGCTTCCAGCCATTGGATCTTGTTATACCTTTGTCTGCTAGACTGATGAGCCCTTTATCAAATATTTGTCCCCCCTATAGATACTTACAGACTTAACAAAGAGAAAGTTAAGGGGTGACTTAAGCTAAATAAAGTGAGCTCCTGGAGTCTATCACTGTAAGACAGGTTGAATCATTCACCTGGCTCTTCTCTGAACCCTCTCTAATCCATTAATATCCTTCTTGAATCGTGGACACCAGAACTGCACACTGGATTCCAGCAGCAGTTGCACCAGTGATGAATACAAAGGTAAAATAATCTCTCTACTTCTGCTTGGTATTCCCCTGTTTATGCATTCAGGGATTGCTTTAGTGCTTTTGGCCACAGTATTGCACAGGGAGTTCATGTTCAGCTAATCATCCACCATGACCCCTGTCATAAATATAAAGGGAAGGGTAAACACCTTTAAAATTCCTCCTGGCCAGAGGAAAAACCCTTTCACCTGTAAAGGGTTCAGAAGCTAGGATAACCTCGCTGGCACCTGATCAAAATGACCAATGAGGAGACAAGATACTTTCAAAACTGGAGGGGGGAGAAACAAAGGGTCTCTCTGTCTGTGTGATGCTTTTGCCGGGAACAGAAAGGGAATGGAGTCTTAGAACTTAGTAAGTAATCTAGCTAGATATGCGTTAGATTCTGTTTTGTTTAAATGGCTGATAAAATAGCTGTGCTGAATGGAATGTATATTCCTGTTTTTGTGTCTTTTTGTAACTTAAGGTTTTGCCTAGAGGGATTCTCTGTGTTTTCAATCTGATTACCCTGTAAGGTATTTACCATCCTGATTTTACAGAGGTGATTCTTTTACCTTTTTTTCTTCAATTAAAATCCTTCTTTTAAGAACCTGATTGCTTTTTCATTGTTCTTAAGATCCAAGGGTTTGGGTCTGTGTTCACCTATGCAAATTGGTGAGGATTTTTATCAAGCCTTCCCTAGGAAAGGGGGTGTAGGGTTTGGGGAGGATTTGGGGGGGAAAGATGTTTCCAAGCGGGCTCTTTCCCTGTTATATATTTGTTAGACGCTTGGTGGTGGCAGCAATAAAGTCCAAGGGCAAAAGGTAAAATAGTTTGTACCTTGGGGAAGTTTTAACCTAAGCTGGTAAAAATAAGCTCAGGGGGTTTTCATGCAGGTCCTCACATCTGTACCCTAGAGTTTAGAGTGGGGAAGGAACCTTGACATGGTGGCAGAGTGGTGGGATTAACTTGAAATCATTTTGAGATCAATTTTTTGAGATTTTTTGAACCAGAAGCACAGATTTGAAAAGGAATTTTTTTTTCCTTTGGGCTGCTGGAAAGCAGGTTTTAAGCTGAAAGCAGTTAGAGTTGTTGTTTTTTATCTCTGCTTGGGGGCCAGAGCAGAGACAAAAGGGAATTGTCTTTTGTGAGCTGGAGTTTTCTCTACCCAAAGGCAGGGTAGTTAACCTCCTGCAGGGAAATTCACCAGTCTTCACAGACCTGAAGTTGTTTTTTACCTAAGAGCAACTAGAGGGGTTTTCTGTCTATTTGCCTGGAGACAAAGGTGTTAGTTGTTTTTTTTTTTTTTTTTTGGGGGGGGGGGGGTTTAAGGATTTTTCTGTAGGCTGACAATCACTATCAGAGAACATAGGTATCCGGTTACAGCACAGCAAAATTTTACAAGCCAAGGTTTTTGTTTGTTTTATTTCTAACTCTCGGGTGTAAAGTTAGTTAAAAACAGAGAGACAAACATGACAGAAACCAAGACACAACACAAATTGGAGTTAACCAGACTGGAGGCAGCGAAAGAGGCAGAAAAAGCCCTTGAAGCTGCCCACAGGAGAGCTATGGAGGCAAAGGACAAAGAAATGGAGGCAGTGAAATAGGCAGAGAAAAACCAAGAGGCTGCCCACAGGAGAGCTATGGAGGGACACCGGAGCACAAGTGTCAGCTATCCAGGCTTCCTTAGTGGACCCCAATTTAATCAACCCAGAGATCCAAGTGACGATTCAACCCTTCAAGTCAAACTCTTTCAATTTTACTACAGCCAAGTTGCCTGTCCAGTACAAGGGCTGGTCAGGAACGTGGACTTTTGCAGTCTATGATGATTATCCCATCCCCATGCTGTTGGGGGAAGACTTGGCCAATCAGGTGAAGCTAGCCAAGAGGGTGGGAATGGTCACCCACAGCCAGGCTAAACAAGTCATCATGCCTAGATCTATTCCGGAAACTTCTACCAGGACCCGGTCAGAGGTGAAGGACCCGGATCCCAGGCCAATGTCTGCAACAGCAGTAGTGGATCCAGTCCCAGAGACCCAGACAGAGCCAGTCCCAGAACTGGAACCGGCGGAACAACTATTACCAGACCCATGGCCAGTACTGAATCCAGTACTTGCAACCCCAACACCAGAGGGCCCCACTGAACCTGAACCGGCAGCAGCCGATAACCCGACACAAGAGGCTCAGCCGGAGCCTGAACCCCAACATAGTGCACCAGCGGAGAGTGGTTCACAGTCAACGGAAACAGCCCCATCCCCTACATCACTTCCAGAGGGACCAAGCATAGGTCCACAATCCAATGAGGAACTGATGTCTCCAGCATCAAGGGAACAGTTTGAGACCGAACAGGAAGCAGATGAAAGCCTCCAGAGAGATTGGATGGTGGCACGGAGCAACCCACCGCCTCTCAGCTCTTCTAATCGATCCAGGTTTGTTGTAGAAAGAGGACTTTTATACAAGGAAACTTTCTGGTGGACACCAGGAAGACTGGCATCCTCAGAGACAGTTGGTAGTTCCAACTAAGTACCGGATCAAGCTCTTGAGCTTAGCCCACAATCATCCTAGTGGCCATGCTGGGGTGAACAGGACCAAAGACCATTTGGGGAGGTCATTCCACTGGGAGGGAATGGGCAAGGATGTTTCTACCTATGTCCGGTCTTGTGAGGTATGCCAAAGAGTGGGAAAACTCCGAGACCAGGTCAAAGCCCCTCTCCAGCCACTCCCCATCATTGAAGTTCCATTTCAACAAGTAGCTGTGGATATTCTGGGTCCTTTTCCGAAAAAGACACCCAGAGGAAAGCAGTACATACTGACTTTCATTGATTTTGCCACCTGATGGCCGGAAGCAGTAGCTCTAAGCCACACCAGGGCTAAAAGTGTGTTCTAGGCACTAGCAGACATTTTTGCCAGGGAAGGTTGGCCCTCCGACATCCTCACAGATGCAGGAACTAATTTCCTGGCAGGAGCTATGGAAAGCCTTTGGGAAGCTCATGGGATGAGTCACTTGGTTGCCACTCCTTACCACCATCAAACAAATGGCATGCTGGAGAAGTTTAATGGAACTTTGCAGGCCATGATATGTAAATTCGTAAATAGGCATTCCAATGATTGGGACCTAGTGTTGCAGCAGTTGCTCTTTGCCTACAGAGCTGTACCACATCCCAGTTTAGGGTTTTCACCATTTGAACTTGTATATGGCCGTGAGGTTAAGGGGCCATTACAGTTGGTGAAGCAGCAATGGGAGGGGTTTACACCTTCTCCAGGAACTAACATTCTGGACTTTGTAACCAACCTATAAAACATCCTCCGAACCTCTTTAGCCCTTGCTAAAGAAAACCTACAGGATGCTCAAAAAGATCAAAAAGCCTGGTATGATAAACATGCCAGAGAGCATTCCTTCAAAGTAGGGGACCAGGTCATGGTCTTAAAGGCGCTCCAGGCCCATAAAATGGAAGCGTCATGGGAAAGGCCATGCACGGTCCAGGAGCACCTGGGGGCTGTTAATTATCTCATAGCATTCCCCACCTCCAACCAAAAGCCTAAGGTGTACCATATTAATTCTCTAAAGCCCTTTTATTCCAGAGAATTAAAGGTTTGTCAGTTTACAGCCCAGGGAGGAGATGATGCTGAGTGGCCTGAAGGTGTCTACTATGAAGGGAAAAGTGCTGGTGGCGTGGAAGAGGTGAACCTCTCCATGACCCTTCGGCATATGCAGCGAAAACAGATCAAGGATCTGTGGACTAGCTACGCGCCAACATTCTCAGCCACCCCAGGACTGACTGAATGGGCATACCACTCCATTGACACAGGTAATGCTCACCCAATTAAAGTCCAACCTTATTGGGTGTCTCCTCAAGCTAAAACTGCTATAGAACGGGAGATCCAAGATATGCTACAGATGGGGGTAATCCGCCCCTCTGGCAGTGCATGGGCATCTCCAGTGGTTCTAGTTCCCAAACCAGATGGGAGATAGGTTTTTGCATGGACTACCGTAAGCTAAATGCTGTAACTTGCCCAGACAACTATCCAATGCAACGCACAGATGAACTATTAGAGAAACTGGGATGGGCCCAGTTCATCTCTACCTTGGACTTAACTAAAGGGTACTGGCAGGTACCACTAGATGAATCCGCCAAGGAAAAGTCAGCCTTCACCACACAGGTCGGGCTTTATGAATTTAATGTACTCCCTTTCGGGCTGCGGAATGCACCCGCCACCTTCCAAAGACCTGTAGATGGTCTCCTAGCGGGATTAGGAGAATATACTGTCGCCTACCTTGACGATGTGGCCATATTTTCGGATTCCTGGGCAGAACACCTGGAACATCTACAAAAAGTCTTCGAGCGCATAAGGGAGGCAGGACTAACTGTTAAGGCTAAGAAGTGTCAAATAAGCCTAAACAGAGTGACTTACCTTGGACACCAGGTGGGTCAAGGAACTATCAACCCCCTACAGGCCAAAGTGGATGCTATCCAAAAGTGGCCTGTCCCAAAGTCAAAGAAACAGGTCCAATCCTTCTTAGGCTTGGCCGGATATTACAGGCGATTTGTACCGCAATACAGACAAATCGCCGCCCCACTGACAGACCTAACCAAAAAGAAACAGCCAAATGCCATTCAGTGGACCGAAGAGTGTCAGAAGGCCTTTAACCAGCTTAAAGCGACACTCATGTCTGACTCTGTACTAAGGGCCCCAGACTTTGACAAACCATTCCTAGTAACCACAGATGTGTCCGAGTGTGGTGTGGGAACAGTTTTAATGCAGGAAGGACCAGATCAAGAATTCCACCCTGTAGTGTTTCTCAGCAAGAAGCTGTCTGAGAGGGAAAGCAACTGGTCAGTCAGTGAAAAAGAATGTTACACCATTGTCTACGCTCTGGAAAAGCTACGCCCATATGTTTGGGGACGGCGTTTCCACCTGCAAACCGACCATGCTGCGCTACAGTGGCTTCATACCGCCCCGAGAAATAACAAAAAACTTATTCAGTGGAGTTTAGCTCTCCAAGATTTTGATTTCGACATCCAACACATCTCAGGAGCTTCTAACAAAGTGGCTGATGCACTCTCCCGTGAAAGTTTCCCAGAATCAACTGATTAAAATCATCCTTGAGATGTGGAAAATATTGTTAGTCTTTATATACTTGGTAGTATATTTAGAGGTGCATGTGTCTTATTAACTCTGTTTTCTCCTAGAGCTCCAGGAAGAAATCACAGCCAGCGTTTCACCCGATCTGTGATTTGGGGGGCGTGTCATAAATATAAAGGGAAGGGTAAACACCTTTAAAATTCCTCCTGGCCAGAGGAGAAACCCTTTCACCTGTAAAGGGTTCAGAAGCTAGGATAACCTCGCTGGCACCTGACCAAAATGACCAATGAGGAGACAAGATACTTTCAAAACTGGAGGGGGGAGAAACAAAGGGTCTCTCTGTCTGTGTGATGCTTTTGCCGGGAACAGAAAAGGAATGGAGTCTTAGAACTTAGTAAGTAATCTAGCTAGATATGCATTAGATTCTGTTTTGTTTAAATGGCTGATAAAATAGCTGTGCTGAATGGAATGTATATTCCTGTTTTTGTGTCTTTTTGTAACTTAAGGTTTGGCTAGAGGGATTCTCTATGTTTTGAATCTGATTACCTTGTAAGGTATTTACCATCCTGATTTTACAGAGGTGATTCTTTTACCTTTTTTTTCTTCAATTAAAATTCTTCTTTTAAGAACCTGATTGCTTTTTCATTGTTCTTAAGATCCAAGGGTTTGGGTCTGTGTTCACCTATGCAAATTGGTGAGGATTTTTATCAAGCCTTCCCTAGGAAAGGGGGTGTAGGGTTTGGGGAGGATTTGGGGGGAAAGACGTTTCCAAGCGGGCTCTTTCCCTGTTATATATTTGTTAGACGCTTGGTGGTGACAGTAATAAAGTCCAAGGGCAAAAGGTAAAATAGTTTGTACCTTGGGGAAGTTTTAACCTAAGCTGGTAAAAATAAGCTTAGGGGGTTTTCATGCAGGTCCCCACATCTGTACCCTAGAGTTCAGAGTGGGGAAGGAACCTTGACAACCCCCAACTCTTTTTCAGTCATTTTGAGATATGGATCAGTAGCTACAGATGTTTGACATTCTGCTTTTGGTCAATTTGTTTCACAATTTTGACCCATTAACATAAACAATCAAATCCATGAAAATAGTTGTAGATGAAAAAGTTACATTTAAACGGAAGTAAAGGGCAGGGGAACTCTTCAATTACTAAGAAATTCCAAATTGTTTCCTCTGGTTTTCATCATGGAAATATGCAGCCGTGTGTGGAAAAATATAATCCATTTGCTTTTTATTTATTCAAGAGATTTGAACACGTGCTTTGAAACAATTCAAGTCTCCCTAGAAAATTTATCATTAGGAAAGGGAAACCTGCATATAGTTCAACTTTGAAACACGAACTGGATACAGAATATTTATATAATGGGTATGCTGTCTGTAACTGTCTTCTTATGTGTTGCATTCTGTTATGATGCTCGATATGAAGTGCATAAATCATTGGGAAAATTATGTGAAATACATTTAATATTCCTGCGGTAAATATTTTTAAATGTTGACGTGTAACCTGTTTTTTATAAATATAAAAATATCTAGTTCCCTATATTGTTAAGTGGAATTTAGCATCAAATTCTTTGCTGGCATAAATCAACTCCAATACACCTCTGCCACTTTTTAACCAGACAACGAAATGCTTCCAAATCTAGCTAAATGTAATGTATTCTGATGTTTGTACAGATGCACACATTCATTGCGTGGGGGTGTGTGCATACATAGATTTACATATGGAGCACAGTGTATAAACAGAAAGGCAGACAAGTGTGTATGTGTAAACTTGCTTTTAACCTGCCTGGCCAGGTTTTATAGCTGAGTTACACACATCTTTGAAAACCTGGTCATATTTTTAATTATATTAGGTATAATACACCAAGCCCCTTACCCACAAAGTGACACAGATTAACAATCCTAACCTCAAATGGGAAATGGTTGTCTTTCCAGACCCACTCCTTTTCAATTCCTTTCCCTAGCTTGCTACATGACACCAAAATCCAAAAGCATTTCTTCAAAGGGCTGAATAATTTTAAATTAGGAGTATTTTCAATTTTTCTTTTATTAAAACGGATAGTTCCCAGCAAGGGATGAACTGAGAACCGGTCTCTCTTCCTCACTCCACATGTGAGATAAGCTGCATTTCTTGAAAGCTGCAGTAATAGTTAGTAATGCAAGGGGATAGATTTACTCCTTCGGTGAAAAGATCTATCCGAGCAGACTGCGGCAGTGTGGGGCGACGCAGCGAACAACAATCAAAAGGGAGAATTAAGTATCGAGAGCTCTCACTGCAGGAGTGGCAGTATAAACAGAAGCATACTTTTCAGAGCATGTCTCTCCCCAGGTCATTGCATCCTATTATTCCCTTAAATGGCCTACTGTCTTTCCTGAAATAAACAACATATAAATTCTGATATTGCTATGTTTACCCTTTTCCTCACGTTGGGAGGAACAGTGTGAATTTATCAGGATGCCCAGAAAGTGAAATCTGTTGTGTGTGTGACAGAGCCCAGACCACAGCTTACTCAGTCTGGCTTTGGGCTCTGCTGCTGTCTCAGTTTCCCCTTTCTCCCAAGTAAAACAGTTCCATATTGCAGATGTTTCTCCCCCTTTAGGAGTGTGGATGATGAACATAAAGTTCAGAACTCCCATACAACTTCCCTAAAGGGCTCACACCCTTGGGGTAGGGTTTTGGCCTGTTCTTATAGCCCTCCTAGCTAGCTCCTGCTCCCTGTAAGCTTGCATTCTCCCAGGCCTTTCGCCTGGAAGGTCGGTCAGTCTGTCTCTGTCTCTCTGTCCCACAGGCTCACCCACACAAGCATCCCCTTCCATGGAGAGTTACCCACACTGAGCTCATCCTGCCTTTTATAGCTTTCAACAGGTCTGGTTCTGAGACACATGATCTCATCACACTCTCTGGACTCATTCTGTTCAGCTGTGGAGGCAAGCTACACCTGGCACAGGTGAGACTGAGCCCTCACCCTCTTAAAGGGCCAGCTCCATTTTTGACAGAGCCCAATATGATGCCTCTTTAAAAATAATTTAGGTTCCTGTTATTATTTCAGGGGAAGCCCTGTGAGGGGTGAACTTGAAGGGCTTCAGAGTTCCAATCTGATTCAGAGAAGTCTGATCATTCTCTGAAGCTTGTATAAACTATCCACACCCCACGTGTGTGCAAAATTGAGCAAGAAATCTCCTGGGAACAGGCATTCCTGTGAAACAGCCACTTCCAGTCTCAGCTTGAGCCAATATATCAGTGCTTTTCTGACGGGGTGCAGAAGTACAAAGACACACTTCCTAGGGTGGTAGGCATCACATTCACAAGGGCATTTCAGAACTTTGCAGAAGGGTTGATTAAGTTTCATCCGAAAAATGGGTGAAGATCCAAGGTGGGCTGCATATTTTCCAAGCCTTGTACCCATCCACAATGCCTGCGCGGATACATAGTTCTTCTGACAGTACTTTGGGATATAGTCTCCTACCAAAGCTGAAAGACTTGCCTGGCTAGCTGCCCTTAGGGTAGCCATATAAGAACCTATGTTCCCCTGCACTGTGCAGCGCAGAAGGCTATTGAAAAAACCATAGCATTTCCACTGTGGTGATATGTGAGACTGCACAGAGTAGTCCCTGCTCCATGCAGCAGAGAGACCTGGTAGGGAATCAGGGTGTGACCAGAAAACAGAGGTAGGGAGCCACAGACACCCTTTTTGCACAGAATGTTCCCTCTGTTCCATCACCCCACAGCCACGTGCAGAAGAGTGATTGAATGAATACCACAGCTATCGAGGACATTCAGGGTCAGAGCAGTACTCAGGATCACCACCTCTGCTGCTAGTGCTGAGTGCATTGATTTAGCCCACTCTTCCAGTCCTGTGACTGTCAATTTAAGGATCTATGTGCTATTCGTTTCTGCCCAGGAGAGGCTCAAATACCAACAAGAGAGAATCGTTGCAATCGGTGGCCCAGCTGTCCAGGAGAAGCTTACACACACTGCATGGATTTAAAGCAGAGTTATGAGCATCTCACTGTCATAAATACTAGCTTGAGTCCTGAAATGTGTGTGTAACTGGGACCAGATCCTCAAGGTGGTGTGGCAGGAAGTCAGCTGACACTGAGTCAGGATCTGGCTCCAATTCCTTTGAGATGGAGCTTTACAAACACCTTGTGCAAAAAAAATAAAAAAAATAAATCCATTGTACCCCAGATCTAGCTGCAACGGACAGTGAGAGGGATGGGGGCCAGGCCTGCTCTCAGGGATTCCATTGTCACTTCACTGACTTCCATGGGATTTATGCTGAGACACCCAGGACTTGAATTTGACCCAAAGGCTGGGATCAGCTGTAAATGAACAACAGGCCAAAACAGCTGCCCAGGTAGGGTGACCAGACAGCAAGTGTGAAAAATCAGGATGGGGGTCGGGGGTAATAGGAGCCTATATAATACAAAGCCCCAAATATCGGGACTGTCCCTACAAAATCGGGACATTTGATCACCCTATGCCCAGGAAAATGAAGCTGGGCATGAAAGTCACTGCTCCTGCAGCTCTACCATGGAATGAGTCAGCCCTTTTAAAAGAAACCTAATTATTTCACTTTAAGTCAATTAGAGCCCCCCCCCTTTTTTTTAGGTATTTAGGCACCTAAAGCGGCAGACAGGCACCTATCTCCCATTGAAAACAAAGGGAGTTGGGCACCTAGGCATTTTTGAAAATTCCACTAGGGCCCAGGTGCATCTTTAGGCACTTAGGCCCAGATCCACAAAGGTCTTTAGGCATTTCAATCAGTGGAAGTTAGATGCCTAAAGACCTTTGCGGACCTGGTCCCAAACACCTTTGAAAATCTGGCTCTGAGCCCTTGACACGTTCCTGGCACAGAGATGATCCTGGAGACACTGCATGGTGCTTGCTGGGGCTAGACAAGAATAGCAGCCGCAAGTGAGAAGAGGCTGGAACCAAGTGGGTATGATAAAGAAGGAAATTTAAAATGAGATGAGACCCAGTGAGGACGCAGGCTTTGTAGATTGCTAGCCCTTTAAAGGCAGTGAACGAGTGGCCCTGCAGAACAGCGAAGAGGTTCGGAAAGGTTCCCAGTCAGCTTCTGAGTCATTGGGGGTTTATTTGAGAGAGATCATGCAGCAAGGGAATGAATCTTCATTGATTAGATACGTGCAGAGAGATGTCACCTGGCAGATTAACAGAGGGACAGGCAGCAGCAGGAGGGGCGGGGGACAGATGCTAGCAATCATACGGTAGCAGAGAGACAAAGTCTGATCCTCAGATCACAGCACCAGCAGGGGGAAGAAGGAAAACAGAAACTGCAGTGGTCGATGCAGCAGGGAGCCAGGTGATGCAATCTCTGCAGCAGCAGAAGGGGCAGGGGGTCGATCCTTCAGTCAGACCAACAGGAGCAGGAGCAGGGCAGAGATGCAGCCAGGGTGGCAGAGTCGAAAGCTCATCCTGCTCTTATAACAGCATCAGCCTTGTCCCACCCCGCTCTTCCCATGGGACACTGCCAGAGCAGGGTGTTCAGCACAGTCACTTGGGCTGGAGCAACCTGCATATTAAAGAGAGGGAGTTTCTGGCAGGGGCTTTTCCTTATGACACCCCCAGCTTTGATATCATCTCCCCCAGTCTGAATGAGCAAGTGCAAATATATTGGTTCCTGCACTAGTGGGAGCCACAAGAGTGACAGGCAAAGGACAGGAGCTGAGATGGCAACTAGTGGGCAATCCATCACAGCTGCCGGTGGCACCTAATCCTCTCTTTGCAATAGGATTCTTGTTCCAGCACCAGCAGCAGCTCTGTCTCCTTCCCCTGTTAATCTCCAGCTTTTATGAGCCGGTGTTGTAGGAACAGAAATTGCCCATGGAGATCATTTTTTATTAGTATCTTCTGCTTATTCATCAATCCCGTCTCTGAATCTGTCTCAGCTGTAGTCCCTCTGAGGATATTGCAGGCTGGTAACACAGGCCACGGCTGTTGGCTACACGAATAAGAAAACGAAGGGCTTAACATTTATACAGGGCTTTTCCTGCAGAGATCCAAAAGGGCCCTGCAAACTTTGTACACCGGATGAGAGGGGAAGGAGCGATACAGGACTGAAACATATTCACTTCCAGGGCCTGATTCTGAGCCAATCTGTGTGAATCAAGAGTAACCCTGTTGGTGTCAGCAGAGCTGTACTTGTGTCCAGCCAGCACAAGTGAGAGCAGAATGAGAAGGTGGAAGGGGACAGCTACATAGTACCCAGTTCCTCTTTATCCAGAGTGACACAACCTGGTCCCAAGCTGAAGCAACAGGTTTACCTCCATCACCTGGTTAGTAGACCATGGAGGGTACAAGATTACTCATTCCCGTCATTTCTTATAGCTTCCCCCCCACCACCTTGGATCATCAGTGGTCATCTTGTTAGTCTCTATGCCACTCCCCATTCCAACCACCAGGATAGCGGGCATGGGCTTGGGAAAAGGAGGCATAACCTGAGCACTGCTGAGGTCCAGAGGTCCTCTTGGGACCACAGCTAGTGTAGTTTAAAGCCGTCCTGAGGCCTCTCTAAAGTATGCTAGGGACTAGGTCAACATAGATTGGCCCCAGGATTGGGAGGAGCATTCCGCAGTGGAGCCCAGTCCATACAGGATGCAGCTGAAAAACTGGCCCATGAAGTTTGAATGACCCCAAATCCTTGAAGTGAGACCCAGGGTATGTCTACACAGACAGTCTGACTGGCTGAATTTCATCTAGCTTTGCATCAAATCCTTACAAGAAATTTTACATGGTGTGTTCTGTCCATGAAAAGTGGGCCAAATTTCCTCTGGAAACTCTCCCACATTCACTCAGAAGATTCACGAACATCAGCCAACCTTTCCAAAACTCGCTTTCTGATACCACGAAGATGCCCAGGTGCCACACTGCTCAGCAATCTAAAAACGCATGACTATATGAGATTGGCAGATGTTTGTGAAACATAAACCCGGCACATTCATTGGCTTTCAAAAGTCATTGCACACTTTTCATGTTGTTCCATGAATTAAAAGTGGGGGAAGTGGCCAATTCCTTTTCACTCCCCGTAGTGCACGATTTAAAATGTGTGTGTGCAGAAAATCGAATCAAACATACAGAAAGACAAAACCATCGGCTGCTCAATGCTCTCGTTATTTATTTTCCCCTGAGCATAGCAGTTTTCATCCATTTTCTTAGCTGCTTCTCCATCAATCTGCCTAGCTGGTGTGTAGGGGAGTTGGCCCATTCCTCTGCTGTTGGCACGGTATGCATGGTCCCTTCACCTCCTTGTTATTCTCTCCACCATCTTCATCTCCAGCGGCATCAAGTTGGTACCCCTGTCAGGCACTGCTTAGAAAGACATTAAGACAACGGCTGAGATGTGAGCAGATAATTAAGATGACAGGTACATGGCAAAACATTAATCTGCTGCTTAAAAGAAAAAAAACCAATGGGAATATTTCTATTTAAATAGGGTGCATTGTTCCTTAGGCTGCACAAAGGATTCCACTTCAACTATGAAAACTCAGCTGATTTCTACTGTGTTGGGGGTAGCTTCAGAAATTGTTTCCTCACCACTCAATGAGCAAAAGGTATATGGTCTAGTGGACGGAGCACTACCCTGAGAGCCAGGATCTCTGGAATTCTAATCCTGATTGTAGCATCTGGCCTGTGGCTTTAGACAGGTCATTAACCTCTCTGCCTCAGTTTCTCCACAAGTAAAACAGGGATAATCATGGTGTTACATGACTTTGCAAGCTGATTTTGCAAACCACACTGGAGATGAGAAGTGTTCTTATAACAGCAAGATAGAAAACTTCTTTTCAGTTCATCTCTTGCTGGCAGCAACAGAAATTCATTGGGAAAAACAAAGAAGAAGAAAGAAATCCAGGGTGAGATATAAAAAGTATCCAGAAAATTCACAGTTTAGAATGTACTATAAATACAAGAGAACACTGTCTCGTTCATTCCCTGTCCATTGCACAGCCTCTCCCAACCATCTCACATCCATACTTATCTACCACTTCACCTTTGGGAGTGAAAATGTATTCTTCCAATTACTCACTAACAACATTATCTCATATATTTCCATAGAAAATTTAATTCTGGGGGAGATAAATGCCCTTTTCTTTGGAAGCTCTTTCTTATTATATGTGTAAAGCACCTAGGCACAGTAGGATCTGGATCCCTGACTGAAGCCTGTAACCACTACCAAAATACTACGACTACTAATCCATAGACCAGGTACAGACCAGGAAGAAGCCAGTTCAACGTTCTCCGACTGTCCTTCCAGTGCATGTCTCAGAACCTATCAGACCATCTGCAGGATGAGGACATGGAGCTATCTTTATCCAGTTGATCTTTGGCATTTCTCCAAGGGTGCCCAGTGTGAAGGTGTCACTGCCTTCCCCAAGCTAATCTATTCTATCCAATCGATTCTATTCCTTCATCCTTTGGAGGAAAAATGTACACCTGACCATATGTCTCAGGATAGATAGATAGATAGATACCTATTCAAATTCCATCAGGAGAGTTATTTCCAGTAGGGATAAGGAGGTTTTAGTACTGTTGTACAAGGCACTGGTGAGACCTCACCTGGAATACTGTGTGCAGTTCTGGTCTCCCATGTTTAAGAAGGATGAATTCAAACTGGAACAGGTACAGAGAAGGGCTACTAGGATGATCCGAGGAATGGAAAACTTGTTTTATGAAAGGAGACTCAAGGAGCTTGGCTTGTTTAGCCTAACTAAAAGATGGTTGAGGGGAGATATGATTGCTCTCTATAAATATATCAGAGGGCTAAATACCGGAGATGGAGAGGAATTATTTAAGCTCAGTACCAATGTGGACACAAGAACAAATGGATATAAACTGGCCACCAGGAAATTTAGACTAGAAATTAGACAAAGTTTTCTAACCATCAGAGGAGTGAAGTTTTGGAATAGCCTTCCAAGGGAAGCAGTGGGGGCAAAAGATCTATATGGCTTTAAGATTAAATTCGATAAGTTTATGGAGGAGATGGTATGATGGGATAACATGATTTTGGTAATTAAATATTCATGTTAAATAGGCCCAATGGCCTGTGATGGGATATTAGATGGGGCGGGATCTGAGTTACCCAGGGAAGAATTTTCTGTAGTATCTGGCTGATGAATCTTGCCCATATGCTCAGGGTTTAGTTGATCGCCATATTTGGGGTCGGGAAGGAATTTTCCTCCAGGGCAGATTGGAAGAGGCCCTGGAGGTTTTTCGCCTTCCTCTATAGCATGGGGCATGGGTCACTTGCTGGAGGATTCTCTGCTCCTTGAAGTCTTTAAACTACGATTTGAGGACTTCAGTAGCACAGATATAGGTGTGAGGTTTTTTTGTAGGAGTGGTGGGTGAAATTCTGTGGCCTGCGTTGTGCAGGAGGTCAGACTAGATGATCATAATGGTCCCTTCTGACCTAAATATCTATGAATCTATTCAAATTCCAATACATTGTAGAGTTACATAATTAGAAACACAGCACATAATGAGGCTGGGAGATGTTTACGTGAGAGACAGGTGACTTGGGCCAGAGCAGAAACTGACAATACAACATATGAAAGAGGCGCTTTTCTGGGCAGTTTTCAGAAAAAGTGGCTAATTCATACATGTGTTCGTAATACTACAAATTCAATCTGTGTCTTTGCAAAGTTTCTTCACGGGGGGAAGTTCTGTTATGGTGGCGGGTCTGGCTTTTGGTATCCCATGGAGGAAGTTCAGGCCAGGGTTCTGGTTTGTTGCTGAATCAGGACGAAGATTCAGATTCAACAGCTCCAACATTTTATGGCAGATCATGTAACAAGAAACTAGCCAAACTGTGGAAATCTCTTCCGATCATCTGTTTGTGTAAGTTTTCTGACAAGTTGGGCCAAAATTTCATAGTCTCAGCTATTCATATAAGAATTTGACTCCATGAGAACTGGAGGAGGGGGCTAGCCCCTGTTGATACCTAACTTGGAACTAAAGCCCTAGGGGCAGTTATAGTTCTGGAAGTTTGACTCCATACCTTCCCCTCTAAATTTTAAAGGGAGTTGTGTTTAAGATTCTGGTATAAACCCACCTCTCATTTTACATTACACAAATGGAATACCAAAAGCTGCATTTTATCTCTTCCTGAGATTCCTCCTCTGTAATATTACATGGAGAATGAACTCTCAACTAATTTTCATTCATCTTCAGACTTTGATCGTGAGGAATAGGTAGACTGGATTTTACAAAGTGCCTGAAGTTACTTCTACATACCTTACACTCCAGAACTGCCTTGTGTAAAAGGCTGTGCCAGAGATAACAAACACAATGGGGCTTAAAGATTTGCCTAGGGAAGGTTTTATCTCATTTTCATCACAATCCTTGGAGTACATTTGCTATTTTAAAATGATGAAATAAATCCTGCCATTATGCCTGCTCTCCCTGGCCTTCATTTTTCCAATTATGTCAATCAGGCCTGCAGGAAGCATGCTCAAATAAATTGGTTAGTCTCTAATGTGCCACAAGTCCTCCTTTTCTTTTTGCCATTACCAAATAGTATATAGGCAGCCCATTAAAAATCCCACATTCTGAGAAATGGATTTTGTATAATTTCTACCTGTCTCCTGCATAACACATCCTGAAATCACTACCCAGTTTGCCAGTCCCATTAAGTCCAGCAGGTGATGCTGGTGCAGAAAACATGAAGTTCATCTCCTTTTCCCTTAGGCCCTCCTCACAGAAAACATGCAAATGAGAGACAGCAAGATACCTGAATGCTAACTAAAAAAATCCTACATGGTGACATGTATCATATAGCTTTGTTCTTACTGTCTAGCCAGCTCTTCAGTCCCAGCTAATCTCCAGTGAACCTTCTGAAAGGCTAGAATAATGCCAGCAACAGTGAGAAAGCAGGAAGGTTTCTCCGATGGATGGTTGGTGCTTTCGGCGCTGTTCCTTTTGCTTAGCTAACTGCAATGCTTACAAAGCCAGACAGTGGTGCTCTCCTGGCCTCTTCCTGTCAATCATATTGTGTAAAAAGGATGCTGAAGAGTGGGTTTGAAGGATATAGATACCTCTGCATATTTTCGTCACTCAAGTCACAGTAGAAAAATATGCTCTGTGTATGAGCGGCCAGTCTATGGAAGGAACATTCTGGTAGATGCAGATGATTTATTAGGACTAAATAGATTAATATCACTGATGAAATTGATAGATGCATGGCTGGGATAGCTTGACAAAGAAAACATAACAGTGGTTTATGAATGCTTATGCCAACATGAATGATGAGGAGAGATGGGCTGTACTACCTAATCCAAGCAACCATACACTCTGCTATTTTCCTCATTGGGTTAAATGAAGGTGCCATCATGCAAAATCTCAGCATCTTTACTGCAGTGGAGTAGAAGATTCTCATGGAGTCTGGGCTTCAGCCAGGCCAAAATAATGAATGGTCACTTTAAAGAATGCCTATTGTAGCTAGTGTCTCAAGGGAGGCTTTCCTCTGTGCCCTGACTGGGTTGCTACATAATAACACCTAGCTCTTATTATCAGTGGATCACAAAGCACTTTACAGAGGAGGCAAGTATCATTATCCCCATTTTGCATATGGGGAAACTGAGGCATGGAGACTTGCCCAGGGTCGCCCAGAGGCCAGTGGCTGAGCAGGTCTCCAGAGTCCCAGTGCAGCGCTCTATCCACTAGGCCACTGTGTAAAATAGTATTTTTTTATTATTATTTATTATTTGCTCTGCAGTAGCATCACAGACAAGGTATCTATTGTGCTCTAGGCACTGTACACACACAGAACCAAAAGAGTGCATTAAAAGGAATTTATTAGGGTTTAAAAGTACAGAGGAGAAACACATTGGTACTCACCAGCCAATGACAGTACAGCATTTCTCTCTTAGCCTGCCCCATCTTTTATTTATGAATGGAGAGGTTCCAGCAGGACCCAGCAATAACCAATCCTGGCTGTGCAACCTTAATTCAGCCCCCCTGTGCATATACATTATGATACGTCCTCTAATTACATGATCATATACTATTTTTTCCACAAGCAACCCTAATTCTGACATTTCCTAACTTTTGAGTGCTTGACCTTGCAACCCTAATAATGTTCTTTTAACAGAGTTTGTGTGTGTGTGTGTGTGTTTGTGTGTGTAATAAGAACCTAGATAGTTAGAAGAAAAGGAGGACTTGTGGCACCTTAGAGACTAACAAATTTATTTGAGCATAAGCTTTCGTGAGCTACAGCTCACTTCATAATGCATCCGATGAAGTGAGCTGTAGCTCACGAAAGCTTATGCTCAAATAAATTTGTTAGTCTCTAAGGTGCCTCAAGTCCTCCTTTTCTTTTTGCGAATACAGACTAACACGGCTACTACTCTGAAACCTAGACAGTTAGACTGTTTCTAAATTAGCCCTTGCAGCATCATTATTCTGTTCCATTAATGACACCCACAAAGGGGGGCTGGATTCTCTGCTGATGCACCTCCCAGCTGTTTTCACTGTGGACATGCTCAGGGTGTCGTTATACATCGTGCAGTAAGTCGCTGTATTGGGTATATTGAAGACTAACGTTCAGTGTCTTACTAACTTCTGGCAGAATTGCAGGTGGAGGTAGAATAACAAAGTGAATGCTCCAATCTAGAGAAAGTTGAGCTTTCTTTCAAAAGATGTGTGATTTCCGCAATTTACAGGGGTCAGCTTGCTCTTGAGAGACTGCACAGTAAATTACTTGGATGGTCTTCTCTACTTGTAACGCAAGACAGGCAAGGGGATCACAGGGCTATAAATAGATATTTATATTTCTTCGCTGCTAGCGTTATTTCTGCATCTCCAGGGTTTCGGTTTAAATCCCAGCCCCTGACGTGAAAAGAGGAGGACAAAAGCATGCAGTCAGGGCCAGTCTATTCCTCAAACTAAATCCTGTGTAAAGTGAAGGTTGTGCAAGTATAAATCAACCTAACGTCATCACTTAATATCAGATAAAGCAGAAGATAAGCCAGACTTCACTCATGCACCTTACTGTCCAGACATCTTGCTACAGTACCCCTCTTTGCCATAAAATCTCCTTTGCACTTCTAATAGATAACCAACCGCAATGCACACCCCAATCCATTCAAATCACACTCAAATATACAGCTTTTACTCCAAGCTACTTTTTCATGTGAAAACAACACTTTATACACTTTCCCAGCATACACATCTCTAGAGAATAGACCTTAATTTGTTCATTGATATTTGTCTACTAATCAGATATTGATATTTTAAGGTGGGCATCTGTCATTTCCAATGTGAATGCCGTTCTTTTCTCCTATTGTCTGTGTTTTCCTCCAGACATTCTAATCGATAGGCATTAGAAGGTCATTGATTCTGATTTTTTAAAAAGTGAAACCCCTCTGTTACATAGTTTGTTTCAAGAAAGCTACCCCTGTATTTGAATCTCCGTTAAAGCGGGCACACTTAAAAAGATCAGCTGTGTTATAGAGTTCTTATCTATTCCAATGATACCTCTTATTCCTAAAATGGGGATACCCCTAGGGGCAGTCGGATCTTTAGGAGCAAGATGAGTGTGTCCACTGTATGTAAAGCTCAGTCTTGTCTTTGCTAACGTCCACAGCTGAGTGGCATCACAGAAGTGAACTACTTAGCATACCCCAGTCATACCCATTGCTGGCCTTGTGCTGCTGTAATTAGGAAGTGAGAGGCAGGATCTTTACACAGATTTGCACCTGTAAATGACTTCTGAGCACAAAAATTCAGGAGTAAATACCAAAGGGCCAGATTCAGCCACTCTTACTCACAGTGCGTACTGTAAAAAGAAAAGAAGGACTTGTGGCACCTTAGAGACTAACCAATTTATTTGCTCATAAGCGTTCATGAGCTACAGCTCACTTTATCAGATGCATTCGATGAAGTGAGCTGTAGCTCACAAAAGCTCATGCTCAAATAAATTGGTTAGTCTCTAAGGTGCCACAAGTACTCCTTTTCTTTTTGTGAATACAAACTAACATGGCTGCTACTCTGAAACCAGTGAGTACTGTGTTACTACTTGAGCAGTCCCAGGGAATTCAGTGTCAATCTGATTCCAAAGGAACTACTCCCAGATTAAAACTGCTCAGCATAAAGGTGGCAGAAGCTGGTTCTAAAGGTGTGATGGAGCAAGTTCCTTTTTAGAGGTAATGTTTAAACTGTAGCCCTCAGGAACTCCACAAAACAACTTAACTTCCCTAAAAGGAGAAGGAAACCTTCATAAAGCAGGATCACATTTTGAGCATCATGGTAAGCACTCACCCTCACTAAACACTGAATGGTCGGGTATATACCAATATCTGAATCTTCAGAGATCAGATTCTGATTCTTCCTGGTCAGCTTTGCTACAATTAACATTAAGCACCAATTAACCCAAATACCCATTGCAAGAAAAGCCTTCTTTATGTACTAAAAACATTCTATGCTTTTGCTGAAAGACAAAAGCCATCCAGCTGATCATTACCAAAACACTGTACCATTGTATATGTTTTTCTGATTCCACATTGCTATGTTGTCTGCACTTGCAGTTGCTAGGTTAACTGGATATTTAATTAATTTATAGCAGTGCAAAAAAAAATTGCCAAAGACAAGCCAGCAATGGCAGAATTTACTATAGGGAAAGCATGACATTTCACATGGTTATGTGTGCTTTCGTTCAATTTTCACACCAAAGCAGTGATTAAAGCAGGGAAATGGAATTCAGGTCTCCTGGGTTCTCTTCCTAAGTCTGGCATAACCCAGGGGTAAGCCACTTAACCATTGTGTGGCTCACTTGCCCCATCTGTAAAATGGGAGTAAATAAATGAATAGGTCAGGTCATTTGGCTAGTACTTGGAGCACTTTAGCCCAGCTAAATGTGCCACTGGCCTCCAAAGGTGCATCTTTCTGCAGGAACTCAAGTTAATTACCCCCTGCAAGACAGGAATACATTGAAGTGACCACAAAACTAAGTCTCATCCTAAATGTATGGCAGCGAATACCATCTTTCAGATTCCATATGATTTCTATTAGAGACTCCATTTTCCAGTCCTTCCTTCCCACCACCTGCCCCCAAAATCACCCTTCAAGCCTGGAAACTTTTGACATGTGGGGATGCCACAGAAGACGCACTGAGAACTTGGCCGCAGCAGGATAAGGCAAAGAGATAGGGTTGTCACATGCTGGGACAACTTGCACAAGGCAAGGGCTGTGCGAGATTTAACACCGTTTTGAAAATGCATTGCAAAATCCTTACAAGGAGAGAACTGAATTTCAAAGGAGGGAGTGTTTGAGCACAGAGAAAGGGCTCCATCTCTAATATGTGGATCTCGCCCATCAGCGATTCAGTGGAGAATGGAGTGGAAAAGAGCCTATCTTTGCCCTGACTTCCATTCCATGCAAATTCACTGGATTCCCAGCTGTTACCTGGGGGAGGTGCTGCTGAGCTTTGATTTAATGACAGAGGCCTCTCAACCCTACCATAGCCAGGTAGGATCTGACCAATGTATAGAGTGAAATGTTTGTAATGAAATCACACAAAACTAGTGACAGACCCTGTCCATTGACCTGTAACCCTGCAGGCTCAGTATAATTGCTTGGCATGTGAAAATCATATGATCTTCACGTTTTCCACCTAAAATAGAGATGAGCAAAGGAGACTGAAGACGCAGTCGCACGGCATGAGCTGTACACGCCTGCCTGGAGCCCGCCTGGGTATGTACTCATGGGGTCTGTGCTGCCACATCGTCACGGCTGCGTTTAGCTGTGTTAGCTGGATTAAAGCTAGTGAGGGTAGCTTGCCGAAGCTGTAATCACAGCTCCGATGCTCTTTGGGTTCTGGGCCTTCTTTTTGTTCTGTGTTTACACAGTGCCTAGCACACTGGGGTCCTGCTCCATGACTGGGGTTCCTGGGCAGGAGGGTAATAGAAATAAATACTGCTAATAATATTAAGTACTGCTACTACTAAGTAGAGATACTGGTGTCAACCGAGTTTTGCAGTGAGATTTTGTGAAGAGGGTCCATGGAGAGGAACCAAAGCTCATGTTTAACTGAGCCATTGCAAAGGGACGGGGCTGAGTGTCCGACAGCTGTCCCACTACACTGGATAACCTGGCTGCATACCCTGTGGAATTGAAAGCACAATGGCATAATCCCAAGACTGAAAACAGTCCAACACATTGGTGGGAGCCAGCGAAAGAGAAGAGCTTCTCCGCGGGAAGGCAGTCGTCTACAATCTGCGCTCAAAAATCACTTTCCATTTAGGTAGGAGGGAAGGAGTGAGTTTGTTCACCTCAACAAGAGGATTGTTATTTCCCTGCTGGAAAGCTGCTCCTCTCTGCAGATGCCCAAACCTAACAAGGAGAAGTGGAACAGAACCAAATGCTTGGAGGACTCTCCACGCTCTGCTAAGTGAGGACGAGACAGCTGGAGCTCTTTTCAATGCCATATCTGAAAAGCCAGGCAGAGCAGCTGTCCACTCTCCAGCTGGAACACAGGGCTGCGCTGTGAGAGCAAGCAACACAACTCGGTATTGCTGGAAATGTTTATTGCTGCTCCAGAAGCCCGCAATAAAACACACTCGGCTATAAAATGAGTATTAATAGCACTGTAATAATCATGCACAGCCCTGATTTCCAACCTCTTCATTCAGTGGCTTTGTCCCCCTGCAACCCAAGATATGTTTTTTTTTCTCCCAGCAGGCTCCCACCTCTCTGACGAGGGGCTCAGCATCATGATTTCTCCCCTCCTTCTAGGCCAGATCACACACCCACAGCACCCATTTCCCATCGCTTAGATTCTACAGTGGGTGCAGTAAAATACTGATCCTATCTCTGCCACTTTGCATTGCTTCTTGACTGGATGCATTTAACCAGCGGCAAAGGTCTGGGGGAAAGTATTTACTAAGCCATGTTTGAAAGGTCTTCCATAATTCCATAACAAGTATGCAAACATTACAAGAATGGCTGATGAATGTTACAGACGCGGTGATTAACAGAAGGCGCATATTAGACATGTGCCACATGCCCTGTCAGTATCTGAGCGCGCTCGTGTTTTACGAGCTATGCAGCACAGACACCATATGAGCTCCAGACAAAGTGTTTGCTGCATTGATAGAATTATCCATGCTGTGCTGAAGGGCCCTGGGGCTGGGGGAGGCCACTGCTACACTTGTGCCATGGCCACAGGGGCATCAGAGCCTGGAAGGGCTGCATGGAGGTGCTACAAATGCTAATGCCTGTGCGAGAGGGGACGTCTCTGCAGAGCCTAGAACTCCAGCCAACTCTGATTTAGTCCCCTGGTGTTCTCGCTGCTTGCCTTGCAAAGAAATACCCTAGTCTGTAGCGGTGCATGGGATTCTTCCGTCCTAAGTGCAGGACTCTGCACTTGTCCTTGTTGAATCTCATCAGATTTCTTTTGGCCCAATCCTCTAATTTGTCTAGGTCCCTCTGTATCCTATCCCTACCCTCCAGCATATCTACCACTCCTCCCAGTTTAGTGTCATCTGGAAACTTTCTGAGGGTGCAGTCCACGCCATCCTCCAGATCATTAATGAAGATATTGAACAAAACTGTCCCCAGGACCGACACTTGGGGCACTCCACTTGATACCGGCTGCCAACTAGACATGGAAATAGACATGGAAATGTATTCGTTTGGCTTTGGGCTGAATATTCAGCTAGCCTGGCGGTGCATTTCATCCTCCGAAGGTAACATGCCGCTGTCTCAGGGAGAGCTACTCATATTTCAGCCAAAAGACTTTTTAACTTCTGGAGAAGATTGTTTTCCCCAGGCAGTCCTTTGGGATCCTCCTGACCCATTTTATCTGAGTGCAGTGTGACTTTTTGTTCCGGTTGTTTTTGTCTCCCTCTGCAGTAGGTGTTTCCTGAGATAACATAGCAGATCGATCGTGCCCTCCTTATGCACACTGCACATTTTTAGGCGTGCTTATAAATATTGCATTTGTGATACTGTTCAACCCTGTTTGCGTGAAAAGTTTCAGGAATTTCTAACAGAGATAAATGGGGAAGATCTTTGTTGGGGACAATCAGGGGGAGAGGACAAGTCAATCCATGGGAATTGGAACCCCCAATTTGAGTAAGGAGGAGTTTGGGTTAAGCAGCAGTAGGATGAAAGGACTCTACCTACAGACACCAGATGCATGATCCTTTCATACTTTCTACTACACGGCACATTGAATATGTCCCCATATAACATCACTGGAATGCAAACACCTTCGTTTGTGCAAGGCTTGTGCATTAGTTAATGCCTCGTAAGGAGGCGAGGCTCCTGCTCAGTGTTGCACACGTTAAAGGCAGTGTGCCTTGTCCACACTCACCTTTCAAAATGTGTTCGCTTTTGTGAGCTTCACCCCCTAAATCATAGTCTAGACAAGGCCACTCTTGGCTACTATGGTAAAGCTGTTTATGCACAGCCCAATCCAACTCCTGTTACAGTCAATGAGAGTCTTTTCACTGATTGCAATGAAAGATGGATCAGGCCTCTGCTGCCTACAGCTTTGAGACACATCATAAGATAAGAACAGACAAACTGGATCAGAGCAATGGTCCCTCTAGCCCAGTATCCCGTCTCTGACACTGGCCAGTGCCAGATGCTTACAGGGAATGACCAGAACAGGGCACTTGTCAAGTGATCCATCTCTTGTCATGCAGTCCCAGCTTCTGGCAGTCAGAGATTATGGAGTAGTCAGAGCATGGGTTGCATCCCTGACTATCTTGGCTAAAGGCCAATGATGGACCTGTCCTCCAAGTTTTAAACCCCAAGTCAGCTGTTCTGCTTTTGATGTGTTTGTTGGCATCGTGGGAAGAAAATCTTATCAGCAACTCACCGTAATGGTCCAGCAAACAGTCCCAAAACCTCCTGGCTGACCATTAATGGATCCATCACCAAACCTATAAACAGGATCTGGATCGGTTGAGGGTACTTCTCTTGTTTTGTTTCCCATAGAATGTGTTTCCAGGTACCGTAGAACACAATGGTGTGTTTCCCTGGCCCCTGTACAATGTTGCTCTGTGTGCGGGGTAGGAATATTTTCTTCTGCCGTTGTGTTATATGTTTTCCTCCAGTTTCCATACGTCAGCCTTCACCACACAGCTGGCACTCAGATCCAGGGCACAGCTGCCAACAGCTGCAGAGCACTCTGCCATTTTGGTTGCTCCTGTTCGCCTAAATGCCTCTGATGCCTTAAATGATGGGGTTGCATAAAAATTATAGCACCATGTTGGATCTTTTACTCTGCTCGCTGACCGGAGAAAGTCACTGGGACAAGCAGAGTCTATTCCAATAAAAGCTCTTATTTTATTTGTAAAGTCCCTTTAAAAAATAGTTCTTAATCCATTAAAAGCCTCTTGAAGTTCCAAGCTGGTGGAGGGATAGCCCTAAAAGCTGCCCCCGGCCCTCTAGTATTTCAGGGCCATGGTTTCACTGATATTTTTATTGTTATTGCAACATTGAATTTCTTCTGTAGCATAGAGTGAGGGTCACTTGCTGGGATCAGCTGGGTACACCTGACATAATTAACTCTCTATCATTTCAGGGACCTCAGGCAGCGACCTCAGTTCCTCCTGTTCTCTGCCTATGGCACATAATAGTTTGGTCTCCTGTGAGCTGTAGTAGTTTGGTCTAATTTCGGTTGCTGGGTTAAGGCTGGGTTGCTGGGTGGTGTCAGTGACCTGTGATGGACAAGAGGCCCAACTAGGGGTGGTCCCTTCTGGCCTTAAACTCTATGACTCTCTGAGCTCCTATGTCAAGTACAAGATCTGACAGCAGATCTGGGGAAAGGAATTTTTGAATTGCATGTGGCACAAACATTCAACTAGAAAGTCATCAGCTCACCAAGAAAGGAAGAAGCTGTCAACAGCATTGGGGTAACTGAGTCTCTGACCCACTCTGTGGTCTGCTCAAAGGATGACCCGTTAGGTCACAGGCTTACCACAGTCTCTTGGCAGTCCCTCTTCCCCCGACCGGGTTTTGGCTGCAGCCCCCTGTCATTCAGTGTGACTATCCCAGCAGGTCTGATCTTAGCTAAGATCCTGCAGTTCCACTCTCTCACAGCATCTAAGACTGTGGTTTACCAGACACCAGGCAGCCTTACATAGAGCACAGTACATTTATTTTAGGACAAAAGCATTACAGAGAAAACATATCATAAAACAATCAAAGATCTAAATGCACACTTAAGCTTACCAGAGGTACCGCATCTTTCCTTTGGAGAATCTGGCAGGATCCCGTCCTTCAAACCCTTCAGCAGGGTGTGCCCCATACACACCATTGGCCAAAGATTCTGGTCCATTTGTTAGATCAAAACGAGGGCCTTCCAGTCATCCAGGCTCAGTCAAAGGCCAGGTATCTGCATAACCAGCCATGGGACTTTGCATTAATAATTTCTTAGTGAGTCCAGATACCAGAGAAATCCCACCCAACACCCAGGAGCACAAAATACATATAACACATATTGATACAAAGGTCTACTAATGTTCTAAGGGCCACATCATCTGGCACATCTCAAGATAATCATCTTTGATGTTTTCATATTCCAAGGTCTGTCTCAGAAAAATGCAGATGACATTTACAAAGTTGATGTGCCTGTGTTCATCAAATCTGTCACAGGAACTTCTTCTAGGAACAGACAGCCCCAGAGAAACCACTCACCTTTCCCCCGGCTGCAGAAGGAGCGCCTTGGCCAGCGATAGCCAAGGGACAACACTCTCATCCAATACATGCATTGCTTATCATTACAACAAATCCTTACTGGCTGATCATCTCTTCAGGTCAGGAGACAGTTACCTAGCAACGCCTCAGGAGAGCTAGGTGAAAATTTTTTGGCAAATAGTTAATTCACCAACATTGTTCAGGGCACCAAAACTCTTCTCAAATTCAAGTCGAATTTGGTGAATAGTTTCAGCCAAAAAAAAAAAAATAGGGGGAAAATATTGGGAAAAAAAAGTCGAAATGGTTCATGACAGTCATTTCAATATGAAGCTTTTGGACTCTGCATTTTAAAACAGCATTTCACTGAGAAATGGAGTGAATTGAAAACAAACAAACAAAAGGTTGAAAAACAGTCCAAAACTGACCTAAAACACAACAAAAAACAGAAAAAAAATTGTTTGAATCAAACAAAATATGTCATTTGACCCCAATTATTCCCTCAGCTCCACTCCTGAGACACTCTGGCTTGACAAAATAACTCTTTGTGTGTCACCTGCAGCATGATGTTGTGTTATTTGAAATGACTGTTAAAACATAGTTCCAAATCCTTTTAGCAAGAGTTTAGCAATATAAACATAGGGAAAGTTAACGGGCCAGATCCTCTGCTGGTGTGAATCACAGTGGCCCCATATGTTTTCCTTGAAGAATCTGAGTCTCTCTGATCTCCTGGGGGATACTGCAAGGAATGCAAAGACTCCGTCAACGTCCATCTCTATCAGCTGAGCAGTTCACAGCTAGGGAATGCTCCTTTGATGAGAGCTATCTGTGCGGAACTATTTTTGAGCCAGATCTTTAATCGGGGACTCAGATTGCTTTTGCTTTTGCAAACCCCACTATCAAATAAAATCAAAGGGACCTCTAAGCAGATTTTGTGGTTCATTTGGTTTTTCTTTCTCAAACACAAACATCAAAAAAGGATTAAGGGGGGGAAATGACCCCCTTGCAGAACACATACCGTCTGAAATAAGCCACCAAATGGGAACTGATAGTGTTCCGTTCCAGGCAATAGGTGTGTGCGTGGCATATCAATCCACCTGGCACTATTGGACAGAGTAGGACGGAATTGCCTAGGCATGTCTGATGATAAGTTTCTTTGAATACACAAATGCAGTCCTTGAGGTCACTGTCAGCAAATGGCTAGATTAGATGAAAAGCAAAACAAACAAACACCTTGTCATTCTAAACACGTCTCCCTGCAAGCTGCTGCTCACTGGCTTTTATTCATCCCATGGATCACTATGTTTGGACAGCTGCGTCGCTCAGACCCTTCTGCCCACAGGCCCCTTGAGCATTTCTGCTGAGTTTTCGGTCCTACGGCTGCAGCACTAGAGTTGCTGAAATATGGAACCAGCAGCAACTTTGGCAATGCTGGGAGATAAGAATCCTGCCTCCCTGCCGAGGAAAATGCCAAACCCAGCCCTTCTCTGGCTTTTGCGTATACGGTGTCCATGCACAGTACATATGGTTCTGTCGTGTTTGTATTTAGGCTAACTCAATAGCAGCGAGAGCTCATTCCAACACCGTTTTGGGTGGAGTACAGCAATGTGGATAACACCAGACCTATCTCCTGAAGCTGGGCCAACTTGTGTTTTTTCACCATCCCATCGAAATTCCGTTCTTCAAAAGGTGCTTCCCAGCAGTCAGGCCAGATCCTCAGCGAGTGTGAATCAGCATGGCTGCATAGGAATCTGGCCCATCACAATTCCAGGAAGAAAACGTATTTCTATAATAAACAATCAACTGGAAATTCAGTCATCCAAAGAGACTGGGAAATAGTCATCTTACCCACATCTCAAAATCAGTGACACAAGAATCACACCAGGGAAGGCTGGCTAGCTCAGGGAAATATTAATGAGATATGGAGATTTTCACCTCTAGGTTGCTGCTTTAATTCCAGCCCTGTTGAGTTTTCACTAAAAATTATTATCCAACAGCTGCAGAGTTGTTTATCTGAGAAAAGTGGTTTGTTTGTAGCACTCTTCCTAGCGGGGCAGGTGCGTTCACTATGCTGGGAGCCCTTTGCTGATAATCTTCAGTGCAGAGGCCAAGGTTTAAATGGATTGGGTTGAAGAGGAGGAATTACCCACTGGCCCCGAGAGTTGATCTCTCCAGTTTAGGATCGGGGCTCAGTGGCAGTGACATGGAAGAATTCCTAAACTGCAACTGCCTAGTGTTGTGAATAAGTCGAACACTTCAGTCTCCAGGGCTGTCAGTCCACCACTAAATGCCCCAGCTAACAAACAAAGAGAACCAGACATGTTTTTTGGGGGGGGGCAGGGGGGGTTAAAGGAAAAGTTGCACAGAAAAGGTTGAGTTTTTCAAAATATTTTATTTCTGAACATTTTTAGTACCACTTTTCAGTGGAATTTTTTTTATCCAAAAATGAATATCAAAGCCAGCGGTAAACGACAAGGGAAAAATTTCATTTCCTGAAGATAAATAAAATAACATTTTTATAAATAAAAAATGCAACTACTATTTCAAGAATGGCTTTGATATAAATTTTGATTTAACAGAATTCACCAAAAATATTAAATAAGGGGGGAAAACGGGTCTACCTAGAAACCTAGAAATGGTAACAATTTGAAATTTCAAAATTGTGTGTGATTTTATTATTCTTATTTTTCAGCTAGCTTTCTATCTATGTACTGCACGAAGTACATAACGTGCACACACATCACCAGTGAGAAGGGTGGTGCATGCTGCCCATCTGTCATAAATCTTATCTCAAGTTGCGCAAAATAAATAAAGTTCAAAGAATTATGGAACATGTAGCTCTGCACTTCGGGAGACAGCAAAACTCTGACAAGGGACATCAAGTTACCCTAATGTCCAGGTTTACTTTTTTCTATTACATTTATGTAAAACAAAATTTCTGATGCTAGTTGGTGCTCCCTGGGCTTCCACATCTGCCTGCCAATCTCAAGCCATTTTTTTTGTGTGTGTTAGAAGTTAAGTTTGAATAGAAAACTTCCAAGTGGAAAACAAGATCCTTTTTCCTACAGACATTTCTTCTTTCTTGTTTTGCTAATTTAAGACAAATGAATATATAGAGTTTTATCACCTGGGCCCCAATTTTCCCAAGCTTGCTTGCGGTTATTGTTGGCCGGATAATTACAGGCAGCTCAGATGAAGAGAAGTCTCAAAAGAAAATGAAAAAATAGTTTAAAATAACAGATAAAAGCAGAAGGGGTCTCAAACACATACACCACCCAGCCTTCTCAGCAAAGATTCAAAAGGATCTGAAAGCTAACTCTGTACAGACAGCCAAACAGTAGCGGCCAAGGCTGTCAATTAATAATCATGGAGAAATTTTTCTTAAGCATCTGCATTGTGAGAGCCACAGTGTAACTCTGAGAGAACTATGCCCTTAAATATAATATAGTCATACTGTCCAGTTTTAGTACATGGCTGCTATTCCACCAGCCATTTCGAGATTCCTTCCATTTTCCCTCTTTGGGCAGGGAGTATCTGGAAATCCCACTACTGGTACCAAATATGAACAGCCAGAGTCCCAACCCCAGCCTCAACATGGCACACACACAAACTAGTGGTGTGAGCAAAAACTCATCCCCATCCCAGGGTTTTCTTTAGTCTTACTTTAAGAATAATTGAACATAAAGGAGATCTTGAGATTTCTAGGGGTTTCCCCCCCAAGACCTATTGTCTCTCCCCTTAGTTCCTCCTTCCCCCTAGAGAGGGACACAAACCCTTTCACAGCCCAGCTAATGAGACGCACCTGGCTTTACTGACAGCACCAAGTTAGTGGTGGTCACTAGAACAGTGATGCCCCTGCTGTTTGGGTCCAACCACTGACAGCCCATCACGTTGTTCCTTCATGTTAAAAATAGGGTTGTCTGGTAAGTTCCTTAGAAAGAGGGGACACTTTAGGGACCAGTCTTCTGAATGTACTGCAACATGATATGCACACCGGGCACTGGGAATGCAAAATGTGAATCAGTCACAACTGCTGCATGCTTTGAAGCCATCAGTAGCTAAACAAGACTAGACAGAATTCTAAGCCACTGGCAACATATTACTTTATGGACAGCATATTGTTATGGAAGGTAAATAGATCTGCCATCTCACTAGGGTCCCTGTATGGGGGCCCCGTTGCAGCTGTACCCAAGAGTAACCCACTGGCAGTAAAAACGCGGTATGTTCACTACAACTTTGATCAGCACACAACACAAAACATTCCAGACCTGTTTCTTTTGGTAAATATCTTTTTCAGACCTACCAAACCAAAGCCTCATTATACACTAATGAATGAAGAGGCAGCTCGGGTCATGCCTTCCCAGTTAGGGGCCAGTGCCTGAAGTCCTTTTTCGGTCAATACTCCCATTGGCTTTGTTTAGAACTCCAGGAGAGTGCTTTCTGTCTATTACAGCAGAGTAAACGATGATACACAAAGGCTGCCCATTTGGAAGGGAAAAGCACCCAGGAATGTAATGCACTGATTTTGGCAGACACATATTTATCTAAAGAGAGACTGATCCTAACACAGAGGAGATTTCATTTTCTTTCAGCATGTTGAGTGAAGGTGAAATTAAATAATACAAACAACAGAGAGAGAGAAGCAAAGGGAGGTGTTTCAAGTCTTTGAGAGGCTGGTCCCTTTTTCTTTGCCAGGGATGAAAAAAGGCTTACAAGAGCCTTCACATGTTACTAGGTTTCTGCAGCTCCTTATTAAAAATGGCCCTGCTCCTGGTACAATCTATCCCATATGTTTTATAGTGCTGCTCAGAAAGTGGTTTGTTTCACCACTAATAGGGCGAGAAAATGTTCTGGGGAACTAATCCCGACTAATTCCAAATAAGTGTGTTTCAAATGGAAGCTAATATGGATCATCTTTGGATTTGCTGTTCCAGCCATTCTCCCAAGTCAGTCATTTCAGGCAAAATTCTTTATGCTAAGGATCGCCAGGCAAAAGGAATCATTGAACTCTGTAGAGCAGCTAGATGTGTTCACTTTCATGGGACTGCTCATCAGAGCATCTTGGTGACGCCTTGATTTCTCCTATTTTCTATTTGTGGCACACAACTGTTCAATCTAATGCAAGTTATTGGGCTCAATATAGGGTATCCGGGTGACATTTAATGGCTTGTGATTGCAGGGCGTCAGACTTCACAATGATCCCTTCTGACCTTAAACTCTATGAAATGATGAAGAGGGGCATAAAAAGGACGTGGGTCCTGATGCTGCAATCACTGAAGTCAATGGACATATTAGCATTAATTTCTGTGGGTGCTGGGTTGAGCCCGTAGGCCCCATTTCAGCGAAACATTTAAACACATGCTTAAATCCATCCGTATCTAGCAAAGAACTTGACTGGGATTTAACCATGTGCTTAAAATTAAGCAGGTGCTTGCACACTCTGCTGCTTATGGATGGGCTGCTGAATCAGGGCTTTAGTGGGGCTGAGGGTCTAGCCCATCGCTGGCTAACTGTACAGTACACAGCTAGGTGATGCCACATTGAGAAGTGCCTTAGAAATACCTGAACGAGGGATATAGCCAGATGAGTAATTGTGCCATGTTTTATCAAATGCTAAACTATTTTTGTTATTGTTGCTGTACCCTATTTCTTCACTCTCCAGGGACACAAGGTAAAATTGGGTGCTTGCTGCTGTGAGCTAGTGCAAAACGGATCCGTCTCCTTTGGGCCCAGTATTCTTCTGGTTTTATCGCTAAAGAGTTTGTATACTCTGAATGCCAGCCTAGAGGAACTTCATTATGTTCAAAAAAGTAAATCAATTAAAGGCTGCTTCAGGTCTGGATCCTTTGATAGAAACAGTTGCTGTGTCATTTCTTCTCCACTCCCTTGCAGAAAACTGAACATGTCCTGGAATCAATTAGGCCAATGCACAGGAAAGAATAACAACTGCTGCACTTGGCAAAATACAGAGAGAGCAGGGCAGTTTCAGACTGAGAGGAAAAAATGAACATGAAGCAAAACTCCCTTGACTCTCAGAATGAGCAGACAAAATCTCCATCCTTAAAGAAGGAAACGTCGTCTGGGATCCCAGCCTTGGGTGGTAGTTTCAGCAATGGTGCAGAATTAGGACTGGGTGGAATTGTTTGCAAAAGACTACAGTCTCCCCACCACGCTGAGAGCAGGGAACTGGCGAATAGAAAGATGGGGCTATTACATTTCTACCAGGGTCAGGGCTAGGATGATTTAGTGATGATTTAGTTGGGGTTGGTCCTGCTTTGAGCAGGGGGTTGGACTAGATGGCCTCCTGAGGTCCCTTCCAACCCTAATATTCTATGATTCTATGTGTATTTTCATTATCAAGTCGCGGAGATTCACAAGGAAAGGCTCCCAACTGTTGCTTTGATCTGATAATGTTACCATAGGAAATTCCATGAACTGCTTTCACACATGTATAGTGAAATTGCTGTGGAGAAAAGGACTGGCAGAGTACAATGACACTAGCATGCCCTACAATTTTAACATTGTCAGCTTGGCACGAAAAAATAAAAATCAGAAGAAATAACATCGTTTCCCTTTGGCTCCATATTTATGACATTTTAAAGTTCCCTTTGGAGTTTGATGATTTCCCCTCCACTGACTTTCTCTGCTAAAGTCTCTGCAATATTAGTAAATAAAGCCATCAGCTTCAGCTTCATATATATTCTCCTTTTGTAAGATCAAAAAGTGTATTGGTAATAAATTTACAAGCAGGCAGGTTTGAACTGACTGAAAACTGAGCTATTGCAGATTATTCTGTACAATCAATTTTAAACAAAAGACAAGTAATTTTATATAGAGAGATTCAGGTTACCAACAGAAGGTACATAACAATACCAGGATTGTATAGTGAGTGATAAATACATATTACATATCAATGCACATATACATCAATTTTACATATAAAGGGATTCTGCCAATTTAAAACCCAGACCTTGTAATCAAACCCATGGGGAAAAGTTCACCCTCTGCCCAAAAAATCTGTTAAACCGCTACTTTATCCTACTTAGTCCTGCCTCAGTGCAAAGAAGCTGGACTTGGTGACTTCTTGAGGTCCCTTCCAACCCTTCATTTCCATGATGTATCCTCCACTTCTCTCCTCTGCCTTGGACTGAGGCTTGGAAAACCACTTAAGGCATTTGGATGCCCAGTAAATGGGAATGGGACTTCCAGTTGTGAAAATATCAGCCTTGGTGCCTACACAACACAGCCAACTGGTAGTGGCTGGGCACATAGGGAGCTGAGACAACTGTTATCATACAAAACATGCTTGTTTTACCATCACCTCCTCCTCTTCCTCCCCAGACTGTTTGCAATTTTCATGCACCTTTCACAGTTTCTCATAAGCATGACTTAAATCCTCTGGGGGAAGGGACTGGGACTATCTTTTCTCCTATATGTTTGTACAGGACCTTATCACACTGGGGCCCTGATCCTTGTTTGGGGCCCCCCGGCATATTACTACACCATGAACAAAGAGATTCCCCTCTGCCCATGGCAGCCGTTTTTAATACCATGCCATCTAACATAACTTCTCTAACTGATATGGTGTTAAAAATGGCTGCAACAGCTGGGGACCAGCTACACTGGGCTTCCCAATGCCACTCACACCAGTCATGCTCTTCCTAGCAACTGTGGGAAATAATTAGAAGTGTGGATAAGGCCATGAAGAGCAATGTTAGCGTCCAGCTAACACTTCGATTCCTTTTGCCTTTGATGCTCCCAAGAATGGCTAGCACTGGACTGCATGGGCACATCAAAGAGGGAAAGACCCCAGGAAGTCCTGACCAGTGGAAATGTGGGACCATTTTTGAGGTCTAATCATTCCAGAAATGTATTTGTATCCCTTTTTGGCAAACCTGCCTTTCTTTTGCCTAGGAATTGGATGACAGCAAATAACTGAAGCACATACTAATAACACAGACCATTTAGGGAAAGCACATAGCCACCCAAGCACCAGACAAGTACTGCTTGAGTGTTAAAAGCAAATTACAAAAGATGTTTGATTACTATTTTAAGAAAATCTCTCAATTATCAGCGCAAACCAATCATTCAAGTCCACCCATTTGGCACAGCGCAAAGACGCATGCTTCAGGCAAAAGCTTCTTTTCAAAATATAATTCAAAACTAGGGAAAAGAGAGCTCCTTTGTGAGAAGCATCCTTGACTTTGCAAGTGCAACTCACTAGTGAGTGTGTGTTACATGTCCCTCTCTGTGCTGATCCACAGAAGATATGATAGAATCATAGAAATTCAGGGTTGGAAGGGACCTCAGGAGGTCATTTAGTCCAACCCCCTGCTCAAAGCAGGACCAACACAAACTAAATCGTCCCAGCCAGGGCTTTGTCAAGCCTGACCTTAAAAACCTCTAAGGAAGGAGATTCCACCAAGTCCCTAGGTAACCCATTCCAGTGCTTAACCACCCTCCTAGTGAAAAAGTTTTTCCAAATGTAATATGAACTATTACAATCCCAAATACCTGACATTAATTCTGGCTCAAGCCACAGCCGCTCCTGCTTTTTAGCTCTGAATGTCTCCGGTTCATTCACGGTACATCAGCCAAGACAGCAGCTGTCACATAATTGGGGATTCATCTGGGATTTGAAGGGCAATGGATCTCAGATGCTCAGGACAAGCTTCCTTTGAGCATAGATTCATAGATACTAAGGTCAGAAAGGATCATTATGATCATCTAGTCTGACCTCCTGCACAACGCAGGCCACAGAATCTCACCCACCCTTTCCTGCGAAAAACCTCACCTATGTCTGAGCTATTGAAGTCCTCAAATCGTGGTTTAAAGACTTCAAGGAGCAGAGAATCCTCCAGCAAGTGACCCGTGCCCCATGCTACAGAGGAAGGCGAAAAACTTCCAGGGCCTCTTCCAATCTGCCCTGGAGGAAAATTCCTTCCCGACCCCAAATATGGCGATCAGCTAAACCCTGAGCATATGGGCAAGATTCACCAACCAGATACTACAGAAAATTCTTTCCTGGGTAACTCAGATCCCAACCCATCTAACATCCCATCACAGGCCATTGGGCCTATTTACCATGAATATTTAAAGATCAATTAATTACCAAAATCATGTTATCCCATCATACCATCTCCTCCATA
The DNA here is from genome assembly GCF_965152275.1 of Natator depressus. Lineage (NCBI taxonomy): Eukaryota > Metazoa > Chordata > Testudines > Cheloniidae > Natator > Natator depressus. The sequence continues at coordinate 5,291,884 of NC_134246.1, read as the reverse complement.
AACTTATCAAGTTTAATCTTAAAGCCATATAGATCTTTTGCCCCCGCTGCTTCCCTTGGAAGGCTATTCCAAAACTTCACTCCTCTGATGGTTAGAAACCTTCATCTAATTTCAAGTCTAAACTTCCTGGTGGCCAGTTTATATCCATTTGTTCTTGTGTCCACATTGGTACTGAGCTTGAATAATTCCTCTCCCTCTCCAGTATTTATCTCTCTGATATATTTATAGAGAGCAATCATATCTCCCCTCAACCTTCTTTTAGTTAGGCTAAACAAGCCAAGCTCCCTGAGTCTCCTTTCATAAGACAGGTTTTCCATTCCTCGGATCATCCTAGTAGCCCTTCTCTGTTCCTGTTCCAGTTTGAATTCATCCTTCTTAAACATGGGAGACCAGAACTGCACACAGTATTCCAGGTGAGGTCTCACCAGTGCCTTGTATAACGGTTCTAAAACCTCCTTATCCCTACTGGAAATACCTCTCCTGATGCATCCCAAGACCGCATTAGCTTTTTTCACAGCCATATCACATTGGTGGCTCATAGTCATCATATGATCAACCAATACTCCAAGGTCCTTCTCCTCCTCCGTTATTTCTAATTGATGCGTCTCTAGCTTATAACTAAAATTCTTGTTATTAATCCCTAAATGCATAACCTTACACTTCTCACTATTAAATTTCATCCTATTACTATTACTCCAGTTTACAAGGTCATCCAGATCCTCCTGTATGATATCCTGGTCCTTCTCTAAATTGGCAATACCTCCCAGCTTTGTATCATCCGCAAACTTTATTAGCACACGCCCACTTTTTGTGCCGAGGTCAGTAATAAAAAGATTAAATAAGATTGGTCCCAAAACTGATCCTTGAGGAACTCCACTGGTAACCTCCCTCCAGCCTGACAGTTCACCTTTCAGTAGGACCCGTTGTAGTCTCCCCTTTAACCAATTCCTTATCCACCTTTCAATGTTCATATTGATCCCCATCTTTTCCAATTTAACTAATAATTCCCCATGTGGCACGGTATCAAACGCCTTACTGAAATCTAGGTAAATTAGATCCACTGCGTTTCCTTTTCTAAAAAATCTGTTACTTTCTCAAAGAAGGAGATCAGGTTGGTTTGGCACTATCTATCTTTTGTAAAACCATGTTGTATTTTGTCCCATTTACCATTGACTTCAATGTCCTTAACTACTTTCTCCTTCAAAAATTTTTCCAAGACCTTGCAGAGGAAGTATGTAAATCACTAGTGACTGTGTGTTATGGGTCCCAGTCTGTGCCAATCCACAGAGGATATGAGTTGTTGCAGCCCCATTTACACAAACACCTGACATACATTGTTGAAACTGGAAGGCTCCCTATGCGTTTTATGTACTAGCATGATGCATAATGTATGAAATATGCTACCAGCTTGTTTTGCTCCCTCCTGATTTTAGGCCTCCGAATTCTAAAGTCCTCTCAATTCATGCACAGAAATTTGCATGCACAATCACTTACACATCACTTATTCAAACTAGTTTTAAATGTCTCAAGTGAGGGTGAGGTTCCCTGAGGTAACTATTCCACAGTCTAAAAGCTCTGCGTGTGCAAGATTTTTCTAGTATTTAATCTATTTTGTTCTTTTCTTTATTACATCCCATTATCACCAGTTACTTTAATTTCTTTTGCCTGCTTAAACAAATTGTTTCCTTTCCTTATGAAGCCACACAGCAATTTCAGCAAATATGTATGCTTCATTTATTTTTTTTTCTTTTCAGCTAGTCCCCAAAGTTACCACCTTCCCCTGTCCCCAGTTGTACTGAGGTCTCCCAGAAGGCACCAGACTAACGACTTCAGGAACATGAGTGCTGACCTGTAGAGCCGATCAAATAATGAAAGAAGATATTTGATGAGTAATTTATTCGCCAAGTTTTGCCATTCTCTGATGAATAAGTTCTTTGTTCAGAATGTTCAAGAAGCAGCTTGAACAATACAAAGGATTATTTCATGAATAATTTATTCAGAGCGTTGCCAGCTCTCCCGATTTCATTGCAGTCTCATGTTTAGCATTTTTTAAAGCCCTTCCTGCTGGAGTCATGTGATTACATGAGAATCTCAATTTTCATTAAAAACAAAAATAAGTTTTCAGCCCAGGTGGTTGCAGAGAAAAATTGAAAATGTTACCCAAGTGCGCTCAGAAGTTCAAAACCCAGAAGGCAAACAAAAGAACCAAAAATGTATTCTCTAAAAAAAAATCTAATCATTTTAAGCCAATCTCATGATTTTGGGGGGCCTCATTCATACATTTTTAAAACTTGTGGCTAGCGATACTCTATTCACCAAACAACAAAATTCACTGATTACATTATTCATGGAATAACCTTCATCTCGTTCTAAGCAAGTGTTTTGCAAGAGCAGTTTCCTACTGCAAGGTGACAAGGTAAAGCCAGTTCTAGTCCATGCTAACAAAATGTCTGAGGTTTTCGATCCTCTTGTTTAGATGAGTATTAATCACGAAACCTTTGAGAGCCAAATTAACCTTATCAGTTACAGGTCTGTTGAGTTTCAGGCCAGCATCTCTGATGGCCCCAAATTGTATTACATTTAAACACCTAAGAGGAAATCCTGCTGGCCCCATCAATGTCAGGATTTCACCTCTACTCCTGTGGGCTAAGAACAACTCCTCTCTTCTCATCCTGCTTCAGTTGAGAAGGCAGCGGCGTGGGGAGCATTTTTGTTCCTGGTATGGGGCAAACCACTGGTATCTCATTTCTTAATTTCTCATTCCCTTTGAGGGAGCAACCAGTTGTCGATCCCTGACACCATCATATGGCCAGAGTCACATACCCTTAGACTGAAAAGTACTTACTTCTTGAGAAGCTCCATTGATTTCAAAAGCACCATTCATACAGTAAGATACTATTCATTTCAAAGGACGGTATCAGAATCTGGCCCATAATTATCAGAACAACAACATGAATTGTGAAATCACTATAATTCAGCTTTGTCTTTATCAATCATGACAGGTCTCTGCATTATGCAAATAGAATACAGTAAAGGCTTTGTTGACTTGTATTGAATCAATTAGGGTGTGCTCATTTTTAATGGCAAGGCAACTGCTAAAAGCAAACCTTTTATTCTTCTCATTGAAATAACCATAGCTGTGTCATGAAAGGCTAGACAACCTCAGAATTATCCAGCCTTCATGTCAAGCGGAACAAGTGCTTGAGACTCAAATAGATTCACAGATTCCAAGGCCAGAAGGGACCACTGTGATCATCTAGTCTGACATCCTGCATAGCACAGACCAGAGACCTGCCCCAAAATAATTCCTAGAGCAGAGCTTTTCAAAAAACATCCAATCTTGATTTAGAAATTGCCAGTGATGGAGAATCCACCACAATGTATGATAAGTTGTTCCAATGGTCAATTACCCTCAGTGTTAAAAATGTACTCCCTCTTTCTGGTCTGAATTTGTCTAGGTTTAACTTCCAGGCACTTCACAGTTGTCTCTGCTGTGCAAACCAAGACTTCTCATTAGCTTAAAGAAACAGGCCTGATAATCATAAAAAGCACTTTCATTTTGTAATATTCTAGATGTTACTATTTTGTAGTAAATAGATCAACTGACACAGAAGAAGGAACGTAAGGAAAGGGTATCTCATGTCTAAATAAAAAGGCATATCAAGAACCCACGTTTGGAGGTTGAAGGTAGATAAATTCAAACTGGAAATAAGATGTGTTGGGGTAATTTACCATTGGAACAAATTACCAGGGGATGTGGTGGATTCTCCAATACCTGAAATCATTAAATCAAGACTGGGTGTCTTGCCTCTTCGAACCTTAAAAAAAAATCTCTGAATCTATTAAATATAGGTAGAACTCAGTTATATACGTACATTCCGATAAATGAAAAGCATTCCATCTTTTGATTTGCTGTGGGGTAAAACTACTACTATTCCCTAGGACAGGTATTGCACTATACATTTTCATGACATTTAATAAACATTAAAATTAAACCTCGTAACACCTTTGGGAGGCAAGGAAGTGTTATCCACTTTTCCCAGAGGGGGAAACTGAGGCACAGATAGGTCACATGTGTAATCACGGCATTACCGGCATGTACATTTGTGAGAGCACCAACGCACATGCACTTTTCTGAAAACCAAGTGTGTGTCACATCCCTTCCAGATAGACAGTGCTGCCTCGTAGGGGTGAGCTACCCTGGCGAGGGCCCCAGTGTTTGCGTTATAGTTATGTGAAGGTGATGGGGAGGGTAATCACAGGAAGGTGGGATGCTTATACTAGTATCCATCATGTGTAGGTTGAATAGTGTGGGGATGATCTCATTCCCACACTATTCCCTTTTACAAGCAGGACACTGAGGGATTGGCAATATGGGGGGATATTTTTATTTATTTATTCCATTTGTGTAGCACTTATTGTGACAGAGGGGTCCTTCCGTTATGGTCATGGAGCATAAAAAAAGAACATTTAATCAAAAGCTAAACACAAGAAGCAAGCCCTGTATGTTGGCTCCTCCAGGTTGCTAAGTTGGGCAGCCAAAGGGTGTGCGTTCCAAAAAGGGGGAGCTTTGTTTACTGAAGAGGGTTCTGGTTTCTTGGGTTTAGAAGGCATTGCCCAGTGCAAAGAGGTGGCTAGCCTCTGTGGGCCCATGACTAGAATTAACTTCCTCTGTGGATGGGCAGCTCAGCAGACTCGAGGAGATGCAGAGGCCTGTTTGATGCAGTCTTTATTGCACGCACTGCAGTGAAATGGGTTATTATTGATGCAAACTAAGCACGGAATACCCAAGTGTCCTGACAGCAAAGGTGCACATAGACACCTGGTCCCATATATTGTGGTGCAAATTCCTCTGGAAAACTCATTCTGCATTCCGTGTGTGTGTGTGTATTCTCTATTACAACCCTGCTGTCACGCACACTGTCTCCCAGTATCGATCTCTGTATGTCTCACGCTCATCACTGCTGGGTGCCTTGCACGGCTCACAGCAATGTTGTTTCCAAGCGAGAAGGGATAACTGAGCTGTGTCGAATCCACAGCCTCCTCAAGTTTAAATCTGGGGTGGAGCCACCAGCCAAGGTCCAAACTGAGATGAGGCCTCTGAACCAAACTGGCAGGGCACTGGAGTACACGTTCTTCATTTTGCATCAATAGTAATGTGTGGGCCTGACCCAGCCACCCCAGTAGAGACAAACACAGTATTGGTGGACCCCTCTCCTACCTACCCTGTCTAATGTCAGATGGGAATTGCCAGCTCACGCTGCTGCCTTTACTGCCCAGTTAAGGCAATCCAGGACCCTTGGCGCACCACAACTCCAGCCCAGCTCCACCTCCATGTCCCACTCAAGCACGGCAGAAACAGCAACATGGGGGCCTCCTTCCTCTCAGAAGCAACGTTGCTTCTCTTTGAGCTCCTCAGAGAGGCCAGGGTGGCAGGAGAGGGGCCCTCCAGTACGAGAGCTCCACTACCAGATTTTCTTTATTTGGGTGGATGATTCAGGCCCTCTGCATCCTCCTTATCCTCCTGTCGCACCGAGTCCTCTGCTGGAGAAGTGTTGGCCAGAGCCAAGAGCAGTGGGTCTTGAAGTTAACTCCCCATTGAGATGCACAGGGCAGTTCACATCTCTCAGAGCTATTGTTTCAGGCCCTCTGCAGACTCAAGCAGACACTACTGAATAGGTTATGCCATGGTCACCTTTCCAGGTTTTTTTTCAGAGCCACGAAGGCTAGAAACGTATTCTTCTATCTTCTTCTTTTTTTTCCTTTCTTTCTTTCTTTTTAGATGAAAGCTTAGAGTCTGGTATTATCCCATGACCCCAGAAGCTGAGGCTTTAGGACTGGCACCTGTAGTATCTCTGCCTTAATCCTCCCTGGCTGCCTTCCAGTTCAGCTGAGGGTTTCTGGCTGGCCTGACAGCCCACAAACACACACACACTTAGTAGTGGGGTGTCACAAAGTCCACTCCCTTGTGCTAGCGCCATCCACCAGAACTACAAATCCCAGAAGCCCTGACACTGTCCTGAACCTTGGAAGTGTGAATTGGCCCTTTCTGGTGATTTGGATTCAGCCGAATCCAAAACCTGGGAAATGGATCCTGATCCAGTGTTCCGGATCCAAACACCCTAAAGCATTGGGCTGTTCAAATCAGGGGGCTTTGGCTGGGTCTCTCTGCCAAAAGCTCTTCATGGGCCACAAGCTCTCAGAATAAATCAGGATTCCTTCAGCCAGCCAAAAATTAGTGTTAAACAATCTTCATTTGTGGATGTTATTTATACTAAACTGAAGGGCTCTCCATCATCCTTATGCTCCTGTCTCCCCTGAATCTGACTTCAGCAAAATTCCAGTCAAAGCTTCTCAGAAGTGATTATTCTTGTGGGGGTAATTATATTTGTGTTAAACTCATCAATCACCTAAGTGCTTGGCAAACTTTTAATAAAAGCAGCTGAAAGTGCTTCATCATACCGGCAAGTCTAGCCAGTCCCTCGTTTTAAAAGATAAACTGCACTGCAGTATTGGCGACCCCCTCGTTGTCTGTTTAAAATGTGTTGCTCACCACAGGTTATTCTTTAATATGCCGAGCAGAACAGGGTTTTGTTTATCGGCAGGAACGTTTCTGACATCCTGTCAGTAGCAAGGAGCCAGAGCATAGCCCTAGGGCCTAGTGAATTTGAACAAGCAGGCTGTCGATTTCCATGAAAGAAATAATAAGAGATGAAGGCAGTCTTGGCTGCATTCACACCCACACATACACCTCTTTCCTCTCCCCTGCAAGATCAGCTGGGTAGAATTAGCCTCCCGAACCACTGTGCTTTGATGTCACACACATGGATTTTCAATACTAAACAGTTGCGCCTGAAGATATCAGATGCTACTAGATGACAATTCTGGGAGATAGTAGCTGGGAACACGGCCAGGCAGAGAGCCAAGTTACCCTCTGCACAGCTGATACCCTCACCCATAATCTAGACAGGATGCCTCTTCCCTAATTCAATCTTTGGCTGTATAAATGAGGGAATCTCAAGTAGGGAGGCTATATTACCTCTCTATTTGACCCTGGCGCAATCGTCGCTGGAATACTGTGTCCAATTCTGGTGTCCACGCTTGAAGAGGGACGTTGACAAATTGGAGAAGGTCATGGAGAATAATAGAATGAGAACATGGTGTATGGTGATAGACTCGACCCACTTAGCTTAACACAGAGACGGTTAAGAAGCGACTTGGTCACAATCTGTAAATACCTACATGAGGAACAAAAATGTGATAATGGGCTCTTCAGTCTAGCAGACAAAAGTATGGCAAGATCCAGGGTCTGGAAGCCGAAGCTAGATAAATTCAGACTGGAACTGAGGCATAAGGTTTTAACAATTAGGGTAATTAAACATTAGAACAATTTCCCAAGGGTTGAGATGGGTTCTCCATCACTGGCAATTTTAAAATCAAAATGGGATGGTTTTCTAAAAGTCCAACCGGGAATTAATGCAAGAAGCTCCTATAGCCTGTGTTACCCAGGAGGTCGGGTCGGAGTGGATGATTCTAGCATTGAAACTGATGAATCTATGCTTGAGTCTGTTCTTTTTATCCATCAGCCACCCATCCAGGGTAGGGATATTCAGGGCACCCACCACCAGAGCACCTAGCAGTAATAGAAATAATACACAATGAACCAACCACAGCAGATTTTTCTCTTCTCCACTCCTAGGTTCAGCCATTTACACTTCCTAGGACAGAGCTGTCGCTACAGAGCTGTAGCTTCACTGAAGTGCGTGAGACCACACCGATTTTCACCAGCTGAGGATATGGCCCAGGGATAGGGAGGTTGGATTTTTTAATTGATTTCTTCTTTGATTTCAGCTAGTGCGAGAATAAATTGACCAAAAAGAGCAAGTGTTGACCTGTGTCCTGATTACAGTCTGGCTCAATCTTCCCTCTCTTAGGTTACTTGGTTCAACAGTCCCCATGACATGAGCTGATGGCATCGGATCATTTTCCAATGGACCGGTGACCTCTGCAGTTGTCTTCCGTGGGGGTAGTCCCTGTAGAGAGGCTAGGAATGGAATGTGCATGGAGACCGAAGGCCAGATTTTCAAAAGGGAGTAGGGAGCTGCAAATGCATGTATTGCAATTGCTTGCAAAAATTAGGTCTCTGTATGCATGCAATTGGAGGGCTCAAGCCTTCGAAAAATCTCGCCCTGTGTTAGCCTCTCGTATTTAAAGATGTTCCTCTCTCTCTCTCAAGGTCAAGTATATTCTTTGGGAGTGCAGGGAAATTTGTATGGTCAGTGTAATGTACATATTCTCTGAATTAATAAAGAGCAACTTTTACTGGCACTGAGGATGATCACGTTCATGATGATTAAAAAAAAAAAAACTTTCTGTAACCTGAAATGAGTTTTTTGAAATCTACTCAATTTAAACCAGTAGCTACAAAGTAATTTCAGGTGCAACACCTGCTCCTCGGTCCCTCTGCCAACTTTCGTGGATTTTCTACCATATCCTCCTGTTTTTAAAATGACTTCCTCTTCTCAGGTTTTTGTGTGAAAGACCCACACAAAGAACAGCTGCAACTGACTGATTCGACAGGAAACAATTACATTAACTTCACACAAAGTGCTCCTAAAGTGAAGAAACTGGAAAAAACAGAGACATTTTTCTCTCTAATTTCTCTCAGTGATATTGAGGTTTGGTGTTGCATGTAATAATTGTAGTAAACATTTTCCAAACAGAGATATTTTAAGTGTCCTTTTCAATTTCAGCAGTGGCACAGTGTTAGTAGAAATTCTTAAAGGGAACAGACTGGGGGGGGGTCACCTACTTATATCTTCACTTTGGAGAAGAGTGGCATTTTTCATACCTTGTAATCTACAGATCTTCTCTTATTGTCACAATGGAAATAAAGACCTCTCTATTCCTGTGTTGGTCCTTAACCACTGTACCTCCAGCAGCATTATTGATGACTCAATTTTCTTCACTAGTTAACTCTCCTATCCAGGAGGAATAAAACCAACTTGCCATCATTTTGCCTTTTTATTTTAGGCTCCTTTGTATTGCTTTGTACTTGCTTTTCACTGCAGCTGACAATTTCCTGATAGTTCTTAGTCGATAGTGAGCTCTCAGACAAGGAATGCTAACCAATTCTGGATAATATAGAATATATGTAGGATTCCCTTTGGACAAGAATTAGCACACATCTTGAGATCTATTGACAAAACCCCTGCCCGGGAAGCATAAGCTCTGTTCCCTTATCCTTCTGACTTATCTCCAACAAAGGAGCTTGTTCACTTTCTGTTTTGGTTGTGTCTAAAAACGAAGCTTTTCATTCAGAAATGGGTTTTGGACAACTCTTTTTTTTTTTTTGGAAAAACAAATTGAAATTAATTTTCTTGGGGGAAAAAATCAGTGGTTTTCATTTCAAGTTTGTGGGGAAATTCTTAGTTTCTCTGGGGTTTTTATATTTTCTCTCTCTTTTTTTCCAATACAATTGAAGAAAGTGTGACTCTCTTTTCTGGCATTTTTTAACACTGTAAAAGTGGGACTCTCTCACAATTTTTAATCTTTTTTTAAACTTATTTTGCCCATTTTCAAGTGCAAAAATGGCAGAGAAGATTTTAAAAAGGAAAGGAAAGGAGAGAAAAACAAATTCAAAACAAAACAAAAACATTGCTTCAATTTTTTTTTCAACTCCCCCACCCCGAAAAAAAGTGAACATTTTTAACCAAAATGAAGTGTAGGTAATCAATTTAAAACATTTCTTCATGAAAAACTCTCCAAATGTTGGCTCTAATAATAATTGCTACTGAGACTGGCTGTGTTACTGAGGTGTGCTTTGCAATGTACTTGTCAACATGCTGTATGTGTATGCTACCCATCCCGGCCAAAGTGCATGAATCTTGCAGAATGATGCAAAGATTCTGAATGGAATATGCAAGAGTCCCCTTAAATAAGCATGAAGATTGCATGATCTTTGCATTAAACTTTAAATAATTGAGGGCTGCATTCTTTGCATCTCCCTGTGCCATCATTGAAATGTTTTTCTTTGTGACCAGAGGACAAGGTAGTGAGGATGATGATTTCTCTGGGTTCAAAATGCATTCATCTGAGTGTAAATGAGAGAGGGGTGGGTGTGTGTGTGTGTGTGTGTGTGTGTGTGTGTGTGTCAGCCTTATTAGTGTGGAGCTGAGAATCTGCACAGAAAGGGGAATAAATCAGGAAATATTATCTGGTGGCTAAAAGGACGGTGCTGGCATTTGAGTATTTAACTACCTGCATTTGTTTGATGCTCCTCACCATGGTATCTTGAGAAATATATCTATATTTTACAGATGGGGAAACTGAGGCACAAAGAATACCAGAGACTTGCTTATGGACACACAGCAGAAGAGAAAAGAACAGAACTGAAGTCTGCTGGCTCCCAGTGTGATCAGCCTTATGCCTATTATTGTCTAAAACATTATGACTCACAGCCCAGTTACCATGATCAAAAGCTTTAAGGTCTGTGCTTTGCTTCTTCCTCTATTTCTGTCCATGTAAGAGATTGAGCCCCCAGTGACAGAATCGGGTTCTAAGAGAAATGACCCTTTGCAGGGAACACTGGCTTTGGAGATTCTCCACAAGCTGTCAAAAGGGGAACACAGGGCAGGCACACGCAGCCAGCATTTTACTTCAGAAATCCATGTCGCTGGCTTTGTTGTCCCATCTCCTCTGTTAAATTCTGTACTCAAGCTTCAGAAACTAATTCCAAATTAAACTTGAGCAATCCACACTCTCTTGCATCTCTTTCAGTTTGAGGAACCGAAATCAGAATTTTTCTCTGTGTGTGTGCACGTGTGTTTTGTTTCTGTCTGTGTCAGAATCAGGCAGAGCTCCTACTTTACAGTTGAAGACCTGTATAAAACAACTTGGAAGGAATGCTGTTACTTGGAAGACCAAAGGGCCCTCAGAGGCACATTTTACCATTCTCTTTTCTAATTTCTCTCTCTTTTTTAACACTGAAAACCAAAGTAACAAAAGCCTGCAAATCCTAGAAGATGCATCCATTTTAATTTCCAAAGTGTTGGATGCTGTAGCCCTGCAAAGGAAGCACCAGAGACCTCGACTGGGTGTTATCATTATTATCATTTATACTGCATGCACCAGGACTCCATTGTGCTAGGTGCTGTACAAACACAGAACAAAAAGATTGTCCTTTCCCAATGTAAGTAAATCATTGTAAGGCATAACTTATGTTGTGGGGGGGGACCATTTAGGATGGGGGGAAGGGGAGGATGCTATTTTCCCCTCATCTCCCACAATGGAAGATATTACAATCAGTTATCTCAGAACATTGCAAAACTGCCTGGCAAGGGAAATTCTATTACCCCAGAAGTCCAGCACTGGTACAAGAGCTGTCTTAGCAAGTATCAGGTTCCCTCCCCTCTGGAGGAGGACAACCGAGGATGTGAAGGGTAGGTTGTGTGAAATCAAGTGCTGGAGCACTGGTGTGCCAGGCAAAGGCAGGATAGCCATATGGCCTGAGCAGGAGTGAAGCCAAGAGACTCAGTTACCTGTAAGGGGAGGAGAAGGGATGAGCGGAGCGGTAGAACTGAGCTACCCAACAGAGGGGAACGGAGGAAGGAGGAGGAGCGCATGTCCAAAAGCACCATGGCACTAGTAGCCTTACAGATAGATAAAAGAATAGGAAGGCCAGTTGCAGCTGTTAGGCTCGTTGCTGATCTCTTCTACACCAAGGTCAATTTGGATTCGCTCCTATGCCATCAAGGAAGTTGCTCTGGATTTTGGGTGCAACTGGGAGCAACCTCAGAAGTCAGCAAGTTCTCCCGTCCACTTCCCTCGTGCTAAGAGGGTTGAGCACCGTGATATATTTTTGGATGCTATAAAGAAGCCACTGGTTTCACTTTCTTTTAAATAAGTAACAACAAAGACACTGGATGGGAATAAAAGTCAAAGCCACGAACCCAGATGTCTGCGTTCAAACATGGTATCGAATGCCCCGATATGCACAAATTTCCAAATATCCAAACTTACTGGGGCTTGCGGGAGGGCAGAGCACTGCAACTCTGAGCCTTTTTCTCCTCTGACATTGTGTTTGCACCAGTGCATCTCTATGGAATTTACGGGAGATCTGCTTTTACCTCTGGGAGAGGAGAAGCAGGCCCTCTGCCTTAAGTCCGTCTCCAAAGAGTAACATGACATGAAAGTAACACCCCCAGGGATTGATTTATGAGTTTCCATATACAGGAAGACCTGAATATTTCATATTTAGGAATAATTCCCAGCTAGGGAAAGTCCAACTTTTCCATTCAACAAGGCCCAGCAGAAGAGCATCCTGCTGTAGTAAATGATGCATTTGCTAAGGATTTGCCTCTTTCTGTAGATTTGTTATTTTGGGTCTGTTTTGACCTCTAGCTTGGATCTGTCCTTAGCCAACATTTCAAAATGATTCTCCACTGTGGCAGGTGCACCTGTGCAGTGGTTATTCGTGCATCCAAATGAAGACATGAGGTCACCCAGTTCCCCTGGTGAAGCACTGTCCTGCATCCAAAGATCACTTGGCTGCTTTCTGGGCCTCCCATGTGCTGGCACTCGGGGCTCAATCTGCTTGGTTGGACTCAGCGCTTTTTGTGAATCAGTGAGGAGCCATATGCTGAGCCAGACTTCTCCCTTCCCAGAGTTCTTGCATCCAGGCAAGCTGCTCCAGCAGGACACAGTAGGGTGGAAGCAGGTGCCAGAAGGAAACTGAAAGCAGGAGTAAGACAGAGATAAAAGAGGGGAGAGACAGCAGGGTGAGGAAGAGACAATGAGGGAAGGTTGGAAAGACATGAGGGAGGATAGACAAATGAAGGAAATGGGGAAACAAATGAAAAGAGAGAAACGAAACAATAGGAAACCAGGGTTAAGAAAAGCAGAAAAGGATGGACCGACAGCATCCACAAAACTGCCTGTCAGAGCTTCGGACAGGAAAGGCTTCCTTCAGCAAGACCAGTCCACACCCCAGGAATCAGCAGAAGAGACCACAGTGACAGCCCTAATCATTTGCCCTGTGGCAAGAGAAGTAAAGAGAAGTGACAAAGGCAGTCACATTTCATTTGGTAGCAAACTGCTTCCAAATTGCTTCCGTTCCAGCCTCTGTCACTCAGCTAAACCCATGTGTCCTAGATCTGCAGCCAGAAGCAGCGCTCCCCAAAAAGGGCACCACCAGCAATGCCTAGAGCAGGGGCAGGCAAACTTTTTGGCCTGAGGGCCGCATCAGGTTTCCAAAATTGTACGGCCGGCCGGTTAGGGGAGGCTGAGCCTCCCCAAACAGCCAGTCGTGGCCCGGCCTCCTACCCCTATCCGACCCCGCCCTGCTTCTCGCCCCCTGACAGCCCCCCCCCAGGACTCCTGCCCCATCCACCCCTGCCTGCTCCCTGTCCCCTGACTACCCCCTGCCACCCCATCCAACCCTGACTGCCCCCTGCCACCCCATCCAACTCCTCCTCTCATTCCTGACTGCCCCTCTGGGACCCCTGCCCCATCCAACCACCCCTTCTCCCTATCCCCTGACCGCCCCTTGAACTCCTGCCCCTCTCTGCTCCCCGCCGCCCCATCCAACCCCCCCCTCCTTCCTGACTGCCCCCCTGACCCCATTCAACCCCCCTGTTCCTCACCCCGACCCCTATCCACACCCCTGCCCCCTGACCACCCTCCCCGAACTCCCCTGCCCTCTATCCAACCCCCCCTGCTCCCTGCCCCCGGCCCCCTTACTGCGTTGCCTGGAGCACCAGTGGCTGGCGGTGCTAAAGCCGCGCCGCCCAGAGCACCGGGTCAGGCCACGGCTCTGCAGCCCCAGCGCATTGCTCCGGCAGTGCAGTGAGCTGAGGCTGTGGAAGAGGGGCCGGGGGCGAGCCTCCCGGACCAGGAGCTCAGGGCCCGGGCAGGAGGGTCCCATGGGCTGGATGTGGCCCACAGGCCGTAGTTTGCCCACCTCTGGCCTAGAGTAACAAAGGACATTTCAGTTAATTCATTCCCTCGGCAATCTAGGTACTCTCTCTTGAGAATAACACATCGCTGCTGCTTTCCTGCGTAGTTAAAAATAACCTGCCATGGACCTTCAGAGAGTGTAGACAAGATTCCAAGTGACATGACACTGACTGTGTGTTGCCTTCGAAGCCAGAGATAAAACCATCTCAAAATCCACCCTTACCCTGCTGAGATCTCTCCTTTCCACTGTGCTACTTGTCCCAGCTTCAAATGGGACTAACTTTGCCTGCACAAAATTCACTTGGGAGGAGGTGGTTTATTATTTTATGAAAGAAAAAAGCCTTTTAATACCCAGCAGGAAGGTGGCATTACCTATGGGACTAAAATGACATGACATCATTCACATTTAAACCTAGCCCGCTTTTCAGTAGGTTTAATGGATCTTTATAGATCGGCCAGTTAAACAGAGATGCTGCAGATCTGCATCATTGACTGTTACAACCTCACTTGAGGCTTGATCCTGTGATGGTCTGAACACTCTCAGCTTCCGCTGATTTGGGAAGCTCTAGGCACTCAGCACCTTGCAGGATTGAGCCCCAAGGAAGCATTCGTCCCCAACAGCCATTTGCCTCATCACTTCTTCAGCTCTATTCAAATCTCCTCTGAAAACATCTCTGGTCTATATCTCTCCCCCCTGCTGCTATAATTTAATTCTCTTGCTATGTCATTTGATGCTGAAAAGTGTTTTGAGACCCCTTTGTGTGCATGATGCTACAGAAAATAAAGCTGCATTGTGTTCCCATCTATTGAATGGGGAGGTTATGTCAGGCAAAACATAACAGCCCTATTATGCAGAACAACCGGATCATGTTTAAGATGCATAAGGGCTAGATTCAATTTTATGAAAGGCCTGGTTAGAAGTATGGTGAAATGCACCAGTGATCCTAACAAGCTGTATTTGTAAAGCCTTGGTTATCATTTAAATTAATAATCCTTGGCACTGCAACAGAATCTTTCATCCGAAGGCTTCAAACTGCTATATAAACATTAGTTAATTAGGCTTCACAAGACCAGAGGTAGGTCACTGTCATTAACCCCATTTTACAGATTTTACAATGTGACGTGCCCAAGGTCACCCAGCAGACAGAGATGGACTAGAACCCAGGTCTCTTGAACAGGGCTTAAATTCAGCCGGAGCTGAACGGAGTGGAGCTGTGATAAATATTTTCAAACCTCATTGGATTTTTATAGCATGTTACATGGGAGGGGGCTCTGGGAAATACTCTACGACAATTTAAGCCCTGCTCTTGAATCATTCCTGGCTTTATGTTAATTCCTAACCAATGCCCCCCTACAGTTGATTTCTATGTAGTAAGGTCCATAAACCAACAATTCTCAGCATTTAGCTCCATCCTTTAGTCTTTGCACATATCACTGGTTTTTTAAACATCTTTCTCCAGACCAGATTCATTCTGTTTATTCAATTTTCCTAAAACAAATCTATATCACAAGAGCTGCTGCTGTAATTACGGAAACACTTGAATATTAATCATGGCTTAATTAGTTTGTAGCTTTTGTTCTGTACTAAGTTTCTCAGCTGGTAATAATTCTTATCACTAATGTACAAAATGTATGTGATATAATTCTAATATCTTAAAACATTCTCTTTATTTCTAAATAATGCACAGCTTCATATATGCAGAATAGATATCAGGGTAGAAATTAAAGATGTTAGAATACTAAATGTTCTATTCAAAAATAAAGGTATGACTTCAAATGGCACTAGGGAACCAAGAAATTCAGAGTTGAGTCTTAAATCACCCTGGAATTCCAAGAGTCTTCATATACAGGGTTATTTTACATAGGATTAGAGTTTTATCAGTAAATGTTGGTAAACATTGATTTCACCATACACACACAAACTGATGAAAATATTTTTCCCATCAATGTAATAAAATTGAACAGAGAGGCAATATGAGAAAAATGCTACTTGAGAACTTGTTAGAGTTTGATTTAAGTATATTTACTTTGAATATTTTGACATGTGACACTGACCGTTTGCATTCTAATGGTGATAAAACTTTAATGTTTTGAATCTCAATGTTTACTGTCATTAAATCATTATTGTCTGTCAACCCCCCTAATTGTCTGGCCACCCCTTAATTTCCTGCAACTGTGAAAATGTAAATCAATAAAAACAGGAAAGAAAGTTAAAACCTCTTAATTTTGTGCAACAGTGAAAATTTAAATGAATAAAAGTTAGAAAAAAGGCTTAAAAATTAATATCAAATATTATCTGTCAAAATTATACCCCCAAAAAATAGAAATCAGATTCTGCCAAGCCTACATATCATCCATGCCAAGTAGCACAGATATCTATGCATACATGCCTCCTCTACTCAGATGTATTGCATATTGGAACTGCCAGCCTGGCTCAGAACCGTAATCCAGCTAGTCCAGTATTCTGTCTCTGAAACCAGCTAGTACCAGCTGATTAAAAGGAAGGTGCAGGAAACCCTACATACGAAACATACTATAGCTAGGAAGTTTCATAG
This sequence comes from Natator depressus, assembly GCF_965152275.1. Classification (NCBI taxonomy): domain Eukaryota; kingdom Metazoa; phylum Chordata; order Testudines; family Cheloniidae; genus Natator; species Natator depressus. The sequence goes on along the minus strand of NC_134246.1, from coordinate 5,275,373 downwards.
CACCATAAAATACATAGGCAGAAACTAAAGAAATTTAAATTGCAATATCTATTAATAATCTGAAAACTGTTTAGTATTCAGCACAGCACTTTGAGCAGGTGTAGTGAACACTAAACATGCCTCAGGTAGGTGCCTTGTGAGTCATAAAGCCAAATGTCAAGTAATTTCAATTACCCCAAGAAGAGCCGGTATCTATTTGCTTCAATTTATTTTGATATAGTGCCCTTCCTACACAGCCTCTCAGAACAATTTGCAGCAAGAGAGAGAACACATGAGGCTTCACGAAACTGGGTTTCTCTATTGCTTTTTGCAATATATTGTTTGCACTTTTATAGTGATTGGCTAATCAATCTCGACCCATGTGGTTGCAACTACAGAGTCGGAAATTTGCCACTTTGATCAGCCAGTCAGATTCTTCATTTCGTAAAGCCCACTTTTAAAATATAGTGGTAATTATTTATTTTATGTGGGCATGTCTACTGAGCTTATCACCAGCGTATCTAAGCAGGAGTCTTACATATGGTATTATCCCTTCTGATTTTTGTACTATGAAATTGAAGACAGTCAGTTACAGGCAGGTATAACATATGAGCCCATGTCAGACGTATCTTTGTACAAGTGTGTGAACAATAATGTCCATAAACTAAAACAAACAGCAGTTTTTTGATATACAAACAAAGGGATCAGCCAGCGGCCAACAAAGCCTTTGAGTATTATTACAGAACACATGGGAACTGGTAACACCACACTGTAGTAAGGCAGTGTTTATATGGCTGCAGAAATCTGTAGGCGAATGCTACAGACAGTATAACCGATCTAAATCTCCCGCGGAAATTATAGCAGGGTAGGATGCAGAAGTTTGGCTCCCAGGTCAGGGACACATGGCTCCAGGGATAGCCTCCACCTTTCTGCGCACTGTCAAACAAGTCCATTTCTTTTCAGAGTATAACTGGTGCCTATGTGGTGCTCATGGACCATGAAGTTTTCCCCTTCAGGAGGGACAGAATGCTAAGCAAAGGCATAAGGTGCAATGGTGTATCCTGCAAAGAGTAGCTGCAAGTCTGTGCGTAGCCCGTCCCATGAAAGGCTGTGCCCAGAGGAAAATACTCATAAGTTCCCATTGTGTGTGGGTGGAGACATAAAATCTGCTCTGTAACCAACCTGCAGCTAAGCCATGAGACTGGCATGGTGCGATTCAGCTGTACAATACTGCCACAAGAGGCATGAACCAGGCATAATCACAAAGCCACAATTGGCCAACTAAGTGGCTGTGGATGCTGGTTATGCCGTCTCACCCCGCACCGAAGTATGGTATCATTACTAGAAAACACAGGACAAATCACTAGTGCTGTGTTTTGGAGGAAAAGACTCCTGAAGATTTTCCCATTGAATGTCAAGAATCCAAGCAATGGAGGAGACACTTTGTACCCCCAGGTCTTCAGTTGGCGCAAATCAGTGCAGTTGGTGTGGGTGTCCTGAAGCTCCAGTTCACCTTCGCAGAATTCCGTTCCCCTCGAGCAATTATGTTCTGAACAAAGGAGCTCACGTCGCCTGGCTTGTTCTGGTCACTTTAAGATCTTACTCGTTGTATATAAATAAACCTGGCCTGGTGCTTATCATTCCTTTCCCCGAGCAATCAGCAGCGGCTCTTTTATCAGAGAGTTTGCAGGGCCTCTGCAGTCAGTGACTTTCAATGGCATTTTCAGTGCTTTGCTCCCAAGAGATCATGATAAAAAAAAAAAAAGAAAAAGAAAAGCGTGGAAAAAAGCAAAGCAAATGACCCGTGCACTGGCCTTTTACGTTGCTTAATAACTACAGAGAGGGAAAGACACTGCAGGGAAGGAGTGTGATAAAGCACTACCAATAAAGTTCTATCTTTTTAATATATCAGAAAAATGAGGACATTTCTGGCAGCTGGCTGCTAACAGCCCTTTGGTTATTTTTATTTATTTTAAGAACATAAGAATGGCCATACTGGGTCAGACCAAAGGTCCATCTAGCCCCGTATTCTGTCTTCGAACAGTGGCCAATGCCAGGTGCCCCAGAGGGAATGAACAGAACAGAGAATCATCAAGTGATCCATCCCCTGTTGCTCGTTCCCAGCTTCTGGCAAACAGAGGCTAAGGACACCATCCCTGCCCATCCTGGCTAATAGCCATTCATGGACCTATCCTCCATGAACTTATCTAGCTCTTTTTTGAGCCCTGTTATAGTCTTGGCCTTCACAACATCTTCTGGCAAGGAGTTCCACAGGTTGACTGTGCATTGTGTGAAAAAAATACTTCCTTTTGTTTGTTTTAAACCTGCTGCCTATTAATTTCATTTCATGGCCCCTAGTTCTTGTGTTATGAGAAGGAGTAAATAGCACTTCCTTATTTACTTTCTCCACACCAGGCATGATTTTATAGACCTCTATCATATCCCCCCTTAGTCGTCTCTTTTCCAAGCTGAAACGTCCCAGACTTATTAATCTCTCCTCATACGGCAGCCATTCCATACCCCCTAATAATTTTTGTTGCCCTTTTCTGAACCTTTTCCAACTCCAATATATCTTTTTTGAGATGGGGCGACCACATCTGCACGCAGTATTCAAGATGTGGGTGTACCATGGATTTATAGAGAGGCAATATGATATTTTCTGTCTTATTATCTATCCCTTTCTTAATCATTCCCAACATTCGGTTCACTTTTTTGACTGCCGCTGCATGTTGAGTGGATGTTTTGAGAGAACAATCCACAATGACTGCAAGATCTCTTTCTTGAGTCGTAACAGCTAATTTAGACCCCATCATTGTATATATATAGTTGGGATTCTGTTTTCCAACGTGCATTACTTTGCATTTATCAACATTGAATTTCATCTGCCATTTTGTTGCCCAGTCACCCAGTTTTGAGAGATGCTTTTGTAGCTTTTCACAGTCTGCCTGGGACTTAACTATCTTGAATAGTTTTGTATCATCTTCAAATTTTGCCACCTCACTGTTTATCCCTTTTTCCAGATCATTTATGAATATGTTGAATAGGACTAGGCCCAGTACAGACCCCTGGGGGACACCACTATTTACCTCTCTCCATTCTGAAAGCTGACCATTTATTCCTACCCTTTGTTTCTTATCTTTTAACCAGTTACCAATCCATAAGAGGACCTTCCCTCTTATCCCATGACACCTTACTTTGCTTAAGAGCCTTTGGTGAGGGACCTTGTCAAAGGCTTTCTGAAAATCTAAATACACTATATCCACTGGATCCCCCTTGTCCCCATGCTTGTTGACCCCCTCAAAGAATTCTAGTTGATTGGTGAGGCATGATTTCTCTTTACAAAAACCATGTTGACTTTTCCCCAACAAATTATGTTCATCCATCTCTCTGACAACTTTGTTCTTTACTATAGTTTCAACCAGTTTGCCCGGTACTGAAGTCAGGTTACCGGCCTGTAATTTCCAGGGTCTCCTCTGGAGCCCTTTTTAAAAATTGGCATCACATTAGCTATCCTTAGTTTTATATATGTACACAGATTCCAGTAATTCGGGAGCAACAATTAGACAGAGCACAAAAGGGCTAATAACTCCCCTGATGCAGTTTTCATTTGGCTTTTCTATCCCTTTTGCTAAAGGTCAATGCAAGGAATAATCCATCGTGAGCTGCACTTCCAAAGGGGCTGGAGAGGGAATGTTGGATGGGGTGGGCCAGGGCTCTGAGGTGGCACCAGGCAGTCTCTCTCTCTGGTGCTTGGCTGGCTGGTTCTTGCCCACACTCTCAGGGCTTAACTGGCTGCCATATGTGGGATTGGGAAGGAATTTTTCCCCAGACCAGACTGGCAGTGACTTTAGGGGTTCTTTGCCTTCCTCTGCAGCGTGTGGATGCAGGTAACTTGCCAGGATTATCCAGGTATATCTCTGTCACGTTCTGGGGTGCAATCCAGACCAATAAAGGGTTGTGTCACTGCTTCAGAAGGCTTCTACTGCAGGGTTTCTCTTGCCTTGGTGCTCCCAGCCAGCGGATAGGCTTGCACCGAGTGTGGGTTAAGCAGCTCTGATTGAAGCAATCTACTTTTCCCCCACACCCCGCCAGGCACACTCTGCCTACTTCTGACAAGAGGACCCCAACACGTACCCAGTCCTAAATTTTCCCAAAAACAAGTGTCCAGCCCTCTCTTGGAACACTCAAGGAAATAGTACGGTTAATTTGCTCCTTTAAAGAAACAAAAGCACATCACAACTTATCAACTTAACTGGGGTAAATACACCCTTCCCATCAAGCACAGCACTCAGCTGGTTTATTATTTAAAAAAAAATTATTAACAAAAGGACATAGTTAAAGTGACACCAAGTAGAAGGAATAAAGTTTGAAAGGATTACAAGCAAACAAAAGTAAAAGATACCCTTTCTAATGGCTAAGACCTAACTTAACAAGCTATAGTCTTTGTTCAAGATAGTTTCCTTACCAGGTTCCGATTCCCAGGGACTTCAGCCCCCTTGGTTAAAGGACCCATCTTTCTCAGCTTGCAAGAGTTCTGGTCCCTTGTGTCATCCAGTGCTGGATGCCAAAGATGGCTTCTGTCCTTGCTTATATCTTCCAAATTTCAAGCAATTTGTTTCAAGAGGCCAGGTGACCTCATACAGTTCTTCTCTTCCTGTGGACTTCCCATCACTCTGCTGATTTTGATGTAAATGGAGCTTCCATTATTTTCGGTCACACCCTGGGGGTCTGCAGACTATGTCTAAGGTTTCCAAAGGAGTCCACACCTCCATCTGAAATTTTTTAGGGGTCAGCAAATGAAAAAAGGTTGAAAACCACTGGGCTAGAACAGTGTTTTACTAGTGGGTATCCTTCATGTTCAGGGAGAGACTGGTCAAAGGCAAGAGTGGCCTGGTTGTTGATGTAATGAATTCCTTTCGCCAAGGTGAGCAGTCTTGGGGATTCTGGGAGGCCAGTCTGTCCTCAGTTGGCTTTGGCAGATGAGACCTGAAAGGCATGGCAAGGCTCCTCAGCCTTACCCTGGATTCTTCTGGTTTGCAAACTTCACTTACTCTGCCTTGCAGCCCCTCCAGTGAAGGCCTTTGGACAAACCAGGTGTGTAGCCAACCTTGAGGTCATGCAACCTGGTCCAGCAGGTTCAAATCAAGTCATCCTTAGCTAGAGTTGATTTTGGGGAAAATACCACTTAAATCAGCAGTTTAAAAAACAATGTCTGTTTTCATGCCACAGAGACTGATGTCTATGACTGCCCTCAAAAAACATGAAAAGTCAAAACACGTGAGACTGCTTTTGAGGAATGCAGCATGAAAAGGATGAAAAGATCTCTGGATGAAAAGGTCTTGAGAGGGCAGTGTGTCATTAGTTCATGGAAAGTTCAACACGAGAATCCTATAGAAATATCTCACTGCTTGGGCTCTTTTTGAAGACACCCAATGGTCATCCATCAACAAAACCAAAAATAAATTCAAACGTGAGCCATCCATCATGCCCAGTTTCTTCTCTGCTAATCTAAGGATCTTTCTGGAACTGGGCTCTAGGTCAAAGAACTTATCTTCTGACCTCTTCATCTTGATAGAGAACAGTTACTTTATACTCATCAAGATGAAGCCCATAAACGTTTAACGTTTATATAAGGGCTGTATTCCCAAATGTGCCATTTCTCTCACAACTGCCAGGAGGAGTGATATTTAATTCAGAAACAGCTTGAGTCGGATATCATTAGCCATAGTCTACCAGTGCTATGCTAACATCAATTTCATGTTGCTGATGGGGAAGAAACAGTTTGCCACAGAGATGTTGCTTATAGTAAATTCATGGCCACAGGAATGTTCAGTGATTAATGGTGCTCTCTGGCAAACTGAACACGTTGAAAATACCTGTCTGAATTCTATTTGTCTAAGTATATATCTGGCACGCGTGTCCATATTATCACATCACTTTATGTTACCTGACTCTATACATTCGATCTATCTAGTTATTTACCCAGCCTCACAGTCACCAGAGCATCTGAGCACCTCAAAATCACTAATGAATTTATTCTCACACCCCCCTGTGAAGCAGAGAAAGTACAATGTTAGTCACACCAATGGTTAATGCCATTTGCTCAAGATCACACAGGAAGTGTGTGGCAGAGATGGGGACTGAAATCTGATGTCCCCATCCAACCCCCTTGCCTTAACCACAAGACCTTCCTGTATCCTGCCTCGCCTACACTTGCATCCATTTGGATCTATCACAAATTGTTTTTCTTGCACCTCCTCCTTCTTTCTCCAGGAGCCAGGAGAATGATGCGAAAGTTCACCTTGGGCTGCATTAGTACCATATGGCCCCTTCCCTCTGTTCCATGAGCTGAGAGAGCCATCATACGAAGGAGGAAAGAGAAGTGGCTTCACAGTGCTCTGAGACGCTGTGGCCTGTTGTGAGTTGAATGCAGCTTTCTAGTCAGAGGAATGTCGGGAATTTAACAGGCTGAGGACACAACAGGAGGTGGACGGTGTTTAATCTCCGCTGCTGAGATGAAGACGACATTTCCTGACAGAACCGAGGCAGTGAGCGCAATAACCTAGAGAAAGCACAGACGTTAGATCTTGTTTATTGCCACCAAGATGGGTCCAGCCAGATGGCAGGCTCTGAAATCAGTGACAAACAAGCAGGAGGAAAGATACATTCTTAGCACCTGTGGCAAGGGATTCGTCTCTCATGAAAGCAACTTTCCCTCCTGGACCTCATACGTAGAGGCAGCTGGGAATTTTTCAACAAAACCTTTTTTCATAGGAAAATGCCAATTTCATAGAATCATAGAATCATAGACTATCAGGATTGGAAGGGACCTCAGGAGGTCATCTAGTCCAACCCCCTGCTCAAAGCAGGACCAATCCCCAAAAGAAGGCGCATTCCCTGACTGGGAATCGAACCCTGGCCGCGGCGGTGAGAGCACCGAATCCTGACCACCAGGGAGCTCAATTTGTTGGAAACAAAATGTAAGAAAGGGTCAGGGGTCAATCAATGTGTCAACTCAAAAGTGTTTGGGGGGAAAAAGTTTCAAAGTTGTCAAAACATATTTTAAAAATGAAAAATTCCTGGTTTTAGATTTTAAATGTCTTTCTGTTTAGAAATGTAAACTAATTACAGTAAAACAAACAAAAAAATACAAAATGGCCAAAATTGAAACAAAACTTTTTGACTGACCCCAACCAACTTTTCTTTTGGTTGATGAAAGTGTTTGAGATTCTGACTTTTCATCCCGGTTCAGGACAGGAACATTTCTTTGATATCTCAAAAGTTTTTGTGAGGGGGGGGAATCTGTTTCCCACCCAGTTCAATTTCTAAGTCAACGGTGCTTAGATGGATTTCTGCCTATTTGTCCCACCCTCAGAAGATGGGGTGTGCATTAGAAGGAATTCTGTGATGATTTCTCAGACAGTTTGGCATCACCTTCCTCCCAGTTTAATCCAGTCCAGCCAGGTCACTACTGTGATGTCTCTGTACCATTAGGGAATTTTGTGACATCTAGCAGAGCAAAATCTTCTGACACGGCAGTGGCAAAGAGCCAGGGGCTCACGGGATTGCCACCCTCTTTATCAAGAAATGAGGTGGCACCTCACAGCCAGCCCAAATTTCAGGGCAGGGCATGTTCCCAGGAAGCAGCATAGAAACCAATGGCCGGTGACAGCTGCCCTTCTCCTGACTAAGAGAGCTGAATGGAACAAATGCTAAGTAGTCTGCCGACAAGCCTCATCATGGGTTATTGTTTGGGGAGGATGAATTCACCTTACATAGTGTTAGTGACCTGAGATCCTAACGCAAGTATTCTTAGTGAAAGAATTTGTAGAGAGGATCTTAGCTCTTGTGGGAGATATATATGGGGTCTGTACATATGATCCATTGAAGAGGCCTCACAACGTAGTTATTTGTTACTCTGTTGCTCACTAGAAACTCATTCTTTCACTCAGCTGTAGTTTTGTCAGGCAATCACCACGGGTCTTCTGTGTTTCCGGGTACACTTGGGTTCTGGTTCACAGGAAGTTCCTGCAATGTGTGCCTGGCTTTTTGAGGTACAGTTTAAGTGAATGTGCCACAAGGTTTCTTTTCATAGACAATATTTCCGCTAATAAAGAAATCTGCATCCATGCATCATATTAATGTCCTTCTGTCTCGATTCTCCAGTGCAGGAGCAGCAAATGAAGCTCACAGTCTCTCTCCCCCAACTGGGCACACATGTTGTGACAGCTTCATCTGTACGGGAATGATCCCATTTGCCCACACGTGCTCTGAGAACAGTGTGTGTTCTCACCTCTGCTGCCATGTAGGAACAAAGGGAAACATTACAGTCCCTGACTGACTCCGAAGCAATGACTGCATCTTTTCCAGCTGCCCATCGCTGGAAGTGTTGCACACCTGTACACTCCAAATAAACCCGCACCGCACACCAAAACCGGCACCCATCACGGCCAAGGCACTGAGTAAGAGCTGAGTTTTTCCTCTGCCCTTCATTCCTCTCTCAGTAATTGGCCTGATTCTATCTCAGCCCAGCTCCTGGATGTAAAGTCCCACAGGAAGCACACAGCACTAGGAATTGCACAATTACATCCTGAGGGTTTGAGGACAGAGACATATCTACTTCCCTCAATGCAGCAGCGTCGAGCAGAGGAGCTATTTACTGCCTTTTACACTGTGCCTGGGGCAGCACGTTCAGGGTCTGGTGGAGAGAGACCTGTGATTCCAGGGAGGCTCCAGCGATTTCTGTAGCTAGGCAGGAAGCTGCACGATTCTCTTCCGACTGCTCGGACGAGAAGACAACGTGAATTCCAAATCGAACTTCCCCTCCCCAGCCTTCCCTGAGCAGCTCTTATCAATAAATATTTCCTAGTTCATCCACTGGATGAGACTCACTCGCTACACTGACCGGTCACCAGTTTTGCCTTTAATGAGGTTTGTCCCACAGCACTAGCAACTAGTTGGCTAGGCAGCATGGGTCAGGGGATAGGGCACTGGATGAGGACAAAGACCTGGGTTCTAATCCCAGCTCTGCATGAGTTTGGACAATTCACATCCCCTCTCCCCTTCTGTTTCCCCACCTACTCGCTCTCTCTGTAGTCTATTTATAAGGTAAGCTTATCGAGGCAGGGGCCATCTCTCATGCAGGATGTCTACATTTTGAGCTGGGGGTGTGTAACCAGGCTAGCTCCGAGCTAGCATGCTTAAAATAGAGGGTAGCCATGGTGGTGAAGATGGCCGGAGGGGTTAGCTGCCCTGTGTACGCGCCTAGCATCTTATGCTGCTGCAGCTATGTTTAGCATGCTAATTTGATCAGAGCTAGCACAAGCACGTCTCCATGGGAATTACGCCCCCAGCTCAATGTGTAGACATACCTTGTGTGTATGTACGGCCCTTATCACAAGGGAGCCTTGGCATCATTTGGGGCTGCTAGGTGCTACTGTAATATAAATGCTTGCACGTGCAGGGTAGGGATTTTGATTTTTGCAAATCGCTTTGTAGAGTAGATAGTAGCGGGCATGGCTGTGAACACAGTAGAGAGAGATTGTCTGGAAATATTTGTTAAAATTCTAAAGTACATTCTGATTGGGTCATTTTTGCAACCATTTCGGGGGGCCGACTTTCCATTATCTTTCACGTGCCCAAGTTTTAATACTGGGAATGCTCACAACAGCAAATATCAAGCTTGAATGTTGGACTCTTTGCCAAAGCAAAGTTTGAATTGCCTGAGTGATGGTAAAATTTACAACCCATACTGTCAGCTTGATTAATGGATCATCAGCAGGGATCTGAAACAGCAGCATGTGACTTATGCAACTAACCAACACAGCATGTATTACTAATATTTGCAACATACTGTTCACCAACAATCAGCACAGCAAAGATTATTTTGGAAGAGATTTGCAAAAAGAAATCAATGTGTGAAAATATCTGAGGATTTCACAATCTGTTGGCCAACACTTGCATGTTGGTATCTGGTACACTGCAGCAGCTCAGCCATAAACGGAGAGAAATCAAGCATCTAGTCCTTTCAATTGCTTGTCTCAGGCCAGAAATGAAAAGGAATCAAATGAACAGAGGAAGAATATACCAGTGTTTTCATAATGAATGTTTACAGGCTTGTGGGTTTTGTTTGTGTCTTTCTGTGATCCTCTTGAATTTCACTTCATGAGCGTGAGTCCCTTTTATACTTTTATCTGCTCGTCTGACCCTCCGTTAGTCCCAATCTTAAGAATTTAGAGAATATTTTAACTGGAAAGTCAGCACGAAGAAGGTCAACAGCACCAGAAGCCTTCCTGCCCTCCCTCCTTAGTCACTAGTTATGCTTCCATGAAGCCAACAAAATTAGCTTTTCTTTTTTTTAAGGCAGCACGTCAGAGCCTTATGTGATGTGCATTTAAAACAGAGACACTGTGAGAGCAGATGGAGAAATAAAGGGATATAGATTACAAGAGAATCAACCAGATGGGAGTTAAGGGGTAGGCATGGGTAGTGGGAAAGGGGGAATGACCACCCCACAAGGTCTTATTCTTACCCTAAAAAGTTTTTGGGGCTTAGTTGCAATTCTTTCAGGTCCAGTCCTATGATGACCTAAATCTTCTGTACATTGTTGCCATATCCTGGGGAGGAGCAATTTTGCAGGCATTTCAGATGTAAACAGGCAAGTTTGCTGCCCAGCACTCAGTCATTGCAATATGTGAGTGCATTCAGTTTTGTACCATTAAGGGACCTCAAACTGGCCTTGTTTTTTGTGGGTTCAATTCCCATGATGGAGGAATCCTCATCTGCCTGTTTAGGGTAGCTTCCGGGACTTTTTGCTCAACTGGATGGATACACAGTGGTTGTATTGAAGGCTAGGCTCCAGCCCTAGGTTTAAAAAAATGCATTGCCCTGAAAATTCCATTTCATTGTTCTCCATTTAAATAAACCAAAACAAAGTCGATATGAGCCAACAAGAGCTTAGTACGGCATGCCGAGTATCAGGTTAGACAGACTGATATTAACTAATCAAGAAGACATATAGCAGCATGCTGATGAGGCCAGGGTTAGGAATGATAAAACCAGGAACAAATGGGCAAGGTCAAAGGTGTGTTTTGCTCATTCAAAAGAGGTGCTTGCATGCTTGTTTAGATGCACTCGGTTGCAAAGGGTACAAACTGAAGGCCAGCTTGAGGGTAGATGAGGATACTCCAAAGTTGGAAATTATTCCTAGTGTTCTGTATCTTCCAAATCCAAAACCAGACCAAGCCCCATCCAGTAGAACTGGTCAGGAGTTTATCAATGAAACATTTTTTAAATTTAAAAATGCTGATTTGTCAAACCCTAAACTTTTTGTGGGAAAGGGCTGGATTTGACAAATTTCTTGACTCAACATATATTTGGAAAAAACGTTTCAAAACATCCTGTTTCACCATTTTCTAAATGAAAAATGTTGGTTTTCAGGTTCAAAATGACTTTTCATTTAGAAACAAACTAATTACAGCGCTTTGTTTTAAATGGTTAAAATCAAAATGAAAATGTTTCAAGATGATTGAAATGGAACATTTCAATTGACCTGAACTGCTTTTTTTCCCATGAAAATTTTTGAAATGTTGACTCTGTCCGAATTTGGACAGGGAAAATGTCTGAAATCTCAAAAATGTTCCCAGAACAGGAAAACCATTTCCTTCCCAGCTCTGACCATCTTTGTTTTGAACAGCTGGGATCAGAAATTTGCAAGGAAAAATCACATTGAAAAAGAACAAATTCCTATTTCTTGGGAATGAAAGAGAACTGAAGAGCTAGCACATGCTGCAGAGAGGAAGGAAAGTTCTTGGGCAAGAAAAAAATAAAAGACTCAGAGTTAATTTAGTTACAGATTCTTGAGAATGCTCAATTTTCTTCCTAATCAACCTTACTTTGCTTTCAACTTAATCATTTCCAAATTCAACCTGGGAAGTGAGATCTGAGAAAGCCTTGCCTGGCAGAGTGAAGGAGGATTATGATAATAAAGGTATCTTTGGGGGATACAAGACATAAAATACCCTCCCGGCCTTCCCTTTCCACACCCTATCACAATTTGAATTTTTCCCCTCTATGCTGCACAGACCTAATTCAGTTTCCTTTCCTTCCTAGCTCTGTCGCAGGAGTCTCCAGGCCAGGACTAAGCCAGTTTGGAGGCTAAATTATTTTTCAGGCCCTTGACAGCAGCAGAACAGACCTGCCAAGGAGAGATGTAAATTTACACAGTTGTATTAATGTGAATACATTTGGGTTTCCAGGTGCCATTGTGACAACTTCATCTTATTCTTTTCCAGGCAGGCATGAAAAGCTATTAAGATGAGTGTTTTCAAAGAACTGAATCAAGTATTAAAGCAATTTAGTTTGGTCGTTGGCTCACAGGACACCTCTCTCTGCAGAGGCTTAGAATGGGCTTTAATACCCAAATCCTGCTGAAATTCAAGCCTTAGATCCATTTAAGAATAATTTCATTATCTTCCAAATTCTCCTAGGAGATATCTGAGCTATAGGCAAAGTTTTCCTCTTGCATCCTTGCACTGCTCTGATCTCTCATATCCACTCCATATTTTGCAGGTGGAACTCCTGCTGACCAACAGGAGGCGCTATACATCCAGATCAGGGGAAGAATAGAACAGAGATGTAGGGTAAAAATCTTGACCCCACTGAAGTTAATGGCAAAACTCTCACTGGCTTCAATGGAGCCAGGATTTCACCCCTCTGGTGTAGATCAGAAGTGCCGGAAGTATCCTATAGTGGTGGCCACTGTTCCCTCTAAGCTGTGCGCATGTGCACTCGCACACAGATCCTAAACCCCGCACACACAGCGAAACACCGCACACACAAAAATTTGCACAGAAGCACAACTTGCACAGAAGAAATTGTTTGCACACACGGCCTGTCAAAAATTTGCACAGAAGAAATTTTTTGTGCACATGGCCTGTCAAAAATTAGAGAGAACATTTTGGTGGCCTTATGTGAGATCACATCATTCATCTGTTTCTTCCTTTTCCTTGTTTTCTGCTCCTCTGGCATGCATCTCCTCTCAGCATCTGTCCCCTTATGGCAGAGAAGCATCACTCTTTGGAGCAATGGTGAGTATTCCCCTTCATTTACCTCTCTGTTCATCAAAGTATTTATAAACGTTCATAGGTGCTGGAATTAGGGGTGCTGAGGCACCCCGTGGCTTGAAGTGGTTTCCATCATATGCAGGGTTTACAGTTTGGTTCAATGGCTCTCAGCACCCCCACTCTACAAATTGTTCCAACACCCCTGCAGATGTTAAGGTTAGAAGGAACCATTCTGATCATCTAATCTGACCTGCTACACAACACAGGCCATAGAATTACACCCAGAAAGCCCTATCCATGTTGAACCTGTTCTTTGGCTACTGTGTTTACTTTCTCATCCTTTCTCCATTTGGAGGCGGAGAAGAAAAAGAAAACACTCGTGTTGTTTGGGGGGATATATTCACAAAAGCCCAGATATTCTGAGGGCCCAAGTCTATAACCTCTTTAGGGCAGGGACAGTCTCTATGTGCCTGTACCATGGCTAGCACAATAGTGCTATCATAATACAGATTATAATAAGAATAATATTAATACAGAATGGGTTCGTAAATGGCTGATAAGAATCACTTCCACTGTGCTGTTCATTTTGGCCTTCAATTTTTGCAAGAGTGCATGAACAATTGTGCGTGCATTTTGTGGAATAATTAGGCCAAAACATTCCAATTCCATTTAAAATGTGTGGGGGAATAAAAGCATTGAAATTTCCCCAGGTCCTCCAATCCATAGCATATTTTCCATGTGAGGACTCCACAGCTATTTACAAAGTGAGCTTACAATTTTCACCTTTCATGACAGTGAGAACTCAAGGAATGTATGCCCCTCTCAGCAACCCATGTCTTGGGACCTCTTATGGCAGCATTAAATATTCAAGAATTTCCAGCTGACGAATGACTTGCCTGTAGTCAGAGACAGGAATATGAGGGATAATGAAGAAAAAAAGTCATTCCACTGAAAAATGTCCTTATAAATTTCCTTGGAAGTACATTACATGTCATTTAGTTACAGCAGACTGCACTGAGCAAGCAAAGCATTGTGTTACGTAGCCCTTTTAGGAAAATGAAAACACTGTTGCTACTCAAAATGTAACTTCAGTGCATTTAAAGCCAGTATAATTACTTCTTAATATGGCTAAAGGCTTTCATAATTTCATTACAATTCCTTCAGTATTTAGTCACTGCCCATGGATGCATCAGTTCACTTGCAGGGGAACGGTACAGTTCAGCTGAAAAATGGAGTTAAAGCCCAGAAATATGCAATATGAATGACACCTCCCATGGTGTAGGTGACATTCAGCATGGAATACATTTTAAACTTATCTGTATTAATAGCACTTTTTCTCCTCTGTCAAATCCCTGGCACATCCTGATGATATCCCTGATCAGGCTCAAAGAGGGCAATGGAGGGTTTCTATGGAGTCTACCATAAACACACATCAGTTTGGACCAATTCTTACAATATCAGAGAAAATCCTATATCCCGGAGTTGTCTCTATCTGGGAGAGCTCTTGCCCCTGTTCTGGCTTACAATCAGATGTATATGACTTAGATGTGCATCTGCTTAGAGGCTAATGCCCATTTTAATAGATGCAGATGACCTAGCATGGAGGATATATGCATACAGTCAAGCCTCTGACATCACCTCTCCTGTCTCTTTTGTATTGTGATGTGAGGCCAGAAGAATAAGCAAGGAGAATTCATTTCCTGCCTGTTGTTAATGAGGAAAATCTCATTCCACTGGAGTTTTACCAACTTGATTTTTTGCTGCTGTTTTTCCTTTGCTGATAAGGGGAAGAAGAAACCAGGACAGTTAATATCCTCAGAGAGGACAGGAATAGAAGTCTGGGGATGATTGCACAACCAATCAATATATCTGTGTTTCTTGGTGTAGTGAAAGGTCGCATGTCACCCTTGGAATGCAGTGCTCATAAAATTTTCATGGAGATGAATTTTCTTTGTAAAGATGGGACCTTACAGGAAAATATCTCTAGGCTCTATATTGACAGCTACTCTTTCTATCAGGTGGTAAGGTGATCAAATGATATTTCCTCCCCCCATCTTCATAGGCAAGGAGAAAACAGCAGAAGTAATTAAATGAATTAGAAGCAGTTGCATGCCAATGGATGGCTTCTCTCTTCTAATGCCATGATTCTTGTTTCCCCCAGGACTTTAAAGAGATATATAAGTTTTCAGCTCATTTGGGTATGACAGTCATTAGTATGGCCCTGGAAAATTATTAATGCCTCATTTCCGCAGCAGTCCCGGGTAGTTGGGGTGACACCCCGCCAAAAAAATGCACCACAATAAAACAGCTACTCTTCTAGAATTTATCTTCTCTTCCCTCTATTTAGGATCACTCAGATTTATGAGCCATGGCAATTAGATGTCTAAATAAGGAAATAAATTCTGGATCACTGACACATGGGAGAATGCAATCACAGAAATTTTATGGGAGACTTTAATGCTGCAAAGAACAAGAAGGAAATGAACAGATCTCTAATACAGCCCTTTGGAGCAGGAAGAGGAGGAGCAGATTGACAAATTCCACTATTATGTCATTAGACTTTAAGGACAATTAACTTCTCTCCTGGGAAATAATGTAGCCTGAGTTGAGGAATCCTAGTTGTACAACTAAAAGGATCTCTTCATACTGTTATATCAATAAAATAAAAACCAGCAGGATCTTATTACAGGGGATAAGGCAATATGCCATATTTATTGTGAATACAAAGAGAATCAGAGTAAGCAATCGTGATTTAGTTGGGGATCGGTCCTGCTTTGAGCAGGGAGTTGGACTAGATGACCTCCTAAGGTCCCTTCCAACCCTGATATTCTATGATTCTATGATTCTAGCTATAACATCTCATTCACTCTCACACACAAGTTCTGCAAGGTTGTTATAGTTACAAGCCTAGGAGTTGCTTGTGCCAAATCACTGGCCAGGTGGTCTGGACACAAGGGTGGAGCCGGGCCTTGTCAGATGCGCATCCGATACTCTTGGAGGTTGGTTTGCAGAATCAGACCCAAAGTCCTCAGTCTTCAGGGTCTGTTTTTATAGGGATTTATCCTCATATAAGTTTATAGGGTTTGCTTCATTATGCTGTTCTCATGTTTGAAGTGATAATCAATCACTGTTCTCATATTTGAGGTGATAGTCAATCACGTAGATGGCATAGCAATGACGGAATGACAGTATGTTGTTATCTTGTTCTTCGGCCCTCCTGTCCTTGGGGCAAGAATGCCCTCAGGTTTATCAGGCTATCTTGTGCCCTGTATTCTTCAGCCAAACAGTCTTATTTTAAGGCTGGCACCTCAACCTTTAATCTTTCATTCCTCATTCAATCATACATACAATCACACTCACACTCCAATGTATATCCTGTCACATCTGCATTTTATCACCTACCCATCCTTTAACATGACCATTCTAAAATCAGTGGGACGTGGCAGACTTCAATAAGTCTATTCATCCCACTTGTTATATCTAAAAGGAAACAAACAAGATAAGCATGCAAGAGTGGGGGGTTCACACATCTTATTCCAGAGTTCAGGGAAACAAAGTTGTGCCAGCCATAAAGGACAGCTGTTATCTTGTTACTTTTAGAACAATCTCTTTGTCTCTGGATGTGCTTCTGCAACTAACACTGACCTTGTAAAACTGACAGGCAATTTCAATCAACACAGACTCAGCAGGGTGGCTGAGAAACGTATTTCTTTCTAATGGTCAGGCCAAATTCTGGGGTCTGCTGTGAAGTCACTCTTTCTTACACTTCCCATATCAGAAATATACCAGTTATCAATCTAGTACAACAATAGTTTATGGGAAAGTCTTATAGAAATAAATAAAAATGATCTGTAGGATTCTTAAGCCACCCTACAGAATGTAACAGAGAATGATACACCTGGCAGGGTTCAAACAGAAGCTACAGAAAAGATCACATTCTCTACCAAATTCTATTGGTTTTAGAATCATGTCTCAATAACCCTATTGGTTACATCCCTATTAATGGTTTCAATAGATCTCGTGAAAAAGGAGACATAACATACAAGTAGGCCAGAAGAACTGGTTGACTCATTGATTCACTGTAATGCTGGGGCTTGATTTTTGATTCACAGTCATAGGCCCGCTCTTTGCAGTAAATAAAAGAATAAAACAGTCATCATATAGGGTATGCTTGGCCCTAATTCCCCAGGGGTAGACAGGAAGTGATGTCAGACTCATGGCTCTGCCCAACCTCCCCCTCCCCCTCCCCCAGGACACCAGCCAGTGAAGCTATTTGGCTGAGTGGGAGAGCCAAGCAGACGTAGTAGCGGGTTCTCTGTCTCTATGTGCCCAAGAGCTAAAGGAGGTTTCCCATAATCAGCACTACTCTCCTTTGCTGTACACCAGTGAAATTCTGCTGATGTCAATGGAGAATAAGTTTCAGGGTGCTTTTTTGTTTGTTTCATTTGTTTTAGTCAATTTTTTACAATAAAGCATATGTTTTCATGATAATTACATTTCAGGTAGTATATAATCAATACTTAAGTAATAACATGGGAAGTGAGGTGGCCCCAGCCTGCAACCCAGCCTTTCACACACTCTCAGTACCGTGGACAGCACCCAGGGCTCAGTTGAGTGCAACTGCATGGAAGAAATAAGGCTGGATTGAGATGCCTGCTGGAAGATGGAAGACGTTTGAGAGCCTGCTCCAAATCCCACTGAGGTCAATGGCAATCTTTCCATTGACTCTATTGGGCTTTGGAACGGAGCCTCGCTATGCAAACAAAGTGTACAGCCAACGTCCCTTTCCACTAGGTTCTGGCACCCTGTCTGAGAACATGCTACTGTGACACTATCCAAGAAGACACAGATAGGATTTACACTATACAATTCAATGGAAGGGGAGGCTTATGCCCAGAGCAGAGCAATGGTATTCAGACTTGTCTGAGTTAGCAGCCAAACAATTATATGCACCCAGAGAGATTTGGCCCATTTCTAGGTAGCGTTGGATAAAAATCTTTAAGATGGCTCAAAGAATGCTAGACTCCATCCACATAATTCCATCTCCTTTTTCCTCCCCTTCCTGGAGCCCTCCTCTCCTTCTTTTCCCATTTATGTAATCTATTCCTATTTTATTACTGTAATCCCCACCCTAAAATTGTATGTCTATGTAATATTGTCTTCTATATTGTGTGGTTTTGCACTTTGATGAGTTGTAAAATTGCATAAACAGCATAATTCTATTGGCGATCCTGTGAAGTGTGCAGTATTCAGAAACATACAAGCTGTAAGTCATTCACTTTTTTGTACTTTTCATTGTTTCTCTTTTTTATAAAAAATCAGTAACAATTTAAGCACACACAAAAAACCAACCATATCAGTTGATCGCAAAACTTTAAACCAAGAGAAATTTCAGAGACTATCAAGACAAATAAATTCTGCAGTTCAGGACAGGCCACCAATAGACATAGGGTAGGAGAGTCTCTGATTGGATGCAAAGCCAATGTGGCTAAAATGACATTGAGAAAATGCCTGTGAAAGAGGACTGTGTAGCTAGAAACATGGCCCCATCCCCGCAGTTAACGTCTGTGAACACGTTAATCACTCCCAGAATTCTTTGCATGTGTCTACACAGCACAGACACACGCTGACGCGATGAGGCTCCGAGCCTGGCTCAGCTGACTTGGGCTTGCAGGGCTTACGCTACAAGGCCAAAAGTAGCCCTGTAGCTATTTCAGCTTAGGTTGGAATATAGACTCTGAAACCAGTGAGGGGGGAGGGTCTCAGAGCTTGGGCTCCAGCCCATGCCAGAATATATACACGACTATTCTGAGTCCTGTAGCATGAGCCCCGTGAACCTGAGTCGGTCGACGGGCTCTGATGCTTACTGCCATGGGTTTTGTTTTGTTTTTTTGCTGCATTGACCTTCATGACAAGCAACAGAATGTTCTCTGTAGACTCTTCACATCGCCCAGTGCCTGCGCTTGGTGATCTTCAGGACAAAGTGGAGAGCACAGCTGATTAGTTAATCACATTAATTCAACACATCCTAGCAAGGAATGGGCTGGATATGATTTTACCTACAGTACTCACTTATTTTGGATGACTCCGTATTTGCTGGATTTGTTGATCCCAGTGCTGTGGAACCAAGCAGTGGGAAATAAATAGCTATTAAACAAACATTATAGGCTTGATTCTTTCACAGGGACGTATTTCATTCAGTACATGGACAACCATGGAGCTCCTAGGTGCTGCAGGAAGTGGAATTTGTACCTGTTCCCTCTGAGCCAGCCAACGGGGCGGGGAGAATTCAGCATAGTAGCAAATTCCTTTGTTTCAGATGAGATATAAAACCAAGGTCCTGATCTCCTGTGCTCGTGTAAGCTCCTGCTTCACTTTTTGCCAAAGAAGGGGTTCTGACCTCAGTAATTATCAGAATCCCTACCAGTTTCAATTAGATATGGCTGACTACTTCTCTTCCTGTCCTAAACTGTTTAGCCCTGATACTGCCCACACATGCACATACTCACACACACTGGAATTTAGAAATAGGTGTTTAACAGCTGCAGAACTATTCCCCTAAGGGATCCAGGAAGAATCCCATGGCTCACAGAAAGCATGAGTGAGTGAGTTTTCCACTTAACTGTTATTGTCAGACTCCATCCATGTGGCAAAGAATGAAACAAAGAACATATATAGTCCCTGCTTCAGTGTTCCCCCTTGAAAACCCAGCTTATTTTTCCTTTCTTTAAGTGAAAGCCTTAATTATGTTGCGACACTTGGCCAGTGAAGTCTAGGGAGCTACAGGGATTTACATCCATTCAGGATCCAGCCCAATACTTTCCATCGTCTGAGTGTTTGCCCATCATAAAAGCGGGAGCTTTACTGAACACTGAGCCAAGCCAGAAGACTGAAATAGTTAAGGATTTCTTGCCTGAAAGCAAATCTGTTTTTCACCTTTGCTGGTGTCCAGCCTCTATACACAAACCTTAAGAACATAATTAAATGCAGGTGCATAACTCCTCACACAACATCTGTATACATATTTTGCGATGATGTTGATGCCCAGTGTCCCACAAGCTTTTATTAGAGACCTCGCATGCCTATCTTTGGTAAACTAGAATGTAAATTCCAGACCCAGGGGTTTCCTGTAACTTGCTAGCCTCATGGATTCCCTTATGCCCACTGCCAGTTCGGTGACAATGACATCCTCTTTATTTATATAGATCATACATGTGTGTTTATTATGCTGTAAATGGCGGCCCGTGTAGAATATTATAGGTATGCAGTACCCAAGCATCTCAGGAGGAGATACTTTATATGTCAAATTATTATCCCTAAAGTATATTGTTAATAATGGCCAGGATGCAGGAATTCAGGACACGGAATCAAAATACTGATTTTCTATCTTTATCTAGTCTGTGAATTTCCATCCCCCTAGAATGCAGAGCAGATTGTTGTAGCGGCTCTGGGCACGTGGATGTGCACAATTTATAGAGATACTGAAAGGGGAGAAAGAATGCATCTTGGCAGGAAATGCATCCGAGATAGTTTATAGCTTTTAGGCGTCCAGAAGCACGGTCCTGCTGTGTTTCGCTCACCCCTGCCAGATGCTGAGACACTGTTTTCAAAGTAGTAACCACGAGAGCTGCAGGTCGCACACAATGATGATCCCAGCCAGGCAAGACTTGAGGGACAGTTTTCAAAAAGAGCGAAAACATGCGGAGTGGAGAAGGCAACCCATGTTGTTTTGGGGGAGGTTTTTAGATCTATCACCATAGTTTTGTTCACAGATTAATATTAAAACAACCTGTGCAAGGACCCAATCCTGCTCTAGATGTTAGGGCCCGATGCGGCAAACATGTAACCTTAAATAGGAAGTTCTGTTGTTTGTGGGTGCAACGGACCCCTTCGCACAGGCCCAGAACAAGGCCTGCGCATTGTTTAAGCCCACTTAAGCTTTTTTCCAACTGGCTTTGGTGGGACGTAAGTGGTTCATAGACCATTGGCAAAGGGATGAATTTCACCCTGGAAGAATAAGCCAGATCAGTGAGGCAGGGAGCCCAGTTCAGGGTGGAGCTTCATAAAGAAATCAGCGATAATTTCATACCCAGGCAAGCTGACAAGAGGCCCTGTGGTCTTGTTCAAGGGTTGTACCAAGAGCAGCTGGCCTCATCTTCCTCAGCAAAGAACTCCCTGGCCTGGGGCAGGACACACTGCCCATGTCGGCAATTAGTTATACGCAGCAATAACTCAGGAGATAAATATTAATGGCATTCAACAAATCCCCTCATTTTTAAGTGCTCTCCATGACAAACTGCTGCTGTGGCTGCTGGCAGAGGGCAGCGATCAGTGATGTTCCCAGTTCACTTGCAGTAAACAACTTCTTTGCCACTCCATCTGCCACCTGCACAACCGGAGCCCGGTTCTCAGCCGATGGGAATCACTGTAGCTCTGTTGACGTCAATGGAGCGATGCCAGATAACCTTTCAGGCCAGGATGCTTGAGAGACTCAGATATCTCTTCCCTCCCCACCCACGATTAACCGAGGATGCTTTAGTGGAGACACAGACTGCCCCCTCATCCAGATCAGCATGCAGCAGCATCAGACTTAACGCTCCACACCTCTCTAGCACCTTTGCCTCTGAAGTTTTCTGCAGTCAGCAATAAAGGTAGCCTCCCAGCGCCCCTGCATGGGGGCTACTGAACAGACCCCGTGCAAAGAGGTTAAAGCTACACGATGCAGGTTGGAGGAAGAGATCCCAGAAGTTCTGGCTTGCCCTCCTCCATTCTAACCACTTGAAAGCCCTCTCACCGAAGAGAAGGGCTTAATGTCGCTGCAATGGTCCCTGGCGACTGCCTCATGTTTCCTTGTCAAGCAAAGAATGATACATTTGCCATCACTTGCCGTAGCAGTGCCATAGGGACGCAGGGCAGCCTCTTACGTTGTCAGAGATATGAAATCATAAGGGAGGAACTAAGTGGGGAAATGAAAGCCCTTGAATTCCACCTATTTTCATACAGGAAGGTCCATTAGTCATCTTTCCCAGTTCCTTTTATTTTGGTCAGCCTATTCCTGCCATTAAAACAATCTACCCCTGCCACTGCTGCTAATTACACTGATCATAACCGCCTCCCTGTTACCATCTGCTCCCCTCTTATCATATGATAGATTGCAACCGTCTGGGGGCAGAGGCAGGTTTTTCATTGTGGGTGTACAGCAGCTAGCAACGAGGCCCAGATCCTGGACTTGTCACCTGTGGGTTCTACTGCAAATGCAATAGAGATAATAATGCTGCCCTGTTTAACTCCCGTCTTTTCTATTTCTCCTGCAGTCTGATCAGCCATACTGGCATTGCACTAACTTTACAGCAGCCCTGGCCTGGAGTTTTTGGCTCACTTGCCAGAGCTGCTCTTTGGAGAATCTCCTATGCCTGCTTAGAGATACGATGGTAATCTAACTTCATTAAAAACAGAACTCGGCATTTCTATACCACTAGTTTCTATCTCGGGGTAAAAGAAAATATTGAGAAAATGGGAGGGGAGTAGGAGGAGAGAGGATTGTGGAAATTTTTTTCTTTTAATTGCATGATATATTTTGCCTTATTTGTGGAACAAATAGTCATAGTAAGTTCAGCCATGCAACAGATTTATAAGTTGTAGAGGGGCAAAAGAACACATAGGAAAACAGCATTTTAGTTCACATCAGTGTACCATTTGTGGCTGCTGAAAAACTGCCCTTCTCTTATAAAATGGCCCTCGTTTCAGATTAATATGAACTAACTCTCCATCAGCACTGGCTTGGACCACCCAGAGATACCTGCAGCAGCGAGAAGTGTCTCTCACATGCTCTAAGCAGATCTATCACAATCCTAGCACATTTCATCTTAACTTTCTTCTTTTTTAAAATTACTGAAGATGAGCTCAGCTTCCCAACCACAGCCAAGTTCAAATCAATGCAATTCAATTCAAGCCGGATGCATCTTAGAGCCACAGTCAGATCCAAGGAACAGCTTGAGCTCCAACAAACATGAAGTAATTTTAACCCTGGAAGTGTCCCTTTGCAAAAAGCTGGGAGGGATTTTAAACTCAGATACATCCAAGGCTGAGCAGACACCGGAATTCTTATGTGCCATGCCAGTGACAGACTAAAGACGCTCAGGCCCCTCACCCAGCATGCTACTTCCTGACTGTATGAAACCCAAATATAGAGGCTACAAAATTCTCCCTATCACCCCAAAGCAATCAGAGCTTACTTCAACCATTGCAGAAACCTAAAGAGCCCCCACCCAACTGCCACCTCTGGTGTTTTATAGCCCTCCCTCTGCTCCCACCCTTCATAGAACATGATGCCTTCTGCCAAAGCAACTCATTGGCATCCCTCCAAGAAGCATCTGCGAAGCCAATCATCCTCCTTCACAGAGTGCAAGGACTTTTGGCCTGCTGGGGAAGGGAGTTTTATTAACCCCACCCTTGATAGACACCAGGGGTGTTTTTTATTGCTATTTACAAAAATAATGCAGCCATCCAGTGCCCTGGGTGCATGTATTGTTATTATAAAAACAAACCACAAACAACAGTCAGGAATAACTAGCCTGATTTGCACCCTTGGCTCCCATTTATTCTGACTGAAGTAGTCAATGCTCAGTGCCTAAAAACTCAGATCTCCTGGACCTCTGCAAATGAATGCTCTTCCACCCACCTCTAGCCTTCTCCCCAGCATAGAAAAAGCCTGAGGGAGCAAATAGGATCCCAAATAGCATGCAGGGTCTGTGAAATCACCTGCACTGATTGGACCGCCACCATAATCAAAGAAAGGTTCAATCTGGAAAATTAGGGTTTGATCCTGCATTCAGCCCACCTGCACAAATGCTTCACAATCAGTATGTGAGGAGCCAGATTGAAGTCACTGGGATTACTCACAGGCTTAAAGTGACGAACAATTGTTTTACAGTGTCAGGGCCTTGCACAAACAGAAAAGATACTGCAAGCTATAGAAGCCCTGTAAGTGTAACCCACACACCTCCTGGGTGTGGTGTTCTGTCCCCGTTAGTGGCACCAAGACCACTGAGAGATTAATGAGTCTGCTACAGCCTTAGCTAAGAGCCATGTGCCTTTCAGCTCATGCAGTAGAGGCTCATGCATTTAGCTCCCCAGGTCTGATTCCACACAAGCACACCATATGCAAGCCTTACAGCACGGCAAACACATGATGGCAACATCCAGATAATGCAACTTCAAGATACTGTATGTTTTCCCCCCATTTTGAACAGAACCAGTAAAATGTCATTCATGTCATCGTCAGAGTCTTTAGATGGCAGGTTATTTGATCAGGTGGTTAGAGGGCCACTGGAGCTGAGAAACTCAGTTCAGTTTCCTCTGCTGGTGCAAAGCTCCTGTGTGACATGGTGCAAAGCAATTAAGCTCAGATCATCAAAAGTCTTTCGGCTTCTAAATTTCAATGGAAGTTCAGCAGATCCTACGCACCTTTGAGGATCTGGGCCTCAGTTCTCTGTCTTCAAAATGGGGATACACCTGCTTCCCTATTTCATGGGATATTAATGTACAACAGAGGGTATGTTAGAATTGTGATGTGCTCAGATATTATGGGAATGGGGGACATACAAGTATCTTAAGAGGAAATTTTGCATCTGTCCAGGTGAAATATGATTTTCGTTTAAATGGCGTTTTTGAAGTGGTGTGCAATACGTGTGTTGGTTTTGCCGGTGGAAATACATGTGCAGATGTACTCAAGGATTTCATGGGAGTCTACGTGTGTTAGAATTTTTTAGCACATGCTTACACATGCAATTTTTCACACAGGGGAAACCCTGGCTGAAAATGTACTCCAAATCAATTTCTAGTGGTATCAACACCTCAAACAATCACAGCTGGTTTGCTCTTGTAACAATGGGCTCTTGCCAACACACAAAGTTTTGGTTTGGAGTGTAACCATAGTTGTTTTGATCCCTGAAGTGTCTAGGTGCTCGTGCAGTGTCTTCTCGATCTGGCATCAACCCTACACTCTAGTGCCACAGCATGATGGAAGGCTCCCACTACTGAGTTTTGGGTTGGGTATTGTAGAACTAGGCCAAATGTTTGCATCCAGCATTGAAGGCCCTCAGCCACGGAGTTTGAGATCAGGTTCATTCTGTGAATAAAGGTAGAAGCTGTCCTCAAAGAGGGCTACAGGAATGTAATGAGTTGCTAGATGATACCCCTCATAGTTGGACACCATCTCCTGATGCTTACTCTGTGAAGAGGAAGTGAGCAAGTGTAATGGACAGCACTTCACTTTCCAAGAGGCAAAAAGTAATAAACCATAGACATCTCCTCTTGTAACTGATCTCATTCCCTTGTGAAACAGAACACTTTGCATGCCCACCCTCCCAGCTCCCAACCCAGTGGAACCAGGTGAGGCATCTCTGAGAATTAAAAAGAACACTTGAAGAGCAAACATCTCTTTAAACTTTCCACCTCTCCAGAGGTAAATTAAAAGCTCCCACAGACAACCAGGATTAAATGCAACACATGGCTCCACGAGTTATGGCAGGAAGCAAACGACATTCAATATCTGGTCTTCACAAAGCTCAGCAGTGCCACAGATTCAGATTGATCATCCTTTTGGGAGCAGATTATGGTGTTGCTGCATGTAGAGTGCCATAATCTTCCCATATATCTGAGAAATACCCTCCTGAAAGGATGGCAGCTGAGCCGCTGACACGAGCGCTGAGATTAAAGGAGATGCCAGGGTCTACGACAATTGATGAGACATCTGGAGCTGCAGTCAGGACAGCTGAGATGTTGGCACTGTAGTGGAAGGCTGGAAAAGGACATGATGCTGAATTCTGCACTCCAGCTGTTCAGTGGAAAAATTCCCCCTTCAAAAGGGCTGGATGGAGGCAGAGGGGTAGCTGCGTTTTGTCTTCATGGCATGCTTTGTGATCACATACCACTGACAACCACCACAAGCTACAACAGCTGAAGAAGAAGTCTAGTTGCTCGTGCACATGCTACCATTCCACAACAAAAGTGGATGAAAAATTTCACCCAGCGATAATTGTGTCCAAGCTGCGTGATCCGTTTGCTGCTGAGACAAAAAATATTTAGAGAAATGTTTCTGTTTTCCCTAATATTGAAAATCCTCCTGTCTGGAGTGGCTCCGGAGTGAGAGACCCAACCTCAGGGCAGACTGTTAAGAAGCAGGGCACAAACCTAAAATTGGTTGTGAGTTCAGTTCTTAGATTTCACCAACCAAGTATCAAGTGTAAACCCCTTAGGCACTATAACAGCCTAACCATGAAGTCACAGACTGTCCTTTGGGTACTGCAATCTATCTTGTCACCCAGGTAAGCTTGCCTTTGTGATAGATGCTCCCTTACACTGAAAATCACAACAATATTCAGGTTACTCCCAGTCCCAAAGGACCAGTCACTTACCCCAGGTCAGTTGCACCCTAAAGACAATGCTTATAGTCAATTCTATAATAAATTAACTAAAGATTTATTAACTAAGAAAAATAAATGAGAGTTATTTACAAGGTTAAAGCAGGTAAGCACATGAATGAGTTACAGTCTTAGGTTTCAAAAGGTGATAGAAGTTTCTTTAATAAGCAAGCTCTATAAATCCTTTAGGGCTAACCCAGGCCAAGCACTGGGGATCCCTTGCTCATGCTTAGAGATCTTGCCCTCCCAAAGTCCAAGCAGCATAGAAATCCAGTTTCTTCTGGTCAGGGATTTTTATTCCCTTCCCCCAGAGCTCAAGCTGATGGGACGAGTCCACCTGCACGTCTCCTCTTCATGGCTGTGGGGAGCAATTAGCAAAGTCTTTGTTCTTAGATGTTTCACAGTGTCTCATTTGGTTTCAATGGGCCTTCCTGGTAGGCAGCACCTAACACCTTCTGTAGGAAGCCAGCGTTTTATATTATTTAATGCTCTTTTCCTGTTTGATGAGTTGCACAATCACCGAGGCTTATAATGCAAATACTCAATATAACCTTATAACATGGGGTATAGATATTATAAGTGCGATTGCTACATGCAGCATCCTACAAGCATTTCATAAAGTCTAAACACTATACACATTTTTATAAACTTAACATCTATTTTAACAATGCTAACCCACAAGTGAGCCAGTCTGGTTTCTAGCAACGTATTGGTCAGTGTTCAGTTGAGGCCTAGGGGTCTTGGCATGACCTGGCTCCTGGTCTGCCAGCATCACAGCCATCTCTGGTGAACACCAGGGGCCCAGCTTTCTGCTGGTATGAATTAGCACAGTTCCAGTGAAGTCAATGGAGATCCATGACTTTAAACCAGCTGAGAATGTGACCCTATCTATATAGCAAAATTTGTTGAGTGCTGTTTTTTCAGACATCAGCTGTTCCGTACAATCAAACACAACCAAAGAACATAAGAACATAAGAAAGGCCCTACTGGGTCACAGCAAAGGTCCATCCAGCCCAGTATCCTGTCTACCAACAGTGGCCAATGCCAGGTGCCCAAGAGGGAGTGAACCTAACAGGTAATGATCTAGTGATCTCTCTCCTGCCATCCATCTCCACCCTCTGACAAACAGAGGCTAGGGACACCATTCCTTACCCATCCTGCCTAATAGCCATTAATGGACTTAACCTCCATGAATGTATCCAGTTCTCTTTTAAGCCCTGTTATAGTCCTAGCCTTCACAATCTCCTCAGGCAAGGAGTTCCACAGGTTGGCTGTGGCTGTAGCTTCAAAGGATAACAGCATTTTTAGTTTGAGGGGGTCAAAAATTTTCAAATTTTCAAAATATTGATGACATTTTTTGACAGGAGACGCTGGTTGTTTTCCCACCCGTTCTTTTTACTTTTTATGGCTTCCTTAAAATAAGAAAAACAAAGAAACACACTGTGTCTCGCTCACCTTGATATATGTGATCAGTTTGGTTCTGGCCATCAGTCTGACCTCCCCAATTCCCAAAACCGTGCCTGGGCTATAAGAACACTGACCCAAATCCTCAATGGTATTTAGGCGCCTATCTGCCGTTAACATCAATGGAAGTCAAACCCCTAAAAACCTTTTGAAGAGCTGAGCCACTGTTTCTTCCCCAGCATGTGGTAACCACCTGTCTCGCTGCCATCTGAATGGGGTTAATCAGTTTGCCTAACTTCTCAAAATATGAATTACTTGGTCATG
Organism: Natator depressus; assembly: GCF_965152275.1. NCBI lineage: Eukaryota > Metazoa > Chordata > Testudines > Cheloniidae > Natator > Natator depressus. The sequence goes on along the minus strand of NC_134246.1, from coordinate 5,247,178 downwards.
TAGCAGAAACCTACCAGGAGTCCTTGTAACGGTTTCATCCATAACTGAATATAAACAGCCACTGCGGACTAGACATTTTCTATTACAGGGCATGAAAGCCAAGCATGCATGAATGTATTCTTGCCATTATCACATCTCTAGCAATAAGGATAGCTTGGATTGTTACAAGCTGCACCCTGTAGAACATCTGCACTTGGGTTTCCTTGAGACTGCAGACCTGAACATTGCTGTGTGAATTTCCATATGCAGAAATGCCAATCCTCCTTCCAGACCTCCTCTCGCCATAACCTTTCCCTTCAACACTGATAACTTTCAGGGCCTGATCTTTTGAGGTCCCAAGCCTGGATGGTGCTAGGCACCTTGCAGAGGGCGCCCAGCACTTTGCAGGGTAGGTAAATTTTAGTGAGTGCCTTTTAGAGTTCACCCAAGGCACCTTTTTCAAGAGAGCCTCTCCGAAAACTGCATTTTCAATTTCAAAGAATGTTGTGAGGCTCTCACGCTTTTGATCTGATCGACATGCAAATTAGAGCAATTAGATATACTGGAGTGAAGACAGCTTAGCACTTTGGCTAACTGCTCTTTGATATGAAGAATTTTCAATCAAAATTCAATTCCAATGGGGTTTGAATGTGTTACCTTTGAAATGCAAAGCAGACACACCCTTTATCCACCAGAGCACGCAGTGTTTGCGTAACGTCCTTGGGAATTTGAGGCTCTTCATTTGGACATCAAAGGTCATCCGTATTTTTTCAGGAATGCAGTAGAACTATGCAATGCTGAGCACATGTGACAGAAGAACTGTGAAGTTCAAACCCATTTCATCGCCTGAAGTTCATCTCTGCGTAGAAAGCAAAGTGGAAAGAGAAAAATGGCTATGTTTTAGCAAAACATTTCTTCATACAAACTATTAAAATAATTTTGTACATTGTTTTACATCATAAGAACATAGGAGTAGAAGAGACCTCCTGCATCATCAAGTTGCATCTCCGTTGTTTGGTATACTCAGGGCGAAATCCTAGATCCCCCTCACATCCAGCCCTATATAGAAAGCACCAATGATTGTATGAAGGAATTCTCAAAAGCACTCTGTGAGGGTCTACTTTGAACATCCGTTTGATATGTTTGTCAGTGCTTTTTTACGGAAAGACAGATACTTTACAAAGAGTGTCTGACCCTGAAGGGTGCGTGTAATGGTATGTCTACACTGCAGTGTAAGTCTAGGGTTAGTGAGACTCAAGTTATCTGACCCGTGTTAGGGAACCGTGGGCTTGCGCGTCTATATTGTATTTTAACCCTATGTTAAGTGACCAGTTAGCCAAGCCCCCAGCCCAGCAATCACTAAGTGGTGTTGCTAACTCTTGAGATGAGACTTGGTGTTTTCAACCTTCAGCTGCTGTAATTGGGAGATTGCATGAGAATCTCCGCTTTCATTTCTGCAAGTTTCTAGTGCTCGCGGTTGCAGAGGAAAGCATGAAAATATGCCGCGACTGCACCAAAAGGATCAGGACCCAGAAGGCAAAGAAACGGACCCAACAATTATTATTTTTTTAAAATCTCACACTTCCAAGCCAATCTCTTGATTTTGTGGCCCTGGTTTTCGAATGCTTGGGGTTAGCAATACAGCTTACGCACATGTGTATCTTTACACTCGTGAACAGTCCCAACAATTTCAAGGGACTACTCATGTGCAAGGTTTTCAGTATCCCTTTCAGATTGTGATCCTGCTTCTAGTGAAGACAATGGGGGAGTTTTACCATTGACTCAGTGGAAGCTGGGCTGGGCCCTTTTATCACATCCATTTCAGCCAAGCATCAGACTGTGCTTGGCTCAGTTTATGGCTTACGTTGCTTTTGTTCTTTAGATAAACTGTTTTATTTCTTTTCCTTCTTTACTAGCTTCAACTATTCCCTGAAATCTGTCTGCTGCTGTTGAGTTTTCAGCACACCCCTACAGTTTAGAATGTCATTTTCTATAATGACGTATTTAAGGGAAATGATACCACACACAGAAGCATTTTGGGACGATTATGGGACATGGTAGGCAGAATCATTAGACATGAGCCAACCAGCATTAATTGAGTTTGTGTTTAGCTGTTCAGCTGGAGTCTGTTTGTCTCTTCTGATGTGTATTAATCAGACTTTTTAAAGGTGTATTTTCAAGAAAATAGTATAGACCCAAATTTCTTGAGAGAGTTGTGGAAATAATTAACTTGGATCTAATCCACATGGTAAGGGGCAATCCAAGTCAAGGACTTGATCACTGTGCATTTTTTTCAGTTGAGTGCTCTTTATATAGAGAGTGAGTTTCTAAAACAAGAGTTTTCAAGAATCGGTTAGACAAACACCTGTCAGGAATGGTCTAGTTATTACGCAGTTCTGCCATGAGTGCAGAGGATGGGATTGGACGACCTCTTGAGATCCCTTCCACTCCTGCATTTCCATGATTCTATTATTCCGTTTACCAAATTCCTTCTGTGGGGTTTTTGTTTATTTGGTTAGTTGCAACTGCTGTAGTTGCAGTTGTTTGTAAATTCCATACATTTTCTCTTTTTTATACACAAGTTTAAATGCTAAAACTGGCTCAAGCACACAAGCACAGCCCATGAATCCTAGTCCATGGACCCCTTTCTTCCCCTTATAACTCAAAAACCCTACCAACGGGGAGGGGGGGGAAGTAGAAATTACTAAAATCTAAACAAAAAAATATCAAAAATTCTGAATGGAAACCCCAGCAGGGTTTCCATTCAGAAAAGAGAGAGATACCAGAGACTCCATGAAATCCACTAGAGACTTCACTCCTGCTATTGATTTTATGTGGAAGGCACCCAGATACTATGGTGACAGGCAGCAGGATAGCTAGATTTGACAGATATGCTTTCCATGCTCTCATTCAAAGCTATGTTTGTATGGCAAATCCTCTGGTGGGACCACAAAATGTTCTATATTTTTCATTAACCTATCCATTAAAAATACATGAAAAGGGGGAAAAAACAAAATCTATGTTATACAAATACAAAAAAGATGTTTCCTCCATTTATATATTTTAAATTTAAATTCGGACTTGTTTTTTTGTTTTGTTTGTTTGTTTGGGGTTTTTTGCTTGCATTTAAACATTCCTCTGCAGTATTTGAAACACAAGCACGGAAGCAGGTCTCCAGGGACAATTTAGGCCATAGTATTTACTGTGTCCTGACACGATTGCTGCTCACCTTGTCGTATGAGTTATTACACAGTGCCCTGGAAAAGACTGTCTAGCAAGAACAATGCATTGCTAGCTGTCACAGTGTATTCACATCTCAGTGCACAGGTAATGATGCACAGTGCTCCTTGTAATGAGATGGCAACGCACTCCTTGGAATGATGGGTATGGAACAACTGGGAGGTGCAAGCTATGCAGAAGAGCATGACAAATAAAGGAATACAAATGGGGGTGAGGATTTAAAGAATATATATGAACTCTTGGAACCAGATCCTCAGCTGGTATAAACCATTATAGCACCATTGAAATAGTGGAGCTATGCCAATTTACACCAGATAAAGGATCTATGCACAGTAGAAATCGACGTCTATAAACTCAGCAGTGGACATGCAGAATGGAAGGAAGAAAGGCAATGGAAGAAAGAACCCTGAAGGATCGCACTTGGTAGAGAGAGAAAATGTTAGAAGAAAGAAGAAGCAATTGCAGTGGTAAATGTTAAGCACAGGAGAGTGGTGAATGTGATTGTGGGTAATTCGTCTGTGAAAAAATTAAGGTTGACTTTTTTCTAGAGTGGACTCAGCTTGCCTTTCATTTTTCTTCTGTTCCCCTGGTGATTTTTAAATGGCACATCTCTATAATACGATTCCAGGATTTTCACTGTGTGTGTCATTCTGAAGCCTAAAATGTCTATTGAGTCAGTGTGAAGTGATGGAAATGGCTATAATCATGGCTGAGGACTCTGTGTTCAGGATATCACCAGGCTGAATCATCACTGGGTTTCATGGTCTGTTACCATACAATTTTTAAGTTCTCAGCCATTTGGACTTTACGAATTGCACCCAGGCATTGTACGGTACAGTAAGGCATGTACCTACGTCATGCCAAGAATCCTAGACCATTGCGATATCACAGTTAACTCAACCAATCACCACCCTTCCTCTAGAGCTAATTTGCATGCAATGGTTTCATTGTGTGAAGAAGACTGCAAGGATGGTTGATTACTTGGCCCAACTGCCACACCTGGTGCAGCACACACAACTCTCCCAGCCCAAACACAATCACCCACACAACACCACAACCACACACACAATAACCCCAAACACACACAAAGCCTTTCATTGCAGCACACTCCTCTCATACACCATCCACACAACTCTCCCAACGTAATACAACCCATACGTGAATCAACACAACCACCACGCACACTAACCCTAAACAGCAGTATGAAATGATGGAAACAGCTATGCGCACAGTTGACAACTGTTTCTGTTTCAAATGTCACCAGGTTCAATCACCACTGAGATTCTCAGTCTGTTTCCATCCAATATTTAAGTTCTCAGCTATTGGGGTCTTTTTACACACGTGACTTTACGAATCACATCCAGCATGGCCTTTCAGCTACTAGTTTTCTTGTACATAATGCTTGCTGCTGGACTGAAATATACTGTGTGGTCTGTTTGTTTGGGGGACCATGTGCTGATCATGTGCTGAGCCTAGCGGCCTGCTAGGCAAGGCTGAGAGCTTCTTGGCGAGGCTGTGATCCCTAAGCCCTTTAGCACCCATCAACCCTTAACCGGGGGGGAGTGGGGGCTACTCAGGAAGACCAGGGCTTTAAAAAGCTCCCTCCTAAGTGACCAGAGGTGCTAGCGAACGGGAGTGGCTAACGGGAGTTTTGCAACAGAGTTTACAGGGGGACTGTGAGTCGGGGGCTAGATACACTTACCATTCTTTAAACTTAAAGCCCAAAACACCCCCTGATAAAAACAAAACCTCAACAAAGGAACTAACTTCCGGAGTAAAAAGAGAATGCAGGCAGAAGTCCAGCAACAGAGTGGTGGCTACCCACTTTATTGCATCCAATGCAGCATGTATGATTACCTGCCCTGCGGGCAGGTGGCGTATGCGTGCATTCGGTGCAAGGAGCTCCTGGCTCTCAGAGACCATATATGGGCTGTGGAGACCAGAGTGGCTGAACTGGAGGAGCTAAGGGAGACAGAGAGGTACACAGATGAGACTTCCCGGGACACAGTAGAACGGTCCCACCCCCAGTCTGACAGCCTCTGTGCTGTTGAGGAGGATGAAAGTCTCAGGGAAGGGGAATACCCAACTGGAGCAGAGGGAAACGATCCCATAGTTGGGACCCTTCGTCCAGATGATGTTGTGGTATCCTCTCACACTGAAGGAGGGAGAACCACATGGTGACCTGCCTGCCTGGTGTGAAGGTTGCAGATCTCTCGTGGCATACACTTGTGTGTAGTGCTGGGGAGAAGCCAGTGGTCATGGTTCATGTAGGTACCAGTGACATAGGGAAGGATAGGAGAGAGGTCCTGGAGGCCAAATTTAGGCTGCTAGGTAAGAGATTGAAGTCCAGGACCTCCATGGTAGCAATCTCTGAAATGCTTCCAGTTTCACATGCAGGGTCTCAATATATGGATGAGACAATGGTGTAGGGAGGAGGGGTTTAGATTTATTAGGAACTGGGGAAACTTCTGGGAAACAGGGAGCCTAAACAGGAAGGATGGGCTCCACCTAAACCAAAATGGAACCAGATTGCTGGCACTTAACATTAAAAATGTCACAGAGCAGTTTTTAAACTAAGGGCTGGGGGAAACCAACAGGTGCGGAGCAGCACGTGGTTCAGACAGAGACATCCCCTGGGGAGGTTCTATTAATGGAGATTCTCTATATCCTAGTAAGGAAGAGACAGAGGATGGAAGATGATAAAATACAGGTAGGATCTGATGAGAAACAGACAAATGAAAGAAAAGGTCCCATTCACTTACGTCATGAAATGGCAAACAGATAAAAAGTGACAAGTTTTTAAAGTGCTTACATATCAGTGCTAGACATCTAAATAATAAGATGGGCGAACCAGAGTGCCTTGTATTAAATGAGGATATTGATATAATAGGCATCACAGAAACTTGGTGGAATGAAGATAATCAATAGGACTCAGTAATACCAGGGTACAGAATATATCGGAAGGACAAAACAGGTCGTGCTGGTGGGGGAGTGGCACTATATATGAAAGAAAGCATAGAATCAAAAGAAGTAAAAATCTTAAATGAACCAAACTGTACCATAGAATCTCTATGGATAGTAATCCCATGCTCTAATAATAAGAATATAGCAACAGGGATATATTACAGACCAGCTGACCAGGATGGTGATAGTGACTGTGAAATGCTCTAGGTAGATTATTATCTCTAGGGAGATAATAGAGAGGCTATTAAAATAAAAAACTCAATAATAATAATCATAATGGGGGGTTTCAACAACCCCCATATTGACTGGGTACGTGTCACCTCAGGACGGGATGCAGAAATAAAGTTTCTTGACACCTTAAATGACTGCTTCTTGGAGCAGCTAGTCCTGGAACCCACAAGAGGAGAGGCAATTCTTGATTTAGTCCTAAATGGAGCACAGGATCTGGTCCAAGAGGTGAATATAGTAACCATAATATAATTAAATTTAACATCCCCCTGTGGCGGGGAAAACACCACAGTGGCCCAACACTGCAGCATTTAATTACAGAAAGGGGAACTACACAAAAATGAGGAGATTAGTGAATGAGAAATTAAAAGGTATAGCACCAAAAGTGAAATCCCTGTAAGCTGCATGGAAATTTTTTAAAGACACCATAATAGAGGGTCAACTTAAATGATTAGGGGTATGGAATGACTTCTGTATGAAGAGAGAGTAATAAGCCTGGGAGTTTTCAGCTTGGAAAAGAGACGACTGAGGGGGGATATGATTGAGATCTATAAAATTATGACTGGTGTGGAGAAAGTAAATAAGGAAGTGTTATTTACTTCTTCTCATAACACAAGAACTAGAGGTCACCAAATGAAATTAATAGGCAGCAGGTTTAAAACAAACAAAAGGAAGTATTTCTTCACACAATGCACAGACAACCTGTGGAACTCCTTGCCAGAGGATGTTGTGAAGGCCAAGACTGTAACAGGGTTCAAAAAAGAACTAGATAAATTCATAGCGGATAGGTTGATCAATGGCTATTAATCAGAATGGGCAGGGATGGTGTCCCTAGCCTCTGTTTGCCAGAAGCTGGGAATGAGTGACAGGGGATGGATCACTGGATGATTATCTGTTCTGTTCATTCTCTCTGGGGCACCTGGCATTGGCCACTGTTGGAAGACAGGATACTGGGCTAGCTGGACCTTTGGGCTGACCCTTATGGCCATTCTTATGGTCTTAGGAAAATAACCATAGAGTCATATATATTAGAGATGGGAGAGGGCTTTTTAGATTATCTAGTCCATCCCTTTGCCATTGCAAGGTAATCCCCTGGTATTCTCTCCTGTTGCATCTAGTCCCATTTGAAATGAATGTCATAGTCTAGATCTTCATAATAATGTCTCTCCTTATCTTTATAAGAGACATGTTAGTAAGGAAAAGGAAGCAACTGGCTAAGACTTTGAGTGCCTTGATACACAGTGACAGACTCATCTCTTACCTACACCACGTTTTCTGCTGATGCAACTCGATTGTCTTCACTGGACTTATTCCTGATTTGTATAGGTTTAAGTAATGCCCACACCAGGTCCCTAGCTTTTGGGCACAGACTCTGTGTTTCATTTGTGTGTTAAACATCAAACGTCTCTATTTAGGACTTAAGTTTCCAAGGCAAAGATCAAAGCTTTGCGTACATGCACCTCCAGATGCACCCCCGCAATGGAGGTTCACATGCAGAAATTTCAACAGGAAAGTATGTAGCTGCCGCTTGGAAAATATGAGCCTCGTGCGACTTTATCAACGAACGCAGAATAATATTAATAAATCATGATTGCTGTTCAGAAGGGAGGCAGTCATAAAGCACTAGACTGGGTCCCAGGAGACCTAGAGTCTAGTCCCAGCTCTGCCACTGGCCCGCTGGGTGACCTTCCACAAGTGCCTTTTTGTGCCTCAGTTTCCCCATATGTAAAATGGGGATAATGAGTCTGACCTCCTTTGTAAAGTGTTTGAGCTCTACTGATGAAAAGGACGATATAAAAGCTAGGGATGGTAGTTAATTAGGAACTGTTTTCTGTGATTCAGGCTCTTTTTCTTTGCTTGGGCTTATCCAGGTTGTTCCAAATTATGCTCCACTGGATCAGCCTAAACGCTGCTTCTTCCTCCTTAGGATCAGAGTATATTGGTGTAAATCTGGAGTAATATCAGTTATTGCTTTAAGTGGAGTACTCCAGATTTACACCTATGCAACTGAGAGCAGAATCTGGCACTTGGTGTTTACATCCTACAAATGTTGCAAAAGGTGATACATTCACAATCTTCTCTCCCTTTTTATACCAAGCACTTATTTATAAGGGTGCTGTAAATTATCAAGCTGTCACCATGCAGATTGTTTGCCATCCCTAAACATTAATTTCCAATATGTGAGTAATTTTTCTAAATGTGACATTTCAAACGTGAAATGCTGTGTTCAAGGCGTCACTCGGTTGGATTGTATCAAGTGTGTAGTTTAAAGCAGTGTGTCTATATAGCTATGTCATTTGCAATCACAGCTCCATAATTTAAAATGCAAAACACAGGCTGCGGCTCCTGAAGTGATGGGAAAGTCTCCCATTGTCTGCAGCGCCCTGCTCATAACTCCCATGGGGAGATACAATTGTCAGTCACTCCAACTCTGTGAGGCATCACTATTACTTACAGTGTCTTCTGCTGTTTCCAGAATGAAAAGCCTCATTGAATTAGCACTTTGCACCTTCACAATAGCCCTGGGTTGTATCCGTTATGAAAACATGCATCCTGGTGAAAGACGCGATGGAGCTGCAAGAAGACTGGAAAGACATTTCCTTGAGATTGAATGGCAGCCCGGGAAGAGGAGAAGCTGGCCACTGGTTTCAGAAAACTTCCACTTGCTGGAGAGCCAGCGAGGAAAGGAGAAAGACAGCTAGGCAACAGGAAAAGGAGAAGTGGAATATAGTACCACAGTATAGTCAGATGCAATTACTAGTGCCATGCAAGGCACTGGCCCAATAACATGCTGTTTGCATTTGTATTTTTTAACTTCTCCCTACTCACATTATATCCACCACCCCAGAACTGACACACCGTGAGAAGAACATGCAGGCAACTGAACCCAGATCCTCAAAGATATTTATGAGCCTAACTTCCCTTGATCTCACACCCAGGCTAGGCTAATTGGGGTGCTCAGACATTGGGATGGATCACCCAGGTTAACTCTGCAGTGAAGACATACCCTAAGACTCCAAGAAGCTGAATGAAGTCTTTGCTAGTTTCAGGCAAGTAAAGGAGTCCCTCTTTTGGTTAAATCAATTAGAATAAAGAGTATCCAGGAGAATTATCTGGGCTGAATTCTGTGCCCCTGGGAAGAGAAGACCCTGAATTCAATTTCCATGCACAGCTCTGCTAATAAACCTCAATCCTTACCTGCAACATTCCTCAGGCTAGTTCTGAACTCTTCAGTCAGCTCAGGTCAGACTCTGGGAGTTTTACGAATGAATGACACTGAGGACTGAATTGAGAGACCACCAAACCCTTGTGAACTAAGCCAAATTTGAAGCCACCTCTCCACCCTGGAAAGGGCAGCCTTTAAATAAAACACATTGGCTTTGGAAATCAATGCATTATGGAGCTTTTCCAGCATGTCTTTTGGCCTAAGCGATGAAAGGGACTTTTGCTCCACACCAGGAGCAGCTCCAGCCATTTGCCAGCCAGTGCAGAAAATATTTTTCAATCCCTCCCCTCACCAGTGGCTGAGCCAAAAAGAAAAAAAGGCCGACCAATCATCAATGGAGCAAAACCAGCCAATCAATCGGAGAGCAAAGCAAAAAAAAAAAAAGCCCAGTGGGGAGGGGCACAACAGTACAGTGCCCCCTGGAAGTTGAAGTTGGAGCCCAGGGTGACTGCCCTGCTCGACTGCCCCTGGAACGGGCCTGCTCCACATCACATCAGTCCTGGTAATCACCAGGAGCAAGGGACTGGCCATCAATTACGTAATGCATTAGGGGGCAGGCGGGTCATTAAGCTTGTTGTTACTGGGCAGAGTGTGTTGGGAGAGGGCCCTTGAAAAAAATCACCAAAATAATGTGTTGCGTAATTTATGAGCAGCCCCCAGATGATCAGTGCTACTGACGCTGGAGCTTCTGTCAATGCCTTGAAAGCTCTTTGTTTTTTCCAGATGGCTTCACCTTGCCAGCCACGACATCCAGGCTGTGAAAGTGAATCAATAATACTGGGCTGAACCTTACATCCAGGAGGAAAGATCATTTTTCTTGTACAACGAAGAACAAGCTGATGTCTGGAACAGATACAACCCTAACAGCTTCGCCTGACGCAATGGCTGAAAAATCTCTCAACCGGTCCAAGTTGCACAGCGACGTCCTCGTTGAGCTCCACCCTGGGCACGACGAAGGACCATTTTTGCATCCTGTTGATTAAAGACAGATTGTAGCAACCTGCATTGCTAATCAACCCAGCAAGTCAGTTGTAAGAGTTCGCTGAGATCCTTGGAAAAGCTCTGCAGCCCACTGGCTAGGAGCAAGGGAGGTGAGGGGCAGGGAATCTTCTGGGACATGCTGCAAGTAGGCTACAGACAGAGCTTCACAAGCCAGACAGGAGCAGCCTCTTTCTGATGGTGTGGGGGGGGGGGGACAAGATAGATTGGGCAGTAATTGCGGCATACAATCCCTGAGACTCAGCACTGCCTTCTCTGAGCAAAGACGCACAGTGAGCGAGGCAGGATAAAACTTATGCAGGGACATAACACGGGTGGTACCGCTCCTTCACTGCATCTCAGCCATAGCTCCCTGAATAAAGGGTCGGGAGCCGGAGGTGCACAGCTTCGAATATTGCTGGGGGTTCCTTAGCTACCTCTTTCCATTCTGGGTGTACAGCCATAGAGCTGATCCTGCCCATCAGCTACAAATGCCCACAATAAACCTTCATATGCAAAGTGAACTCCTCCGCCATATTTTCAGCAACCCTCCTTGCTCACTAAAACCCACATTTTCCCACCAAGCCAGCTAGCTGTGCAGCCATTTGCCTGCTTTGCCCACGCAAACTGTGTGTGCAAACCAAGTGGCTGATTTCATCTTCTGAGGATGTAGCCATTCAAAGTGGGAGGTGGCTGAGAGTTTCTTCCTAAACATTTATGTTTAAAAGTTTCCATGTATTGTAGACGGGCTGGAGCATCCATCCATGGCTCTGTGACTATAATTCTTCCACAGCTTAACTGCTAGAGACAAAACCTGGGTCTGTGTGATGGTTTGGCTGTATTTCTGCATGCTATGGTAACTCACAGTGGTCGTTTTTTCAGTTGTTAAGGGCAGGAAGCGCAAGAAGTTGACAACATATTGGGAGAAGGTATTGTTTCATGGTGTCTGTGTATATAATGTCTTCTGCAATTTCCACAGTATGCATCCGATGAAGTGAGCTGTAGCTCACGAAAGCTCATGCTCAAATAAATTGGTTAGTCTCTAAGGTGCCACAAGTCCTCCTTTTCATATTGGGTTATATATTTCAGGTACTATTGACCACTGTGAGAGCAGACTTAGGCCAATGGTGTACACTTTTGAAAACCATACCCATGATATATTTTATGGACATGTTGCAGAAATAAACAAGTCCCCTGGCAATCACAAGGGGCAATGTCTTTATTACTGGTGATTATGTGAACAGGTTTTGAAGCAAGGATAACAGGTCGGGACACAGCTGATCTGCATTTCTATGACATTGTTTGGATCTACCTAATTTCTTTTACACGCTGTATCTTTGTTGAAAATTGCATCCATGTGAGGGTGAATGGAAATATGTCTGTTTTATATTTCTATCTACCGCCCTCAATCATGTTTTGTCCGAGATATAAAGCCAGATTCCAAGAACTCCTACTGAATTCCAGTAATGACACAGAAATAACTATGGCAGAACACAAGAAAACTCATTTAAATACATCAAAACTGATGATAATAGACAAGTGCCTACCATTTCTAGCAGCAGTCTGATGACACAGTGGCACATCACTGGCTGTTGGAATACCAGCTGTTTCTGCTCAGCAGAGAATCACTCCTTAGACATTACTGAGATGAGGCCTCAGAATGGAATATGTCCCCTGATTACGTCTCACATTGAGTCCTAGATATCCCTGTCAATGGGCTTCTTACTGAAGAGATTTCAGATATAGCAAACTAATCAAAAGCCACTCTTGAAAGTCTGAGTGGCGGTAATATACAATCAGTTCTGGATAAGGTATTTTCCTGCTGTTTTTTCCCCCAAGCTTTTCTGTAATGTTACCGTGCACTGTGAAACAGCTGCCAAATTCTACCCTGGAGATGCCACATTTCACCCATAGATAAAGTGATTCCAGTATTGCAGATGCAATGTTTCTAAAGTGCCATAGAAATCCAAGAGGTTACACAAGCCACTTTCTACAAGCCATTACCCTCTGATCCCACTGAGGGTTACCAAAAGAAATTACACCATCTGCTCAAGAAACTCCCTGAAAAAGCACAGGACCAAATCCGCACAGACACACCCCTAGCACTCCGACCAGGGGTATTCTATCTGCTACCTAAGATCCATAAACCTGGAAATCCTGGATGCCCCATCGTCTCAAGCATTGGCACCCTGACAGCAGGATTGTCTGGCTATGTAGACTCCCTCCTCAGGCCCTACGCTACCAGCACTCCCAGCTATCTTTGAGACACCACTGACTTCCTGAGGAAACTACAATTCATCGGTGATCTTCCTGAAAACACCATCCTGGCCACTATGGATATAGAAGCCCTCCACACCAACATTCCACACAAAGATGGACTACAAGCCATCAGGAACAGTATCCCCAATAATGTCACGGCAGACCTGGTGGCTGAACTTTGTGACTTTGTCCTCACCCATAACTATTTCACATTTGGGGACAAGGTATACCTTCAAATCAGCGGCACTGCCATGGGTACCCGCATGGCCCCACAGTATGCCAACATTTTTATGGCTGACTTAGAACAACGCTTCCTCAGCTCTCGTCCCCTAATGCCCCTACTCTACTTGCGCTACATTGATGACATCTTCATCATCTGGACCCATGGAAAAGAAGCCCTTGAGGAATTCCACCATGATTTCAATAATTTCCATCCCACCATCAACCTCAGCCTGGACCAGTCCACGCAAGAGATCCACTTCCTGGACACTACGGTGCTAATAAGCGATGGTCACATAAATACCACCCTATACCGGAAAGCTACTGACCGCTTTACTTACCGACATGCCTCCAGCTTTCATCCAGACCACAACACACGATCCATTGTCTACAGCCAAACTCTACAATACAAACACATTTGCTCCAACCCCTCAGACAGAGAAAAACACCTACAAGATCTCTATCAAGCATTCTTACAACTACAATACCCACCGGCTGAAGTGAAGAAACAGACTGACAGAGCCAGAAGAGTACCCAGAAGTTACCTAGGACAGGCCCAACAAAGAAAATAACAGAACGCCACTAGCCATCACCTTTAGCCCCCCAACTAAAACCTCTCCAGCACATCATCAAGGATCTACAACCTATCCTGAAGGACGACCCATCACTCTCACAGATCTTGGGAGACAGGCCAGTCCTTGCTTACAGACAGCCCCCCAACCTGAAGCAAATACTCACCAGCAACCACACACCACACAACAGAACCACTAACCCAGGAACCTATCCTTGCAACAAAGCCCGTTGCCAACTGTGTCCACATATCTATTCAGGGGACACCATCCTCGGGCCTAATCACATCAGCCACACTATCAGAGGCTCGCTTACCTGCACATCTACCAATGTGATATATGCCATCATGTGCCAGCAATGCCCCTCTGCCATGTACATTGGTCAAACTGGACAGTCTCTATGTAAAAGAATAAATGGACACAAATCAGATGTCAAGAATTATAACATTCAAAAACCAGTTGGAGAACTTTTCATTCTCTTTGGTCACTCGATTACAGACCTAAAAGTGGCAATTCTTCAACAAAAAAACTTCAAAAACAGACTATAACAAGAGACTGCTGAATTGGAATTAATTTGCAAACTGGATACAATTAACTTAAGCTTGAATAAAGACTGGGAGTGGCTGGGTCATTATACAAGTAAAACTATTTCCCCATGTTTATGTCCACCTCCTTCTCCCTCCCCTCCCCCCCGCGCTGTTCCTCAGACGTTCTTGTCAACTGCTGGAAATGGCCCACCTTGATTATCACTACAAAAGGTTTTTTTCCCCCTACTCTCCTCCTGGTAATAGCTCACCTTACCTGATCACTCTCATTACAGTCTGTATGGTAACACCCATTGTTTCATGTTCTCTGTGTATATAAATCTCCCCACTGTATTTTCCACGGCATGCATCTAATGAAGTGGGCTGTAGCTCACAAAAGCTCATGCTCAAATAAATTGGTTGGTCTCTAAGGTGCCACAAGTCCTCCTGTTCTTTTTGCGGATACAGACTGACACGGCTGCTACTCTGAAATTTGGTTATTGTTGTTTCCCATAGCCTCCAGACGATAGCTGTCATTAGAAGAGATTAAAAGAGTTTAAAACCCAGCTAGTATGTTAAGAGTCTCCTCTGGGGTGGGGCTCAGCCTCATTTTACAGTTGGAAAAAACTGAGAGAGAGAAAATTTAAGGGCCTGGATTTTCAAAAGGTCCTTTATTTTTAGGGCCCCACTTGAGCCCACTGGGAGATGTAAGCTCTTTGTACACATGAAAATCAGGCCCCGATAGGTCTCAAGCTGAGAACCCAAAAATGAAGGCAGCCAAATTTGTGGACACTTAAAAAAGTTGTCCTAAGTGACGCGGAGTAAAATTTTCAGAAGCACCTAATTGACTTAGCAGAATAAATCCCCTTGATTTTCAGTGAGGCTCTAACGTCACTTTTGGAAATGGGACTTTGTTTCCTTGCTGACTTTTGGAGCTTTTGAAAATTTGACCCGTGGTCAATGTGCAGAGCTGAGGACAGAATCCAGGGGGCTGAGTGAACAGCAGCTGCATGTGATCAAATCCCATGAACCTCAACAGGAGTTGTGCATAAGCGTTGGTTGCAAGATGATGCCCGTATGTTCTAATTGCCAGCCCCACCCGGGACCATGCTTCTGTCTCCTATCTCCAGTCTCAATCAGTCTGCAATGGAGGAAAACCACCTGTCATTGAAGCTAATGGAGACAGGAAACAGTGTCGATGCAGAACCAGGGAGCCAGAGATGTGATCCCATTTCCTCAGCTCTGCAAGCTCTGGAACAAATTATCCACTCTGCTGCCATTCAGGAGGAATGAAATGTGGCTAGAAAAACTGACAAACTGGGTAAAGGGGAATAGCTGTTCCTGAAGCTCCAAGGGGTTGGGACTCTTCTTTCATTGCAGAATATAAGCAGCTGCCACTGAAGTTAGCCACCCTGCAGTCAATGAAGAAGAAAAGACAGAACAGCCTTAGCATAACTGAGAATCAAGACCTGGAATTACATTTTTAAATTCCCCTCTCTGAGTGTGTCTGTCACACACACGTGCAACTAAGAAACAAAATTCCAGGAAATCTGACATACAGAATAGAGAGTGAATAAACTCTCTGCAAGCAGTTCCCTACTCTGGAAAGCTCAGCATTTTAATCTGCTGTATGCTCTGTCTCCAAAGACTTTAGCAGCTCTGACACAGACCGAGACTTCCATTTTCCAGTGTGGGTCCCTTTTCGCCATTCAAAATCTGTTCTCGAGCATCCTGAATGGTAGCCGAGGGATATCCCGGTGGGGAAAGGTAACGGTGGCCCTGGCAATTCTTGCACATTCTCTGAAAATGACTGGCTCTGGAGAACTCAATATCACAAGTAGCTGCCTAAGGCATGCTGTTTCTCTGTCGGTGACACTCATGTGGTAACTAGATGGTTTAAGTAAGGCTGACTATATTCATGACTATTGTTGAGATTATGGCTCAATTAGCCTTCAATTCCCACCATAGTCCCAGCCCCGCATCCTTCTGTCCCAGGGTTGTGTTAATCATTTGATCATATTCCATGAAACATATTCCAGCCTTTTCCCCCTTTCCCGAGAGAACAGAAGTTTCTCAAGAAGTCAGGCATGGGAGGCAAGGTCAATGCCATGCTGCCACTCCAGAGTGGAGCGAGAGAAGAGCTAATCACCTCTATAGCAGTCCTGATGAACCAAAAGCAATCAGCAGCCAGCAAGAGCCCTGGCAAACTCACAGGAGGAAGCTGGCTTTTCTGAGTCTATTCATCATTCAATATGGACCAGACAGCAGCACGGTCCCAGCATCTGGGCAGCATTAGCTGTTCAGTAAACACACAGGTCTACTTTCATTATCGCTGCAATTGTGAAGAACAGAAGGGGGCTGACAGCAAAAATCAACGAGGAAAACTAGTTCCAAATGGGGAGAGGGAATGAACTGATCCAGTGAGTGCTGTAACAGCCCCATAAATACAGCACAGGATCAAACACAGCAACAACGTAAGCCACCCGGACAATATAATTCAGCTTTCCATAAAATCAAGGGAGTGAAAGAGAGAAAGGGGCTAAGAAATGTACCTGAGCCAGAACACGCTACTTCGGCATCCTCTGAGCACAGTGACAGCTGGGCCCGCTGGGTAAGGCACTGGATTGGAACTCAGGAGATCCGGCTTGTATTCCAGGCTCTCGCTGTGACTTCCTCTGTGACCCTGGGCATGTCACTTAACTTCTCTGTGCACAGTTCCCAATTTGTAAAAAAGGGTGGGGGTTACAATGCTTCCTGTCTCCCTCCATTGGCTGCCTTCTCTATTTTACCATAAGCTCGTCTGACACTTACCCTGTCTTTGTATGGAGCTGAGCAAACCCGGGCCCCAAACTCAGGTGGGGCTTCCACACATTGTCACATCCCAGTGTGCCCTGCATCCAAACACGCCTGTCCGGCCCCTTGGCATCTGGCAATGTAATGGATGGGTGAATATTTGGACAGGTATTGAAAGCCCCTCAAAATGTGCCTGCTCTGTGCCAAGGGTGAAAGCTGAGGGGAAGATGGAGACCTTTTAATGAGTAGCCCATCCTCATTAAAATGAGCCTTATTCAGTGTATTTGGGGAAAAGAACCAGTCACTGGGCCTGAGGGCAAAGGGCAGGGGGTCTGTGAATAACATGCCCCCAATGCCTATGAGCACTCCCCCTGCACATGCTCATCCAGCATGTGCCGAGACGTTTGCACGGCCTTACTAGCAACAAGGGCATATTTTGACAGGCCAGGCATGCCCAGGTGAAAAATAAAAGAATCTCCACTGACCGTCCACACGGCTGAGTAGTGAGTGGCCCATTCAACCCAGCGTGCACAAAACCCTGGGTTCAGACAGCCAGAACGAAGCTGTGAGGCCAAATGGAAAATCCCAGGCACTCTCTCTCCAAAGATGGCTTGATTGAATTTAAATGCCCCAGTTCAAATATGGCAGAGATACAAAAGCAACCTGACAGGTTTCAGAGTAGCAGCTGTGTTAGTCTGTATCCGGAAAAAGAACAGGAGGACTTGTGGCACTTAAGAGACTAACACATTTATCTGAGCATAAGCTTTCGTGAGCTACAGCTGACTTCATCGGATGCATGCAGTGGAAAATACAATGGGGAGATTTTATATACACAGAGAACATGAAACAATGAGTGTTACCATGTAGACTGTAACGAGAGTGGTCAGTTAAGGTGAGCTATTACCAGCAGGAGAGGGAAAAAAAATCTTTTGTAGTGATAATCAAGATGGGCCATTTCCAGCAGTTGACAAGAACATGTGAGGAACAGTAGGGGGGAAAATAAACACAGTGAAATAGTTTTACTTTGTGTAATGACACATCCACTCCCAGTCTTTATTCAATCCTAATTTAAAAGCAACCTGCAGTTAACTCCCACTTGCCAGGCCCTTGGTGATATGGTGAGGGGAGCCCTGCACCGCCATTTCCCAGGTGCCATGAAGCCAAAGCACAACCCCGTCTCTTCAATGGATTTTTCTCACAACGTGCAAAAAGAAAACCATGGAGCTGCTGTCTCCTTCCTTATTGTCCTGCTGCCCACTTCTCTGTCCTCCAGGGAGGCTCCTGCAGACAGTGAAGCATCATTCAGCAGCACCAAAATGATCCATGTTACAATCAGCAAAAGGTATATGAGTCATTTTCATCGTCACCTCCCTGCAGCATGGCGAAATAAAGTGAAATGGAGCTGGAAATTACCCTCAGAATCCAAGGCAGTGGACCAGACTGCAGACACCACATTAGCAGAATAATCACTTACCAACCCCCAAAACAGCATCCATTCGCCATGAGTAACGGCCAATGATTGCAGTCCACACGAATTCTTCACCATTTCAATCTCCCAGCTCTCACTCTCTTCTACCTCACTCTCTCTCCCTACCCATTTCTTCCTCCTGCCTTCCCTCTCCCCTACCCTCCAATGCCAGGACGGATACCTGTCTCCTGTGAATTGCCCTTAGTACTCAGCTGTGGCACTGGCTAGTGAAAGAAAACAGGAGTCTACCCCAGTTTCTCATAGGAGGGTTCCTGGTGCATAAGAATCCGGTTAAAAGTGGGTTGATCCAAACAAAAGACCCATTTGAATATTTGCTTGAATTATTTTGAAGTGTTTTATTTCCTTGAAATTCTCTGCCCCAGTAAGTATCTAGCAAAATATATAGCATCCTCAATATAGCATCAACAGTAGAGCTACGCAGGGTTTCTTCAGTGAAATGTTTTTCCATTGGAAAATTTTTTCTCAGGTCCATGATCAAATTTCTAGTCAAAATCAGAACTAGAGATAGTAAGATCTAGCCCAGTGGTTAGGGTACTCAGCTATGAAAGACTCCAGCTATGAATCCTTGCTCAGCCTAATTCAGGACTCAGTCTCTCTCTTTAGCCCACTTAATATGTAATTATTTATACAAAATGGAATAGTTCCCACAGGAGAGATTGTGACTGACTCTATAGCCAATTCCTTAGAGCACTCACCTGGGATGGACGTGATCCAGATTCAAGTTCCTGCTCTGAATCAGGCAGAGCAAGGAGTTGTACCTTATTCTTTTACATCACAGATGAGTGCCCCCAACCAACTGGCAAGTCTGGGGTGGAGCTCTCTCTCTCTCTCTCTCTCTCTCTCTCTCTCAATCTTGCTTGTGTTTTTTCATGGCAGATTTCAAAAGGTCTCCGTTTTATTTCAATGTGGAACAAAAACAATTCCCAAAACCTGGACATTTTTCACAAAATGGAATTCTTGTTTTCCAGCCAGCCAGCCCTACCCAGTCCAAATTTTGCTTCATCTTTGAATCATTATTTCTTCTTAGTATGCATTCTCCAGTCGTTTCTTACAACTCATTAAGTCCTCAAATGTAAACCGTGTGATCATCATCAAGCCCTATTCATGATGGATCCAGTTAGTGTCAGAAATGAAAGAGAAGTAGGGCCACAGTTTCAAGAAAGGCCTTTAAGGCCCCAGTCCAGTGGGTCCCTGCCCCTGTGTGGGCTCTGACTGGGCATGAGCTTGAAGGACCAGGGCCTTCATTTGTATCTGCAAGTTTGCCTGCCCAGGCATTTGGACCCAAGAAAGAGCAAACCTGGGCATGCAAATATAATTTGGGTGTGCAGATTCCATCTTTTGTGCATGGTGCAAATTACTGCACATGCAGAAATGATAGGAGCATTCGCTCAATGCCTTTTGAAAATGAGACAATTTCAAATCTGCTCTTGTCCCCTTAAACATAACTACCTTTTCCAGCCCTGACAGAATCTGCTGGCCAATTTGGGAGCCATACAGATCTGAAATGCAAATTAGTCGTGCCAGGGAGAAATTCACAGGGGCTCTCAGTCAGGAGATCTCTTGCTTCAAAGCATCATCTGGAGCCTAGAAGAGGTTCTCCACAAGGTCTAGAATTGCATACTTAAGAGCGTTGTGGGGAGTTGATGTTTTCCCCTGGAACAACTGCCCCTCGCCAAGGCCAAAGACAGAATGCCAGAGCATACAGACCATTGATCAGTTTCCGTGTGCACATTACTATGTTCCTATGAAATCCTTCCTCAGCAACAGCAAGTGCTGAAGATTTTGTGGAGGGATTTTACTAAGACAAGTGTGCAGCTCAGCTTGGTTTCTGCAATTGTCAGGAGCTATTGTAGAATGCTTTGTCTTTGAAACTGTCTCCCCGTTAGAGCCGTGATGGGGCTGTCAGTGTGTCTGATGAAACAATAACACAGCTCCCCAAATGATTGCTTCGTGTTTACCACACAATTCCCAGTGCTCCTGACCCAATTCCAGCTGTAAAATCGGCGCTCCATAGCCTCTGTTATAAATTGGAGTCCTGATTTTGGGTTTTAACCAATAAAAACTGATAAAACACCCCCAATAACAAATGAAATCTGTATTTATCCAATAAACTCAGGAAAAACACCAGAAATGTTTACATGTATTTAAGGATTTGTCTACAGGGAGCAGTAATGCAGACACTTAGGGTCTGACTTCTAAAGTGCACTAATGTGTTGCACATTAATTGTGCCTTATAGACCCTTCTATTGTTCATTAAGGGTTCCCTAGTGCACCTTAAGGTAGTTTCATAGATTCCATGGCCAGAAGGGACCATAGTGATCATCTGGTCTGACCTCCTGGAGAACACAGGCCATAAAACTTCCCCCAAAATAATTCATAGAGCAGAGCTTTTCAGAAACCATCCAAACTTGATTTAGAAATTGTCAGTGATGGAGAATCCACCACAGCCCTTGGTAAACTGTTCCAGTGGTTAATTACCCTCACTGTTAAAAATGTACGCCTCATTTCTAGTGTGAATTTGTCTTGCTTCAACTTTCAGCCCCTGGATTATGTTATACCTTTCCCTGTTAGATCGAAGAGCCCATTATTAAACATTTGTTCCCCCGTGTGAGTGAGACCTATCAGTTAGCCAGTTTTTAATCCATTTAATGTGGGCCAGGTTAATTTTATATCATGTTAGATTTTTAACCAAAATGTTGTTCAGTACCAAGTCAAACACCTTACAGAAGTCTAAGTATATTCCATCACCACTACAGCCTTTATCAACCAACCCTGTAATCTTTTGTTGAATGTGTAATACATAGCTAGCTCAACTAAACAGTTTAAGAGTTTCATTATAATGGGAATATTTGGTCTCCGGGCAAAAAAACCAACCCAGTCCTACTTATCATAGTCTGAGTCTCAATCCTTCCCGCACTGTCAGACGTCACTTTGGGCACACACAGGGCTCCACCGTCCCTGTCTATCTTGCTGTTTGCAGGAATGGCTTGCCCTGTTGGGTTTCTGTAACTTAACTTTTTACGAGGAGAGGTTGCTGGCCTATTGCTCAACCCCCTACTTGGAGAGCCAGTAGGATGTTTTTCCTCTGGTCCCTTTGACCTGTCCAGCTTTCATGGCTCTACCAGGAGTCAAACCTCCCACCAGCACAGCTCTCAGGGTCATCAAAACACACAAGCCTTTCTATCACGTCCCAGAGAAAGATGCACCATAGGGACTAAGAGTGATGCAAGTGTCTTAGGCGGTCCAAAGCGTTTTCTAGATTCGCCCTTTTGCAGCACACTTCCTGCTTCAATGGGAACAGTTCTTCCCTTTGGCAGTGAAAAGCTGAAAAAACTCTCAAATGAGCAGATGAGAGAGATTAACCCTTCGGAGTCAGTGGGGCAAATGTGGCAATGAGCAACACAGGCCGCCCTGCACAAAATGGTTAAAGAGAGAGGAGCATTGAATTAACACAATGATCCTTTCTGCCTGGTTCCTCTGGCAATGTCACAATGTGCTGCCAGCAATCTGGCAGGTCACTCATTGCCATGGAAATGACTGTGAGCAACAGACACAGGATTGTGGCAGAAATCAAACAGGAGACAGGAGCTGCTCTTTAGCGAAGAGAAATCTCCTACTGATACTCAGATAGATCATCTGCAGTGATGGAAAAGGCAATACAGGGAACCTGTGCAGCAGTGAAGTGTGTGTTGGGGAGTTGGTGATAGAGAACTCGGTCCTTCAAGGTTCAGCACAATGGTGCTTACATGCTTTGCTGGACCTGGACCAGAGTGCTCAGCACATTCCAGGAGGTGGTCCACAGAATGTCATCTTGAACCTATTAAAGCCAATGCAAAGACTTCCACTGATTTTACTGGGCTTTGGATCAGAACCATGCACAGATTTTCATACTTGCACAGGCAAAACTGAGGGTCCCTTTGCACACCTGATTTGCTCACTCCTGTGACAGAATCTGTTACACCATTTTAACTCACCCCACCACGCAGCGGTGCCATGTGAACCAAGCCTGACCCGGAACTTAACATGGCACACATTACATGGATTCAGAACTGGCTAACTGATAGTTCTCAAAATGTAATTGTAAATGGGAAAGCAACATGCAGCAGGTATGTTTCTACAGAGGTCCCACAAGGATCGTTCTTGGCCCTACCCTATTTAACATTTTTATAATGACCTGGAAGAAAACATCAAATCACCACTGAATAAGTATGCAGATGATACAATATTTGTAGGAGTGGTAAATAATGAAGAGGACAGGTCCCTGATACAGAGCAATCTGGATCACTTGGTGAACTGGGTGCAAGCAAACAATATGTGTTTTAATTCAGCTAAATACAAATGTATACATCTAGGAATGAAGAATAAAGGCCATATTTACAGGATGAGGGACTGTTTCCTGGGAAGCAGGGACTCTGAAAAAGGTTCACAGGTGGTGGTGGATAATCAGCTGAATATGAGCTCCCTATGCGACACGGTCGCCAAAAGAGCTAATGTGATCCTAGGATGCACAAACAGGGGAATCTCGAGTTGGTGTAGAGAGGTTGTTTTCCCTCTGTATTTGGCACTGGTGTGACTGCTGCTGGAATCCTGTGGCCAGTTCTCTTGCCCACAATTCAAGAAGGATGTTAATAAATTGGAGAGGATTCAGAGAAGAGACACAAGAATGACTGAAGGATTAGAAAACATAGCTTATAGTGATAGGCTCAAGAAGCTCAATCTATAACTTAACAAAGAGAAGGTTCAGGGTGACTTGATCACAGTCTATAAGTATCTACATGGGGAACAAATATTTAACAATGGGCTCTTCAAACTAGCAGGGAAAGGTCTAACACAATCTAACGGCTGGACGTTGAAGCTAGACAAATTCAGACAGGAATAAGGCATACATTTTTAATGGTGAGAGTAATTAACCACTGGAACAATTTACCAAGGGTTAAGGTGAATTTTCCATCACTGACCATTTTTAAATCAAGATTGGATGTTTTTTCTAAAAGCTCTGCTCTGGGAATTATGTTGAGAAGTTCCATGGCCTGTGTTATACAGGAGGTCAGACTAGATGTTCACAACCTTCTGGCCTTGGAATCTATGAATTCACACTGACCTTCCTACGGCTAATGCAAACTCATTTCAGCTTGTGTATTGCTCAGTATTTACTTCCCACCATCGTTGCTATTTACTTCCCACCATCGTTGCTCACGGTATTTGCCATGTGTAATTTGGGTCTGAGGCTGTGTGATTAGTCACTTACATCGCAAGGTGTTTGTTCAGCTTCCTGACTGGCTGTCTCTCAAGTCTCTCACACAGAGCTTTCTAGATGGCTACATGAAAACCTCCAGTACGGAGGCTCTATTACCTCTGATAGATGTTCACATGTGACTTTGGGACACTCTCTCACCCCAGCACAGAGGGACAGCACACAGCCTGGGCACCACTTGAGTCTTATTTGGAGGGTGTAAGCGGGACTGAAATAGTGCATTGGGTTGTGCCAGCCCCTCAATTTCACCCTCCCTGAGCACTGTGGCAAACAAAACCATGATTGTCGGCATGTTGACAGCAGTAAATTAAAGGGATCATCAAATGAGCCAGGGGGGTTTCCTTTGAATAAATGTTTGCAAATCAGGGGAGGGGCAAACTTTTTTCTGCCAACTCAAGGCAGCTTGTTAGTTTTACAAGCCAGCTTAGACAATATAGATCCAAAACAGGCAGCCTAGAATAACTGATGCAATGTTCTGAGGACGAGAATGCTGTTTGTCAGTTTATTCTATATATTTACATTTCTGCCTCAAAGTGGACAGATTTATCATGCAGTTGTTTCAGGTGATGTCATTCCCAGAGTTATGCAGACTTACAAATTCCATCTTTATTGCAGTGGCTCCTGTTTAGAGACAATAGGTCCTTTTCACTCTGTACTGAGCAGTGAATATTTTAGTGCCACTTAAATTCATGCCTTGTCCTGATTCTGATTTTGGCACCAAGGATAATCACCAGGAGAGTGACACCTTCTGTTCTCATTTTTGTTTTCTAAGCTGACTTCAGAAGTAAAACAGTGTCGCAGGCTTTGTGCAAGTGCTTCCCCACACAGGTCTGCCAATACAGTTCACTCCTAATCCTTTATATCCTGCACCCTCCTGATTAGAACTACAGCTGCAGGGCCTTCAGGCTTGGCATGGGGCTGAGCCAATTTAAATCCCTGTCTCCAGGACAAAATGATTAACCCTTTCCTCCGATGCAAGGGATTTTGCACCCTAGCATATGTACCATGGCTCCCCCGTTAGGACTTTTAAAAAGAACTGTGCTCAGAGACCATGGTGGTGGGCAGGCTATACAAACCTAAATAGAACCGCAGCAGAAACTATGGTAGCAAGAAGGGTTTGGGGTGCTGGGCCCTTTGCAATATCAGACATGCAGCTTCCCAGGCAGACTTCTGGGGAAATGAAAGGAGGATTTGGCAGTGGGTTGAGTTTGGGATACCTGACACGGGGAATACTGGAAGATCTGGGCCACTGGGATGAGAGCAGGGTCAGCTGATATTGAGCAGAGTTAGAGGGATCCTAGAGAACTTTCAGATATCAGAGTGAGGGGCTTGGTATTCGAAGGAGGAGAGAGATGCGTGAGGATGGGGATGGGCAGATGGACAGATACAGAGATTAGGGAGTGACTGACAGCTGGAGGGAGAGGAGTGTCCCTTCCAGGCTAACACTCTCTTACTGCTTCTTCCCTCTCTCCAGCTCATTCTACACATGCTTAGGGCCCACTCTAGGGACCGAACACCCTCTCCCACTGCAGCCCTCCAAGAACCTTCTTGTCCAAATCAGACCTGCTCTTTCTCCAGCAGGTTCAACTAAACCTAACATGAGGTGATGGCTAGAAATGCTGAGACTCCCTAGAAGCCCAGGTTCAAATCCGGGGAGCGTTAAATCAAGCCGTCATTTTTCAGTTCTCCTCATCAGTTCAAACAGAGACTATCCCTGCCTCTGCTATGGGAGACAGGGCTTTGATTTCCCATCGGAGAGTTTGTTGAATGCATTTACATAGTCCTGGAGACTCATCCCCCCCAGTGTGGGTATCACAGCAAAATTCGAAGGCCCGTGTTATGCATGAGCTCCGACGAGATGATCCTAGTGGTCCCTCTGGCCTTAAAATCCCTACAGAAAATACTCCCAATTTGAAGGTTTGGAAGTTTTCCAGCTAGTCATTATTTCCAACTGGGACAAAGTTTGTTAATTATTAGAAACGAATGAATTCAGACAGCAGCTGCAAATCCAGCCAGGACTGGGGACTTGCTGCCTTGGTACACAGTACAACAACATACCACAAACTGTGGGGACAGAAATGTTTGTCAAGGAACATCTGCAGCCAAGCAAACCTTTTACATTTACACAAAATGGCCATTAATTCCCTCTCTGTAAATGACCAGCTTGGATCATTGCATATGAAGAAGGAAGACCTCTCTTCCCAGGCTCTCCCAGTTGGCCTAGGGCTCCAGCTATTTTCACATTTCTGAGTCGGGCCTGGACCAACAGGGTGAAAATGCTTAGCACATGGTGAAATGGGAGGGCAGGCCCAGTGGTCTGCTGACAGTGCTGGGAGCTGTGGTGGGCTCACACGCCCCATTGGTAAATGGCCCAGCACCAAGCGTCCATGAGGTCGTCTCCCGTCAGGTTGTGATGGCAGCTCGGTGGTCCTGGCAGGGCGGAGCTTAAAGGGCTGCTCATTAGTGGCTGAGTCAAGTGGCCGGGGTGGAATCCTGGCTCTGCTCTGCTGGCATTTGCCTACCAGCCATTCCTGGTAACAGTGGTGGGAAGAGAGCAGCCTCCCACCTCATGACAAACACCGCTGTGACCATAGATTACGGTACATCATTGTATTCTACCAAGGCAGCAGCTACCCACTCTGGTCCTTAAGGCAGCCTGGCAAAACACGTGTCCCTCCAGTGTCTTCAGGGGTTGGCTTGTGGGGGGCGGAGGGGGAGGTCACTCAGCCATCAGTCCAGTCTAGAGAGGCCCTCACAGGCTTGCTTCCTCTCATACATTTGTAGGGGGCAGGAGGCAGTGTCACCTTCTCCCCCTCCTCTGCATGTTTAGGGGCTGTCTCATGGTGCTTTGCTCACAGTATTTGGCATTTCTGTACCCAGACCTGCTCTCTTCCACTCCCTCCCTTCACTCTCTCCCCTAAGCAGAATGCAACCCCAATAACGGGTGAGCTCGCACCACGTTTCTAAAAGGACAGGTTTTGCGGGGAGGGGTTTTCAACAAGAGGCAATATGAGTTTATCTCCCCCCATCCCTGCCCCCAGCTAGTAATAACCGGTGCAGAGGGAATCATGGACAGTGAGTAAGCTAGAGTGTGGGCAACGCAAGTTTGACTTTGGCTTTGTAGTGACTAAATCCCCGTTGCTTTAGCGAACTGTAGCAAGCAAACAAGAGAGGCAGAGGACGGTGGCTGCAGAATTTCAAGATAAATGAGAGTGAAGGTTTATTTTTCCAGCATTCATCCCACTCATAACCA
Source organism: Natator depressus (assembly GCF_965152275.1). Classification (NCBI taxonomy): domain Eukaryota; kingdom Metazoa; phylum Chordata; order Testudines; family Cheloniidae; genus Natator; species Natator depressus. Next base: position 5,220,203 of record NC_134246.1, on the reverse strand, counting down.
TCCACCAATAAACTAAACCAGTCATCTAATAACCAACCCAATCCAGGAAGGAGATCAAACAGATACATCCAGCAAGGGGAACAGTCCAGAGCGAGAAGAGAGCACCAGGATTCCATGGATTACCGGCAACAGATTACTGGGATTAGTGTTGTTTCCTTTGAAGGGAATACAGAACTCGTGATCAGTTGCATGCCTGGTTTAGTCAACCACCTCCAGCATCACCAGCAATGGCTTTGCCCAGCGGTAACCAAGGTAGCAGTTGACGATTTCCAGAAATATCTCTTTGAGGCTTGCAGCCCCCTTCCTACTCATGGGCTGTTCAGACTGCTATGCACCCATGTGTCTGAAACGCTGATGGGTCTCTCTCATAGTACCTTGGGCCTGCCCCACCAACACCTGTTTACACTGGTGTAACTCCATGGACTGCAATTGGGTCTCTCCTGATTTTCATCAGGGTAACTGAGGGAAGAATCCATAGGCATACTTTGGCTGCAACTTCCAGATTTACCTACTGTGTTGGGATGCCAGATTCCACATCAGAGATGTGGTGCTTTGGAACACTCAGCCTGCATGTGCTTGTTGTCATGCCAAAGTAACTAGAAATAAAGGACTTTGAATACGCCTATGACGGGAGCAATCTGCCTATTGAAACCTCAGTGATTGTCCAGACAAATGCACCTTGATTTCACCTTGATATCTCACCGCTTTCAATTCTCTGAGCTAATGCTTCATCATTACAGGATCTGTGGTTTGCTTAAAATGTGTGTTTAAACAGAGAGGGAGGGTCAGAGAACAGGGAAAAGTCAATTACTTTAAATATTTAATATTAATGGCGGAAATGGACTAGAAGGCCAAGCAAGTGCTGAACAACGAATAAACAAGCCGGCTGGGTTGGAATCACTCTGAGCACTGGTTTAGCAGATGTCTTAAGAGGGAAATGAAGCTGGCCGTGGAGAAGCAGAAGTGGCATTCAATAAATATTGCAATCAACAGTCATTAAAGCTCTGAAGAAAAGAGGACATTTACAAACAATTGTGGACAATTGGCACTCTAGGATTTTAATCATGGGACATCACTGTTAATCAGTAAAACCTCAAATTAAAGAGCTGTTGATGCCTGATGAAAAAAACTGGAAACCTGTCCCATTAAAAGCAACACTGTTTCTATAGCCCACATGTTTCCTTTACCCTTCTTTTCGCATTATTTATAACTGCGTATCTTGGCAGGAAGATTTTTCCAGGACAGACTTCCTTTTGCACACACAATCTTCACATTTTGGCACTGGCAGTTGAGCTGCAGGCACGAAGTGAGTAGCTAGGGTGGCGAGTGCTCGGATTTTCATCTGCAGTTGAACACTGAGTGCAAACTTTTGTGCTTGCAACCTGCCACCTGGGATGCTGGGCCTCAGCGCAGCTGCAAATTTGGCCTCAGCTCACAAAAGGCTCCAGTTGGCCCGGAATGCAGCTGCCCACCTTCTCTGTGCTTTAAGCTGCTGTGAGGATATCAGGCCTTTGCCCCAGTTCCTGGGCTGGTTCCCTATCAGCTTCCATTGCTACTTTAAGATTTTAACCCTTGGTTTTGTCTTTTTAAAGCCTGGTGGCCTCTTCATTTCATTGAGGATTCCTTTGTTCCATTCTCATAAGAAGAAGGAAACAGACACCTCTGCTTTGCCTTCTTTGCATCCCTGACAGCAAACTCATTTTCTCAACTATCTGCAGAAAGCAAACATGGTAAGGCACAGGAGCGTGGGCTAAGCCCATGCTGGTTTTCATTCAAGCAGATCTTTTTTCCTGTAAGTCTCCACTCAGCTCCAGCTTTGTTCACGCAAAAATTTTGTACACACCTGAAATGGAGGCCAGCTGAAGATGTCTCTACAAAGGTTCACTTGAACTCATAGAGAGGAAGGATGGTCCAGTGGTTAAGGTGCTAGCCTGGGTCTCAAGAGACCGACGTTTAAATCCCTCCTCTGCCACAAGCTTCCAGTGTGACCATGGGCAAGTCACTTAGTTTCTTCATGCCTCAGTTCCTATCTGCGAAATACTAATACTTCCCTCCCTCTCCAGGATGTTGTGCAGATAAACACATTAAAAAAGTGTGAGGCTCTCTCAGATACTGTGGTGATGGGGGCCTCATAAGCACCATAGATAGATAATCTTGTTTTCAGCATTGCTATAGGTTGCTGAGGAAATGGTGCCAAAAAGAGGCGATTGTGGCTTCTATTTGGAACAATCAATAAGATGCTGTCATAACCTACTGGCTCACCCATTAGTTTGGCATGTTGATTTAATCTCTACAATCACCCCTCTGCGTGACACGTCTCCAGAAGTGCACACTACCCGAGCCCTTGCTATACTCCATGGAGAAGCCTGGAAATTTTCTTTTTTTCTATTTGCTGCCAATGCAAAATTGGAACACTAAGCCCCAAAAAACCAAATGGAACTTGCACATGAATTACCTGCCTTCTCTCACCATTAGCAAATGTAACAGGCCCCTCTGAACTGACTCAGGCAGGAAAATCGCTTCTCATTAGAGCAGCTCTGAAAAGCTTTCCCTGCATTCCTCAGAGATTTTACCAGGCTTGATCTGACTCTCCTCATCAGGCCTTGCCTGGGGCTGGCACATGGTGGCTGGATTACTAAACTGCAGCTGACCCGGTCAGCTTCTCAAATAGGAACTTCATGTGACATAGGATGGCGGCCCACAACCCTGGAGAAAACCACATACAGTCCGCACGTATCTCCTTCCAAGCCATGGCGTACCCTTTCGAGATAGTGACCTGGAAACAGATAAAGTTAAGCTTCATTTAAGTAATGCCGACCAGCTTTACAGATCAGCATTAAGCCGGATGCTTTGGTCTAGTACAGTGTTTCTGAACCTTTTTGATACCAGACAAGCTTGCTGCCTTCCTAAACTGGGTCAGGGAGATATGAGGGTCCGGTGCCAGTCATTGAGAAACACTGGTCAAGTATATGGAGTGAGTCGAAAGCTGCCCTGACTTACATCACTGCAGCGTGGGCACTAGTTTGTTCAGGTCACATAGCACAGGAAAGAAAATTAAACTATTTTTCACCATTAATGTCATTTTTGTCATCTCCTTTACAGACCAAACTAGGAAATCTAATGTACTGGAGACCCTAAACTGGCACCAAGAAGGGACAATTTGTTTCCAACCCACAGAGTTTGCTTCCGATCCACACCATTTTCTGGTTCCCTCCCTGTAATGGACAAGTCTGCTTTTTATGTTATTATGATGAATCATTGGTTCAGTGAGGATGGAATGTTACTCAGTGGTAGTGGTATTACATGGTGAATAGAAGTCTCCTACAGCTCCAGAGGTTCTGTTTTGATGTGTTATAGTGAGTAAAAGCCGAAACAAGCCAAAGAAATTGTAACCCATTGTGACATTATCAGATTAAAATATGACCCTGTAGATTATTGTTGCTACCACTGTTATATAATTGCAACAAATCTTGTAAAAAGTATGTCAGGTAAGGTGTCTATGGAAAGGTTATGATTTGCTGAATATGATTATGCTATTTGTATGCCTGCATCATTTTTGTATTTGAAGTTATGAGTATTGTCTCTGTACCTGTATTTCAAATGTTTGCTCCTGAGGAAACACCAACAAGGTGTTTAGCCAGCACACTGTGAAGGAACTATTCAAGTTGAATGTCCCATCGAAAGAACACTTAACTCACAATGGAAGACACTCTTGCTCTTTTCAGAGTAGCAGCTCTGTTAGTCTGTATCCGTTAAAAGAACAGGAGGACTTGTGGCACCTTAGAGATTAACAAATTTATTTGAGCATGAGCTTTCGGGAGCTACAGCTCACTTCATCGGATGCATACTGTGGAAAATATAGTGGGGAGATTTATATACACAGAGAACATGAAACAATGGGTGTTACCATACAGACTGTAACAAGAGTGATCAGGAAAGGTGAGCTATTACCAGCAGGAGGGCGGGGGGGACGGGGACCTTTTGTAGTAATAATCAAGGTGGGCCACTTCCAGCACTTGACAAAAACAGTAGGAGGGGAAATAAACAAGGGGAAATAGTTTTACTTTGTGTAATGACACATCCACTCCCAGTCTTTATTCAAGCCTAAGTTAATTGTATCCAGTTTGCAAATTAATTCCAATTCAGCAGTCTCTCATTGGAGTCTGGTTTTGAAGTTTTTTTGTTGAAGAATTGCCACATTTAGGTCTGTAATCAAGTAACCAGAGAGATTGAAGTGTTCTCCAACTGGTTTTTGAATGTTATAATTCTTGACGTCTGATTTGTGCCCATTTATTCTTTTACGTGGAGACTGTCCAGTTTGGCCAATGTACGTGGCAGAGGGGCATTGCTGGCACATGATGGCATATATCACATTGGTAGATGCGCAGGTGAACGAGCCACTGATAGTGTGGCTGATGTGATTAGGCCCTACGATGGTGTCCCCTGAATAGATATGTGGACACAGTTGGCAACAGGCTTCGTTGCAAGGATAGGTTCCTGGGTTAGTGGTTCTGTTGTGTGGTGTGTGGTTGCTGGTGAGTATTTGCTTCAGGTTGGGGGGCTGTCTGTAAGCAAGGACTGGCCTGTCTCCCAAGATCTGTGAGAGTGATGGGTCGTCCTTCAGGACAGGTTGTAGATCCTTGATGATGTGTTGGAGAGGTTTTAGTTGGGGGCTGAAGGTGATGGCTAGTGGCGTTCTGTTATTTTCTTTGTTGGGCCTGTCCTGTAGTAGGTGACTTCTGGGTACTCTTCTGGCTCTGTCAATCTGTTTCTTCACTTCAGCAGGTGGGTATTGTAGTTGTAAGAATGCTTGATAGAGATCTTGTAGGTGTTTGTCTCTGTCTGAGGGGTTGGAGCAAATGTGGTTGTATCGTAGAGCTTGGCTGTAGACAATGGATCGTGTGGTGTGGTCTGGATGGAAGCTGGAGACATGTAGGTAAGTATAGCGTCAGTAGCTTTCTGGTATAGGGTGGTGTTTATGTGACCATCGCTTATTAGCACCGTAGTGTCCAGGAAGTGGATCTCTTGCGTGGACTGGTCCAGGCTGAGGTTGATGGTGGGATGGAAATTGTTGAAATCATGGTGGAATTTCTTTTCCATGGGTCCAGATGATGAAGATGTCATCAATGTAGCGCAAGTAGAGTAGGGGCATTAGGGGACGAGAGCTGAGGAAGCGTTGTTCTAAGTCAGCCATAAAAATGTTGGCATACTGTGGGGCCATGCGGGTACCCATAGCGGTGCCACTGATTTGAAGAAAAAAGAAAAGGAGTACTTGTGGCACCTTAGAGACTAACCAGTTTATTTGAGCATGAGCTTTCGTGAGCTACAGCTCACTTCATCGGATGCATAGCAACATCATAGCATAGCAACATGAAGTGAGCTGTAGCTCACGAAAGCTCATGCTCAAATAAACTGGTTAGTCTCTAAGGTGCCACAAGTACTCCTTTTCTTTTTTCTTTTTACGAATACAGACTAACACGGCTGTTACTCTGAAACTGATTTGAAGGTATACATTGTCCCAAAATGTGAAATAGTTATGGGTGAGGACAAAGTCACAAAGTTCAGCCACCAGGTTTGCCGTGACATTATCGGGGATACTGTTCCTGACTGCTTGCAGTCCATCTTTGTGTGGAATGTTGGTGTAGAGGGCTTCTACATCTATAGTGGCCAGGATGGTGTTTTCAGTAAGATCACCAATGGATTGTAGTTTCCTCAGGAAGACAGTGGTGTCTCTGAAGATAGCTAGGAGTGTTGGTAGCGGAGGGCCTGAGGAGGGAGTCTACATAGCCAGACAATCCTGCTGTCAGGGTGCCAATGCCTGAGACGATGGGGCGTCCAGGATTTCCAGGTATATGGATCTTGGGTAGCAGACAGAATACCCCAGGTCGGGGATCCAGGGGTGTGTCTGTGCAGATTTGTTCTTGTGCTTTTTCAGGGAGTTTCTTGAGCAGATTGTGTAGTTTCGTTTGGTAACCCGCAGTGGGATCAGAGGGTAATGGCTTGTAGAAAGTGGTGTTGGAGAGCTGCCGAGCAGCCTCTTGTTCATATTCCGACCTATTCATGATGATGACAGCACCTCCTTTGTCAGCCTTTTTTCGATTATGATGTCAGAGTTGTTTCTGAGGCTGTGGATGGCATTGTGTTCTGCACGGCTGAGGTTATGGGGCAAGTGATGTTGCTTTTCCAAAATTTCAGCCCGCGCACGTCAGTGGAAGCACTCTATGTAGAAGTCCAGTCTGTTGTTTCGACCTTCAGGAGGAGTCCACCCAGAATCCTTCTTTTTGTAGTGTTGGTAGGAAGGTCTCTGTGGATTAGTATGCTGTTCAGAGGTGTGTTGGAAATATTCCTTGAGTCAGAGTTGTCGAAAATAGGATTCTAGGTCACCACAGAACTGTATCATGTTCATGGGGGTGGAGGGGCAGAAGGAGAGGCCCCGAGATAGGACAGATTCTTCTGCTGGGCTAAGAGTATAGTTGGATAGATTAACAATATTGCTGGGTGGGTTAAGGGAACCACTGTTGTGGCCCCTTGTGGCATGTAGTCGTTTAGATAGTTTAGTGTCCTTTTTCTTTTGTAGAGAAGCCAAGTTTGTGTTGTAAATGGCTTGACTAGTTTTTGTAAAGTCCAGCCATGAGGAAGCTTGTGTGGAAGGTTGTTTTTTTATGAGAGTATCCAGTTTTGAGAGCTCATTCTTAATCTTTCCCTGAAGCAAATATTCACCAGCAACCACACACCACACAACAGAACCACTAACTCAGGAACCTATCCTTGCAACAAAGCCTGTTGCCAACTGTGTCCACATATCTATTCAGGGGACACCATCACAGGGCCTAATAACATCAGCCACACTATCAGAGGCTCGTTCACCTGCACATCTACCAATGCGATATATGCCATCATGTGCCAGCAATGCCCCTCTGCCATGTACATTGGCCAAACTGGACAGTCTCCACGTAAAAGAATAAATGAGCACAAATCAGACATCAAGAATTATAACATTCAAAAACCATTCGGAAAACACTTCAATCTCTTTGGTCACTTGATTACAGACCTAAAAGTGGCAATTCTTCAACAAAAAAACTTCAAAACCAGACTCCAACGAGAGACTGCTGAATTGGAATTAATTTGCAAACTGGACACAATTAACTTAGGCTTGAATAAAGACTGGGAGTGGATGTGTCATTACACAAAGTAAAACTATTTCCCCTTGTTTATTTCCCCCCCTACTGTTCTTGTCAACTGCTGGAAGTGGCCCACCTTGATTATTACTACAAAAGGTTCCTCCCACCCCCTGCTCTCCTGCTGGTAATAGCTCACCTTTCCTGATCACTCTCGTTACAGTGTGTATGGTAACACCCATTGTTTCATGTTCTCTGTGTATATAAATCTCCCCACTATATTTTCCACTGTATGCATCCGATGAAGTGAGCTGTAGTTCACGAAAGCTTATGCTCAAATAAATTTGTTAGTCTCGAAGGTGCCACAAGTACTCATTTTCTTTTTTCTAAGGGAGTTAGGCACTCAATGCCCATTGAATTTCAACTGGCTTTTGGCAACTTTAGGCCCTTTGAATATACTGTCCAAAATGTATGTAATGTGCAGGTACCATCTCTAGGGAAACACATGCCGTGGTCTCCGAGGGTCTATTTTGCGCTTGCTGAGAATGGCTGCTCTGGCAGGAATTCTCATAGACTCCTAGGCTTTAAGGACAGAAGGGACCATCACAATCATCTAGTCTGACCTCCTGCACATGGCAGGCCACAGAACCTCACCCCCCGCTCCTGTAATAGACCCCTAACAGCTGGCTGAGTTACTGACGTCCTCAAATCATGGTGCAAAGACTTCAAGTTACAAAGATCCACCTTTTACACTAGCTTCAACCTGCAAGGGACCTGTGCCCCATACTGCAGAGGAAGGTGAAAAAAAGTGGTTGTTTTTGTTCTCTTTGTACAGCGCCTAGCACAATGGGGTGCATGGCCATGACAGGGAGCTCCTAGGTACTACAGTAATACAAATAATAATAAATAATAATAGTGCACTTTCAGGTGGGGTTGGTCAGATTTTTCCCATTGCAGGACATTTTAAGCCCTCCACGCCTTAATGTGCAGAGACTCTCTTGAGGGATGAGAACACTAGACTGTTGATTACACCAGTGTTATTGTAACTAAGGTCCACTGGAGAACTTAAGTAAAACCTCTCACCTCAGTGTAACTCATTCTCAAAGAAACCAGTTGTGGATGCCTGGAAATCTATAACCCGTAACAGGGCCTGGGCAGACCAAATTGGGTGGTGACAAATGGCTCATATCAAATGACAGTTTGCTCTCACCAGGCCATTATTATCAATTGCCTCAGAGCCTTGTAGCTACATGATCTGTCCTATTGATTCCCAAAGCTGAGAGGAAAAACAAGACATTAGTTATCCAGCCAAGGAAACAACACTGTTCCTTCAGCAAAGCGGATAAATAACATAGAGTGACAAGTAGGGCATCCTTAAGCGATTGCTTGGGTTCTTAGGAGGCGTGCACAGACATGGTTAATCCCCACTGTCTGATCTCCCTGTCTGGCAGCTTTGGGGTCCTGCTAATCCTAGCCAGCCCTACACAGAGCACTGGGGGGAGGCACTCATATCATTCTCCTCTGGAGCCCTTATATACGCACACACCCTGGATGCCTGAACGACACTTGAGGGCCAGGGCCAGGGATAACCAATGACAAAAAGAGGTTTGGCCTCAGTGTAAAGGTTGGTGAAATCAGCTGTGAAATCAGTTTGCATTGTCACCCAAGGAGGACTGCAAACACAGGCCCCCAGCACCCTACGTTCTCAAGGGTGATGCTCATGGAGTCTGTTTGCAAACCTCTCACGCTGGCTTTTGCAGGTTGCATCACAGTTCAAATCCACAAACCACTGCTTCCTGTCATTTAGACCCACATCTACTGTTTCTTAGGGCAACGACACTTTTCTTCTTTGTTAAAGGCTGTGCTATGTAGTAGGGTGAGAAGAACTCACTCATCCCACGCACAGCTAAGCTGGGGCAAGCGACTGGCTTATAGATTTCAAATATATCGTTCTATAAAATTTTCTTTCCTCTTCTCTGCTCCTTTCTTTCCAGTCTCTCCAGATTTGCTTTTCTCAGTCTGCTTTCATTCACACCTTATTTTTAAATAATATTTTCTCTCTCCCTCTTCATTGCTTTCTTTCCAGCCTCTCCTATGCCAGAAGCAAACCCAATAACAGTCAGGCACAAGTGAAAATTTCCCAACCCACAGCCTTTAAACCTGTTTATAACTAGGCCAGACAAGCTGGCTCATCCCCATCACTGAGGGACAGATGTCATTTATTATCCAGCTAGACAATCCTGGTCATTTCTCCACCTGGTAAGTTAAAAACCGTGTGTGTGTGTGTGTGTCAGAAAAAGAGAGAGAGACCCCCCATTAGTGATTTTAAAAGTCTCAGTGAGACAAGAGGCATACCATTTCCAAACCTGCAGCCAATAAACTAATGTATCCCCATCAGAATTCCCTGCTTCTGCTGAGGTAAGGGAGGAGGGAACATAATTATTTCTAATCACTTGCCTCCTTGACCTAGAGCTGTAAAGTTGACCCCTTGGTTTATTACTCACAGCTGATTGTAAGTGGTTATGTTGTATGAGACATATTACCTACTAAATGCTGCCAACACTAGGATTACGAGAGTCAGAATTAGAAAGCAGAGTCAGCAGCTTCCCACTTTCTTCCCTCTTCTGCTTCTCTGATCATTTTCTGTCTCATAGGAACATAGGAATTGCCCCAGGGGATCAGATCAAAGGTCCACCTGATCCGATATCCCGTCAGTAATGCTGGCCAGTGTCTGATGTCTCAGAGAAAGATGCAAGGACCTACAGTAGCAGACGGGGAATAAAGTCTCATCCTAATCCCTAGTTGTAACAAGGTTCACTCACCACTCTGGCACCTCCTGCTGGTTGTCTTGGGAATTAGCTCTTCAAGGTAGTGCGCCCCCTTTGGGTGGTGCCTCACCGCCATCACTCCTGCTGCAGGACCCACGTCTCTCCAAGGACCACAGCGTCCTCTTCAGTGACACAGCCCTCCAGCCATGCCACACACTATTTTCCACACTTCTGGGGGACCTCAGCCATTTCCCTTAGTGGCTACTGCAGCGTATTGTCTGGCCACTTCCCTGTGGCCCCAGCATCCTCCTTGCCCTTGCCTCAGGGCCTCATCCTACAAACCCCAGCAGCCAGCCAGGAGCTGTCTCTTGCTCCCCCAGTCCCTGCTAGGAGCACTGTTCTGTCCAGGGTGCTGCCAGTTTTCTCAGCCCTCCAGAGGCACAGCCCTTCCTCCCTGGGCTCCCAGCAGTGAACTGCCCTCCTCTGTCCTGCAGCTCCCTTTTTATGTGGGCCTACTTGGCCCTGATTGGCTGCTCCCTTCAGCCCTTCTCTGACTGGCTGCCTCCTGAGCAGCCTTCCTAGGGCTCTATTAACCTCTGTAATGATGCTGGTTCTGGAGGGACCCAACTGAGAGTGCCAATTCATGACACATTGCTTAAGGCAGGGGAGTTACAGCCCAAGGCTGGGGTTTTTCCACCTCTAAGGCAAACCGAACCAGACAGAGCAGACTTTGGTCTCACCCCACTGGCTAACCAAAAGTCACACAAGCAATTCCCTTAGACACTCCAGGTTCCCAGTATCTCCACCAGTGCCACTCGTTATGGGGATAAATGGTTACGAAAACCAATACCCTGGTAAAAGAAAAAAGGTTCTCTCGATCCCAAAGGATCAAGCCCCAGACCCAGGTCAATATACAAATCAGATCTTACCCACAAATCACGCTGTTGCCAATCCTTTAGAATCTAAAATCTAAAGGTTTATTCATAAAAGGAAAGAAATATAGATGAGAGCTAGAATTGGTTAAATAGAATCAATGACGTACAGTAATGGCAAAGTTCTTGGTTCAGGCTTGCAGCAGTGATAGAATAAACTGCAGGTTCAAATCAAGTCTCTGGAGAACATCCACAGCTGGGATGGGTCTTTCAGTCCTTTGTTCAAAGCTTCAGTGTAGCAAAGTCCCTCCAGAGGTAAGAAGCAGGACTGAAGACCAGATGGAGGAGCTGCAGCAGCTGTTTACAGTCTCTTGCCATGTGATCTTTCTTTCTTTGTTCCAAAGACACGCTGTCCATCACATGGCCTGGAAACACCTCAGAGTTCTGTCCATAGGCATGTCCCTGCACACTTTGCTGAGTCCCAAGCTGTGTCTGCCTTCTCTCAATGGGTCAGTTGTGTCGCTGATGGTCCTTAATGGGCCATCAAGCTGGCTAGGCAGAGCTGACACTAACTTATCTGGGGTATCACCCGGAAGCATAGCACAAGCTTGAACTACAGACAGTATAGAGGCACTATTCATAACTTCAACTACAAAAATGATACACACATATAGACAGCATAATCATAATCAGCAAACCATAACCTTGTCTTAGACACCTCATATGACCCCCTTTATATAAGATTTGGTGCCACTACAGGACCTTGGTTGCAACGATGACCTAAACGGTCCAGGTTATGTCAATAACGTCACAACCCCTTAGAGCCCAGTGTGGGGTAGGTGCCCCATTACACTAACACTTAGGCCTGGTCTACAACTCACTGTTACAAGTGTGCGCCTTAGCTACTGGAACAATTTACCCAGCGACATGGTGGATTCTCCATCACGTGAAGTCTTTAAATCAAGATTGGACATTTTTCTGAAAGATCTGCTATAGCTCAGACAGAAGTTCTGGGCTCAATGCAGGAATTACTGGGTAAGGTCCTCTGGCCTGTGCTATACAGGAGGCCAAACTAGATGATCACAAGGGCTCTATTCTGGCCTTAAAAGCTATGAAAACAATTTAACCCTGTCTTACATCATTTTAACTTAAGTCAGCTAGCAATGGAATTAAACTAAATCAATGTAAATCAGTTTAACCATCAAATTAAGAGTATCCACACAGATATTTACTAAAAAAATTTAAAAAATCAATTTTAAAGCACACTTTTAATCAAACTAGTGCAACTTTGTGTGTAGACTCACACACTAGCTTGTGGTTGCTTAATACCAACCTTCACTGTACTCGTCTCAGAAGAGCAGAGCCCGGGGGCTGAAGTACAAAGTTCCACCAGTGTTGCTGGGTATTTTATTTACTGGCGGTTGGAAAACGTAGCAGGTGGTGTCAAATCTTCTGAATCACGGACGAAATGAAATATGGGGCTGTCATAAATATAAAGGGAAGGGTAAACACTTTTAAAATCCCTCCTGGCCAGAGGAAAAACCCTTTCACCTGTAAAGGGTTCAGAAGCTAGGATAACCTCGCTGGCACCTGACCAAATGACCAATGAGGAGACAAGATACTTTCAAAAGCTGGAGGCGGGGAGAAACAAAGGCTCTCTCTCTCTGTCTGGGTGATGCTTTTGCTGGGGACAGAACAGGAATGGAGTCTTAGAACTTAGTAAGTAATCTAGCTAAATATACGTTAGATTCTGATTTCTTTAAATGGTTGAGAAAATAAGCTGTACTGAATGGGATGTAGATTCCTGTTTTTGTGTCTTTTTGTAACTTAAGGTTTTGCCTAGAGGGATTCTCTATGTTTTGAATCTGATTACCCTGTAAGGTATTTACCATCCTGATTTTACAGAGGTGATTCTTTTTACTTTTTCTTCTATTAAAATTCTTTTTTTAAGAATCTGAAGGCTTTTTCATTGTTCTTAAGATCCAAGGGTTTGAGTCTGTGTTCACCTGTGCAAATTGGTGAGGATTTTTATCAAATCTTCCCCAGGAAAGGGGGTGTACGGTTTGGGAGGATTTTGGGGGGAAAGACGTTTCCAAACGGGCTCTTTCCCAGTTATATACCCGTTAGACGTTTGGTGGTGGCAGTGATAAAGTCAACGGGCAAAAGGTAAAATAGTTTGTACCTTGGGGAAGTTTTAACCTAAGCTGGTAAAAGTAAGCTGAGGAGGTTTTCAGGCAGGTCCCCACATCTGTACCCTAGAGTTCAGAGTGGGGAAGGAACCTTGACAGGGGCTTAGCTTCTTTCAATGCAAAAAAATCACCCGGAGTGAAAATCATTAAATAAGCATCAATCCAGAAGCCTATAATGAGGGGATGCAAGTGTTTTCACTGTCAGAACACCAGCTCCTATCCTTAAAACCACCAGTGGCTACACCCAGACATGCAGGAGGAAATTCAATAATTCATTGCCTTCTCACTCCCCAGAGGGGTAGATTAAAGGAATGTTTGTAGCATCCCAAGCATTCCCATTTCACCACCTTCTTTGATTCTGCACCTTTCAGATCCAGGGCAGAGTTAACGATTCAGAATCCGACTGTACTGTTATTCATGGAGCTGGTTTCTTTAGGAATGCTGAGAAGGCTTGACAGCACTCTCCTCAGCATCAGAGTGAGGGGACAGGGGAGCTAGCTATGAATTATATCCTCAAACAGGGGGAAAGAGACACTCAGGAGGGAAATCAGACCTGCAGCACCACTGCAGACCCGGGTATTCTCTTTTATTCTCTCTTTAGTCTATTTTCACTCTCTCTCATTCCCAGAAAAAGTGATTCACAGATACATATTCCCTCTCTCAGGTCCATAAGTCGGTGTTTGGAAGGAAACGTTTGTCATGGAAACACCTGGGGTCCCATGAGTGCCTACTTCAAACCTATATCCCAAATGTGCAAGTCATCAAGCAGGTTTGATGACAGAGACCAATACCAGGTTACTTCCCCCTGTGGAGCAAGAGCAGAACCAGGACAGGGACCATGTCTGAAAATCACAGTCCTCCCTCTTACGGCCAGTGGGCGCGCTGTGATCATCTAGTCAGATCTCCTGCGTAACACCGACCATAAAACTTGTTCTGCAGTGCAGCCACACGCCACACGGGGCAGTCTGCACCCTTACAACCTACCTCTGTGGGGTTAAATTATCACCCATTTCCCTGTACGATTTCAGCACTTCCAGTCATCTTCCCCAATTAAAACCATCAGGGAGCTGTTACGCAGTTTTCACTGCTTGGCAATACTACTGCTGTGATTGGAAAAGAGTTCTCAATTTACAGGAATGACAGGAAATTAGACTAATATATTCTCCCCAGTATTAAGCCTATGCGCTGATATCCCCACAGCAGTGAAGAGAGATGCCTTTGCCATCACGCATACCGAGGCAGTCACTTGCTCCAAAAGACTTAATTCATCACAACCGTCTCAATCAGATTTACTGTGACAGTTAAATGGGTTAAGAAGGATGGTGTGAAAATCCAGGTTCTGCGTAAGTTCTTTTCTGTCTCCCCTTTGACTGGATTTTACCGTTCACTGCCAAGTGAAGCTGTTGTTATTTTTATTACTGTACCACATAAAGACGTGTGACAAGATCAGGCCCCACAGTGGCAGGTGCTGTACAAACACATTGTGAGAGACAAGCACAGCCCTGGAGAGCTTCCAGGCTAAACAGACAAGACAGATGCAAGGTGGGGAAAATGACTACCATCATCCTCGTTCCACAGATAGGAAACTGAGGCACAGAAAGATTAAGTGACTGGCCCAGGTTCAAATCTGAACCCAGATTTCCTGAGTCCAAGCCTGGTACCTCAACTGCAAGTCCAAGCTGCAGTTCTATGGAACTGTAAGAAAAATATAGACTAACTGAAAAATACTAATTAGTGCTCATTAGATCCAGAAATCTGCACTGATGGCCATTCCCTTCTAGATCATGAGGGTCTGGAAATTAAACAAGTGTAAGCTTTTTCCCACAAAGAGCTGTTCCTTAAATGGACACTTAGGGCTTGTCTACAGAGGGAAATTGACTGAAATAGTTATTGTGGGATAGGTGATTCCAAGGTAGCTTTTCTGGACACTATTCTGGAATAAAAATCACTTTACTCTAGAATAATTTGTGCTTCCCAAAGCAGAGTCCCCTCGCTAATTGTGCCATGGCTATAGAGCAAGAGACCAGTAGCAGGTTACTTGACCCTGGAAGCAAGAGCAGAACTAGGGAAGCGACCATGACTCTGAAATTCACAAACCTTCCCTGTTATACTCCTGGGGCAGTACAGCAATGAGCTCCTCCTTACTCAGGGCAGGTTGTAAAGTCACAGCCTCTCTGTGTGGTTAAATTATCACCAATTCTTAAATTTCCTCTGTTTTCTGCATGGCTTATTCTGCCAGAGCTGCGCCCATACACAAGCCCTCAGACGTGCTCTGCCTGCCTGGAAAGTCCAGAAGAGCGACTGGGAACCTGTAAGCGAGTGGCAAAGTCTCCTGTCATAGGTACCTCCTGACAACAAGCTTCCACGGGCCTCACCGCTGAGAACAGATCCCAGAACCAATGGGATTATGGTTAGCTGGTGGAATAATGTTTGTTTGGTGAATTAGTGATTCAAGATACTGCCACCAACTGCTTCTCCCTCCCTTCCTTCTCTGGATGTTAAAGTCCTGTCAGCACAATAAAGTGAAAAACCATGGTCCCCTTCTTCCAGATCATTGATAAAAATGTTAAATAATGTAGGGCCAAGAGCCAATCCCTACCGGACCCCACTGGTAACACACCTGCTGCAAGATAATAATGTTTGGAAAGTGCTTGGAAGTTCTTGGGTGCAGGACTTTATAGAATTGCAAAGTATTGTGAATAGCAGAAACTGTTTGCTCGTTATGCAATGGCAGCAAGGGGGCAGCACTGATTCATAATGATTATTATTTTTATTAGCAGCTCTGTGGTGGGGGAGGGGGGGTGGTTGGTTGGTTTTTGGATCCATCTGTTTAATAGTGATCATCACGTCTTGTGCAAAAAGGAAATGCTTTTGAGGGTGACAGGACTGTGAATCATCAAAGGAGTTTTATATCGCCCTGTTTGCCACAGTTCAGAGTCAGGGAGTTGTTAGCAGCAGTTCAGATTCTCTACCCAACAGCCCCTTCTATAAAAGTGATGTGATGATCTTGTTTGTATTGTGTATGTTTCTGCACAAAACAATCCAGAACGTGCCTTACCCAAGCCCTTTATCTGCATGCATACCAGAGGAAGGGAAAAATTCACTGACCGTGTTTGGTTTTCAGGCCATCCTAGCCAGGACTGGGGACATTTTTCACTTCCTTTCTATGGTTAATCCAGCACAATCCACCCAGAAGTGTTCAGTCCACGTCTGCCTCACACTGAGTTGGGTTCTCACCATTGTTATTATCGGCAAAACCCCCTGTCTCCACTCCCTTATCTGGCAGCCTAACCAGCAGATTGGGCCCACAAAAGGAGATAAGTAAGGGGGAAATGAGCAAGGAGGAACACAGAGGAAGAACTGTGATTCTCTGTGGGGGGACAGCTATGCACCGCCCCATGCTCAAGGCTGAATCGGCCCTTAGCCAGCAACATCTTTGTATCTCTTATGAGATACAATCTGGGGCACTATAACGATGCTTTAAAGATATGGCTTAATTAATCAATAGCTGGACTGAATCACCTTTATACACACGCAGCAGTGCTTTAATCCACATTCATCAGCGGGACCACGCAGGGAGTAAAGTCCCCTGATCAACTTGGGTATTTACGGAGTAATCAAGCTCCAGAGGAGCATCAAGACTGTTCACGAATCAGTTGGAATCCACAATGAACACAAGAGACAGGAGTCTGAGAAGAGCCACCGGCTGCTGAAGGAAGCCTGGGACAGCACCTGAGTGCAGTTTCATATTCCAGCTAGGAGCGCTCACAGCAATTGACAAGCAGCTGGAGTACTCTGCGTGTTGTAAATTGCAACCTGCCTGCCAATTTCCATCTTCACCAATCAAACTGTGCAGAAATGTGAGAGTTGGGGGGTGATGAGTGAGTGAGATTTATTCCGGATGGCTTTATTTCGGGAGGTGTGACTGTGTAAACACTATGATTCTGTCCGGCAATGGCATTCACCAAGCTGTTCTCTTTCTGCTTATGAAAGGCATCTGGATCGTTGTTATATATTACAACATCAAAATACAATTCTGAGGGCCAGATCCTCAGCTGGTGTAAACCTTGAGGTATAAATCAACCTCAAGGGAGCTACACCAATTGATTCCAGCTCAAGCTCTGGCACCAAATGGGATCAGAGGATGTTAATTGCCTAGGAAGGCATGGAAAGTGGAACACGAAAGGATCTGCCCTGTGAATTTACAGGACCCCTCACTAGTGCACTGGAGAGGAAATTAAAGACAAAAACAGAGGGAAGGAGATTTCTGCCAAGTGCACCGGCAGCAGGCGCCTGTCTTTCATTTTTCTCAGTAGAGCAACAGTTGCAGAATATATTTGATGCTGGGCAATTGGTGAAGGTGCTTGTTTTAAACTAGCTTCAGGAGCCACGGTCCATCCTCCCGCACAAGTGGCACTAGTACAAAACAAGGCAAGGAAAGGAATCTTTGAAAAGGCCTTCAGCCAGCCCAAGGGTCCGAACTATGCCTCAGAGGCAAGAGAATTCACAGACAAGGTTCCCATTGCATCCTTTCTCCTCTGGGCATTACAGAGATGTCAGATGATGCTCCTCCGCTTGCAAAGTCCGCAATGGGGCAAGAGCTGAGGAATCCCTGACAGGAAGGGGGGGAAGGAAACTGCTGCTGTCAATTTCGGATAGTTTTTCCAAATAAGTGCAGCTGTATCCAAAAAGCACAAGAATTCCTCTTTGACCAGGCCTCTATTGAAAATAATCCTGGAGCATAAACTGGCTAATGAATCCCAACCAATGAAGTTATGCTGGTGAGCCCCATGGTTCAGAGTCCTTCAAGTGTCTGAATATCTCACACACACGCAAACTCTTGGGATCAGATTATGCTCTCAGTTATACCTGTGCAAAGCCATTGAGTTCAGTGGAATATACATTGCTGGACTAATTGATGCAGTGAAGGATATGAGGTAAGTAATGCAGTGAAGGATATGAGGTAACATGTACTTCCTGTGCCTTCTCTCAGGGCCTTTGGATCCAATTCTTTCCAGGGAAAAGACTTAGAGAGATGAAGAAAAATGAAACATCAGGTTCCAGTGAAATGATTCCATTTGCCTTTGCAGGTCCTTTGTCTCTCTGTTGCTTTGTGCTCCACCATCTGTCTGCATCTACCAGTTTTGTCTCTTGTGGATTGTAAGCTGCTTGGGGCAGGGACCATTTTTGGTTCTGCGTTTGTACAGCACCTAGCGCACGGGGGTCCTGGTGTCTAGCAGGGGCTCCTAAGTGCTATGATAATATGAATACTAAATAATAAAAATAATGCCACACACTGCAGATGGCCTCAAACACTGGGAGCAAGTATCTCTTTCTTCAGTCTACACAGACCCTCTGCTTTGGGAATATTCTTCTTCCTCCTCAGAGATAAATCCTAGTACATGGAGTATGTCAGGACAGACAACAAGTCAGGTGAGTTCCTGGAAGAGCCTGCATATCACTATTCCCTCCTGTATCTCTTGCAGCCTGGTGGCACTAAAGCAGAATCTGCTTAAACGGTCTGATATTCTCTCTCCGTAGTTTCCCCAATGGTGTGACTTTGTACTTTTCAAACTGATCACCTTGCGTTAGCTCTTCTAGCCAGCAGTGAGCTTCTGACTGAGACAGAGGATTCCAGGGATGATTTTTTACAATGGAAATAATCACATATCTGAAACAACAATTATTTCCGGCAGAAAGGCCGAAAACTGACCTCTCGGTGTAGTATCAGCCCTAACTCAAAGAGGGCTAGAAAGAAAATTCTTCTTTTCTCTCCATCTTACTCATTTCATGTTCCTCTCTTCTGAGACATGCAAGAGGAGTCACGTGGATTCTGCTTAGCACATGGGAAAAACCCTAACTGAGGGCCTGCCCCAGAGGCCATTGAAATCAACGGGAAACCTCCCATTGACTGATTTCAGTGGGCTTTGGATCAAGCCTTAAGGGGCCACCTCTTAAGGGCACCCTGATCCATTCTCTGAGCAACTCCCCTCTCCAAAGCTAGCTGAGCTCTGCATGCTACCGCTATGTAAATGTTACATTACAATAAATTAGAGGAAAGCTCAGGTTGCAAAGTCAGGAAATGCACCGCGGGCACTCCAGGGGCTTGGCCACAACTACAAAGATTTCTGACACTCCCCGGAGCTGGCAAGCATGTTCTGAGGCCCATTTGGGACACGTGCGCCTGCTCCACCTTGTGAAAACTCTGCTATCGTGTCAGGAATCAGGCCCTGGAGCAGAGGCAATCTCCCAGCTGACCTGATTGCCTCTGCTGCCTGATTGGCAGGAACAGTCAGCAGACCCGCTCTGAAGCCCGGCAGCAGCAGGTCAGTGGCTGCTCGAAGTGTTTCGCCCTGGCCTGCAATAGCTCCGGCACCTGCCTTGTTCCAGCCCTGAGTAACCCAGCTCGGACTCTCGGCTCCAATTGCTGACCTCTGACTTGGGCTCTGATCCTGGTCGCCTGTCCCTGGCTACCAACTCCTGCTCCAACCAGTAGCCACAACCACCCTCCTCCCGATCTCTGACACATCATGCACATTTGCTGCCATTGTGGATGAAGGCTAAACATTCAACTCTACGTAGGAGATTTAGACACCCAGTTCCCATGGAAAGTAATGGGAACTGGGCATTCAAATCCCTTTGGTGCCTTGGAAAAACTCCACCCACAGGGCTAAATGGAACCAACAGATTATGACAACAAAACTCTTTACTGTCTCTGCCTGGCACCTCTGAGAAGCAATAAGTAAAAGATGGCATTTTCTTCTGAGTTCACCGCTCTTCCCTCTACAGCGAGTTACATTAAAGGCTTTTTACTTCTTCTCCACCTCCCAATTTGTGAAGTCCAGTGATCCTGCTGTATTTGTTCATACTCAAATAAATTTGTTTGTCTCTAAGGTGCCACAAGTCCTCCTTTTCTTTTTGCGAATACAGACTAACACAGCTGCTACTCTGAAACCTGCTGTAAAATTGCTCCTCTTTTACAGAGCTAGTCTAAAAGACAAACAATCACCAAGTTTAGTATCAGCTAAACTGCTTAGTGAATGAAGAAATCTATTAGAACCAGATGAGCTCAGAAAGGTCTGGCTCCCAAATCATTTCACCTGTCATTGAAGGGCCCAGCATGCAGCACCTTCCCCAGCTGGGAAGATCCATCCTCTAGAAGGTGTCTTCATTGCTGTAACCACTCATTTCTCTCCTGAGGGTTTGGTTTTGCTGCTTTTGCAATCAAACCTCCGTTTTATAGAGAGAAGAACAATCTTCCAGAATGCAGCCATTTAGAGTAAAAAAAAAAAAATAGCCTTTAAGGAACATTTTCCTCCCTTGACAATGGAAAAAATTTGGCCTTTTTTGTACTGAAAGGTTAAGAGCTGTCACAGAAAAGGGCTCATTTCTAGTCAATTACCAGGGTAGAAAAGTACAGTGTTAGGCCAACACCATTCAACCTACGCTCACCGCGATTGTTCTTAATGTTTGAAGCCTCTGCTCCCCAGTAATTACTGGAATGTGCTCTGGACTGAGCTCTGCCTCTTTCAGAGACCTGCTCAGTCCCAACAGTTTGCAAGAATATTGAGTGAAAAGTCTCGCACCTCTAGCAGGACTGGCTAATCTTCAGTTTTCAGCAGGTGCACAAAAAGCCAAGGGCCACCCAGGAGGACAGAGGGCCTGTTGCAAGCCTGCCATTGATCTTACCATCCAGCTCCAAATCATGTTAGCAACTTTTCTTCCATAGATCCCAATGCCCATTACAAACCAGGCTGGTCCTATTACCCACATGGGAGAACTGAGGCCAACACAGGATGAGGCCCACATTTTCTAAAGTTGCTTCTAGTTCTGGGTGGGTGTCCATCTCCAGCTTTGGTTGCCAAACTTTTTGCACCTAACAAAGGACCTGATATCGAGCACCCTGAGCTCTGCTTGACTTTAACTGGAGGTGGGCTGCTGCTCAATGCCTTGGAAATTCATGTCCCACTTCTGTAAAACTGGTCCCCCCAAAACGTAGGCACCCAAAATTAGAAGTCACTTTTGTAAATGTGACCTAAGTTAT
Organism: Natator depressus; assembly: GCF_965152275.1. Taxonomy (NCBI): domain Eukaryota; kingdom Metazoa; phylum Chordata; order Testudines; family Cheloniidae; genus Natator; species Natator depressus. The sequence continues at coordinate 5,199,212 of NC_134246.1, read as the reverse complement.
TTGCCGAAGTTGACTCAGTAAGTCAGTGGCAGATACTCAGATACCACCGAGAGAGGAGACCTGATGAGAACTGGACAGGTAGATAGTACCATTTTCTGTCAGGAAAGGTGGTTTTGCCAAAAGCAAAGTCATGTTGATTGTCAATAGGGAAAGGAAATGTTTCTGTTGACCCAAATCTATTTGTTTCCTTCATTTTCTTTCTCGGAGATTACCAACATTTTCAGGTTTTGTTCCAAATCAAAATGAAAACATATTTTGAAATCTCAAAATCCATAGTGAAATGGAATTTATTTCCTCTGGACAACCCAGATAGATAGACAGATCCCAGGTCCATTAACTCTTAGCCCTATACTCTAGTTCACAGTTGCGCTGTATCCAATTGAAATGTCAGGGCAGGTAGGCAGAGGGTAGTTAACTGAATTGGAAGTTGGCCAGGACATTGAAATTAACAATCTTACTTGGGATCTTTGATCACAGATGGTTTGGACCTCAGTTTTACGTCTCATCCGGTGGCTGAGCTGGGGTAAGAAAAGAATCCTGATCCCTGCAAAGAGGGAATGTTGCCAAATTGACTCGGAGTCATAGCAGTGGTTGTGTGCTGACGGTATTCCGAATGAATGTATTAAATATACAAATATATTCTCCACCGGACTCAGGTGTAGCTGGCCTGGAGGAAATAAAGTTGGATGTCCCTCACCTCTCAAAGGGTCCCACGGGCTCTAGGCAGAGTTAATTTGACACAGCCTTGCAGTTTAACGCTCCAGCTGGAAAATCCCCTGCTCCGCAGCGCAATGTTACTCATCCTTCTCCTTGAAGGGCTTTCATTATGGAATAAAACTCTCGCTGTGCCTTCTAATCCCCCCCTGAGTAATCTGGTAGAGAGCTCTGCTGTGATAATATTGGGCACATCATAGGCAGCTCTCTCCAAGGGCACATCCCTGATGGTTTGTTATCAGTGCTCCTTTGACTTTTAAATAGGCTTTGATTTGGGATTTAGGTTATTTGGTGCTTCTTTTGTATATAGAAGAGAGCAGACATCCCGCAGGCTGGCACACACAATATGACATTCTTATTTCATTTGGGAGGATTGATGGCAGACACAGTTCACTTAGGGTACCTCCGTGCCTGTCCAACCCCTGCGCCTGTGCAGGATCCCAAGAGGGGAGATTGGCCGGGGGGGGAAGGGCGGGGAGAAGGGGGAATGCTGTTATAACGGTCTCCCCCTAACAGACTGACTTTAGTAAATCCAGCCACACTTGGAACAAGCCAGAAAACTGAATGGCAGAGCTGGCTGGGCCAAGGATTTGCTCTGACTCTAAAAGCCAATGATCAGCCATGTCGGTAGGAATGTTTAGGCCATTCATAGCTGCTACAAGCGCCCAGCAAGGCCTTATCTCATTTGCTGCGGCTGGTCTGCTGCGCTCAGGAGATTCAGGAGAGCCGCAGGACATGCCAGCCGGACTGGAGCTCTGGCGCTCGGCTAGTGCCCTAATTCGGCCATGTCCTTTCCCGCCCAGCCCCGTGGCTCACCGCCCTTTCCAGCACAGGTAGCTGAGCCAGAGCCGGCTGAGATGCCGCCGTGCTTGTTCACGGCTGGCTCTGAACCACTCTTCATATAGTGACACATTCAACCTTCCTCCTCCTGGCTACATCGCACTCGCAGGGCCAAGCCTGCTGCTGTCAACTGGAGGAGCTCTGCAGAGGTCAGAGGAGCCCGGACAATTTACACCAGCAGAGAATTTGGCCCCGCAGTTTCTATACTGAATAATACATTGTTTATACTGAACTCGCAGATCCTCTCAGAATATTCCTGAATATTTAATTTCCCTCCTTCCCAAAGCCCGCTCCGTTGAAAGACTCGCTGTCTCTGAGCCTAATGAAGCTGAACCAGCAGATCGTGTCAGAGTCCGCACTGCTTATTGATTAGGTAGGGGAGGTCTGCTGCAGCAAGGTGTTTCCATTTTAAATGAGGACAAGCCACACGGTGCACAATTCTGCAAAGCGCCATGGAGCTGGAATTCCCACTGAAGTCAATTGGAGACACCCAGCAATGCTCGGTCACCCATCAGTTCTTGACAGGCGCTCAGCACTTAGGTGGATCTGACCCCAAGGGTGTGAGTATCAATGGGAGGAGAAAATGTCTCCTGGTGAGAACCCTGTTCAGGTGAAATGACAACGTGATGGGGCAAAGGTAAAAAGTTTGACTCTGTTTGTTCAGAGTGTTGGGGCTGAAGATACTCTTTGTGTACAGAAAATACCACGCTCAGGCATGGACCCCTGCCATTCAGGCCATCTTGTTGGCTTATCAGCACAAATGATGACCAGACACGTGTTTAATGAAGAAATAAAGTCTAGCTAGATCCTCACATTCTTGCTGTCGGCTTTCTATGGCCGTCAGCAAGTTACAATGGTTATCAGTTGGGAAACATCCCCCTCTGTGCTTCCCTACGCACGCGCTCCCCATTATATAGCTGAGACCCCCTTAAGAAGAGGGTGACCAGACAGCAAATGTGAAAAATTGGGACAGGGGGGTGGGGGGTAATAGGAGCCTATATAAGAAAAAAACCCAAAAATCAGGACTGTCCCTATAAAATTGGGACATCTGGTCACTCTACTTAAGAAAGTTTGTATCTCCCCAACCAGTCTTATAAATGGATGGGGCCAAATTCCTGACACGTGTGAATGGGTGGAACTGCATCGCATTTGGCCACTGGCTCCATTACCCGACAGCCAGTGAAACATAGCAGAATTCTCCAACAGGGGAGGGGCTGGGGTGGGGACTCAGGAGGTCTAGATTCAGTTCTTGGCTTTGCTGCAAACTCCTGGGGTAACCAGGGACAAGTCTCTGTGCCTCAGGTTCCCTTCTGTAAAATGGTCAGGGCCACAATAGCTCCTCTCTCCCACCCTTCACTGTCTCTCTCGCCTCTTTAGACTGTAAGCTCTTAGGGGCAGGGGCTGTCTCATACTCTTTGTATGCACAGCCCCGAGCACAGCGCTGATCTCAGCTGGTGGCACCCTAACACAAACCATAATAAATAGACATGGGGTTGTCTAGCCCCACCTTTTCACACGCCCTTGATGCGCCTTCTCTCCTCTGCAATATGCCTGGTTGCAACTGATAGGCACATGCCCATTCAGGGAGCTGGGACCTCAGTAACCTCCACATTGCCACCCAGAGCACTTCCTACCAGCCAATCCACTGGGCCATCAGACAGAGACCTTGAGGCCACATTGAATCACGGCGCTGAACGCAAATGAACCTCTGCTATGCCTTCGCTATTAGCTGTTCTTCAAGGTTACCTCCTTGTCTGGCAGCTGTGAGACTGATATGCAGGGCCTTTTTTCTTTTTAATTATCTATTTGCACTGTCCTGTGGGGTTTCCTGAGGGAGCATTTCAGCAGCTCAGCTCATTTGCATCTGAAATGCACCGAAGCTGACACATGGGTATTCAGCATTGCAGAAGGACTTAGATTTGGGCTTGATCTTTTAAGAGACAGACAGACACCCAGGAGCCTCTGGTGAAATCTCACATTTGGCCTTTTCTCTGCCTGGATCAGTGTTATTCACCATCATCCAGCAGCTCGAGCGGTGACTGCTTTAAAACAGTTGGGTACAAATTGTGATTGCATTGCTCACTTACTGTAGAAGTTTTCTCCATGCTGTTTGGCCACCGCGCCATGATCCAGAACTGAGCCCCTCCTGGTACTTCAGTTCTGCATGTCCTCCCTTCCCCCAGCTCCGTCCTTGCATCATAGGGCAGATTTATAATTTGCATCATTCTCCACTTCTATTCCCCCATCCCCAGCTCCATCAATGCAGTACAGTACAGACCTGCGGCACTTCTGATATCTTACTTCTTGCCCTGCCCGCTGCTCTTCCAGTGCACCACCATCCTGAACTACAGCCGGTCTGATAATCTGATTCTAGACCCCACAGCTCACCATGCTGCTTGGTAATATTCTCTCTATTCCAAGTCCTGAACCTCTCATGAGCATGGACTGCTAAGTATGCAGAATTCAATTGTTTAGTAGAAAAACACCCACAATATCCTAAGCCGCAGTGAGCAGACAACTATTATTTATTTAGGAAGTAAGCAGTGCAGAGAGCATTGAGAGGTCTCCAATGTAAGTGCAGCAGTAGAGAAAAGTGAGTCAATTGCACGACTTTTTGTGCCTCTGGAGTGCCTTCTTGTATTCTCTCCCCTGAAAGACAAGAGCAAAAACCTCTTCAAACCCCAGCCCAGGAATGCATTTGATACACAGCAGCAATCTCATTCTCAGAAATAAGCTTTTACAGGCCTGGTAAAGCAAGATGGTCTTTTCGAGGGGCCCAGAGCGAGCTTCATCATCCACTCACTTTTAGCCAAACCCTTGTATCCAAATGGATTCCAAAGTGCTTTTCTAGCTAATCGTACAAAAGAAAAGAACTCTACCCGCAAAGTGCAGCCATCTCCGAGGGTACGCTTCTTTCTCTGACCTGTAATGTATGTATCCCTGTAGCCCCCCTAGCCAGGGTATAAATAGCAGTGTAGACCATTTGGGGCGGCTTAGGTGAATATAGTAAAGGCAACACTTGAAGGGTGTGCATATATAAGCGAGTATATACCCTACAGGACTCTCTACTCGCCCAAGCTGTGCCTCGCCATCTATACTGCTTCTTTAGCAGCGTAGTGTCCCGTTGTGGGAGCCAACCCGGTGCACAGAGAGACTCCGTCAGCAGGGAAGGCTCTGGCAGAGAGGAGGCAGCAGGGAAAGGCTGAGCCTCTCCCCTCCAGAGCCTTTCCCCGCTGCAGTGAAAGGCTTTGGTAGCGCCACCTCCCCTCTGCCAGAATCTTTCACTGACACGTACAGCTACTTACTGCAGTGTGGACGCACTTTTCCTTGCAGCAAGTAGCTAGAGGCCCACTCCATGCCGCCGGCGGTGTGTAGTGGAGACATAGCCTCAGGTGGACATTCAATCCCACAAATGGCTCTGCTTCAGTACATGGCAAACCACTTAACAGCACCCAACAATGTTAGACGGCAAGGTACCCCAGGAAGGGAAGAAGAAAGTATTTGATAGAAATTATCAGCAGGATTTCAGATGGGGTAACTCCATTTGGCCCAACGAGGCTCCATGTGGGCTTGGCAATCTGCCCACACATTGCAAACTGCAGGATCAGAGCCTCAGCTTCCATCTAGTTAACTCCTCCCCCCTTCAAGGAAAAAAATAATGACTATGAGATTTGTAAGGAGCACCTGCTGTCTGCACCTGTATGCTATATCTAATCTGAAGAATGGCATCTCCAGCAGTACAGCCTTCTCCCACACGCCGCGCTGGGACATCATTTCAGCGCTAACTCGCAGGGAAGAGTGCCACCCGCTGAATCATGAACCCCAGATTCTAGCTGGTTTTTCACTGACAGGCCTCAAGTCTAGGGCATAATGGTGATGAGAGGGATGAGCTGGGGTTTAACTGCCTCTAAATTAACGTTACCTCACATTTCTCCCAAAAGTTTACCTTTGAAAGAGGAAAATTTAGCCCCCAAAGGATCAAAAGTTTTGCAACGACCTGAGCAAGTGAAACAGTGGTGCTTAGCAACTGTCTACATGGGGGCATTCAGGAAAGATCATCCAAAATAAATGTGGATTAGTTAAACTGCATGAAACTCCTGTGTGAACACCCTTATTCAGAATGAAAGTGGTCTTAATTTGGTTTAGCATAATTCACTTCCAAAGTGAATTAAGATAAACCAAAATATGGCCACTTTCATTCTGAATGAGTGCGTCCATGCAGGGGTTTAATGCAGTTAACTAGTCCACTTTTAATTCACTCCTTTAGTTAATTCAAATTCCTTTTCCTGCACATCCCCATGTAAACAAACCCTTAGACTGTAAACTCTTGGGGCAGGGACCATCTTTTGTTTTGTGTTTGTACAGTGCAATGGGGTTCTGGTCCATGACGAGGGCTCTTAGGAACTATTTCAAAATAAATAATAAATAATTGCAATTACAATTATTTGGCAGTCTTATCTATAGTGGTTGCAACCAGCACTTTCTGTAACACCAGCCTAAGGAAGCATAGGCATTCCCTGTTAGGGTTTTCCAGTGGCCACATTGATTACAGCTCCCGCCACCCTGAATGCTGCACACACAGATATGTATTCATTGCACTGGGACTAAAAAGGCACAAGAAATGAGATGCGTTCAGATTAAATTAGTGAGGTGCATTCCACAGCATGTGCACAGCGCCTGTAATTTGGCTGCATGAACATTTCCACTCACCGAACTGAAAAGGAAAATTATGAGTGTTTATCTTAGAAATGCTCTTCTTCCTGGCAACACATGGCCAATCCGTCCCAGCTCTACGTCCAGTGGAGTTACAATACAGATTAACCTGGCCCCTTGTGTCCAAAACAAGGCCCTGGGGTTGTGGAATTTCCCAGCGAGCTTTCAGCTTTGCTTAAGTAAATGTACCTGCAGTCACTCCTTCTCTGTTTATCGATCATCCATCTCCCTGACTTTCTGTCTCTTCTGTTTTCCCGTCTCTTCCCTCTCCACTAGCTCTCCCTCTCTCTCTATCGATCGGTCCCACAATAAGTCAAACTCATTATCCAGTCACTGTCATAAAAAAACAGATCATCATCATCTTCGGACAACTAACAGAAGTTTCCAGATCACAGACCCTGGTTCTCATGGGGGATTTCAATCACCCTGGCATCTGGTAGGAGAGCAGTACAGCAGTGCACAGACAATCCAGGAGTTTTTGGAGAGTGTTGGGGACAACTTCCTGGTCCAAGTCCTGGAGGAACCAACTAGGGGCTGTGGCCGCATGGAAGGGGTGGAGTGTGGGCGGGGCCAGGGCCGAGGGAGGGCTGAGCACCCAGAGGAAAGCAGGGAAGTCGGCGCCTATGGCCATTGGCCATTATCTTTGAAAACTAGTGGTGATCAGGGGAGGTCCCAGACGATTGGAAAAAGGCAAATATAGTGCCCATCTTTTAAAAAGGGAAGAAGGAGAATCCGGGAAACTACAGACTGGTCAGCCTCACGTCAGTCCCTGGAAAAATCATGGAGCAGGTCCTCAAGGAATCCATTTTGAAGCACTTGGAGGAGAGGAAGGTGATCAGGAACAGTCAACATGGATTCACCAAGGGCAAGTCATGCCTGAGCAATCTGATTGCCATCTATGATGAGATAACTGGCTCTGTGGATATGGGGAAAGTGATGGACGTGATATACCTTGACTTTAGCAAAGCTTTTGATACAGTCTCCCACAGTATTCTTGCCAGCAAGTTAAAGAAGTATGGATTGGATAAATGGACTATAAGGTGGATAGAAAGCTGGCTAGATCGTCGGGCTCAACAGGTAGTGATCAATGGCTCGATGTCTAGTTGGCAGCCGGTATCAAGTGGAGTGCCCCAGGGTTCTGTCCTTGGGCCGGTTTTGTTCAATATCTTCATTAATGATCTGGAGGATGGGATGGATTGCACCCTCAGCAAGTTCGTGGATGACACTACACTGTGCGGAGAGGTAGATACACTGGAGGGTAGGGATAGTGTCCAGAGTGACCTAGACAAATTGGAGGATTGTGCTAACAGAAATCTGATGGGGTTCACCAAGGACAAGTGCAGAGTCCCATGCACTACTACAGGCTGGGGGCTGACTGGCTAAGCAGCAGTTCTGCAGAAAAGGACCTGGGGATTACAGCAGACGAGAAGCTGGATATGAGTCAGCAGTGTGCCCTTGTTGTCAAGAAGGCCAACGGCACATTGGGCTGCATTAGTAGGGGCATTGCCAGCAGATGGAGGGAAGTGATTATTCCCCTCTATTCGGCACTGGTGAGGACACATTTGGAGTACTGCATCCAGTTTTGGGCCCCCCACTGCAGAAAGGATGTGGACAAATTGGAGACAGTCCAGCGGAGGGCAACGAAAATGTTTAGGGGGCTGGGGCACATGACTTAAGAGGAGAGGCTGAGGGAATTGGGCTTATTTAGTCTGCAAAAGAGAAGAGTTGGGGGGGATTTGAAAGCAGCCTTCAACTATCTGAAGGGGGGTTTCAAAGAGGATGGAGCTCAGCTGTTCTCAGTGGTACTAGATGACAGAACAAGAAGCAATGGTCTCAAGTTGCAGTGTGGGAGGATAGGTTGGATATTAGGGAAAACTCTTTCACTAGGAGGGTGGTGAAGCACTGGAATGGGTTACCTAGGGAGGTGGTGGAATCTCCTTCCTTAGAGGTTTTTAAGGCCCATCTTGACAAAGCCCTGCCTGGGATGATTTAGTTGGGGAAGGTCCTGCTTTGAGCTGGGGGTTGGACTAGATGACCTCCTGAGGTCTCTTCTAACCATAATCTTCTATGATCCCCATGCTGGAGAAAAGGTGGTACATTTTGCCATTGCTGAAATAATTAGCTACTCCCACACAATCAGTTCATCAGGGTTATTTCACTCGGAGGCTCATGCTGCTGTCTGACGGTAACTGGAGGTTGATCAGTTTGGGGCCAGCACCCAGGCAGTGGATAAGGGGGTGGATGGCATTGAGAAGAACATGTTGGAATGAGACAGAATCGCTGAATCTCTCACATCCACTGAGGCTTCTAAGACAGTAATTTTTTCATCCTTTTTTTTCAAATGTACAATAATTTATTTGTATTCCCCTACTCTGGTTGCAGGGAGGGGAGGAAAGACTTGTGCTAAGACAGGCATCGCTGGGAAGAGCAGAAAGAAAATTTTGGAGAGACTGTTAAAAGCAGGGGAGGACAACAACAGGCAAAATAACATTTTTCATCTTTCAGACACTTTCAAAGCACTTCAAAAACTCCTCTCTATACATCTGGCACTTACAAAGCGCAGCCACCTCTGGGGCAGAGAGCAGCATGCCTGCAATCCAGTCCCAGCACCCTGCACAGCCATAGAGGCAAGAGGGACATTCAGCGAAGGTTACAGAGGTAAAGCTCTGCTCTTACACAAAGTGACGTGGGACCTTCCAGCTCTGGTTTTCAGAAGAGACTCTGCACTCAGAATGGGGATCGAGCATGAAGCATCTGATTGGCAGGTGCAATCAGACAGCTAAATGCTTAAGTGCTAGAAAATACACCAGCAACTATTGGGTAGGGGGATAAAACCATCATAATAAATGTCGGCCCAAATCGGGAGCTAATTCTAAAAATGTGTCTGTTTGCCTACGCTCTCGCCAATGCAATTCAAGGGGGTGGTTTTGATTTGGTTGACATCCCCGGCTGCCTCAGATATCCCCTCCCTGTCTGTCTGTCGTCACAAGAGATGAAGTAAGCTGGGATTGGATTCTTTGATTAACAGTCCCCTACAGGTCAATGGCTAGGTACTGCTGGCAGGACATAGTTGGTAGAGTGCCCTCCAGTGCTCCAAGACAGAGCCCAATCTTTGGGCATGAGGACATGGCTGCAGGCCTATTAACAGTACATTTTTGACAGAGGGGAATCACTGGGTTCACAACTGAAGTTCTGGCCTGGGAGTAGGAATTGTTTAGCTGACCTGTGAACTAATTCTGTGTTGTTTTAATTTTGGTAAGTGCCCCCACAGACTGCTTGATGGGTGCATCTGCAAAACTGAAAAATTAAAGTTAAATTTTCAAAGCTCACATGGGGAGTTGGATGCTTAATTTGATAGGGAAATGGGGTGTCTAAGTCCTCTGGGGACTTTGAAAGTCTCAGTCTACAATGATAAATCTCTCTCAACACACGAACCTGGCAAGGGAGAGATCTGGGTTTCCGCGAGTAAGTTTTGAAATTTTTCTCCTTTCTTTTTTCCAACCCTTTGAATTCTGATTTACTTGGTCGCTGAATTCCGAAATGCTGTACAAACCCTGTATGCAGCCTGAGATTCCACAGACAGTTAATTATTCTTCTCTTCTAAGATGATACGGGGGGGTGTTGTTGGGGTCTTTTTAATTATTATTGGGTAACAGTGGGTTTGGTTTTGTTTTCACTGTACTTCATCTTCAGATCCCCCATTTGTCTCCCTGCTGTCTATTGCACCAGTCGTGAAAATTAAGGGTCTGTCAGCCCTTCTGGTATCAACCTCTCTTTTCATGGATTCAGGACGACTCTGTAAAAATGCAATGTGTCACAGCAATCTGTTCCTTCGCATCTGAATTATAAGATGATAAAGGAGCAGAAACCTTATTTCATTTCCTGGATGCAGTTTGTTTTGAGAAATCAACATTTTCTGGCCAGATCTTCAGAGAGCATAAACTGACACTGACATCACAGGAACTGCACTGATTTACACCAGCTGAGGATAGGGTCTTTTCTTTCTTTTGCTCCAAATGTTTTCAGCTGCTTAGTCCATAAGGCAGACTAATCACCCTGAGAACAAGTGAAGATCAAACTTGCAAGAGGTGAACCACTGAATTTCCAATTTCCAATAGCATAGATTATATTAAACTCATTCTCTGTCTGGGTGTAATTAGTCCAATTTCCTATGAAATATAATCAATTAACAAAGCATCGCACATGCACAGACATTCACAGAGGAAGAAGACACCTCTACTGCCTAGTCACTAAGTGGCAAAGTGTCATGCAAGCTGGCATTGCCTTGTGCAGGACCAGCCCGAGACATTTTGCTGGCCAGGGTGGAAAGCATTTTCGGCATCCCCCACCCCCATCCTGAGTGCTTGAGCCACAAAAAAAAAGCTGGCCCACCAGAAGTGGAGTGGGGGAAAACAATCTGAGCAGCACAATTGTTCGGTGCCCCCTGGAAGTTGGTTCCCAGGACTCAGCTGCCCTGTCCTTATGTCCGGGAAGTGGAATGGTCAGTTCTGAACCGTGAGTTTCTTGGCTTCGATGGGCTTAACCATTGCAAACCTTACCAACCGCTCTTGGCTTCACCGCCAAACCCTCCTGGGGCTTGTCAGTATCCCGCCACGTCCACTCACCCCACAGCATGTTACTCCCCACATGGTTGGCATATCAAGATTTTGTGTGTGCACCAACTGGCACAAAGGGAAGAGTATGATACAGACAAAGGGAGACAGAATGAGAAACCCAGAATCCAAAAGGCACAGCGGCAGGGGAAAGGTTAAGGGAGCAGAGGAAACGAGAAAGAATTTATAAGAGAAACAACAAGCAACTCAATGGAGACTGTTTCAAAGTGACTCGGCAACGCCATTGGTTTTAGTCTGCTCCCACTTTGGGAGTGGTCGTGGGCCAGATTTCACTCTCGGGCAGCCCCATTCAACCCCACCTATGTTCCTTGGGATGATTACTCAGAGCACACTGAAGTAGTTACACCCTCCAGTTAGACCGAGTCTCCATCTAGTCTCTTGGTTCTTATAGTTAAGACGGTTTGGGGTTTTCCCCCCTTAAATAAAAAGAGTGAGGTGCAAATGCCACTGTCCGGTCCTTGTGCATAATGAGATGCCAAACCAGACTCAGTCATTTGCTGTGGAGCTGCCCTACATCCCCCTGTGTCTGTCAACTAGACGGGTGGAGTTTATGTTTGTAATTTTTGGTTATGAAACAATGAACTGGTGCTATACATTGCCCAAGCCACAGACTGAACTGAACTGGGGACTTCCAGAAAGTTGAAATTCATTAGGAACATAAGAATGGCCAGGCTGGGTCAGACCAAAGGTCCATCTAGCCCAGTATCCTGTCTTCCGACAGTGGCCAATGTCAGGTGCCCCAGAGGGAATGAAGAGGTCATCATCAATTGATCCATCCCCTGTCGCCCATTCCCAGCTTCTGGCAAACAGAGGGACACCATCGCTGCCCATCCTGGCTAATAGCCATTGATGGGCCTACCCTCCATGAACTTATCTAGCTCTTTTTTTAACTCTTTTATAGTCTTGGTCTTCACAGCATCCTCTGGCAAGGTGTTCCACAGACTGACTGTGCGTTGTGTGAAGAAATACTGTCTTTTGTTGGTTTTAAACCTGTTGCCTATTAATTTCATTTGGTGACCCCTAGTTCTTGTGTTATGAGAAGGAGTAAATAACACTTCCTTATTTACTTTCTCCATACCAGGCATGATTTTATAGACCTCGATCCTATCCCCCCTTAGTCATCTCTTTTCCAAGCTGAAAAGTTCCAGTCTTATTAAATCCACAAGTTCTGATAACTCTTACCCTCATGTCTCCCCAGTTTGAATCTGGTTTGAGCAGAGCCATCCTGGCCTCTCCCCTTTCCCCAGTGATAGCTAGCTAGGCTAGATGATGGTGTGTATATGGGGCAAGAGAAAGAGAGAGTGTGTGCATGGGGATAGAGGGATACATGGATGGAGAGATGCTGTGTGTATGGGGAGAGAGAAAGGGGTGTGCATGGGGATAGATAGATGGATAGAGCCCATGGACCAGGATCCCATTATGCAAGGCACTGTACAAACACAGAACAAAAAGATGGTCTGTGCCCCAAAGGGCTTAGCAGGTTGGTTGGTGGTTGCAACTGATTTATGAATGGTAATGCTTTTTCGTAAGCTTTCACCTAATTATTCATATTGTAATTGTGCTTTTTGCAGGCTGGGGCGGGGAATTGTTTTTTAAACATCTTTCTCTGTGTTGCCCATTTCAAAACATGACAGCTGTGTTATTCTTATTATTTACATTCGGCTAACATTGAGTTTCCCTCCCATGTTTCTCCTGTGACATTTTGTGGATGGAATTCTTGCATCCTCTCTGGGAATATCCAGGAGAAGGAGGAAGAGAGCAGAAGGTACATCAGCCACCCAGAAGAGGACAAAGACCTGGCTCTTCTCCTCGTGAAAATCAGCATAGCTGGAAGCTGAAGTCATTTATGCCAGACGCTCAGCTGTTCTAGCCCAGAACAGGAAAGCAAATGAGTGCTATTTCAAACTCACTCAGAAGCGTTCTCAGCAGCAGCAAGGAGCAACACAATCCCAGATAGGGCTAAATAAATTGGACTTGAAAGCATTCCTTAATTATGTTGGCATGAATCTGGAGAGGAGAGAATGCTTTTACCTCTGTAATCACACAGTGGCCATCTGAATAGAATGGACCAAAGGCAAAATAATTGCATAGCTTGTGATTAATGTAAACATCTGGTGAAAAGGTCTGATGGGAGCAGAACCTCTTCAGCTCCCATTAAACTCAGTGTGAGTGGCAGCGCTCAAAACATCTCCCTGGATTTGGCCTATAAGTGCCCTGCATTAGCATCCACTTTCCCATGCAGCACCTCTAATGGGCTGCTCGCGTCCATCATGAGCAGGGAACTCATGGGACCTTTTGCAGAAATGACAAACTCACTTTGCGCTTCCCTTTCCCTGCACCTCCATTTAGACCTTTGCTGGGTGCTGAAAACAATTATGCCACTTGTCAAATGGATTCATTAGCTGTCAAGGATGACTCACTCCCGCTCTTTGTTGGGAATAAATCTACCCATCTGCTTTGTGAAGACACAAGTGCAGTTTGCACAGGCAAATCCAAGGTGATGGCACGAATATTTTGTAGATGCAAAACTGGGTGGGGAAACAATGTCAAGTCCAGAGTTTCAGAGGCCCCTGCGTCCGACAAACGAAGAAATATTTTTAAGTCTTACTTCTGAGTTCATGGGGAAACTCGAAGTGAGGAAAGACCTTCCTCAAGTTCAATGGTAACTAACTGATTCAAGAGACATCACTCTAAACCAAGTCTCCATTTCCATTTTGTCACAGAAAAATGAAAAAGGGAAATGAATCCTCCTTGAAATAAAAAGTCAGAACCAAAGCTGAGTGAACTGAGCTCGAGGCCTTTTGCTTCCCCAGGAAACAATCAGAATTTTGCCGAATTAGCTCGTTATTCACAATTGCGCATCAAACTCTTACAAATGGCACACCAGCCAATGGGTCCGCTGTGAACTGAGCACAATGGTTATATACGTCAGCTAAGTCACATGATATTGTTTCTGTTCTCCTGTTGGATGGCTGAAACTCTTTGTGAAGAAGAATAACAAATGACAAATAAAACAAAAACAGGAACAAATGACAAATGACAAATAACACAAAAACAGCGTGTTAGTCTGTATCAGCAAAAACAAAACCAATGAGGAGTCCTAGTGGCACCTTAGAGACTAACAAATGTATTTGGGCATAAGCTGTCATGGGCTAAAACCCACTGCCCAGATAAATTTTTGAGTCTCTAAGGTGCCACTAGGACTCCTCATTGGTTTTGTTTTTGCTGATACAGACTAACACGGCTACCACTCTTAAAATGACAATGAATTAACTTCAAATAATGGAGACAGTTGTTTGGGCACAAATATAGCCCTGGCTCTTAAAAATCCCACCAGCCCAGGAAGAAGTGTGTATTTTCATAGGAACTCAGTGTTATTCAATAGAATTCTCCCTGCAGGGCAAGATGGATCATTAGGTTCCAGCATAGTACCCTTGTTTGTGGTGAACACAAGTGTTTGCACAAGTAATAGCAAGTCAAAGGGGCAGGAATCAGCTCTTCGCATACGCATGGGAAAATGAAGAGGAATACCGTGTAACTGAATTGTACATGAGGTTTCACCACCACGTCTGCAAATCTTCTGTCCTCTGATTCAATTAGCCTTCATCAGAACAATGCTGATTTTAATCCTGATTGCAGGATGCATTGACTTTTAGTGACGTACATTTAGGGCCAAAGTGGGCCTGGTGGCAGAGTGAACTGATACATGAATCTGAAGTCCAAAGACATTTGTCTTTCCATTCTGAGACATGTTGGGCCATGGGGGTGGGAGTGCAGGGAGAGCAGACTAGAGCAGTCAGATTGCTTCCAAGAGGGTTAAACAATTAAAATATCCAGTGAATCCCCTTCAGATTGTTCCAGTGACCTTTCCTCTCCCTTATAAAGTTTGTCCTGTTCTTAACGCTCTGATTAACCTACTGTTCTCCTCTATTACATGGTCCTTGTTAGAAGACGCAAAAGGAAATTCTGGCCACATTCCAATGGGCTTCATTGTCCTACGTTGAACATGTGTGACTGTCTTATCAAAATAGAGGTTAGCTGTTAAACTGTGCAGGTAAAGGGAGTTAAGGAAGAGACTTAAACAACCAGCTTGAAGATGCTGAGAGTCTCCATCTAAGGCAGCCATCCACTCCTGCCCCTCTCCATCCCTAGCATAGGAGGCATGCCAAGCACAAGAGGGCACATGACCAGAGTACTCTGCTGATTCTGGAATGGTGGAATGGACCCTCGGGGACAGCTGCAACTGCTGTAATTTAGAGTAGCCCTGAGCATGCTGCAGTTTACACCAGACACCAAATTAGCACCTGGGCTGCCTCCATGATGGGAGTTTATCGGCGACATATTGCGAACTTTGCCCCCACCCCCTTGCATCCTCCACCAACTGTAGCTTAGATGGACTTGAGGATCTGGCCGAGGGAGTCTTTGTAATGGAGCAAAACACAGAGCAGAGAGGGGCTGATTAGTAAACACAACATGCACCGTTCACTGGGACATCTGGAATGCAGTTAGAGACCACGATGTACAGTAGACCCTGTTACTTTCAGTAGGCAAGAGCATCTGATGTGTGTCACCAGATCATTGGGCTCATTAATTCCTTCTCTTCCCTACAGCATAAAGATGGGCAAATTCAAGCCGACTCCAATCACAACTGACTCCTGCCCACGCTTTGAAGAATTTGGATCATATCCCCAAATGCTTCCTCCCTCTAAAGCCGCATGAATAATCTCTTCAAGCAGATTCTCAAATGTTACAATACAGATGAACTGACTGGCAGAATCAGGCATTCAGATACCATGGTGATGGACATTGAATAAGAACCTAAAAACAGACTAGACTAGACAGTATTTGGGGATTTTATTAGTATGGGAAAAAATGTGTATTTGAGGAAATCGGAGTTCAGTCGAACACTGACCGAGAGCCCAAACTTGTCCTGAGACATTCATATACAACTGATCAATGTGGTATTAACATAAGCACATAAGAAAGGCCAGACTGGGTCAGACCAAAGGTCCATCTAGCCCAGTATCCTGTCTTCCGACAGTGGCCAATGTCAGGTGCCCCAGAGGGAATGAACAGAACAGATAATCATCACGTGATCCATCCCCTGTCGCCCATTCCCAGCTTCTGGCAAACAGAGGCTAGGGACACCATCCCTGCCCAGCCTGGCCATGAACCCTGTTACAGTCTCACTACAGCTTGTCAAAACGCGCAAGGAAAAGGCTAACTTGGAGTCAGGCTTTACCTTTTCTGCCATGTTGTGAGAGGGGGGCAGTTAGTGGCTGTTCTCCAATCACTAAACAATGTGGCCCAGCTCAGGGATATTGCTATGGAATCAAGGGTGACATTTACCTTTAGATTTACTTTGTATGGCTCGGATTTTCTAAAGGAGCCTAAGGGAATTAGGCGGACAGCTCGACTGAATTTCAGTGAATCCCCAAACGGAAGCTGAGTAGAAAATGTTCCCGTAAAGGATAGCCTAGCAGTTTGTGATTCTAGCAAACTTTTGCAGTTTAGCATGAAAACTGATGCAGCATGTGGGTGATGGAGCAGGAGTATTCTGGTGGTTTTTAAATGCTCACACTGGATACACAGCAGGTTGGGAAATCGTGCATGGATTGTAAATGTATATATAGTCGTGACCTGGAAAAAGGAGGGAGGTTTTTAACCAGACAGCAGATTCCGAAGGGAAGCTTTTAGCTGGGCAAAATTCCACTCTTCTTTATCCACACAGATAATTGGCACCTTGTGCCCCACCCCTCGCACAGCACAAGGATGCAAGCCATACAGCAAACTTCATCCTGTGTCTCCCTTAGGTGCTGGAGCAGTCAGTGTGTGAGCCTTCCATTAGCACTCCTTAGGGTTTGGCAAGTTCTCAGCTCTCACACCCGCACTGACAAAAGTGTATTTTCTACCTGAGGAAAGTATGTCAGGCCATCGACTTCTTGGATAACTGCACCAGAGAATAAAAAGAGACAAACTCAGTGATGCACCGGGCTGCTGGCTGCAAATCAAACACAAATCAAAAGTGCTTTCAAAAGGAGAGACAAACGAGACACATTTAGGTTTTCCTGGTACATTTCGAAAACAACCTGTCTGTCTTTCATTCCCCCTCTATGTTAAATTTCTCCGAAAACCAGAAGTCTGTGCTTGGCCTTCTCTGTCAGCGCTTTACAGAATTCACTTAGGCACCATTTGAAATTGCAGTGAGTCATGGAGAGAGGGGGAATTTATATTAATATGTCTCTGAAAAAGCGTACGGACACTCAGCTCATTAGATCTGACCTTTCAAGATGGCATTTTCTCGTGCTCACTGCCATTTCCAAGGCAGGAGAGGAACACAAGCTGTGGAGGATGGGTCTTCTCAATCTCAATCTCCATTTCAAATCAGTAAGAACTGAAGAATTATTCAAATCAGGTGCAGATTTAGGAGCCTGGCACAGTCTAAATCCAATGCTTAAAGAGACAGTACATCAGGCATCTCGGGTCCTCAGAGGAAAGAGTCTTTAGAAGTGCAAAGTATGATCACTACTCTCCCAAGGTCAAATGATGAGTCTCCCCTGCACATAACCTGCCCCCCAGTACTGGCCTTTCATACAGACAGCGAAACAAGTGAGTCCCATTTGCAGCAAACCTGTGGGAGCCACAAGAGGCACGGAATTGTTTGACATGAAGTGGGGCTGATGTGCACAGCTGGGTGACCAAGTCGGCCAGCTGAAAGGACTGGGGAAGGCAGCATATGATCGCTCACATATTTGTCTGGATGAATTTCCCCGGATCGGCCCCCAATGCAGCTATGAAGCACAGCTTGTTTTCTGTCCGTCAGCAATGTGGTGAAGGCAGCAAAATAGCTAAACAGATCCAAAGTCAGCCCTCAATTTAGGGAAGGAGAATCGATGGGGAAGCTTCAGGGTTAATCATCAGCCATAACAATTGATTTCTCTAGTGACCTGCAAAGGAAAGGCCAATGCAAAACAACACTATATTGCTTTCCTTCTGATCCCTCACACAACCAGCCGCCACCCCATCTCATCTAGCACTGTGCTGATGGTAATGTGTTGTACTTAACTATTAGGGGTGTGTTGTGTAGCTTTGTGTCACATCTGATCAGGGGTAAGGATTGGGCTGTGTTCCTAGCAGCAGCACTGTGATTAGCAAATATCGAGTGATTTCGGACCTGATCTGTTATCTCTGAATCCTCTCCAATGGTCTCCCTGTGGCGTGCTTCATATGTTTGATGCATGTCAAAGGATTTTATGTGCTTTTATTACAGTCACCTAACAGAGGTAAGATTTGTGCTGCTTTTCTGTCAATTACACTTTCATTTCCAAATGCTGATGAACTGCACACGATTGGTTGGCAAGATGCTGGCATCAGGGGAGTTTGTTTTCAAATGGAGGCGCTTAAGCTGCATCCACCAAATGTCACTGAACTAATAAACCCATAATTTCAAGCTCAATTCCCAATATAAATGAAGTAACTGTGCACATGAGCAGCTATCTGCATGCAGAATGAGCTGATCTGCAGCGGGAACACTTATTTGTGTCCAGAAATGTGAGGGCTGAAGCGACACTGGGTTCATGTGACAATTTGATGGTGCAATTCAAGTGCCCACCTTGGAAATTATAGCCCCCAGGAAGAGTTAGCCTCGGGTCTGAATGCTTTCACTGGAGTGATAAAAAGTAGCTGAGGCCAGAATATTTCACTAGAGGGGTGTAAACAGCCAAACTAATGTAAAAGCTTCTCTGGCAGAAAAGAACACAGATTGCTTGGGTCTCACTGGGTTCCAGAAGGCAGTGGCTAATTAGCCCAGATGGCTGAATAAGGAACTTGTTGGAAGAATCTTTTTAATCACTCTGAATCCTGAGTCTTGAGGTCAGTGTTGGTGGCTCAGTCATACAGGAGGCTGGAGGTGGTAATAAAAAGAAGGAAACCTTGGATTTGAGTCCTTGCAACACAATCAGAATTTAAGGCCAAATGCAGAATCATAGACATGGGAGAGGGGCTTTGAAAATGAGATAAGGAGAGGAAGGGAGGGAGAGTTCATATTCAGGTTTCTTAGCACACTTGGGTGTTCAGAAGCTCACATGAAGGCCAGGTCTTCTCCTAGCCTCTTATCGTTCTTAGCAGAATGGGCCCGGCTGTATTTAAGTTTCTCCACCACAAGGGTTACTGGGTGAAATTCTCTGGCCTGTATTATATAGAAGATCAGACCAGATGATCACAGTAGTCCCTACAGGCCTTAAAACCCATTAACCTATGAGTCTGTGATGCCACTGCTAGGATTCCTGTGCTTGAAGCAGGACTTTCAGCAAAGGTGTCCCAGGATTAGCAGGCTGGCTGGGTCACCTTTACCCTTTAGAGAAACTACAATGGATTGCTCAGCTGTTTAGCACTGGAAAATGAGATGGGAGAATAGCTGTTGGCCCTTCCAGCCCTCCAGCAATATAGCCTACCCAGCCACAAGGAGTCTTCTTCCCCTACTGTGTGGTCATCTCCACCTTGCCCCTTTGTAAAACCTTATTCCATAGCAAATAGAAACCTCTGATCCAAATCCTTCTGAATTTGAGGGTGGAGTTGGAGGTGGGGATTTTGCCATTTCAACCTGGATCCAAATCTGAATGACACAGCTGATCCTGACTCTGTATTGAGCTGAACACAGCCAACCTTTAGGGTGAGTCAAAATCTGGACTTAAATGTGAGTTTGGCTGCTCAGGCCCATCTTTAACGACTGGAAGAAAGAAGGTGAAAGCAGCATTACTGACCACAATACAACGATGGTGCAGAATGGATGACCAGGAAAGTGGCTGTTTCCTTTCACACCCGTATTTCTCTCTTTCCTTCAGCACCGGGACAGCTATCTTAATCCTTAAATTTACCACACGAATTCAGACAGCATTCTAGTGAGCGCTCAGTTCTACTTTACAAATAGGAGATGTGCTGATGTGTATGCATCCATCCTGCCACCCTGCCTGTATCCAGATTGCTGGACTCGCATGTGGAGACATTGGCAGGCGCACAAACATTGCACTGTCTGTCCTAAGCAATCGGGTTCTTTTTTCCTTTGTGTCCCCTGGCCTCCCCCAGAGAGTTTTACCAGGTTATCACGAGCTAGACCTTCACTATAAGCAGCTATTGCAGAGCTGATAATCGCAGGGGGCTACCTGCAAGGCCTTGTGTGTTAATACACAAAACCAGGACATCATGTGCGAGTTAAGGTTGGTCTGCACATACTCCTCCTACCACAAAACCAAGGAAATGAACAGTTATGGCATCTAATGGTACCTACCTTCTATTCCTCCTCCCAGAAACACACAACTCACCCCTAGAGCAACCACCCTACAACACACCCCAACTTTAACTCTGCTCCAGTAGGATCCCACAGCCACTTCCCTGAACTCTGCCCCACCATAAACAGAGTTCCCCCTTCCTATTTACTCAGCGTAGTTCTGAGAAATCACACTCAGTCATGTCTGGGGAAAACTGGAACCCTTCTGGGGCTGGGATCTTGTCTATGTATCCTTGTAGCGGGGCGGTCACCCCGCTCCGGCTCGGAAAGGGTTAAAAGCCGGCCCATGGAGAGGGCTGGGGCAGAAAGCAGCCGAGGGAGGCTGATTGGGTAAGCAGCCGCAGGTGTGGCCACACCCAATTAGGGTCCAGCTGGCCCTGATAAAAGGGCTGGGAGCCAGGCAAGGGGAGTCTCACTCCAGGGGTGGAGTGGGAAGGACCTGGCTGCTGGCTAGGGAAGGGTATCTCAAACAGAGCAGTGCTGGGGAAGGACAGGCAGAGCTGGGGAACTCTGGCCAGGCGACTCCCCAGGCTGAGGCCAGGCTAAAAGGGCCTGTGGTGGCACCGAGGCTGCAGTGGTGCAGCCAGGCCAGGAAAAGGCAGCAGGTCCAAACCTCCTTGCCAATGATGAGCGGCCATTTCAGACTACAGTTTGCACCTGAGAAAAGGGGCTAGATGAAAACTGGCAGTGGGTCACTGAGGCGAGGTGGGATTAGGGGATTGGGGTTCCCCAGGGAGGAGGTACTGAGTGTGAGGCACTGCCAGGGGGCAAAGCCTGAGAGAAGGGGCACCGCGGGCTGGGAGGGACGTGGGGCCTGAACTAAAGTGTGGTGGAGAAAAGGGAGAAGCAGGCAGCTGCAAGGGAGACACTGGCCAGCACAGGGTGCTCCAGAGCTGGAAGAACTAATTCCCAGACCAACCAGCAGGAGGCACCACGGTGGTGAGGGCTCCATTGTGCTACAATCCTTCTTTTCCTCAACATGGCGATGATTTGGTTAATATCCAGGGCTGGCCAGAGCACAGACCAATTGCCAAAGGTAGACCTTGGAGTTCAGCAACGCAGTCTGCAGCATCCTCATTCTTCACACAGAGGCGTGGTGTGCAGATCTCAGCATGCTCCAAGTACTCAGATCAAGAGGGAGCACTGTACGCTGGACACAGATGGCCAGATCTTCCTCTCACTCATGCCAATGGTACTCCATTGACTTGAGTGGAGCAACTCCTGATGTGCCCCATCACTAGAGGAGAATCGGCCCCGGAACCTCTTCACGGGACACCTCCATATTAAAAGTGAGGCTGGTTGCAATTTGGTCCATTCATTAAACAAATTAGGTGTTGCCTTGGGGATCCTGGCAAGCTATCAGTGTGGCCCTCAATCATGCAAAGTTTGTGCAACACAGTTTACTAGCCACCCTGTCTATCTCTCCAGCAACCAACCCACCTCTACAGCCAGCCCACCTGGTTTTTCAACCACTACCCCTCCACCCACTGCCCCTCATGCTGGCCCCACTCATGCATTAAGATCAGAAATCATCTGTTAATAGAGGCTAGCTCCCTTACTGTGTCAAGAGCTCAGTTCTGATCTCTGTTAGCTCAGTGTAAAACTGGAGTAACGTCAGTGAATCCCAGATTTGCATGGGTGTAACATAGATAAAGATCTGGCTCACGGGAAATAGACCAGTCACCAGAATGTACAGTAGCTGAATGCAGTGGCATGCTGTCAGTGTACATAGGGCATGCATTGCCGGCCCAAGAACTGTGCCCTCAAGATGATTCTGCTGGTCCCTGAACAAAATGGCACCTCCACACAGTGTGATCTCGCGTTCACCATACACGCAAGTCATGCTGCATAGAAGAGGCCATTTTGCATGCAAGTGTACAGTTGCATGCCTGACTAAAAATGTCATGGAACACCACTGGCTGAATGCACTCTACAGAAGCCATGACTCACACAGGAACAGGGGGGGAAATTATGCACTGATATTAATATCGTGATTTCTTTGCGGGGTGTAGAGCAATCATTCTCTGTTTGGTGGCGTTCATGGTATAGCCTCTCAGAAACAAGCCACCAGCATATTATTCACTGCTTGTTCTAGAAACTGCACCTCTCAAAGAACGGAAAGGAAATGAAAAGATTTATAAAGACACAAAGCAAATGAATGGGGAGCAAGCGCATAAAAAATTATGCTAACAAAAGTTTCCATCTCGGCATAGCTTCAGACAATAGGCCGTCCAAGAGAATGGGAAACAGGTATCCCTGCTGAAATGAGAGAAACATCCTGAAATATACCATAATCGCTGTTTATCTGAGCAGCTCATGGTTGTAAACAATTACCTGAGCCTAACTACTAAATGAACTGATCAATTACACGTAAAGAGATGGATAGCAAGAACCAATCGACAGAAATCACTGCAGACACTACAGTGCAGCCCACTTTCTTTCTTCTTTTACATTTATCTGAGAGAAAGAGAGAAAAAGTTTTCATTTACCTATTTGACCTGTAGAACACACAGCTCTCAGAGATATCTTTGTAATCCTAAAGGAACTGATCTCGTGTGAAACCTGAGCCAATTTTCTGGACCATTTAATTTTTATTAAGACCAATAATAGTGAAATCTCTTTTTTTTTTTATTTTTACTTTTAAGAACAAAGTGCATGCTTCAACGACACACACTGGAAATAACATTAGGAATAAGAGTCACCCCACACAGAGTTTTATTGCAGACATTTACTTCCATGCTTCCATTTGCTATAACTCCACAAGTTACTTCTAAATATCTGAACTACAGTGAAAGAATGGGAGTTACTTGAGAGCTAGGATTGAAATCTATTATTTCCCTTGCAAGACTAATAACAACACACTTGTCTGGTCCAGAGCACTTTGCATAAGTAGAACTCCAAGTGCTCTACAAAGCGGGGTGAGTGCCTAAACACCATGGGACAGATGAGGAAACGGGCTCAGAGAGGAGATGTGACTTTGTGCCCAAGGGCACCCAGCAGCTGAGCGACGGAGCTGAGACTAGATTGCAGATCCTGACCCTCGGCCCAGTGCCCCGGCCACCAAATTACACTGCTACTCTGAAAACTGCTTCTCTAGTCGCTCTTCCACAACAGCTTAGGTTTTGTTTTAAGTGTGATGCTTTTGAACATTGGCTTTTGTCTGCTAAAATGGACATCCCAGGCATGGGTCCCAGGTTAATCATGCTACAGGACCAGACAGGTGTCATATGTGCTTTCACGGAGTAAAGCCCTGGCTTCAGCATTTGACTTCAGTGGAAGTTGTCAAGGCTTTAAAGTGTGGCGCATGCATAAGTGTCTTGCTGAATGTGTAAATAGAAGTAGAGACAGATCTGCTAAAGATTCAGAGAGTTATTTCATTGACAGGAAAGTATCAAAAAAAGGATGGAAGATCTGAGAAATTAAAAAAAAAACCCACACCTGAGAGGTGGTTCAAGAATATTTTTCCCCAAAATGTTATATAATGAACACCTGGGACATCAGCTTCTTTAATCAACACTTGCTGCAGGTTTAATTATGTGTATTAAATGGCAGATAGATGGATGATGTTAGGGAAATGACACCAAAATAAAGTCTGTAAATGAACTAATTGCAGCTTATCTGACAGCTCTGCTTCACAGTACCGCTGAACTTCCAGATCTGATATTTACACATTATACAGTATTGATTTCCAAGGATAAAGTGTAGTATTGTATGCAATGTCAGCTAATGATAGATGGGAGCCATATCTTACCAAAAACCAAATGGATTGCTTTGTCCGAGTAACTTAAATTGAAAAAGAAAGCTCCCTGCCGCAGAATGCTATTTGATTTATGACTGTGGGGTACTTGATTTATTGCATTTCTGTTCATATTTCAGCAGGGTTTCTTTATAGGGGAAATAATGAAGGGTTTTAATGAGGATGGATAGCTGGATTCCATTGCTTCTCCACTCCTCCACAGGCATGACAAATCAGAAGCCCAGGCTGGCATTTGACACACACACACACACACACCCAAAAAAGGGGGAAGCTAAAAGTGAAGAAAGTGAACACTGAAGAAGACAATTCCATGGGCCTGATTCTCCAACACCATAGCAGTTTGGCTTCACCTGGCATAATGGGGCAGAGAAATAAATGGAGGCAAGTGACTGGAGAGGCAGAGGGGTTCACTGATGCTGGAACTGCTGTTGGCAGTGAGTGATGTGACCCAGGTGCGCTCTCTGGGGAACAGATCTGTTCCTATTTGATTTCAGAATCCCTTGATCCAACATAGCCACAGCAAGCCATTTTTGAAGAGGAGAAAGGAAGACTATCCAGGCCGGGTATAAAGCGATGAGCACATCTTTCTGCTATGGGTCATCAATATGGTATAGCAATCTAGCCTGGCATAGACAAAGCCGGGCATATGCCATAACTCAAAAACCATATCTATGCTCTGATATGCATATGATGCTTCCAGTGATGTGAAGTCCAGTTGCACACCCATGTTGGAGGTCAGAATTAGCTGAAGAAAGCTTTATAAAGCAATGAGTTAAATACTAGCATTGTAGTGAGTCCATACCTTGTGTAGGCATTATGCACTCAATATTAGTTCAAACTTAACCTAAGAACCTGATCTTCCCGGAGGTACCATTGACTATGGCACTGGGATTATGACCTATCATAGACTCATAGAATATCAGGGTTGGAAGGGGCTCAGGAGGTCATCTAGTCCAACCCCCTGCTCAAAGCAGGACCAATCCCCAATTTTTACCCCAGATCTCTAAATGGCCCCCTCAAGGATTGAACTCACAACCCTGGGTTTAGCAGGCCAATGCTCAAACCACTGAATGGCTTCATAGATTCATAGATTCCAAGGCCAGATGAGACCATTTTGATCATCTCTAGTCTGACCTCCTGGATAATACGGATCATAGAATTCCATCCTGCATCAAGCCAATACCGTTCAACTCCTGAGTCCTCAGCAAAATGCTTTTGAATGGCATGCTCACAAAGATTTGCACTAGAATCATAGAATATCAGGGTTGGGACCTCAGGACCTCAGGAGGTCATCTAGTCCAACCCCCTGCTCAAAGCAGGACCAATCACCAACTAAATCATCCCAGCCAGGGCTTTGTGAAGCC
Source organism: Natator depressus (assembly GCF_965152275.1). Taxonomy (NCBI): domain Eukaryota; kingdom Metazoa; phylum Chordata; order Testudines; family Cheloniidae; genus Natator; species Natator depressus. Next base: position 5,173,904 of record NC_134246.1, on the reverse strand, counting down.
TGACCTTAAAAATATCTAAGGAAGGAGATTCTACCACCTCCCTAGGTAACGCATTCCAGTGTTTCACCACCCTCCTAGTGAAAAAGTTTTTCCTAATATCCAACCTAAACCTCCCCCACTAATGCGTGTGTGCAATTACCTGTCTAATTTAAGCATGCAGTTGCTATGAATGCATGTGCAAAAAGGTCACTGCACCTGGAAATGGCCACAGTTGCATAGGCAATTTACAAAACATCAACCCTGGTTTTCAAGATGCCATTTGGTATAAAAAGAGATACACTGGCAGGGCCCTGGGAAACCTTGACTATGTCAAAGTTCCTGTCCTCATGCATTTTCCCAGAAGGCATCGTTCAATGAGGAAAAGAAAACAGATAAATGAGTTAAAAACCAGCATCAGCCAAAGTGCTGATCCAGAGCAAGACTGCAAATTAGAATCTAAGCTTTATTTTCGAAAGAGCTTTCTGAAATAATTACTCGGAAAGCACATCAAAGCAGCACAAAGGAGTTTATCATTGATCCCTCCATTAAATCACACAGAAAAAGCACATCAAAACACATGAAAATGCACAAGTCAACTCATTTTGTTTCTCTTCATCTTGAACCGCAGACACTCCATGTGTGGATGTGCTATCGTTGAGAGTAATCAAAGACACACATCGGTCATTTTTTCACTCTCAGCTCTTCTGCAGATTCAGTTGAGAGTGAGTTTATTGTATGGCTCTTAAGAACAGAGTCTCTAGAAGGATCTCTGGTTAACTCCCTTGCAGCTGGATGTGACCTGTCTGAACAAACAATCTAGAAATAAGCCTGTTTTTCCCATCAAAGTGACTTTCTCTGCCACCTGTGCAGTGACAGCAATAAAAAATGCTCCCAGACATTTTACGAACCACAATTCTGGATCTGACACCTCCTTTTTCACCCTTGCTGGCTCACTTCCTCTTTGATTTTAGACCTAAGAGTACCGAGTACTTGGAGTAAAATGGATATGTTGCCAAAGCAGTTCAGGCTGATTGGCTTTCACCAGACTTTCCATCCCACCAGTCTCTCGGCCCAAGATAACACTGCTCGGCCCAGCAAGGATGGTATCCTCTCTTCTGGACACTGGTGCCTCTGAATTCCAAAGTGCTGTGCTAAACCATTAGGGCTTCCACCATCAGATGGGCTATTAGGGTTAGGGTTAGGGTTAAGTCTAATATTAATTAATTAATTGTGCATGTTAAGGCTGCACAAAGAGGCTACTGGGCCCTTTAGAGACACAAACTAAGGCTCTGGTCCTGCAAAGGGTTATGCATGTGCTTAACGTTATGCACTGTGAGTTGCCCCATTGAAATCAAGCTGTGGAGGAAAGTTAAGCATATGCAGTCGGGGAGCTGCCCAAGGGACATTTCACTGATGCTAACCAACACACATCTTGCTCAGCTCAGTTCAGATCAGAGACCAGGCCAAGATTCAGCCTACTTCCTATTCCAGCACAACTAGCCCTAATTTTCAGGACCATTAAATTCACAGTGTGAGCAAAACAATCTGATAGGTTAATCACATTCTGTGCAGCTAATCTGGAAAGTCCTCCAAAGGCAGAGCTCCCGCTTAGAAGGGGCCAAATCAGCAAAGGCGACCCCTACGTTTGCACCGGCATCCACACGTCAGTGAAACTACGCTGGGTTACGCCAGCCGCGGAGCTGTGGATTGCAGCTGCAAATAAACCCAACTGGCACAACTGTCAAGGTCACCCCTATGCAAAAGGGCAGGGACCCAGACGACCGACAGCTTCAGTCCTGCTTTGAGGGCCTGAGTGGGACGTCAGTGGCGGTCAGGCTTGGTGCAGGCCCTCCACACAGACACAAGTTGCACTCCAGTAGAGGAAAAGGGCATGAGAGTCTTTTGTGGGTGTTGGACCCACTGTGCAAACAAAACAAAACAAACCTTTAACCAGCGCAGCGATGTCACAATGGACAGTGGATGTAGGGATAGCTGGTCCGGGGGCATCACAATCCCTGGTGGGGGTGATGAGGGTGCAGCGGGGTCGGTGGTCAATGCCTCTTAGGAATCTCCATAAGCACAAGTCCCCAGCTGTCACTGGATGTGCCTCCCAGTGCATATGAGCCGCGCCCTGCGTCACTGGCCCCAGACAAGGGCCAGCCCCAGGGTTCTGATCAGCCACAGAATTTGCCAGGTCGTTGACGAGGCAAGCTCCGGAGTAGCTGGCACAGCACAGTGCCAGAGCCTGGACCCTCCGACACATCTTCGATGGTGCAGATGATTTGTGAGGAGTCTGTCAAGAAGGCTGAGCGAGTGGCACCAGAGGCCGGCCAAGCCTGGGATCACTCCTACATTTCGCACCAGAATTGATGGCCGCGCTGGCAGAGAAACAACGAAAGGCAATGATCAATCTTGGCTAATGCACTCTGCTTCCAGCTATCAAGCCATAGCAGGCAGATGGCCCAGCCCTCGGAACCTGCCTCAGGGTTATAGGCGAGAAGGGAGAGCCCCGTCTGAAACATCCTCCCCCCATGAGGTCAGAATCGGTGGTTTTGCCTGTCCCTTTAAGGAGCACTGTGTCTTACAGCCCCTGATGTAAGCCATGAGTACACTGAGCCAGCCAGCCAGCTTGGTGCAGTGCTCTGTGATGTCACCCCCATAGACTCAGCTCCCTCCTCCCAGCAGGAGAGCCGCGATTCACTGGCCATTAACAAGCCTCAACAGGCTTAGTGCCAGCTCCTCTAGTCTGGCCAAGCTATGCTCGATGCAAGAGCAGAAGGGAGGGTGTAAAAGTGGCTTTAATCAGCCTCTGCACTCCCCCATCCTGGAGCCACTGGGCACCACCCTTGTCCCCAGGGTGAGTCACAGCAGCCTGCAGTCTCCTCTCTTTTATACTCTCTTGCCCAGGGCTCCCCGGGACTATTCCAGCGGCCAGAGTCAGCCCTGCTGTAGCAGGAGTGACATGGGAACTGCTGTGGCAGTCTAACTGGCCCTAAAACACATGCTCAGATGCAGCATTGCTCTCCAAGGGAACTGACTTCCTCCCCACTGCACCACTTTCCAAAGATCTACCCTGCCACCCTCCTGGCCTTGACCCTTCCCGCCCTGCCTAGCCCCCTCCACTCCCAAGACACGAGACCCCCGCCATGCAGACATTCCTGTCCCTCAGCAGCGCTAATGCGGATGACAAGATGCGCTTTTGTCTCTGGCACAGGAGATTTTTTGGATCCAAAGCAATTTGCATTGTGTCAGCTCCTGTGACCTCTGGTGTCTGGAGGGGGGCCAGACAGGGCCATAACCCACGAGGGCTACGCACTGGGAAAGGTGTCGGAACAACTGAGACAGAACAGCGCGTGCCATGGTAATCTGAAACAACGCCTGGTGTCCTGGGGCGCAAACAGGAGTGTCCCTGCCCCAGCGATGGCTAATATTCTCCAGGAACAGTCCAGGCGTTCTGACACCATCCTAAGGGAGGACCAATGAGCTGCTCAAGAAGTCACTCTATAATTATTTCGAGACCACGACAGTCACATAGACAGGGGCTCTGTCACATGCACTTAGCATGCGGCTGTTGGGGTGCGATTACACACAGATGTTCCTTCTGGCACACGAAACGCAGCAGAGACCTCTGCAAAGCCTGCAAAGTAAGAGAGGGCTTGAGTTATTTTGCCAGCTTCCTTCCTCAGACCTCACAGGAGAGTCAGCAGCAATGCAAGACTAATTCAGCCAGAGTGGCAGGTGAATCTGGAATCTTACCTGGGATATTGCCCCATCATTAAATCCACATCCTCATGTCTGCTACCTGCCCACGGCAAACCTATCGCCTAATTACCACAGCTTTATCATTACACTGTGTCATACAATAGCCATCATCAAGGAACACTTAATCTCATACCAAATTTGCAAAGAGAAAAACTTATTCTGGATTATCAAGGCTGCTTCTAAATCTTGGAAATTTGTATGGGGGCGTATCTGGTGGTAGTTATAATCCATGGAAATACCGGAGTACCAAATGTGCAGAGGCACTGAAAGGCAGGGAGTATTTTGCTCTCTCTGGGGCAAATTTTGGCTTGGTTAAAAACCTCCCAGCAGCTCCTCTGTCTGGTGCAGACAGCGAATTCCCTCCGGTGCCGCACAGGAAGAAATCATTTTGTTTCAGATCAGCCAGACTGATAAAAGAGGCTTTAACAACATCTGATTTCCCAGGGGACGCAGGCGACAGGAGAGGAGCTGTGTGTGACATTTCCTTTGCCAGCATAACTGTGCTCTCTGCACGGGGAGGGAGAGTGCCCACATGCGTGTAAGGCATAGCTGTCTCTTTGGCCCTGATCTCCTAATTCCTTTGCTCTAGTCCCCCAGCTCCCAGGGCATTTCATTGCTGCTCCTCTCCATATCCCTAATATTTTGGGGTGGGGTTTTCCTATGTGATTGGTTTCCCAGAATTTCCAGGGGCATGGGATGGATTCTCCTCAGCACCCACAGGGGGCAGAGCCCATTAGTTAAGACTGCTGGACAAAGACACAGCTCCTGGTTCCGTTCAATGCACCACCCCACCCTGTACCAGTGCTTGGTAGACAAATGAGACAGCGAGGAAGTGTGCTGGCCCGGGACTAAGGTGAGCTGGTTCTGCTACTGACCTAGGAAAGCGAGCTCACGTCTGTTTCCCCTCCTACCCTTTGCCTCTCTCTTCTAGCTACATTGTAAATGGTTTGGGGCAGGAATCGTTTCTTACTAGGTGACCGTAACGCACCTAGAGCACAATGGGGTCTTGCTCAGGTTGGACCTCCAGAACCACAGCACATAACAACAACACAAAGGGTTGTCAAAGGAGCTCCGGCTGATGTGTGGAATGCCCCCGACAGCCATGCAAAGGCACTAAGGGATTTTGCACATAAGGGATTTTACGCTGGAACATTTCTAGTTTGTTTTATTCCCAACTTTCCCCAAAGTGGCAGCCTCTGTGACAGCCGGCCATGCACTGTCCTGTCCCAACCTAGCTCTCACAGGACCCCAGTGGAGCCTGGAGCCAGCCTAGGGTGGGGCATGTATGTGGGGTTTTCAGTTCTAGCTTGTAACAGGAGGTTGCAAAGATGAATTTTTTTTTTGCACCCCAAATGAAAAACACTGAAAGACCAGCTGCTCCCCTTTGAGGCCAACCTTCTGGAAGCTCTGGGTGTTAATCAGCCACCTGCCATGTTGGGATCAATATGTCCCAGGTCACGTCTCATGCGATATATGAAATGGGCCACGGAGCTCCACGCTCAGCCCCTGCAGAACGGACGAGAGGGTTGAACTTAGTATTCAGCAGAGGAGGGGGGAAGCAAACACTCACGGCAGCAGAATATCAATGCAAAGCTGCAGTGCCTCAGATCCTCCTGTGCTGTCGGAACATTTTCAGTGGGGAAGGAGGAGAAGATTGCTCTAAGTCGCTATCATCTAAGAGTGTCTTCCCCTGCCAGCATTTCTCCCTCTCCGTCTTGTCAGAAGTAGGACAGTGCCTCCCATCACTAATTTAGCTGTTAACAAGGTCTAGTTAGTTTGGGTAAAGTTCAGAACAATTACAGTTCCATCCAGCTCTGCTATTCCCTTCTGATCTCCTCATTCCCATGCCGTCATTCTGTAACAATGGGGTGAAAAGCTCCAGAGAGCAAGGGAATGAGAGTCAAAGGATTTGGCACTTTGTGGGCTTTTCTTCTCCTTGAGCAGCTTGGAGACAGGCAACAGCATGGGTAAAGTCAGCTCAGAGCTACTTTCGTGCTCCTCCAATCCCGGAGGCTACGGCAGATGACTTTGGACCTGTCTGTAGGTTAGAGCAGCCTGGAAGCTGCTCTAAATTCACACTAGCTAGCAATGATCCTGCAAGGCCTGTTGTGCTTTGAGGATCCCTGGTTGGCATACCGCTATTCCAGCCATACCCCCTCTCACTGGGTACACCCCTGGCTGCCCTTCCACCGTGGTCTGTGAGGTGGAGGTGTGGGGCAGATTTCCCCCCTATGGGGGGCATCTCCGTTTAGGACTAACACCTCCTTTGGACCATCAGAACAGTGCAAGGGGAGGGGGGCAGAAGGTAGTGCTACTAAGTGCAAAACTCAGCTTGTCCTTTACTAACGCAGGTGCCAGTCGCTGCTCCATAATATCTGAGCTTAACGCTCTTTTGTGACCTTCAGCTACACTTCCGCAGGGGGAGGAGCCAGGACCATTCGGCCCCAGCAGGAGCTCCTTCTCTCACAAGGCTTCCCAGAGCTCCCCCATGTGCAGGAATGCGCCCATTAAAAGCACACAACTTCTAGTCCCTCTAGCTGGTTGGAGTGGGGCCCTGACACTTGCTTTCTTCCTGCTCCCCCTTGCCCACTCTGGCACAGCTAGCATGGCTCGTAGCGCTAGCCTTATGCAAGCTTTGCACTTGAGTGAGTGTCAGTTGTGATGCCTCTGAGGTGTCAGTGAGGGAAGCTCCTTGGCTTTGCACACCCAGCCCTTTGCACACCCAGCCGGCCACATGCAGCTGGGCACTTAGACTCCAAGCTTTCCCGGGCCAGGACCCCGCTCACATGTAGAACACTCTGCAGCATTCGATAGATCAGTGGTGATCAGGTGCATTGCTGTGAAAATAACTGTCCCAGGGCACTTGTCCGGAGGGATATACATGCAGCCCGGTGCCTTGTTTAAAGGTCCTAGCTGAGTCAGGTGATCCAGAATCACGTGACAGCTCAGAGGCAGTGACTCCTATAAGAGGGAGCCTGCTGAGTCAGAGATGGAGATGCAGGAGCAGAAGCTTTAAGAGGGGGAGGCTTTAGGAAAGCAGGTCCTGGTGATCAGGAAGGAGCTACAGAGATTTGTATTGAGTGGAGCTGCCCTTGAGCTGTTTTGTTGAATCCCTGAAGAAAAGGACTGAAATCTGGCTGCTGTCGGGAGCTTTATTTGACGGCCTGGCTAGGGAGGTGACCCAAGTGGCTTGCAATAGCCAGAGACACCTGAATTCCTACCACTGTTGCTCACCTTTTAGAAACCAGAGTCTCTAGAGTCATAGAATATCAGGGTTGGAAGGGACCTCAGGAGGTCATCTAGTCCAACCCCCTGCTCAAAGCAGGGCCAATCCCCAATTTTTGCCCCAGATCCCTAAATGGCCCCCTCAGGAATTGAACTCACGACCCTGGGTTTAGCAGGCCAATGCTCAAACCACTGAGCTATCTCTCCCCTGTCAATGCAATAAACATCCCCTGAAAGGTTTGCGAGGCTGGATCACATTTTTGCACAGCCTCTTCATAAGGACCCATTTCTCTGGCAGGCTGCTTTATCTTGGAGGCTGCTGAGAGGTTTGGGATGCTAGGGAGTGCCGTGCGGTGATGTCAGTGAGCAGTGTGCAAATAGGGCAGCCACAGGTTCTTGATTAATGGCATTTCTGAGCGTGCCTGCACAGCCGCTCCCATGCGATTGGCGTGATTATAAACACTCTGATCGTTCGTGTCTCATCCTCGTTCCGTTCATTTCAGCCCTCCTCCTACGACATGTCAATTCACAGGCACCGCAGTCATTTCCATCTTGCCCTCTCATTGAACATGATGAAATTCACTGCAGCAGAGCTGCAGGCAGGCTGCAGGCTGCATGGAGCCAATCCCCACTTTGTCTCCCAAGCACCGCTGTCTAGTCATCACTGCTCCTCCCACCTGCAAATGTGCAGCAGCTACATTGGAGCTCAGGTTCTACTGCACAGTCCCAGCCAGAGGGGTAAGTTACAGACGGACACGTGCTCTTCAGTAGCTCCAGAGTCACCTTGACGTTCCTTGTCTTGTCATCTTCAAATGCAATAACAGGTGCAAAGAGATCTCCTCAGTGAGCTCCGGCACGGTCTGTAGGACATATTAAAACCCAGGCACTGTGATCATTCACAGGCCTTCCCAGAGGGAAGCAGCGGATGTTTAGAAGCAATGAGGCTTTGAAGATAGCCAGGCTGCAATCATTTCCCAGGGAAGGACAATCTCTGCTCTCTTCTTAGTACAATTGGATCATGGTAGATGGAGGCGGCCCAGAGAGGATCAGAGCCCTTTGGTGCTGGACAATCACAGAGTAAAAGGCAGTGTCTTGCAATCTAGACAGGACAGACAAATAAACGCTAATAGCCAAACAAATTCTGTGCAACATGACGGAAGAGCAGAGCCGGTTAGTTACAACCCCAGCTATTTTCTAATGTCACTCATCCAACTGCCCCGCATTCTTTGCTGTCCACCTGCCTCCTCTTCGCAAAACGATAATCCAAAAGATTAGCATTCCTTGTTGGCTCCATTCCACGTCCCTGGTTGTGTAGGTACCAATGATGATGCAGTGTGTGAGACATGAGATCGTGCAGGGCCTGAGCCAAGGCACCAGGACAATGTCCAGGCTGGGATGGACCTTTATTGTCTCAGTGGAAATCTTTGTTTCTACACCAGATGCTCCACAAATCACAGCACAAAGGAGAGTTCCTGGGACAGGAGCACTGTCAGATCTCACAATGCCCCAGATATGCATGGGCCAAAACTTGCTCACTGGGCCTGATTCTCTCCCCTGTCTCACACACTGCATCATCATTGGTGCCTGTGCAAGGAGAGCATCAAACACCCCCATCCTGATCTGGTAGCATTGCACACCTGTTTTGCACAGGTGACCGGTGTAAATGGAGCTGATGAGACACCTTCTCCTCCCTCTCCCTTCCCCAGTGCTCCTAGTGGGCCATCTGCTCAGGCCTTGTCTACATGAGAACATTGCACTGGTTTTTAAACTGATTTAGGTAAATTGGTGCAAACTCCTGCACAGACACTTGGATTTCAGTTTAAAAGTGGCTTATTTTGGTTTAGCTAAAACCGATTCCTAATCAACTTAAACCAAACTGAAATATGCCTGGTTTAAACAGAAATAAAACCATCCCTGCCCTGGGGCTTGCACCAGTTGAACATCACACCTTGAGTGAGATCAGAGCAACTTTCTTGTGTTTCATGTCCTCTCCACCCCTCTGCCTCTTTTCTCTGGGCATGTCTGCCTCTGAATAGTTAATTGTGTTTCAACCCATTTTACCTAACACAATGTAAATTCACTTGTAGATGCGACATAAACAGTTGTTCCGAGACAGAACCATTGGCTACTAGTCATGTTCATTTCCAGGCTGCAGCAACAAGCCTTTGTGTCCTGTCCACATGGGAATTTACAATCGCTAACATGTCCAAACACAAGTCAAAATTCCAGTGTAGACATTTGCAATCACAACCAGTTTTCCACTGCCAGTTCAGCCAAAGACCCAAGCTCTCCGCACCCCACTGAAAATATCCCGCATTAGTAGATAGAGGGCTCCCACCTCGCTCCAGAACTAAACTCCAATCACAGTGGCAAAGTCATGTCCACAGATACTTCATACCATGGAAATGGGTGATCACAGATATGACCTTCTCCCTAAGCAAAACAACTGAAGATGTAGCAAGAGCCCATTGTGATGGCAGCTTGAGAAGAGGAGATGCAAGATCTAGAAGAAACAACCTGACACTGTACAAAGGAAAAAAGAGAATTCTCTATTTCTGGAGCATCTAGGTTCAATCTCCAGGACTGCAGGTGAATTTTCCCTTTGTTGTGCCTGCATGCATTAATAGAGCAGTTGCTTCAATTTACTTAACTCAGCCTGTAACCCTCTGACCATGTCTCCATGTTTCATGGTCAAAGACAAAACTGCAAAATCTAGGACCAGATCCACCCGCGACTCCAATCTCTTTGAACAACAAAACAGTCAAATCAGTTTCCAGCTTTTGCTCTCTGGGTTCTATACTTACCAGCTCCTCCAATTCTCACACGGAGGTTTTCCATCAGATTGGCATCGCAGCATCTGCCATGGGCCATTTACAATGGATATGGAATCAACATCATCTTACTACGACAACCAAGTTCAGGATTTATTGGAGCTGTATCCTTCCCATACTGTTGTACGGCTGTGAAACATGGACACTACGCTGCTCAGACTGGACAAAGCTGGAGGCTTTCCACATGAAATGTCAACATCATATATTGGGCAGAAGGTGAAATGACTTCATCTGTAACACAGATATTTATGGTCGCTCGGGTCTACAGACTACTGGGGCCATTGTCCACAGGTGGCGCCTTATGCTTTTCAGACATGTCACAAGGATGCCACAAGACATTCCAGCGAATGCCGTTCTCCAGGCGGCTTGTAACATCTGGGATAAAATTCCACCAACCAGAGGCAGATCCCCTATAACATGGATTCATCACATCTGTTCCAATGTTGGACTGTCAGGCCATCAAGCCTTTGCAGTTGCGCAGGAACAGACCAAATGGCGAACGATCGCTATGGCTAACTGTCTGGCTAAGCGTTCAAGAAGAAGAAGAGAAGCTTGCAACCCTGCACTGTTCTACTGACATTTTCCCTGTTTTCTTTTTCTCTTCTTTTCATGCTCTGTCAAGAGTAATTAAAAGTCCTAAACCCAACTAATTCTTCTGCTTAGTGTATTATCCACCTTGTGGTTCCTCTGCCTGCATCTTCTCAAGCTCATTTCATTAAAAATCCTTCTACCAATTAATGGATCCACATTTAGAACGTATGACCATTCCAGCGCTGTTGTTTGTACGGACCCATTCATGCATGCATCACACTGACACAGGAAATATGTTCAAAGCAGGAGAGATTCTCAGTGCTTCTAAATATAAACAGGGTCTCTGGTTCAAGATGTGTCATGCGTCCAATTTTTGGTGTTTATTTTTAGTAAAAAAAGTTATGACAGGACTGCGAAGAGTCTCAGAAACTTTAGGAGCACAACTTCCCACCCAAAATCTGCACGTGTCACTCTAAGGTACTTACATAGACCTCATTACCATGACATCTGAGCACCGGCACACCTAAAGTGCTCACACAATCACTATGCTTGCGCAAGCTGATCAGGCAAGTGCTCTTATTCCTGCATTCACTTGCCTAGTGTAGGCCTGCAACCTCAGTACTTGCACTTGTCCAGGCAATTGCAAGTCTTCCAATTTTCAAAATTCTGGCTCTTGGTTTTCAGGCAGCATGGTCTAGTGGGAGGACACTGTAGTAGGAAGAGAGTCAGAGACATAAGGCCTTGTATCAGAGGCCTGGTATGAGGCCTGAGGCCTGGGCTAAAGTAGTGGTCAACGCTTTGCTAATATAAAGCAAGGTCAGGCTGTGAACGAGAGGCAGGCCCTGCCCACAGAACCTGGCAATAACAGGGTTGATATTGCAGAAACACATATTCCTAAGCAGTGCTCGGCACAAGAGCACACACGCAAACACATTCCAGAAGGATGGTACCAGAACACCTTGATACCAACACATTCCCCAAAGGTAACGAGAACACACTGACCCTAAAGATAAGTTCATGGAGGGTAGATCCATCAATGGCTATTAGCCAGGATGGGCAGGAATGGTGTCCCTACCCTCTGTTTGCCAGAAGCTGGGAATTGGAGACGGGATGGATCGCTTGATGATAACCTGTTCTGTTCATTCCCTGTGGTACTGGCCACTGTCGGAAGACAGGATACTGAGCTAGATGGACCTTTGGTCTGACCCACTATAGCCGTTCTTATGTTCTTGTCTGTATGCATCTGTTGTCTCTTGTCTTGTAATTAGGTTGTAAGCTCTTTGGGACAGGAATAATCTTTTTGTTCTGTGTTTGTGCAGCACCTAGCAGAATGCGGGCCTGGTCCGTGAGGGGGGTTTCTAGGAGCTACGGTGATACAAGTAAATAAAAAATAATAATAATTAATAAAAACAACAACCCTCTGAAAATGGACTGATGCCACAAAACTGATCTGATCTAGTTAGATATAAGGTCATAGCACACAGCAAGCAGGCAATGGCAAAAATCTAACTTCTTAGTCTGACCTCTTACCGGTGAGGGGTGTCTTTTTTCTGCAGAAATTTAAGTGTAGAGATAAGAAGGCTCCCTTAAAACTCTTTCCCACCCCCCACCCTGGAAATGGCATTTCATCTCTCTCAAGCACAGAGCACATTTGACATTCCCTTTTCTGATCTCTCAAGTGTCAGGCTGCAGGCTTTCCTCGGCACCTTTCTGTCTGTTGCATTCAGATCAAAGTTGGAGGGTGCGGAAGGGGGAGGCGTGTGTGCTTTCCTCAGGGGCATGAGGTGCTTCTCGAGGGAAGATGATGAACCCGCAGGAGCAGAAGCAGATAGAAAGGTTGGTCAGGGAACAGTTTTCAATGGAGCGAATGCTTCAAAATAATGAGCAACCAAACAAGTCAGGGTGCCCCAGGGGCCTGGGACTGTGCTAAAGTGAATTTTGCCACAATGTAACCAGTTCAGATCTGGCCTAGATCATCAGTGAGTGAAGGATGCTGCCAGCTGATGACTCTTTGGTCCCCTGTATGAAATGGGACATTAGGCTTGGTCCAGTCGCCAGGACACTATTCCCCCCCGGATCTCCTTGCTGGCAGCCTCCACAGAGGCTGGAGTGAACGTGGAGACCTAGCTACCCTCTCGGCTCCAGCGTGGGCAAAGCAGGCGCCGCCCGGGCAGTACATAAAGAGGGAACATCATGCTCCGTGGACGTCAGACTGGGCAAACGTTAGGGCTATGCAAAGGAACGTGCAAGCCCTCGCACACCCCCTGGATGGGAGAGGGGCAATCACAGTCCCTGGGCTTAGAGAGCAACCAGCTGCTCGTGCCAGGTTTCCCATCACCCACATGGTTCCCATTGCCACAGCAGCTGAGCACCTCACAACCTTTACTGCATTTATCCTCCCAGCACCCTCGTGAGGCAGGGCAGTGCTACTATCCCTATTATACAGATGGGAAACTGAGGCACAGAGCGGCTAAGTGACTTGTCCATGGGCACATCAGAAGTCTGGAGCAGAGCAGGGAACTAAACCCAGGATTCCGAAGTCCCAAGCTAGTTCCGTAACCACTGAACCATCCTTTTGCTCTGTCATCTCTAGACACCGAAAATCAAATCTGAATGAGATCACATGTGCTCTGACCATGGTGGTCTCAATTTAATCCCTTGTCTCATTCAGAAGAGGCTCGGAAAACTGAGCTGGAAACCAAACTCACTTAGAAAGCGAAGATATTCTTTTCAGAGGGAGAGTTACTGGGACGTAACGAGGGAAGCTAACTGAGCAGTGAGGCCAGGGCATGCTGTCACTGGACCAGGAAGCAAACCCATCTTGTTGATCATTCTGAGCTGGGCTGATGGCTTCTGCAGGGTGGCCCATCACATCTGCCTGAACTGGGAGCAGAGCGAGGCCCAAAGGAGGGAGGGACTTTAAAGTTGGGGCAGTTTGGTTCTGGGAGAGGCTTCTTGGGAGAGAGAAATAGCTGCTCTGTAGAAGTCTGAGATGCTGACACTTGCCCTGCAATTCTGGCTGCTCTTTTTAAATGCACTTGAGGGGCCGGGGCCCAGACTAAAGGAAGTAGGCAGCCTGCCCCCAGCTAGCCTGTGATAGATATCACAGCTGATTAAAGTACAAACGCTGGAGAGCCAAATCAGATTGTGTGTATTGTGTGGGCTAGACTATGATCCCGCTTATCCTAGCGTTAATCCAGAGTAGCTATATTCACTTGCCTGGGGTGATTCTGGATTTACACCAGTGTCTCAAGGAGATCGAGATCTGGCCCTTTGCTCCAGGAACCTGCCACCCCTCCCTCCCTCTCTGTTGAAGCCCTTTGCCCTGGAGAAGAAGTAGCAGCATTCCTGACTTTGCAGCTTCTCTCCTCACTCAGAGGAGCCATCGCTGATCTGCAGCAGCGGAGAGCCGGCTTATGAAATGGGAACATGTTGCCTCCTGCAGACTCCCGGAGGCAGTGCAGGGAAGGGAGCACAGACACAGTCAAGACGCACTCTCTCTGCAAATCTGACAATCCTTCTCCTCGTTGGAGCCACACAACAGCCAGAGGCCTGCCAGGAAGCCTCCTGAAGCCTGGTTTAACCCCAGCAACCTGCCCAGACTGGGTGATCCTTAATGGCAGGAATGCTCCCCAGTGCTAGGTGTTCACAGAAGACTGCCATCAGCATGGCAGAGAGCAGCTAATGAACGAGGGATGGTAACAACCTGGACCCAGACGCCGTCCAGTGAATGCTCAGAGAGTCGGGTTTATTTGTCCATCTGTCAGTTCCAATGGTATTTTAGCTAAAGCCCTTAAGGCAAAACACCTGGGGCTGCTTTCTTTACAGAAAACCAAATCTGACAAACAACGATCGATCGATAGATTGATAGATAGATGATCGATAGATAAAACTGCAAGGGCTGACAGCCTGGGAGGCTGGAGTTTTCTATTTATAGAGTCACAGCACTGGAAGGGACCTCGAGAGGTCATCTAGTCCAGTCCCCTGCACTCATGGCAGCACTAAGTATTATCTAGACCATCCCTGACGGGTGTTCGTCCAACCTGCTCTTAAAAATCCCCAATGATGGAGATTCCACAACCTCCCTAGGCAATTTATTCCAGTGCTTAACCATCCTGACAGTTAGGAACTTTTTCTTAATGTCCAACCTAAACCGCCCTTGCTCCAATTTAAGCCTGTTGCTTCTTGTCCGATCCTCAGAGGTTAAGAAAAACAATTTTTCTATAGCTACAGAACAGCTAGATAGTTTTCCCTACAGCACACCACCGCTGTGCTCCCTGCAGTCCTAGGTCAGAGGGAAGGTACACTCCAAAAGTGTTTTGCAGAACTGAGCAAGTGACCGTGACTGGAACAGCAGGGATGCAGCAGTCTGCAGTTATTGCGGTGACATGTGTGAAACCTCTTGGGGACATAGATTCTGCTGCAGGTCAGGATTGCAATCCATTGGCTCAGGACTTAAACAGCAGGGGTGCAGCCAGTGACACGGGAACACTTTTATTAGTGGGGGTGCTGAAAGCCAGCCCCCCTTACCCCTGTCCACCCCCCTCCCCCCCCAGAGCTGGGGCTGGGAGCAGGGTCGTGTCTCCAGGAGAGGGGGACCCAGAAAAGGGTAAGGGGGCTGGGGGTGGGCACAGGGCCAGCAGCTGGGACCCTGCGTGCGGAGCCAGAAGCAAAGCCCCGGGCTCGGGGGCCGGCAGCCGAGACCCCGCTTTGGGGGCCAGAAGTAGAGCCCCAGGCATGGGGCCGGGACCCCGCATGCGGGACTGGGAGCAGAGCCCCATGTAAAACCTGGTAAAACCTCTAGTTCCCAAGCCAATGGGTGCAGCACCCCATTACAGGGCTGTAATGCCTGGGTAGAGGTGAGTGACAGAAAGATCGTACACTGCAAAAACCAAGCAAACCAAAGGCCAAAGCCGGGACATTGCAGCCTACTGTCTTCTCCTAAAAATCAGAGGAATAGAGTCTCCAGGGGCCAAGAGAGAAACACTCAGGTGCAGCAACTGTTCACTGTTCTCAGTGGATCTGGAGGAAGGCGTGGGACAGGAGCAGAGGGGAACCAGGGCAGGGAAGGGGGAACCAAGCAATGAAATCTGAAGAGTCACCTGTGTTACCTGCAGCTCTCCAAAAACTCACCTGCAGCTCTCCTAAAACACCCAGGCACCACCACTTGTCCATAAACACGAGCCAGCAGCTTTGCTCCATTCGAAGGCAGAAGAGCTTGGCTACCGAGCACATCTCCTTCTGATACACAGTCACGCTTGGTGCATTGTAATAGCACCGTAGGACACAACCAGAGCAGCCACCAGGCCAGACAAATCTTGACTCCATCCCACCAATCCCCATCACCAGGCTGCGCCTTTCAGACCTCCCTGCTTGTGGACATGTGCACAGATTTGCACTCTGGATTCCTCGACTTTCAGCTGCCCTCGCTCTGCTGCAAGCCAGAAGCCAATGATGTGCCCTGGAAGCAAAGGGAAGATGCTACCCGAGGGACTGAATGAGAGAAACAGTAACTATTCCACGCTCAGCACGTTTTTGCCACACAGCCTTCCTCCTCCCTCAGTTCTGGACCCCTGCCTGGCTGTCCTGTCGCCCACGCCTCAGAGTGACCCTGGATTTACAGGGAAATGAACCTATGCAGGCCTCTCTACCCTCACATTCCCCATCTGTCTTACAGCAAATTCCACTCACCCACCCCGCTGGGGAATCCCTGCAACTTGCAGCCATGCACGGTTCAGCCTTTGGCACTTGTCTGTATGAGCACATGGAAGGACATTTCTCTGACCACCCAAGACCCTCCATATAGACCTGATCTGATGCCCCTCCTCGGAGCACTACCATGCACCTTTAAGGAGAGGCTGGTTTGCCTACTTATAGCTTGCATGCTTCAGTAACTTGTTCTCTCTTGGGCCATTTGTTACTTGTTTCTCATCCCGCACATTCCTTTCTATTTAGAGCTGTTGTCAGCTAAGCCTTGGCGATCAAATGTTTGTTATTTCTAGGGTATTCCGAGCCAAAATAAAAGGCAGTACTGTTTAGTCTTTTCTTTTTTTCCCTTTCTCGTCATCTCTGAAATATGACAGCTGATTCAGCATATTGCATTACAGAGTGTGTTGCATTCCCCAGGGACAGATGGTAAACTCTAACTCCTGCAGCTCCTAGATATTTTTGCTGTCTATTGAATTTCATTTCTGTTTATTTTTCAAGCAGCAGGAAAGAAGAAATCCTAAAATCTATCACGTTGGAGAATGGATTCCCACAAAAGCTCCCATGCGGAAAATTTTGGTGGAGACTGCAAGGCCTATACTTTCTGCCAGAGTAATATCAGCAGGATTTGAACATGAAAACTACAGTACCACAGCACAGATCTTGTGCTACTTAAGCTAAAGGAATAACTCCATCAGCTGCTACCAAAAGCAAGTTATTATCTTCTAGTAGACCAGCCATTAGAGGGAGACATGACACGCACTGTCATGTTTATTACACCAGCGTAATCTAAACTAGTAGATTCCAGGAGAAAGCATCTCATCAGTGTAGAGACACAGAAGTGGTCTATGTGGCGTGCACTAAAGGGGTTAGGTGCAACTGGTGAAAAGCCTAATTTTTTCCTTAGTAATTTGGAATGTGAATTGTGGGAAGTTAATGCCATTGACAAGGAAAAAACTGAAGCTTTTGAAACGTGGTGCTGGTGAAGACTCTTGCATACCTTCTATACAGAAAAACAGATAAATGGCTATGTTAGAAATATTATTGGAGAGAAGCAGACCCTGATGGTGGAAATCAACAAGTGCAAAGTTATGTGCTCTGCTCACATTAGGCAAGAAATGGAAATACCCTTGGGAAAGTTATCATGGAAGGAATAGTAGAGAGTCATCATAGTACGGGATAACCAGAAAGGAGATGGATGATGGTGTGCAGCAGATCACTAGAAGATCAGCTGCTGTGTGCTTGAAGTTGGTGGTGGATTGTAAAGGCTTCTAACAATTTTGCTATGATGTAACTGAAATTTAGACAAGAATAATTGGATTTACTTACTTAATATCTTTCAGAATCTGCTAGATACAGTGTTGTGCCTTCAGTTTATGATGAGCTAGTGTTGGCCCGAAGCATACTTCTTGGGCGGAAGGAGGAGGTTGTACTGTCCAACTCAACCCTTTCAACTACTGTGACAAAGTTCCTGTTCTACCTTGGTGGGTCTTGCACTTATTGGTGGATTTGCTCACCTTGGAGCTTCACGGCAGCCCTCAGCTTGGCCGTTTTTCTGAATTCACAGTCCAGGTCGACTCCTCCTGTGTCTGACCAGGAGTTGGGAGGATTTGGGGGGAACCCGGGCCCGCCCTCTACTCTGGGTTCCAGTCCAGGGCCCTGTGGAATGCAGCTGTCTGGACTGCCTCCTGGAACAGCTGTGCGACAGCTACAACTCCCTGGGCTACTTCCCCATGGCCTCCTCCCAACACCTTCCTTATCCTCACCATAGGACCTTCCTCCTGGTGTCTGATAATGCTTGTACCCCTCAGTCCTCCAACAGTCTGCGTTCTCACTCTCTGCTCCTAGTGCCTCTTGCTCCCAGCTCCTCACACGCGTACCACAAACTGAAGTGAGCTCCTTTTTAAAACCGAGGTGCCCTGATTAGCCTGCCTTAATTGATTCTAGCAGCTTCTTGATTGGCTGCAGGTGTTCTAATCAGCCTGTCTTAATTGTCTCCAGAAGGTTCCTGATTGTTCTGGAACCTTCCCTGTTACCTTACCCAGGGAAAAGGGACCTACTTAGCCTGGGGCTAATATATCTGCCTTCTATTACTCTCCTGTAGTCATCTAGCCCGACCCTGTCACACTACCTATGTATTCTTAAATACCCAACAGTCCCTGTCTGATATGATGAGAAAGGAAGCTATCCTACTAAATGACTGAGTGATTAAACGAATGGCAAAGTTATCCCTTTCCTTTAATACAAGTTTATATTCATGAAAATTACAGAGAAAGATTCTGCTTATAGACTGCAGTATACTTATCTGGAAGATCATGAAATGTTTAATGAGGTACCTAGCATTTTGCTTTTATAAAATTAACTGTCTGTCAGAGCTGTAATGTGTTCGTTTAATAAAAACAGAGTAATAATAATACCTGGCTCTTATTATGATAGAATATGTCTTACACCATGTTTAATTTCTGTCAGTGAAGTGCTAAAGCTGAAAAATAATACCCTGGAGTATTTTGTAAGTTAGAGAGCATGACAGAACCTTCCTCACTGCCTTATTGGGAGACTAGAGGTCCTGAGAACAAGAAAGCCAGGAATACAGCTATCAACTGAAATTGTTCCATACATTGGAATAGAGGTAGCAGGCCACTAGGCTGTATCTCCCCATGCCCAAGAAGCCAGCAGGTCGGGGAGTCACGCCTGCTAGAAAGAGCAGAAGGAGTAGATTATGGGGGGCAGAAACGGGGGGGTCTAGCAGATTCAGATAATCATTCATACTTCAAGATGCTTTGACCTTCAGGGGAACAACCAGAAAGCCGTCTCCAGCATAGGCGTCAGATAATTAAGAGAGTCCTATCAAAACCAGACTGGAATTTCCCAGAATGCAGCGCGGATTGTCCTTGGAAATGTTGGGAGCTTTGAAAAGGCAAAGGGTGATTTACTGGCTGGTGCTAAAACCCAGGTGCACTGTCCTTCAGCCTGGCCTCTGCAGCCACAGCCTCATCCACCTCTACAGCACAGCAGGGCCAACAAGGCAACGGTGGTTACAACACTCACAGTAACACGGCTAATCCACTGAGCATACTCCCCACACCAGCAGGCTCTGGGAACCTCCCTGTAGTGGTGAGCTTAGTCTCTGAAGCGGTGGAGATTCACGCATGGCATAGATATAGAGAACTGGATTGTGGGTCACGGAGCTTTTAAGGGAGCCATTTGCCCTAGAGAATGAAAAATCAACAGCAAGAGTCACGAATGTCACACAGGTCTCCACGTGGAAGCTGATCCAAAGGAAGTGTGATGGGGCATATTGAGAGAGGTCCCCATGCTACTCTCTCTCTCTCTGTGTCACACACACACACACACACACACACACACACACACACACTGAGTTTGCAACAGCTATGGTTACAGAAGCCAGCGGGGATTTCCTGGCTGTCAATGTCAAGCCAGATGTTTACAACAACTGCTGGGGAGCAGCCATGTGACCCATAATCAATTTCTCTAAGATTCTGAATGCAGAATATTACATGTAACAAAGCTTACTGTCTAGCGCAGTTATTATTATTGACCATTATTATTATCCCGATGCGTAGAATGAATTACCAGGAGGGGCTGAGTGGTGACAAACACTTGTCTCTTCCTTTGCTAGCCTGTAGCTTAAAATCACTGAAATAAGTAGGAACCGGGGCTACTCTGGAAGTAACAGAACACAAAGCCCTACTGCCAGGAGGCCCCACAATCTGAATGGCAATGAAAGGCTGTGACATGAAAGGGTTAGGATTGCTTATTGTTTCCAGCAGAAAATCTGGCATTTAGCACACTGAAGACAAACAGTGTCAGAGATACCAGATTCTAGAGTGCCGGCTCTTCTTGCTATTTACAGCGAGGTACAGCAATGTAATATCTCACGCACCCAGTGTAAACCAAACTGGTAACCATCCTGGTGCCCACCAGTGGGATTCACCAGCAAGGGGGAAGCCAGCAATCTGTTGTTATCCTCTTTGTTAAGCTGAAATGCAAAGAGGTTATGGTCAGTGTTTCCAAAAGCTAGTGAGGATACAAGTGGTCTGTGGCTCAGTGCATGTTTGAGTACCCAAGCCTGTGTTTTCAGAAGCACAATTACTTTATCCCTAGCAGGAGGAGGGTTGTGGGGACAATCGAATGGCCGAGCCAGTGAGAGCGGTATAAGTACCAAGCTGTTTGATTCGTGCTCTAGCGCTGAGTCTCCGCCTCCATGCTGTCTTTGATACAGCACCAGATAATAGTGTATATTTCCCACAGGGGCTCAGAGACTGGTGACCCCCCAGACTAACTTGTATCATTCCAAAGATACAGCATGCTGCAGTTGACCCTTCTCTAATCCACCTCCTTTTTCCGCAATGTGTCCTTTGCACCCAGCTAGAGCAGGCATAAAACTGGTGATGGGAGGATTTGCCATGGCCCGTTCAAGTACCTTTGGCATTTCTGATGTCATGTATATTTCCTTGGTTTTTGTTGGTTCTCTCTGTTGCCTACCTCCCTTCTCAGTGACCAGAGCCCAGAGCAATAGAAGGGCACTTTTGCTTTTAACAACAGATTGGTGCAGCAGTTACTGGGGATCGTGCACTACTGTGACCGCTGCCTTTGTAAATCCCAGTAGCCGAGAGCTCAGATGGAGTGAGGCTCCTCAGGTGGCTTGGATGACCACATGAGGGGCCACATTTTCAGAACTCCTGCAACAGTTGTCCTCTGCTTTGACAACATTCTAGAGCATCCAAAACCATTGCTCTGCACGAAATAATGCCACCTTTTGCAAAGGGCATTGAGACAGTTGGATGAAAGCTGCTCTGTGAGTGTCATTATTATCTGCAGACTGGATGAAATCCTACCCCATGGCTACCACTGCGTGGGGCTCAATCTGAGCAAATCCAAACAGGAAACTTTAAAATGAAAATATTGCAAGGTGTGCTTTTTATCCTCCATGTCCGGCTTGCCTATGGGATTTGTATAGACACATGAGGTGGGTGCACTGGAAATGTATCATTTAAACAGCTCTGAGAACATTTATTTGAGAACATTTCACCTCCTGCCTGAGCTGTGAACCATGCAGGCAATTCAGCATTGTGGCAGAAAGGCACGGTTGTTCTTTATACGTGAGAAGACACAAAACCAAGGCCGAGAGGATGTCGTAATGGGCGATCACAAAGCTGTCCCATCGCTTGCAGTCCCATTTCTAAGGAGGTATAACTGACCGTTGAAAGAGACAGGTAACAGTTTGGCTCTCAGACAGCCGTATTACCTAGACCAAGATGGCTCCATAGCCTTTAAATTAAACTGATTTTTTCCCACTTGGACTAGATTTTCAAAAATTTTCCCAAAAAGGATGCTGTGAGGGCATCCCAACCACACAGGAGTGTTCCATGAATGAACGAATGGGCAAGATCCAGAAGGGACTGTTGTGATCATCTGGTCTGACCTCCTGTATAACACAGGCCAAAGAACTGCTCCAAAATAATTCCTGAAGCAGATCTTTTAGAAAACAGCCTATCTTGATTTTAAAATGGTCAGTGATGGAGGATCTACCATGACCCTTGGTAAACTGTTCCAGTGGTTAATTACTCTCACCATTAAAAATGTATGCCTTGTTTCCTGTCTGAATTTGTCTAGCTTCGCCTTCAAGCCATTGGATTGTGTTGTACCTTTCTCTGATGAAGGCGGTTGCTGGGTTCAGCTACGAATATCCCCATTGCAGATTCTGTCCTGTCACTTAACATAGAGCAGCTGATGAAGACAATGAGAACGCATCAGACCACTGCTCTTCAGCCTTCATCAGCACCCCTGTTTCATGGCCATACAGTAGAGTTGGCAGAACCATGATTCCATAGATCCCCGCTTCGCCGCAAGCGCCTGATGTCACGACATCTCCATGGAGGCCATTGAAAGTTCTTGAACACCATGTTCTGCACTGATGGTCTTCCAGGGTGTCCTGAAGTAAAGTGCATTGCAATAACCCCACCCTGAGGTGACAGAGGTATGGCTGATGTTAACTCACTGTGCGTTTTTCTCCTAGGCGGACTTCTTGTACCACCACTTATATTGTTACCAGTTACTAATGCCCTGCAAAACTGTACTCTATGGAAAAATATGAATGTAACAGGATGGAGCCATGGACACTCACCTCTAGTTCCTTGCCAGAGTCCCTATTCTGCATTGGTGCCATTCACTGAGAAAATGCCTTTTCCTCAGTTATCAGGAGCTTGGGAGAAGAACAGTCTATGCCAGACAACCTCTCAATGTAAAAACACTCTGCTGGGGTCAATGGTTTTCTGCTTTTGTTTACTTTGCCATTACAGAACTATTCATGCACCTATTTATATCACCTACTAATGAAATTTCTCCAGCAGGCATGTACTTGACTGGTCACTAAGTGAATCACAGCCTTGTCTTTTGATGATTCAGGAAAGCACTTAGAGTACGTCTACACTGGAGCTGCAGGTATCATTTCCAGCTCAGAAAAACGTCGCTTTGACTGCACCAGCATGCTAAAAAATAGCAGTGTAGCTGGGGTGGCAGAGGTGGCAGGACAGGTTAGCCACTCCAGATATGCACCTTGGGTCCAGGACAGGATTGTGCTGCTGGGGCAGCGAGCCCGACCCACAGCCTGCCCTCCTATGGTCACACTGCTATTTTAAGCACACTAGCTGCATCAGAACTAGCACGCCTACGTCTACCCAAGCTGGAAAGTCCATCTCCCAGATGCTGCGTGGAAGCAGCCTTAGGCACATGCTCGACTTTCAGCCCATGTTTAAGTCTCATGGAAACCCATGACACAAGTCCGTTTCTGAACTGGAGCCCTCTGGAGGCAGGGAACAGGCGCAGGAAGCTTGGATGTGATTATTTTTCATCCACACTAAAACCATCTCTTCCATTTCCTTGGCTTGAGGTGGAATCCCAGCTCTTGTGAGTGCCTCTCTAAGGTGTACAACCTTATGTGCACAAACTAAGCAGAGGTGCCACGAGGTAGCTGAGCACATTTTAAAACAATGGTATGTTTAATATGCCACTCACCTTCAGAAGAGTGGGTAAATCAGTGTATTTGGTCAAAACAAGATCCTTTACATTTCTCTAAATAAGGCTCTTGTTGACTTTCTCTTGCCTTATTCATGTCAGAAGAGAGAAATGTGCTGCTTTTATCATTCTGGATGAAGGAAATGACTTAACATTAACAATAAATTAAAGGATAGAAACTTCTTTTGACTTTGATCAAATTTATTGTAGGTTCTCTCCCCACATCCCCAGATCAGAGCCCTTCATGATTACCAGAAAATAAATAAATCTACTTGGTTCAGAAAAAATTGCAGCAGGGACACTGTTGACTATTTTCCTAGAGCTTGGAAATAAAGCAGAAGCTACTTAACTGGGACATCCAAGTGAGTTTGTCCCTTTTCTGTGCTGTCCATTTTAAATTGGTTTATCTGAATGTTACTTCAGCACACTTCATTCGGATTGATTGCCCCTGTTATCACCTGTAATTGTAACTGATGGGGACAATTTCCTGATTGCTCATTGTGTGAGACAGACAGAGCCTGAGCCATCTGTGACCTCTGATTGTTTTATTAACACCTATTGGTAATTAAGTCAAAAATCATCCCATCAAAGCGGCTTGAGCAATGACAATTATCCTGACAAAGTTATAAAATGCTCATTCAGTTCACTAGGGGAAGACTGGCTACCCTGAATCTCATTGAAGCACTGCCCCTCATTGTTCGCATCCCATTTAGTGACCTTATTTTTCTTTTGTTACAACTTCTACGTGTAAATTGGATTTAGGAATTCAGGCTCTGAGATAGCTGCACCAATGCAAACTTCTAGCATAGGCTATAAATTGTTATCTGTGCGGGAGCAGTTTACCCCTGCTTGAAACCAGGGTATTATTTGTATTACCAGATTACCAAAGAGAGCAAAAAGATAGTCCCTGCCCCAGAAATTTTATAATCTACGTGTAAAACAAGAGATTACAGTTGGGAGTGCAAGGAAACAATGAGACAATATGGGTCACCATGACAGGCAGTGATCCCAGCACACCAGCCACCTGATGTCAAGTTTTTTGGAGGCATGACAGCAAATGAGAGTTTTAAGGAGGGATTTGAAGGAGGATAATGAGGGAGCTTTGTAGATGTTTACGGGGAGCTCCTCCCAAGCATGAGGGGCGCAATGGCGTTTGTTTGAAAATTTAACAAGAGGGTGAGGGAAGCTGACAGGCAACAAAAATGATGAGGGGTGTAGAACGGCTTCCCGATGAGGAGAGATTTATAAAAATGGGACTTTTCCGCTTGGAAAAGAGACGACTAAGGGGGGACAGGATAGAGGTCTATAAAGTCATGACTGGTGTGGAGAAAGTAAATAAGGAAGTGTTATTTACTCCTTCTCATAACACAAGAACTAGGGGTCACCAAATGAAATTAATAGGCAGCAGGTTTAAAACAAACCAAAGGAAGTATTTCTTCACACAACGCACTGTCAACCTGTGGAACTCTTTGCCAGAGGATGTTGTGAAGGCCAAGACTGTAACAGGGTTCAAAAAAGAACTAGATAATATCATGGAAGATAGGTCCATGAATGGCTATTAGCCAGGCTGGGCAGGGATGGTGTCCCTAGCCTCTGTTTGCCAGAAGCTGGGAATGAGAGACAGGGGATGGATCACTTGATGATTATCTGTTCTGTTCATTCCCTCTGGGGCACCTGACATTGGCCACTGTCAGAAGACAGGATATTGGGCTAGATGGACCTTTGGTCTGACCCAGTATTGCCATTTTTATGTTCTTATGACATCATGGGCAGATCAGAGGCAGGAGTCAACATCTCAGTGGCGAGTGAGAGATGATAGGTAGTGTGGTTATGCCAGGAGGAAGGGCCTTGAAAGTGAAGACAAAAAACAAATGTTTGATGCAACAGAGAAGGGAAAGCCAGTGAAGGGATCCAAAAAGAGGGGTGACATGGTCAAAGTGACAGGCTAGGAATATGATCTTGGAAGCAGCATTGTGCATGGATTTGAGTGGAGCAAGTTTGTAGTTTTCAAGCCCAGAGAGAGGGATGTTGTAGTGATTGATCTATGAGATGATGAGAGCCTGGACGAGAGTTTTAACTGTGTGGATGGACAGGAGAATCCCTAACTTAGGGATGTGATGCAGAGAGAATCACCAAGGTGTAGACATAGCCTATATCTGCGGACCTAGAGAGAAGTCAGAGCCAAAGAGGACACCCAAGTTCAGAGCCTCACTGACAGGCAGGATGGTGGTACTCTCCACAGTGATTGAGAAACGAAGTAACAGAAACAGGCCGGGGAAGAAGATTCAGAGCTTTGTTTTAGTCATATTGAGTTTGAGTTGATGACTAGACATCCATGAGGAGATGTCAAAGAGACAGGCTGAGATTTTAGTTTGTACAGGAGGAGACAGGTGATTTGTGACTCATCGGCACAGAGAGAATAGTTGAATTTGTGTTTGCAGGTGAGACTACCCAGAGACAAGGGAGGGAGGGAGACAAGAGTGGGACCAAGGACGGAGCCCTGTGGAACAAACCCCTACATAAAGTTGGAGGTGGATGATGAGGATCCACTGAAAGAGCAATTAGAGAGGTATAAGGAGAACCAGGAGAGGACCGAATCATGGAAGCCAATGGAGAGCAAGATTTCAAGAAGAGAATGATCGACTGTTGTTGAAGGTAGCTGACAGGTCAAGGAGGATGAGGATGGAGAACGGGTTCAAAGCTTTAGCTTCGAAGAGGTCATTAGAGACTTTGGTGAGAGTGGTTTCAGTGGAGTGCAAGGGGCAGAAGCCAGATTAGAGAGAGTCGAGGATGGAATTGGAGGAGAGGGAACTCCAGCCAGTGATTATAAACAGACCTAAAATGAATTTAGAGATGAAAGGGAGGAGGGAGATGGGGCAGTAGTTGGAGAGGCAAGTGGAGTGAAGGTTGGTTTTTTTTTAAGAAGGGGGTGACTGGCATGTTTGTACTGTGTGGGGAAGGACCCAAAGGAGAGTGAGAGGTTACAGAGAAGAGTAAGGGAGGAGATAAGAGTGGGTACAAGGGAGATCAAAAGATGGCATCACTGGGGCAAGTGGAGGGGTGAGGGAAGGAGAACAGCCAAGAAATTTCTGCATCTGTGATAGGGAGAAGGAGGAAAGAGCTGTAGGAGGGCAAGGGGAGATGCACTGATACAAATGATGGCTTTCAGAAGCTCTCACTGTCTACACTAGAGGTCTTCATCAGTGCATCTATACCAGTGGGCCACTGTTGGCTGAAACCAGGGCAAACCCGCAGTGAGGACAAGGCCTTAGACACTAGGAAATAGCCACATGACTGACGTGTTTGCTTTCCTTGCCAGTGTGCCATGATCAATGAGGAAAGAAGATTCAATGGTTGAGCAGGGTTCAATCCCTTGCTTCACCACAGACTCCCTTGTGGGTCCTGGGCAACTTACTTAGGCCAGATTTTTAAAGGTATTTCAACACCTACCGCTGCAGAAAGATGTCTAAACACCTATAAAGATCTGGCCCTTGGCCTCTCTGTGCTTCAGTTCCCCATCTGTAAAATGGGGATAATACACTGAAGACTGTGAGGTGCTCAGCTACTACAGTGATGCGGTCCAGATAAGAATGAAAGCTCGATAGATCTCAGAGCAGCACCGAGGAGGAGACAGGGCGGGGAGGGTGGATGTTGGCTAACTGCCTCAGCAGGTGTCGCTCTTGCATTGCTTTTCAGTGTACCCCTCACAAACAGCATCTCTGTTTCTCCTTTAATTTTCACCAGTGATGAGGATGGGGAGGGATGGGAAGAGTGGGGAAGGCTCCTCATTGGCCCAGTACTGGTTTATTTTGGCGTATCTGACCACCAGGTGGCACTCGAGACTCATTTATAAATGGCTCTTTCCTTTGAGTGTCTGGCATGGTGAATAAATTCCTGGTACCCTGAATGCTAACCTATCACCTCAAAAGGAAGCCTCTGGAGGACAAAGAGATAATTTGTGCTTCTCTGAAAAGCAACCACCATCTTGGAGAGCTGTTTCTGCAACCCAGACCAATGTGTGTCACACACCGGCACACCTGACTCATTGGTTGTGGATGACAGGGCTAGCCTATTTAGAACACTTTTTCACCCAGCTAACCTTCTGAATAAGTAACAGTGAAGAGAATATACAGAGGGGCACATACATCTGCATTTTAAATCATCCACTGTGGTGTTCCAGACCCTGGGAGATAGCATTTGCAATTTCCAAAACTACCATTGGAAGTAACGCTTACTTTCCAATAGAGAACTATGCAAAAGGTTGACTTCCTATTTAATAATATTTTGACCCGCTTAGTTATATATTTTTAACTCTGCCATGGGAGGCACAGATCAGCATTCACATCGCACTCCCAGTCAGTACCCGGCCCAAGCCGGGGAAGCTAACGATCCAACCAGCGGACCAAATGTGGTGATGAATCCTTGTCATGAGCCCCCCGAGATATGTTGCGCATACACTAAGAAGAAGAAGAACTCTGTCACAGGGCTTTGGTTGTGTAACACCTAAGAGGAACGATGAGATTTCTCCTGCTTCAGTGGGAGTTGAAGGTACACGCTACCCTTTAGGATTAGCCCTTATGTATGTATATCCCCAGACACCGAGACGCTCACTTGCTGGATGAAGTGATCCCTGTGTATGAATATTTAGTACAGACAGGATGAAATACTGCACCCGCTTTTGTCAATGGCAAAACTCACATTGATTTCAGGGGGGCCTGGATTTCACCCATATTCTATATAGCTCCTGAGGGGCCTAGTGCTTCTGGATGAAAGGCACTATATAAATGTAAGCTATTATAATTACTATAAACAGAGGCACTAATGGGTGTGTCTAAAGAGTTGGTGGCCGTGACCTGGGACCTCCAAGCTGGACAGGGGTGGAAATGGAAATGATTCTTCATATCCCAGGAGCAGGGGGAGGGAGTGGGTGTGGAAACTGGGCAAGCTGGAATGGTCAATCCATTTATGATGGGATGAGGAAGTTCCTACCAACATTGTGCAGATTCTGTGTGGCTTGAATTTCAGTCAGATAGGGAATCGAGTTATGTTCATTATAGACTGTAATAAATGTTTGTCAGTCTTAGACAACTGTTTTCCATGTGGATGTTTTGCATAAATTGGCTATCAAGAATAAGGAGCATTAATCTAGCTCCTTGGGAAAGCATGCAGAAATTAAACACCTCGCCATACTGCTGACTCTTTTGACTGGAACAGTTTTCTTTCGGAAACCTTCCTCTGTGCAAGTCACTTTCGCAAGTGACAGGTACTTTATAGCACAGAAAGGGAGTCACTTCCAGGGGCATTAATTTGGTTGGGCACAAAGTAAATCACAGCACTGGAAGGAGAAGTACTGTTTAAGTGGTAGCTTCATGAAATAAAACAACAAATAACATCCCTTTTCATCTGTCAAACAGAGTCAAGTAGCAACTCTGATCAACACTTCCCCTTTGTGATTAGGTCAAAATGTTAACCTGGAAACCTCAGTGCTCTTTCTTTCACTAATAAACTGTTTGCTTCATTGTTCCTGCTTCATTTCTAACGGCTGTATCTCCTTCCTGTGTTTAGGCAGCAGTACACAGTCTGGGTTGATTCTCAATGGCCTTGAAAAATGCAAGCACCAGCTTTGGGAGCACCTTTGTTTTGCAGGCAAATGCATGGTTTTGCTCATGCAATCGCCTGTGCTCAAAATTGTGCAGGATCCCTTTGAAAATCTGGCCCTCCCTGCTTACTATATGGCATAACTGGTACCCTGAGAATCCTGCTATGTCTATTAGAAAGTGCCTCTTGGATAGTTCTGGTTCCAGGTTGTAAGAGGGAGAGAAGCTAACAGCTGAGGGCAGAAATGGATCCAGTGAGGGTCAGACACCACTGGAGTAACTCCAGATTTACCCAAGGGGTAGCTGACAGCAGTGTTTGACCCTGAGCTAGGAACATTCAGGTAGACAAGTGCTTCAATTCACTGAGATTCTACAACCCAATTGTACCTGGCCTTTGTATAGATTCACAGTTATGCGGGAGGACAGAAGAAGGGATAGGCATAACTCCAGGCCCTGCACTCAGCAGAACTCAGGGATTGTACCCAGGGGGTGCAGACTGCCACAGAGCAGGGAGAAGACTGGGGAGGAGGTTGAGCCACGCCCTCCACCCCTGCTCTGGTTCCCAAAGTGGGGAATAGGGTACAGAGGCTGAAGAGCACTCCTACAAAGGAGTATAGTAGCACTGTGCCCAAAGGACCTGGGAGAGGAGTTCTGCCTCCCTGAAAGTGAATGCCTCTGAGTTCTCCCCCAGAAACGGTGCAGCTCTCTGCTGCCCCTCAGTGATCGATAATAGTATTTTCAGACCCTATTTTTGTGTTCTATAATAAAACTGTAATATAGTTAAGTCCAACCTTAATAGATTCTTTTTTCTTTTGTTGCATTTGTCCTTTCCCCCTCTCTAGCAGTATGGACGAAGCAGCAGAAAACTCCCAGGTAGATTTTAGTTAAATGAAATCTGGATATTTCCCCACAAACCTCCCCGTGGCTTTTCAATAGCCTCTAACTAAATCTATCACTGGAGCTACGATGTCCAACACCCCACATCTCTGACATGCATTCTATCAGACTCAAGATATCCTTAGCCCTGCCATTAATTCTGACAGGCTGTATCCAAATGTAACTCTCCATTGATTAAAGTATGGAAATTTGCACATGGCCCCTACCAGCTTTTCAAAACTTTGTTCTCAGTTAATTGTGCAACATGAATAGTGCACTTATGAGTGCACTTATGTCAAAAAGTAGGATATTTTACCGCCAGCCATCTCTCACTGACAAATAAATGTCAAAATCTCTCTTATTCCTCATTCTCCCTATCCCAAATACACTTTATTAAAATGGCTAAGACAGCCATTAAATCAATAGACATGATTTGTTTGTTTTTAACTGGTGCAAACACACATATTAGCTATTTATAGGAGTGCACAAAAAGGGGAGAGTTCAAAAACAGGCATATAAGAACATAAGAATAGCCATGCTGGGTCAAACCTATTGTCCATCTAGCCCAGTGAACTGTCTTCCAAAAGGCATTCCAACAGACTGAACAGAACAGGGCAATTATCAAGGGATCTATCCGTGTTGTCCACTTCTAGTTTCTGGCAGCTGGAAGTTTAGGGACAACCAGAGCATGGGGGTTGCATCCCTGACCAGCATGGCTAATAGTCCTTGATGGACCTGTTCTCCATGAATTTATATAGTTCTTTTTTGAACCCAGTTATACCTTTGGCCTTCACAACATCCCCTGGCAACAAGTTCCACAGGTTGATTGTGTGCTATGGGAAGAAATACTTTCTTATGCTTGTTTTAAACCTGATGCCTATTAATTTCATTGGATGACTCCTAGTTCTTGTGTTATGTGAAGAGGCAAAAAACACTTCCCCATTCACTTTCTCCACACCAGTCATGATTTTATAACCCTCTACACTATCCCCTCTTAGTCGTCTCTTTTCTAAGATGAACAGTCAAAATCTTTTTAATCTCTCCTCCTATGGAAACTGTTCTATAGCCTTAATCATTTTTCCTGCCCTCTCTGTACTTTTCCCAAATCTAACATATCTTTTCTGAGATGGGGCACCCAGAACTGCACACAGAATTTCAAGGTGTCAGAGTACCATGAATTTATATAATGGCATTATGATATTTTCTGTCTTATCGATCCCTTTCCTAATGGTTCTTAACATTCTGCTCACTTTTTTGACTGCTTCTGTACATTAAGGATGTGTTTTGAGAGAACTATCCATGATGATGCCAAGATCTCTTTCATGAGTGGTAACAGCTAATTTAGACCCTGTCATTTTGTGTGCCATTGGGATTATTTTCCCCGATGTGCATTACTTTGTATTTATCAACATTACATTTCATCTGCCATTTTGTTGCCCGGTCACCCAGGTTTGTGAGATCCATTTGTAACTCTTTGCAGGTATGATTCAGAGTACTCTTATGGTTTTGCACAAGAGCAATCTCCTAAGCATTTTTAGTATGAGACATTCATAAAGGGCAGCCAATCATCTCTAATATCGTAAGAAGGAGCAGAGGCACAGCCACAGGCATGAGCCTTCTCAAGCACAGCACCAGGAAACAGAGGGAAAAGCTGGATTTTAAGGGTTTATTTGATCATTTACGTTCAGATTTTTATTGCACTATTCTATGCACGTGATCAAAATAGTACATATATGTGATGACACACCCTAGGTCTCTTCCCACGGCCACAAGTCACGTTTGTAGCATGCCTCTCACTTCACTGGCTTACAATGCATGTGACCCAAAATGCTACGAGCCCGTACTGCAAGTGTTTCAGTACAGAACACTACCTGCTCACTCGAACATTTCAGAGTTTGGAAGCTAGTGTTGAGGCACTGCATTTCTTTGCAGGTCAGAGTCTGTGAAACCCTTAGATCCACAACATTCTGCTGCCCTAAAAATTACAATGCCACAGGCAGCCTTCTCATTATGTACTGTTGGCTCCCCTTTTCGGAGACATTTTTACTAAATGCTGCTCCAAAAAAATCCATCAGGGAACAATAATTCAGATGATGCTTCTTAATAAATGAGAGGGGTTGCTGCTGGCAGACATTATGTACTCCCGCCTTCCCAGAAACTGAATGAACAAGACATGAACCCAGGAATGCATGATAGTTTGAGCTCTACCTTTATCATCAGGGTATCATAAAAGAAAAATTTTGACTGGTGTTAATGTGACACAAGTGGCCAATTCATTAACCTAGAATTAGGGGAATTTTTCATTAAATCTATTCAGTGGGGTATGTGAAAATGGTAAGAACGCTCTTGAAATTATTTGAATAAAGGCTAGATGTTCTCCTATACAGACTCTTTCTTGCTAAAAACTATTAATGAGCATATTATAGCACATCAGTCTCGGAAGGTCAAAGCAATCGCTTCACTAATAAGCACTTATAAAGCTCTGCAGAACTGCATTTCTCACACAAATGTGCTCCTCTAATGAGTGCAATTTTATATCTGCTCAGGTAAAACTAGTTGTTCTGCATTTGTGGTTTACTACATATACACTAGAATTTGGGAGAAG
This sequence comes from Natator depressus, assembly GCF_965152275.1. Classification (NCBI taxonomy): domain Eukaryota; kingdom Metazoa; phylum Chordata; order Testudines; family Cheloniidae; genus Natator; species Natator depressus. The sequence continues at coordinate 5,141,754 of NC_134246.1, read as the reverse complement.
AAACCCAGCTGGAAAGGAAAGACAGGTCCTGGTGAATAAAAATGGAGTTCATGAATGTATTTTTCTTTAGAGTAAAAATGAGGGCCTTGTGAAGCAATATTCTTCATGACTTGTTTTCTGAAGTGTCACTGTATCACTTGTCCTGTTATAAAATAGCAATTAGCTGATATAAGAAATGTCATTCCCCTGCTATGCACCTTATTTGTCTGCAATTCTAACATGTACAGGAAAAATACAAGGGTTGGGATTAGTTCAAAGGGGACACAAACAGTGACTATCATAAAAGACCATGAGCCAAGTTCATCCCTAATATAACTTCATGGATGTTAATGAAGTGAGATACACCATAGGAACGTGGGACCAAATTAATCTATCAGATGACCCGAAATGCTGTACAGAGCCAAATCCTGTAAGTGAGAGCTGCTACGGAAACCTAGAAGACTCTAATACACCGCAAGCTTATCAAGAATAAAATGGACTATATCTCTATCAGTGGGAAAAAGTAGAATGAATACCCAACAAATGACCAAGAAAACACTGCATCTTTGTGAAAATCACTGTTGTTGCAGCAGTGTCCAGAGGCTCAAGTCAGGAATGGGGTCCCATGGTGGTAGTGATCCCTTCTCCAAGGAGGTAACCGTCTAATTTAGAACTAGAGGTGAAAACCGTAGACCATAAAGCAGTAGGGCTGGGAGGAGGATAGTGAGGGTAGCAGAGCTAAGATTGCCAAGCTGTATAGGTTAGATATGAATACAATTAACCTTTATATATGAATTGTAATGTAGTAGTACCTCACAGCCCCAGTCAAGACCCAGGGCTTCATGGTGCTAGGGACTGTACACACACACACACACACAACAAAAAGAGTGTCACTGCCCCAAAAAACTTACAAGAAACACAAATTAAGGAGCTTCTAGCACTGGCTGGAAACACACACATGATGAGCAGAAGCAGTGCAAACTCCTCATGTAGCCCTGCCAAAGCCCCACAGACTGGACCAGCAATACCCCTTATTATTTCAGTCCTGGGCCTCCACTGAGCAACGCCAACACCCCCCAGGCCTCTGGCCTGCACCCTCCCTTATGGCAATGCCAGATCCCACGCTTCTCTGCACATGCCCCCAGTCCTACTTTGCAAACGCCCACACTTGCTACTGTCTCAGGCTCAGGTCCCAGGCGTCTCTGCCTCCATCCCCACGTCCAGCCTGCAGGGATAAACCCCCGCTACTGCAACTCCAGGCCCTGTGCTTCTCTGCCCCCACCCCGACTCTCGCCCTGCAGACCCTCGCCTATTGCACTCCAGGGCCCCATATTGCTCCGCTCTATCCCCGCTCTTCGTTTGCTGCCACCCCGGCATGGCAAGCCCACAATGCATTGCGCGGCTCTGCCCCTTGCTGTTGCAGCCCTCGGTCTCCTCCGGCCCCTCCGAGCGCGTGGCCCCGGCAGGCGACGGAAGACGCGGCCCGCGGAGGCGAGCTGCCCCGCCCGCACCACGCGCCCAGGGGAGCGGCGGCGCGCGGAGGCCGTCTGCCTGTCACGTGGTCCCCGCGCCGGGCGCGAGCGGGGCGGAGGGGCGGAGCCGCTTGGCCGGGTTGCCCGGGAGCGCCGTGTCCATGGCAACGCTTGTAAAGCCCGCGAGGGGGGAAGCGGGGCCGGACCTGAAGGGGAAGAGGAGACGCGACGGCAGGAGGCGGGGGAGGGGTAAGAGCGGGCGCCGCGGGGGCCGGGATTGGATCCGCCTTCCCCTCCCCCCCGGGTCCCCAGGGCTCCCCGCCCCCTCCGGGCTCCCCGCCCCCTCCCATTCCTAGAGCATCTCCACCCCCCCCCACAGGACCCTGCCCCCAGCCCCAGCCCCATCCCTGCCCCCGATCCCTGCCCCCAGCACCGCCCCATCCCGCCCCGATCCCTGCCCCCAGCCCGCCCCCCAGGACCCTGATCCCTGGCCCCCCCCCGATCCCTGCCTCCAGCACCGCCCCCAGCCCGCCCCCGATCCCTGCCCCCAGCCCGCCCCCCCAGGACCCTGCCCCCCGATCCCTGCCCCCAGCACCGCCCCATCCCGCCCCCATCACTGCCCCCATCCCGCCCCATATCTGCCCCTCAAGCCCCCCCCCCAGGACCCTGCCCCCCAATCCCTGCCCCCCCCCGATCCCTGCCTCCAGCGCAGCTCCAGCCCCTCCCCAATCCCTGCCCCCAGCACCGCCCCATCCCGCCCCCGATCCCTGCCCCCAGCACCGCCCCATCCCGCCCCCATCACTGCCCCCCAGGACCCTGATCCCTGCCTCCAGCACCGCCCCAGCCCTGCCCCCAGCCCGCCCCCCCAGGACCCTGCCCCCCGATCCCTGCCCCCCCCCGATCCCTGCCTCCAGCGCAGCTCCAGCCCCTCCCCAATCCCTGCCCCCATCACCGCCCCATCCCTGCCCCCGATCCCTGCCCACCGCGCCGCCCCATCCCGCCCCGATCCCTGCCCCAGCACCAACCCCATCCCTGTCCCCGATCCCTGCCCCCATCCCGCCCCCATCACTGCCCACCGCGCCACCCCATCCCGCCCCGATCCCTGCCCCCAGCACCACCCCCCCCACAGGACCCTGCCCCCAGCACCGCCCCAGCCCGCCCCCGATCCCTGCCCCCAGCACCGCCCCATCCCACCCCCCCATCCCTGCCCCCAGCACTGCCCCATCCCGCCCATCTCTGCCCCCGATCCCTGCCCCCAGCGCTGCCCCCCCACAGGACCCTGCCCCCAGCACCGCCCCAGCCCACCCCCCAGGACCCTGCCCCCCAGCACAGCCCCAGACCCCCCCCCGATCCCTGCCCCCACTGCTGCCCCAGCCCACCCCACAAGACCCTGCCCCCAGCACCACCCCAGCCCCCCCCACAAGATCCTGCCCCCAGCACCACCCCAGCCCCCCCCGATCCCTGCCCCCAGCACCAACCCCAACTCGCCCCCCCATCCCTGCCCCCAGCACCGCCCCCCACCCCGATCCCTGCCCCCAGCGCCGCCCCAGCCCCCCCAGCCTGCCCCCCAGGACCCTGCCCCCCAGCCCCAGCCCCCCGATCCCTGCCCCCCCAATCCCTGCCCCTAGCGCAACCCCAGGGCACCGTGTTCTCAGAGCTGTGCCTTACTCTCCCAGCTCCCCCTCAGGGCACCCCTGCCTCCTCCCCACTGGGCATAGCAAGAACCCCAAGCTGCTCTCCCAGCACAGGCCCCACCCCAATCCCAGGGTCTAGTGCAGCCCCCCACATGGCCCCAGTTGAACTCCCCCCGCACCCTTCCAGAGCTGCCTGTGGCTCTCCCCTCATGCTGCTGCTGTGCAGCCCTGGTCCCAGCTGCCCAGATGCCATGGCGATGGGTGTGGTACAACTAGGTAGCTAGACAGGCAGGGTGTTGCATGGGCCTTAATTCCAGCTGCTATATTTTGCATAGAGACTGCAGATCTCACTCTGCTGTTTCAGCCAACAGGCTACGGGTTGCCACCTGCCAAAAATTCTGATGCGTCTCTGAAGCTTGTCACAACATATTCCAATTCCAAACCGTTGCAGTCTGGAGATCAGGCTACAAATCACACAAGAGAACTGCCTGGGCCCAGTTGGGTCCGATGTCATGCAGATACCTTGGCAGCCTGCTGATTCTACTGATGTGGGAGCAATGTGTAAAATTTAAAAAGAAAAAAATTCCAGACTTCTTTGAATCTCAAATATGGTTTGATTCAGATGCAGTTCAAGTTGTTTATGAGGCTGATTCCTACTGAGTCCACATATCCTATTGTATCCACATATGTCATTGTATCCGCTGGGTCTGCACTTTGCAATGCAAGTCACAACAGAATCACAGTTTTGTAGTTATTGTGGTGAGATGGTGACATTATTTGCAGCATCCTAGCTACCAAAACTAAGATGGCACAACTGAATATTGATGGTTCGGCCAACTCAGTGGTATTTGGTGTTTTTCTTAAAGCCCCAGCTCCTGGACTTATATGATTGCCTGAGAATATCAGCTTTGATTCTTTTAAAAGAGTAAGTTTATAACTCACAGTTGTGGAGAAAAGCTTGAAGATGTAATCTCTAAATATTTTAAACCCCAAAGGCAAATAAAAATAATTCAAATGTTATTTTTTAAAAATCTAATAGAAATCATAAACATTTATGGCTGGAAGGGACCTCCTTAGGTAATGTAGTCCATCCCCCTTCACTGAGGCAGGATTTTTAATTATGTTTAAGTTAATCTTATGTTTTTTCGGGGGCCTGACTTATGATTTTTGAATGCTTAGATTTGGCAATTCCATATTGAGGCAAAGCAAGCACCCTTAAAGGCAACAACAGGTGAACTCTCCTAAACCTCAGACTGCATCCAATACAGACAACTAAACAGAGCTTTGCATGATCTTGTGGACAACTATAGAATTGCACAGAACTTTTGCACAAAGTTTGCCACGTTTCATTTAACAGTTGTGCTCGTCCAACAGGTTCCCTGTACTAAAGAGGGTCCTTTTGCTATATGAGTCGGGGGGTTGTTTCACAAAAACAGAACTTTTACATCTTCTAATTTGTGTTACCATTTTATTAATAATAATTAATTCTGTATTGCAAACAAGTGTGCTAAGCACTTCACAGACGACTAAGACATGATCTCTGCCCTAAAGAATTTATATTCTAACTTGTGGAAATGACAGAATGAGTGCGGGGCACAAACTTTAGAGAGGAGGTGGGGATAAAAAGGATTTATGAGTCAGTCACTTTAATGAATACCTGCTAGCCAGCTTCAAGTTTTGCCCAGATCTGTTGTTGAAAAGTTTCCAGAGAAGATACCAGGGTTCGGTATCCAGCAGCTCGCATTGTGACATTTATGTCCATATTTTCACACCCAAAGTGCTGAGTTCTTTTCAAAATCTGGACACTTATTTTGGTGCCTAAACGGGAGCTGAGTTCTTTTGAAAATCTGGCCCTATGTGTATAGGGCTAGAATGTGAGACTTGCTGAGGACACACACCTCCCACTGAACCACACTGCTCAACCCATCTGACTCACATTATAAAAGAGTTTACAAAAATAACCCCGACAGAAGATCTTTCTGTTGCAATTTAATCTGGTGACTGTGAGTGATGCTTTTATACGTCCAGAAAGAGGGACTTGACTTGCTGTCTAATTTTTATGAACAGGAAAACCAGCGTTGTCTTATCTAGGACCACAGAAATACACACCAGTGACCAAGCCTGACCTCCTCTTAAGAAAGTGCCTAAGCATTAAACCTCACAGTGCAGCCATTATATAGGTCGAGAAATACGTGTTTTAACCCTCACTAAGCCTATGTCAAAAAAGTAGAAACCTTGAACCCAAAATGAAGAATTGCAATTGATGCTTGTTAGGCTATGTTATCTTTCTTTAGCAGATGTTGCATGTAGTTATATTTTATTAGGTGCCTAGAGGCCTTAGAAAGTAAAATCTATTAATTATTATTTTTATTATTGTTAATATTATTTTATCGATACAATGTTTTTCACCATCTAAGATCTCAAAAGCACATTCTTGCTGTGCTACATACAGGTCACTTCAGTGAAATGCAGACTCTTTGGGATGGAGCGCAGAAACTTGGCAGACAGCTGGCATGCAGCACACTCCACAACAAAGATGGGAAGGGACATTTTGGGCCAGTGACATTGGGCCAAATGTTATTTTTTTTAAAAGGCTCATGGAGTCTTTAGGGCTACAACACTGAGCACAGTCATAGTTTATTCTATAGCACCCTGGAAACATCCCTCCAACATGCAGGCATTCTTAGAGGACAGATATAGTTCAGTCTTGTAGCAGAGTTTGAGATTTGTCACATATGTATTATTGTCACTGGAACATTAAAATACATAAACCTATAGATCTGCACCACCTCTAGCTATATTATGTCTTGTGGATTCAGTTTCCTGAATTTCTATTTGATGGGTGCCAGTGACATGGAGGTGAAAGTCTTTGTCAGCGGCCATATAAACCATCCAGGCCCACCATCATAACATTTTAATCAACAGTTTATGCTTGGTGATTGGATTTTCAGGGTATTTCTGTGATCAAAACGAGTGTGACTTTATTTAAAGGAATTGACAGAAATTAAGTTTTTATACATTTGAATAATTATAGTAAAGAACATTCATATTGTAAACTAAAACTGCTTAAGTTAAAGAACTATATACATTAACTAAATATAATTAGAGAGAAATTAGCTAGATAGTAAAACAACTTGGAAAATGAAATCTATATTGAGACCTACATTTTTTAATTAAAAAATACATAAGTATGTTTTCTGAAGTCCTTGCACATGTATATATGTAAATATGCATATGTCGATGCATATGCAAAATGTGTCTGTATTTGAATTTATCAGTTGTGTGCCCAGTTACTGTGAGCGTACATACAACTATAGTCACTGACCACACAAACAACCATTTATATCTGAAACTGATTCTCTGCATGTGCAGTTACTGCAGTTACACACACAACCATGGTAACTGTGCATGCACTTATGTGCATTGTCTTCTTTTAATCTATCTCAAAATATTCTAAAAATTCAGTGCTTTCAAAACAGAGGTTTAGCCATGCTACTTCCACTAAGGTAAATACATGACATACAGCAACCATTGAACCTACCCATCATACTGATAATGCATGGGAAAGAAACAAGCCAACTATCTCTGTAAAAATGGATAATCTTGTTACATGTTATTGCTTAATAATGGCCAGGGAGATGTTTGGATTCTGAAGAGCTTGTGAACTTTGCCCTTTTTTCACAAGAGTTCCTGCCTTCTCTTTATTTTCTGTGTTTCACACATGGAGTATAGTGAGCCAAAGAGAATTCAAAGTGGGTGGGTTCTTCACCAGATTTCTCAGCTAGACTTCAAAAGTTTCAGTTCCTGAACACGGTTTTGTAAGAGCAAAACTCTGAAGTAATATATTACAAGACAGCTTGTCTGGTTTTGGTCATAAGCCATAAAGTCTTCAAACAACAAACAGTTCATCATAATATGTATAGCTCTTCTGGCATCAGAAGATCAAGAAAGCATTGGAAGTAATGATATATTAACAAAGAAAAAGACTTGTATGTGTTTAAAATCCCATTTGCAGAACCATCCTTAAAACCAGTTCCTCTTTCTTGTCAGTAGCATCCTGTGTGATTTCCTGCCATGGTTTTGTAAGAGTAATACAAATGAAAGGAATCTTCCTTTTGAGAAGTCAATTTTCTTTTCTTTTCTTTTCTTTTCTTTTCTTTTCTTTTCTTTTCTTTTCTCTGACTTCTTATTTTATAATCTTTTTTTTTTTTAAAAGACTTTCTGAGCAGTCTCCCATGGAGTCAGACTGGTTTCTTTCTACAGTCTAAATATTTCCCACTAACTTTCTATTCTATAACTAGGTTCAGCGTAAACAGGATACAAAAGATATAGCAAAAATACATTGTTCCTGTTACAGAACATATAGCATATATATACATATGTATGTGTATATATACGGTACAGCATAGCTATGTTGTTACTACATGAATAGGAACTAATTTTCAGAGTTAAATAATTCAATGGTTTTACTGACTGCAAAAGTATTGGCCTTTATCGCACCAAGGAATTCTCTTTCACCTTTTGCTACTACAAAATCCCCCCCCCCAGTTTTGCGAATTACTATAAAGTAGTTTCAAACTACCGTGTAACACTTCTGCTACTGCTAGGACACAACTCCTGTATACAGGCACAGTCAGCTGCTCCTTCAAATTCTGAGGTGAGTTTACTCATCTAAATTGTTGTAACTTGACCCTGTCTTTTGGTTCCCTAAACATATGTGTTACTCACACTTAGACTGCTTTAATTAGATTCCCTTGGACTTACTTAGTGACTTAAATTCCCACCCGTGTTACATCCCCAAATCATATCTGAATTTAGCCCACTTAATTTGAGTATACTGAGCCTTCTTCATCTGAAAAGTGTGGGAGCTCTAAGCCAAGAATCCTGGCACAGCACCTCCAACTGTTCCTGTTACTACTACAAACAACAGGTGTAAAATAAGGAAGAAAAGTAGCCCCTGCTCCACTGTAACTTACACCTCTTTAAACATGCTTCCAGCATGTTAGCATGGAAATTAAAACATTTTACCTTCCTTACACTTACTTGCACATTAGCATCTGCACATAGGTACATTTAAGGAGTGCAACAGAGTCTATTATACATCACCTTATACCTCTAGATATGCCTCTTGTTCTCAGTCTAGTGGGGGTTGTCTTGTTTGCTTGTTTGTTTTAATCATAACAAAGTTTAATGAAAATCCATCTTCTGAAATAAACTTCTGGATCTGAATACAGGAAGTGGAGTCTAAGGCTTGTTACATTCTAGTCACACGGCTGTCTGCACCAGAAGCAGACTTAATCCTTACCGACATTATTTCCTGTGACAAGAATAGCTTCTGGTTACTGCAGACTGGCACAAATTGCTGGAAAAATTCCACATTCTGAGAAATAAATGAGCACTAATCAACACTGCCCTTTGTTTGTTCATTATAGAGCTGTGTGCTAGTTTTGGTTCACATGGATTGGTGTGAAACATTTTGCACTTCTGGTTGACATGTGGGTTCTTGGGCACACCTCCCCTTTTTTCTATGCCTGCCTCAGTTTCACTATGTGTTTCACCCAAAACTGCCCCGTTCTGTCTGGCTGAAGGTCAAAATCATAGAAAATCACTGCATTTGGTATGATTCTCACCTGGAATCATAAACTGGCCCAGATTAGCTCCAAATTCAACTAGGTTTTATATAAAAATTGAAATTGGAAGAGTTTCATTATAAAACATTTGCATAAATCTAGTGAATTGGGTTTGGTGGTTATGGATTAATTTGCACATATCAGAGCTTCTGTTTGATTCAAATTGTATTCAAAAATTGTTGAAATATCCCAGTTTCTTGAACTTCTTTTTCAATGCATTAAACACGAGAGCTTCTCATTCATGGTAGGTTCTTTGAGAAGTGAAGGGTCTCTAAATCAAGTATTCTAGCAGAGCGTCTCTACCTGCTCCTATTAATACCATAGATACATATCAGTGCTAGCTAGTAATTAGAGTAAAGACTTCTGAGTTGTAATCCCAACTCCACTTTTGATTTGTATAATCGTGAGCAAGTCAATTAACCTCTGAGCCCTCTGTAAAATAGGGATAATGATGCTTGCCTACCTCACAGGGTTGTTTGAAGGATCAATCAGTTAATGTTTGTGGAATGGTGTGAATATGTATGGTGTTCGATGAGTGATATTATTATTATTATCATCATCATCACTGGTAGATATATTGTAAATTTCTTTTCACAACTGTATTTGATGTCTAATGTCTTGTACTTTATTCACTGCTCTTAATCTACAGGATTATCTAAATCCTGATTTGTATGTTTTACATGTAATTACAGCCTTTTGAGGCTTTGACTCATGTGTTTGGTTCACACTGCAATCTAGATGGCTGTTGTTTACCTCAGTGCTTGGACTGAAACTGAAGTTCCAGAAATCCTTCTGGGGCCAAATCCTCTGCTGATGTAAATTGGGGTAGCTCCATTACTTCAGTGAAGCTACAATGATTCACATCAGCTGAGGATCTGACACCATGTGTGCATCCATAAATACAAACTTGTACAGATTGCAGAGTGCTGATGAAGCAGGGGGGAAATCCATCAGGATGTACCTGACAAGCTGATGCAAGCTATGACATGAACTATTAAAACAAGTATTTAAAACATTTTCTCCCAGGGATCCTTAGATCCTCGACCAGCATCCCATTTTACTGCCCAGTTTACTCACCCAAGTTCAGATATGACCCCATTCTTCCAGCCTAAGAAGGACTCACTTCATAGCTTGAAAACTTCAGTCCTTAGTCAACCAAGGGGATCACTGAGTGACATGAGTTGCAGAGGTTCAGTACATGTCTCTGTAGTGCTGCCAAGCTCAATGTGTCTCCTACATAGCAGTGCAGAAGAGCACAGCCATCGGGCCTTTGGGCTGGTCTAAAATGTTTCTAAGATTGCCTTAAAAACTGAACTAAGAATAGTAAATACTGGAAAATAAAAGGGACTGACCTGGCCCCACAATTGGCTCTCTTAGTACAACAGCAATGATGTGCAACTGTCTGAGCATTTCTAAACAACACTCAAGTACAGTTTTTAAGAGCTGCCAAGGAAATTGGAGATGCATGTGTCGCTTAGACAGATGGTTTTGTATAGGAGAGAGAAAAGTACCCACCAAAAAGACAGATCAGGCAGTTGGACATTTAATGCATGAGTAGCCATAAATATCTTGTAGTGGCCAACACAGTGTCTGAATCTTCTCATTGAGTGGCAAAGGGTTTGAAGAATTGAAATAATACTGATGAAAGAAAAATGTGCAAAAAGTAGGGCTAGTCCATTATGATGAAGATGTATTTTGCAATAGTACCTAGAGACCCCAGTTGAGATCAGCATCCCATGGTGCTAGGTACTATACAGACACAAAATAAGAGACAGTCCTTGCCCCCAAGGACCTTGCAATCCTAGTAGAGAAGACGGACATAAGGTGAAAGAGAAGCAAAGTTAACTTACCCAGGGTCAAAGAGCAGGTCAGCCACAGAACCAGGAATAGCACCTAGATTTCCTGGGTCATAATCCAGTGCACTATTTACTGGGCCACACTACATAACCTACTGGTACCATTATACAGCACCAACTAAGAAACCTGAGTGTGAATCCTGTCCTCAGCCTGACACTTCTTAAGCCAGATGGGGCGTTCATCAGCTTCCCCACTTAGAGAGTGTAGGATTTCCCAAAGCACCAAGTACTCCTGACCTCACATTGTTACAGCTCTGGATTTTTTCTTCTTTTTCAGTCTTAACCTAGAATAAAGATGACTGCAAGAGAAACAGCTACGCGCAAAGGGATAATTATTCCTAAATCCCGGAAGAGTTTACTTTCACTTGATGTAAATGCAGTGTCTCCACAGCAAAGAGAGAGGTATCTGGCATTTGCTGAGCCCACTGAGGAACCAGTGAAATCCATGCTGGCTTCAGACTGGATGATGATGGATAAAATGTCACATGAGCACTCCATGTGTGAAAGAGACGCAGAGCAAAACAAGCAGGCAAGGATCATTGGGCTTCTCAAGGCTGCAGAAGCCCGGAACCGCCTTCGAAACATGAGACTCCGATTTCAGAACTTGAGAGTAAGTTAACTTCAGAGACCTTTCATCAACAGGCCAGGCTGATAGTGTTGTGCGAGATGGGACTGAGGAATTGTATGCAGCAAAGATCATTTCTTTATCATACACTGAAATGTCACTTTTCTAATGCATGCAAATTATTATATTTTGAAGTGAGCAAGGAAAAAAACAAAATATTAGTTTTTCTCCTTCATGCTCAAAAAAGAGGAAATTTTTATGCAGTTGCACCTTCAAACCTGTTCCATGAAACATCCTGAAATGTGTGGGGAAAATTCTAACAGTCATCATCCGTTTTTTCAGCTGACAAACTTTTCCTCATCCTAATATAGAGAAGGGGTGAAAATGAACATTATAATGGAACCTCAGTTGCAATCTTAACAATGGAGATATGGCTATTTCTCCATAGTGCCTTCTCTAAGAGGGTTTGTCTACACTGGGGCTGGAGATTTAATTTCCAGCTCAGGTAGACATACCCCTGCTAGATTGATCAGCAGAAGCAGTGGCATGGGCTAGCCATGCTGAGTACAGTGCCACCTGAGATGCTAAATACACAGTCAGACAGCTGGCCTATCCCACCGCTTGTGCCATTGTGGCTACACTGCTGATTTTATCGTGCTAGCTCAATTAGAAATTACACCTCCAGCTCCAGTGTAGACATAACCCATATACAGCTTTAACCACTAAAATGAGCCTGTTTTCTCTTCTGTGGTCCCTGTGATGCTCCATTACATTCAAGTGCAGGAGAACATACATTTAGGATCCATTTGCAAAATGAAAACAATCCTTTTGCTGAATTTTTGGCCAGGACCTCTAGAATTGTGCGTGCATGTGTTTGCGTGCCGAGTTTTAAAATAAACCTACCACAGTTGTGTGTGAAGCCATGACAACTGTGAATGCAAATAACCAGCTGTTCCTCTAGCTGATTATTTGCTTGTGTAGTTTCCACTTGTGCATGCAACCATGAAATTTGTCTGCACAATTGTCTTTCTAATTGTCATTAGAAGATTCTGACTCTTAGAAGGAGGAGGTTTTATGTGTTGCTCCATATAGCAAACTGGTGTTGGAAAAGATCATGTCAGCACACGGTCATTCATTAAGGATGGCATTTGCGAAGTGCCCAAGTGATTTAGGAGCACACGCACCATTGAAAGTCAATAAGGCTTTCTGCGCCTAACTCACTTGGGTGCTTTTGAAACTCCTGTCCTAAAAGCTCAGCGTACCACACATCTCATCTTATCAAGTGCACTAAAGTAACCCTTCCAGTTTACAACTGCAGACTGGAGTTTCTCTGTTTATTCCCTATGAGAAAACCAATTCTGGAAAAGTTGCTTATTTTAGACCCTACAGCCTCAAGGAAGATATTTTCCCCTAATCCCAAACTAAATGATATCATACTTGGCTAGCACTGTAACCATGGTATTAAAGTTATTTATGACTCTGAAATTAATATATGCTATAGTTAGCAACAGTGGAACAGGGTTTCTTCTATACTACTGTCCAACTGCCTCTCTCCCCCAACCCCAGGCTACTCTGGAAAGCAAGACAGACTGTCTCCAGAGGCTCTTTAGTTTGCAGTAACCGATGTAAGTTTTTGCTGATTTCCAAAACTTGGCAACACACGACTGAATATGTGCAAAGATGAATCTTCTAAACATAAGACAGTGCTTGGCCGTCTTTTTATTGATCTTCATTCTGCTGGGAGATTTGTTTGCTTTAGTTTAGATTTTTTTTTAAAGTGAATTTTAGTGTCCATGAATGACCCTGGAATGATGGGACACAACAAGGACTGGCAGCAGCTGGGCAAGCTTTCCTACACACTGCTCTTCTACCCTGACCTGGAGGGACCTCCAGCAGGGTGGAAAATGGAGTTCAATCTTTGTGTCTGGGACACTCTGCGAAAGCTGCCTACAAGGGATCCATTGGGAGTGAGGTCATCTGAGAACTGGACCAATATCTCCCAAATTGATTCCTCTGCAGAGGCACCAGACAAGTCCAAATAGAACACAGCAAAGTGGAGAGGAGCAGAGAAAGCTGCACGATCCTAAATCCCCCTCTGGACATATGCTACTGATGGAGGTCAGGCAGCTCCCTGCTTCCACTGTGACCCCTACAGCAGACAGCCAGGAGAACAGCTCATGTTCAGATCTGCAATATTCAGGCACAGCCCATTGGCCCAAGCCACTTCACTCTGCTCCTATGGCTCTCAGCTCAGCAGGAGTAGCTCATAGGGTGTGCAGCCTTCTCCTGGGCGAGAGAATGAGGAGGGGGGGGATCACAAAATGAGGAGGAATATCAAACAAGAGAAAGAGCAACAGCAACAACAATAGAAGGGAAAGTCAAGGAAAAAGAGCGAAGGAAAACAAGATTAGAGGGAAAAACAAAAGAGAGAGAGAGAAAAGGAAAGGGCAGAGAAATTGGGCAGCACAAAGGAGCCATGATGGAACACTTTGCTGGGGTACATTATGTGGGGCACAAGGGCTGCCCAGTTCCTCTGTCCTCTCCTTATGGGGCAGTTTGAGCAGTCTTAGGGGTTACCTGTAACAAAGTGGGCAAGACACCCACTGTTCTCAAGGACAGTTTTTGGATCATGATCTGATTGGAGGTAGCTGATCATTTTTCAATACCCACTCCATGTACACACTTTCATTCGGGGTAGCACTCTCATTTCATTGCAGTTCCATAGCACGATAAACCTTTTAATGCCTTTCATTGTAATTTCTAAAAGCCTGTCTATAGAGCAGTAGGATTCTGCTAGCCAAAGTAAATCACTTCCCATATTTTGGGGCTTTTCAACCATGCTGGTTTTGGGCCCAGACCTACTTCCACTTGAAGTCAATAGAAAGACTCTCTGAGACTTCAATGGGAGTTAGATCAGGCTTTCTAAAAAACCAGAACCATAAAAAGATTTTTTGAGGGGGGATATGGCAGGTATTGTGAGGTTTATTTGTTTGTTTGTTTAATTTAGATTTGTTTTACAGTCTGAAGATCAGTTTTCTTAACCCCCAGGGACAGATTCATCCCGTTGATTTCACAGCAATTACCCCACAGATTTATTTGGCCCATTTTGGTCTAACGTGATTGCTTTCTTTATCCTTTGGTCTTTTGGGGTTTATTTGTTTTTCACCATAGGCTCAGGAAATAAACCATCTGATATCCTGCCAGAAAACTGCCAGAGGCGCTGTGAGACTGGAGGTGTTTCTCCCACCCCGAAAGAACATTCAGAAATTAGCAGATAACTTGGACAGAGTTCAGGTATGTCTGAGCACATACCAGCAGTTAAACTGATTTCTTTTACTATCTTATCTGCCCATTTCTAGTTTTAAAGGAGAGGAGGGCTTAGCAGGCAAGTTACTCTTGGAATGTGCTCAGTAACCCATGGCCAGTTGAACTGTAGATCATAAACAGCAATAGCCAGAGGCATATACATATTATTTAACTAAATTTAGCACCAAATAAATTATATTGGTTAGAGCAGGGAACTTGGAGTCAGGATATCTGGGTTCTGTTCTTAGCTTTACAAATGTCTTAATATGTGACCCAGGGTAAGTCACTTAACCGCTCTTTGTCTCAGTTTTCCCACATGCAAAATGCCTATTTCACAGCTGTCCCAGGCACATGAACTGAGTTCCATGGAACCCTCCATCTCAAAGTCTCTCAGATGAAAATTTAAAACTTAGGTCCTGTCTGCTCTCTTTAACACCAATGATCTCTGTGCACATTTCATAGAACTCAGCAGGCTTTGGTTCGCTGTCCTTGGCCAGAATGCTCTCTCTGATCTCCCACACAACTGTTTTTCCGTGCACTAAGCACCACTTGTTTGCCTGACTACACATTCCACCCTAGGGATGGGTGCAGCTTAGGTGGGTATATATAGGTCATGAAACACTTTGGGATCCCCGGGGAGGCAAGGTGCTATATTAATGTTACTCATGGCAATATATATAATACATTACAGTTCTGCATAAAATTAGCTATCAGACACATTAATGATAAACAATCTTTGCCCAGTTCCCGATTAATAATTGTGGCAAAGGCATTGGAAAACTGAGCAAAGTGGATTTGCTGCTTGCTGTCTGTGGCTGTTTATTAAAGACCATTTCCTTTAGAGTGACAGCTAAAATACAGGCTCTTACACTGGATTTGCCTCTGACTTTCCTGCCTGCACTCCCCTCCCCCCTCCGCCAGCATGTGTAAACATGTCTTTCTGCTTTACTCCTGACTGCCTTGAGCAGATTCCTGGGATGTTAATGCCAGATACAGCAGAGGCCTTGGAGTGCTGAGAAGGGCAGATAGTCCCACAGCTGTAGCAAGATGGAACTGGATTACAGCACAGAGAGCATGTGAACCTAATGGAATAGTCTGCTAGAAAAGCCCACCCCAACCTTTCCAGGCAACTGTACCAATTCATTAGGCTGACCTTAGCCATCCCGGATAGTACCTACCACCTCTCATTCAATTAGGAGCAGCAACCTGCAGTAATAAGACTGAGTTTTTTTGAAAAACCCCGGCTCCCTTGCAGGCTGGAGTAGACACAACTGAACGGGAGATTGGTAGCATTGATGCACTGGGGTCAAGTACAAAAGGGAATTAATGCTGGGAGGAGAAACCTGGAGTAACAAACACAAAAGCATGAAGTACTGTACAGAGCTAGAATTTGTATGTGTACCAGGGAACCACAGTCTGAGAGCATTCTGGATCAATGTAACTGCTGCATAAAAACAGGAAACTGCCCCTCCCTTCGTCAGAATAGAGGAAGAGGCTGCATGCCCACATCTGTGTCAGAACTGTGTCTGAAACTGGGTTCCAAGCACCAAGCAAAGGGGCTGGGGTAAGAGCAAATTAGTCATTTCACCTTCACCTGAAACATGCAGCTGAAGAAGTGATAGTATGGTTCTGACAGTTTTTACAAGAGCACCATCTCTAGGAACATTTAAAACTAGCCCGGACAAAGCTCTCAAAAAATAGATTGCTAAGAGATTCCTGCACTGGCAGAGGGATGGACCACATCACCTAAAACATTTTTTCCATCTCTAATTTCTGAGTGTGAGGTCCTGGCCCCATTGAAGTCAATGGGAATTTTGCCATTGGCTTCAAAGGGGGCCACGATTTCACCCTATGATTCTATGGAATGCAGGCACTTTCACTCTAGGTCAGTGGTCTGAATTCAGCTCAGGCTGGTAGCAACTGACACTAGTTGCCATCTCACAGCCATTCAGTGATCGACAGGAAATGAGTTCCCACACACCTCTCCTCCACATTCACTCCTTCATTGGCAGTGTCAGCAGGGAAGCCTAGGATTAAAACTGTTGAGATTGAACAACTTTGGGCTAGAAATGGTTCCTCCAGAAAAGGGTTGAGGCACTTTGGTGGGATAGTGAAGGGAGCACTCATTGTTATTGTCTCAATTTGACTTTTTCTGTGGATATAGAGAGGACGTCTACTGACAGAATAACCCCTTCAAAGCATTACATCCATTACAAATAGATAGAAATGAAGTGTCTGTATTTTTCTATTAGCTTCTCTCCTCGCCACCCCAATCTGGCATTTCTCTCGCTTGCAGGTGTAACTTTTGAAATAGCATTTGATCACACATTTCTGCAGTGGACAGCTTTATGCTATTGTTCAGTCTTTCAGCTTCTTTTTGTCTTTGTTTTACAGAGGAGTAGAGTTGAAGCGATACTAGAAGATGAAAATGGCGAAATATTCATTAGAAGAACCTGAAACCTTGGAGGAGCTAGTTAGAAAAATGTACCATAGTGACTGAACCGGGAGTGAGCCCCTAGGAGAGCCACAGGTTGTCTCAGCTACTGATAATTACTGTTAAATAAACTACTCCAGTTTCTTCTCATGGGCATCCAAAGATGTGCAACAATTTAAACTATGACAGGCAGATCCACGAACTTACCAAGGAATGGAAGATTCAGCATGGTGGGCCAGATTCTAACTTCTCTTACACAGATATAAATCCAGAATTACTTGATTGACTTCATTATGCTTACTCTGGATTTACCCCAGCATTTCTGAGGTCAGAATTTGACCCTGCAGCCTTCCTCAGTAAGGTACTCACTTGACTAGTTGGAAATAGGGACCCTTTAGTGTTAAGCCAAATTGTATGTATAACAATGACTTTCAGCCTTTACTATACATGGGTGAGAAACATCAGTGCCATTACCAACGTTTTCTTGTGGTCTGTCCTTGGCCTTGTAATATTAAAACTGTGAAGTATTGAAATGCTTGCTTGCTTACATAGTCATGCCTGTAATGTCCTTTAGTCTGATGCCTCCACAACTTATAGACAGCAGGACACCCCTGCATGTTTTGAGGTGTGTCAAATATTACCCTGTAAAAACCCTGCAATAAAGGTAACAATGGATGCAACAAAGGAGATGTGATTTCATAATTACTGCTGTAAACTGAGATCCATGTGTGAAAAGTAATGCTAGCTTAGAAAAATCCTCATTTCAATACAAGTGAAGGAATGAAAAGACTGCAGTTAGTAACATTTACCATCAAACAGGGATGGATTTTTTTAGAGAAATAAAAGTCATCAGATTGAACAAAGTGACTAAAGATGAGGAAGTGATGGACAGAGATTTTCTTTTCATTGAAGTAGAATAAAAATCAAAGCATATTGCAATAAGTTATGTGTTAGCTGATTTATACAACCAGGCCTTTCTGCTCCCTCCCTGCTTGTGCCGGAGAATTCCTTCTCTTGAAATCTTTGATGGGCTCCTTTCTCTGATTCCTCAGAAGACCTTCACCCAAGATAGATCCCCCACACACCAATATTTCATGTGATTGCTTCCTCCCACTGAGACCTTTGATACTCTCCTTTTCCCTCCTACATACCCACTGGGGCCATTTCACCTGCAGGGAGACACTAGCTGAAGATACCATACCTTACTTCAGAAATCAAACCAAAAATCCCCTCATCTGTATGAGTGATACAACTCCCAGAGCAGCTTTCCTCTCTTCAACTAGTTGTGGGGGTCAGCAAGGTGATTCCGGGCCAGCAGGGATCTGTTACAGCTGACATAGGTTAGAGCAGCTGTGAAGTCTCCCCATATTTTGCCAGGGGTTGAACTGGTCCCTATCTGCTTCAAAGATTGGAGAAGCACAAAAAGTTGTCTTTAAGCCACCTCCCCTGGCTGGGGTCCTGCTCAAAGAGCAGCTTCGCCACACTCAAAGATCTGGCCCCTGCGTTCTATCCCCATCTCTGCGATTCCCAACCTCATTTATTCCCCATTCCCTGTGTCATCTTGGTTCAATCACTTAAACTCTGTGCTTTGATCGCCCCAGCTGTAAAACCATGCTAAGAACACCTACCTTTGTAAATTCCTTTGAGATCCTCTGGTGAAAGATACTGTGGACCTGCAGAGCATTATTCACTACTGCCATTGCTAGCAATAAAATCAATTAAATTCTGAAAAGTAATACTGTGATCTGGAAGAAGGCTTTTGCCCTACTTCTTTTTCTGACTTGCACTGACCAGTGTTATTTCGGTTTGATTTTGTTTTGCAAACAGAATACATTTTGGAAGCTCCCCAACACAGAAAGCAATTCTTAGGCAAGTCACAATATATAAATAATTTTCTTGAGAACATAGCATGGGCTTGATTGTGCTACTGCTCAGCAGAGCCAATAATCTTGTTTCTGCCATGCCAAACACAGGACTTTGGGGCCACAGCCCTACAGTCTGTTCTTAACCCCATTCCTGGCACACAATGACCAGCCCTTCCTTCTCTCTGCAACTTTTGCTATACGTATTTTTTGCAAGACTCAGAAAACATCGGAGAAAAAAAATCTTGTCACTGTTTGTAAGTCTCCACTGGACTTATTAGAGGACCCCAGAGACAAAGCCTTTGGCTACGCAAAGGCCCGCATTTAATCCTCTTTCTTCTATGACCTATGTGAGATCTGCACTCCAGAGCTCCAAACTGTGGCATTATCTATGTGTTTGAGGTCCTGAGGACAATCTCTGCACCAAATTTCAGCTCTGCTCCTATGATGGCATCCTGGGAAAAGGATGGATTGTCCTGAGCCATATGTTATCTGTGTCTGTGTTGAAAGGAGACAAAAAGGGAGGATGAGGCCTGGCCAAACCTGGGTGCAAACATCCAACACTGAGTCACATCAGAGCATCAGGAAAAGGCAGACAGAAGGAATCCATCTGAGTATGTGTAAGTGTCAACCTTTGCTGGAATAACTGCTGCTCAGCATCCACAGGAGTAGTCGCCAGGGAGTTGCCTGGCTACATACGTTTTTATCCATCAGACGGCTAAATCAGAACCCCAAATGCCCAACATAGCACGTAGAAGCTTTCTGTGGGTTTCTGATACTCCCTAGCGGACACTTGAGCCATAAACAAGGAATGGGTTACAAGGAGACGTACAGATAGTCTCCTCCCAAGAAATGGCTAGTCAGGTAGTCTGCAAAGATGCTCCCCCTGCACTGAGTGGATCTCAGACACAGGGGAGAATCTGACTCCCAATGGCTGTCTTTGAGACCTAATCTACCATTTAATTATTTTAACATGTTATGAAAAACCTATGCACACTTCTCCAGGCCTTTCTATAACTTCCACTATCATTGCATTAACTCAAATGAGGTGCTACCATCAAAGGGCCAAATCCTGAAGCCCTTATTCAATTTTTTTTCTCAGGTCTTATCTCAGGCCAAACTTCCATTGGCTTCCATCTGAGTAAGGAGTATGCAGACTTTGTCTAAATGAGGGATCTTTCCTCTCAAGGTGATAAGAGCATCCATCCCCCACAGGCATGCAGTCAGCAGGAAAA
This sequence comes from Natator depressus, assembly GCF_965152275.1. NCBI lineage: Eukaryota > Metazoa > Chordata > Testudines > Cheloniidae > Natator > Natator depressus. The sequence continues at coordinate 5,121,781 of NC_134246.1, read as the reverse complement.
ATCTTACTGGATCTTCCGGGTAGGATGTGTAAATGTAAGTGGAGGGAGGGTTTTTCAATAAATACCTTCCAGAGCAGAGCAAAAGCACTCTGTGTAATTAACTGTTTAATCCTTGTGGGTGCACAATCTAGAAACAAATGGATAGCAATTTGGAGATGTTTGTTCCTTTAGCATCTCTGGTGACGGTGATATCGCAGTGCTTCTCCTGGAGATGTATCTGGAGCAACCATTCTAGGGCTTCTTTCTCCATCACACGGTTTGCAGATGACAGGGGGGAAAGGATTCAACAGGGAGTGGCGCAATGCAATTCAGCCTTGAGACTGGCTGAGTCTGTTCTCAGGTATTCATTGAAAGAGGCTTCCCTTCCCATAGACATTCTGCCTGGAATTACTGGAGTTCTTTCTATATATGGAGAAGTCAAAGGTTCAGATGCTCTTTCTGTGAGTTGTTATTGTTATGATAACATGGTGTGCTTCTCTAGCACGCCTGTCTCTCAGGATCTCAAAGCATCTCAAAGGTCAGGTTCCACCCTCAGTTTAAAAAAACCCAGTGTGATTCTGGAATAGCTCCAGGAACACTCCACTAAATAAGAGTGACTGAGGCCAAAATTAGACCCTGCTGGAGGCCTCGCAACACTTCTGTGGGGGAGATAAGAGATTTCTTTCGATGGTAAGTCCCTCATGGGGCACAGACTGTCCCTTCTTCAATGTCTACAGAGTGCCTAGAACATTGTGGCTGCAACACAAATAATAACAGGCTCCCTTCCCCCACCATGGAAATGCAGCTGGCTCTGGGGCGGGTATCTATAGCTATTAACAGGAACAGCAACACTGCTCATCGCGTTCGCTTTCCCCAGCTATTCCGTGAAAGCCTTTGTTTCCGTTTGCCTTAGGCAAGGTCATGGGGGTCTATGGCCCTGGCACAAGGGCCTGCAAGACGGCAGAATCTAAACAATGCCACCTGCGACCCAGGCTGCGGCTATGCTGTTTTAATGAACATTGAAGTCTTACCAATCGTTATATATTCGAAAGGGCCAGCTAGCCAGCATGGCCTGGAGATGCGGTGCAGAGCTGTAATCTCCAGCGGCATCGGGGGAATCCCTCGCAGGGATCACTCTCTTGGCTGAGACAATGGAAGACTCGTCTCGTGGTGGAGTTGGGCGACACCTACTGGATGAACTCAGTATTACCGCCCACAGCCAACCGAGCCTGGAATGAACGCGTCCCGCGGCGTACATGGTGTGGGGTGTGGGTATTTAATCCCGTGACTGTGCAGTTCCTCACCTGAGCCCCCAGGTAAGCCAAATGCATTGAGAAACTCTGTTGCGGGACGATGACAGACTCGTGGCTAAAAATACTGCACAGGTAACAAACGGAGGGCTTGTTTTTAGGTCTTTACACTTGATCTGTGTAAAATTAGCCACCTGAGAAGGTCTGTTGGTAGACCCATCAAAAGCTGAGCAGATGGAGTTGGTCGCTACTTGAGTCTTTAGAGGCGTCTAAACTACAGTAAACTATTATAACCAGCCGCCAAACCTGCCCCGGTGAGATTTCCCGTTCCTTCCGTGACTCCCTTTCAAAACCCTGCCCAGGTGAAGTTTGGCCGCCCCAGAATTTGCTCCCAAATGCTCGAATTGGCGCCGTGCCCTTCTAAGGGGAGGGAAATGCGCGTTACTCCGTTACAGCTCGGGGCGGGGAGCGGGAAAGGGTTGGCAAAAGATCTAAACCGAATCCGCTCCGGGCTCCCGGTTATCCAACGTGGCGCTTGTAACTTCACAAAGACACTTTCCTTCCCCAGACTCTATCTGCGTTCGAGAGGGAGATAAGCGGGGCTCGCTGCCTGGAGCAGAAACGCGTCAGCTCTTCAGACACAGGGCTCCATTGTCCGGAATTTGGGAGCCCGTCCGATCGTCTGTCTAGAGCGAGCGCTTGCCTTTAAAAACATATGATTTTTAAGCCAAATGTTATTGTTCCTTTTACCAATAGTTCAACTGGGGGGGGGGGTCTAGGGAGGAGCTGCCCCCGGCAAAGCAACACAAACAAGCCCTGAAGCTGCTAGCAGAGCCTTGGACCAGACTTGTCAGAGCTTCCAGCTAAATCCTAAAGCAAATCCAGCGACTGGGAATTGAATGGCAGGGCTGGGGGGGGGGGGGGGAGCGGGGGCAGGGAACACACAGGCTGACAGCTGCATCACTGAAGGGGGGGGTGCTTTGTCGATTTGGGAAAGTTTATGCTGGAAGGGCCCGATCCTGCCCCCATTGAGGTCGGGGGGGGGGCTTTGCGACTGATTGCAGACTCGGGCCCTAAGGGAGCAAAGATTCCCCCGGTGCCACGAGGAGGGGTGCGAGCGGATGGGTGAAAGGGGGACCGTGTCGATTCTGCTGGGAACACTCCGTCGAGAATATCCAGAGGCCTTGTGTTTGGTACATAAGGCCTGAGTGGCTAGTGCCTGCGTGTGACCGGGGGGTCCTGCGCCTCAACCGGGGGGGGGGTCGCGTTGGGTTTTCACTGAACCAGGCACATCCCGGCCTATTCGAAACGTCTCCTGGCACGTGCGGAGTCTGTACGTAGCTTCCCCCAGGGAAATGGGTTTAAAGCAACTAAAGGGGACCATTCCTCCCGCTGGAGAAGATGCAGTTTAGATGCACGCTTTTTCCCCCAGGAGTTTTATTGTCTCGTTTTTAGTGACAAATACTCCCCCTTAAACGAACAACCCTCCTGATACGGAGAAAGCACTCTTCCTCACCGCCCCCTTCCACCCCCCGCCCCCCACTTCCAGCCAACGCTGCCCCAAAGACATGCCGGCTGACCACAACCTTTGCACTTGCAAAGCGTGCAAGGAAGGAAGGATGCGCTCTCCCGCCCGGACAGCCAAGGCAAACATCAAATTAATGCATCTCTCGGCGAGGGACAGAGGCAGCGTGGTCCAGCCGGAGGTTAGTTGCCAAAGTGGCTTGCAATGCAACCCTGGAGCAGCGAGGGAGGGAGGCGCAAACTTCGGGCCGAAGGTGCCCCGGCCCGTGGCTTGGTTTTGCAGAGGAAGAGGCAGTGGCGGAGGCTGGTTCAGGGGCCGGTTGCAGAAGGCGCAGGAGCGGCGCTTGCCCCTGCCCCAGGCAGTGCCCGGGCGGCTGCTTTTTGCCGTGAGGAAGTGCAAAAACGGCATGCAGTTGCTTTAGGAAGTCAATCGCAGGGGCCGGGGGACGCGTGCGCAGTGCAGCCCCTGCCAGCCTCTCCAAGCTCGTCTCTCTAAGGGTGTCGATTCTGGAGCTAAAAAAAAGGGGGGACGGGGACGGATGTGCCTCAGCAAAGGGAAGGAGGGCTGCGCTGCTGCGGGGGACTCGGATGCACAGCTCGTGAGTAACCCCCCCCCTTTGCACCCTTGCTCTGCAGCCAGGCTCCCCCACCCGCCACGGCCCGCGCTGCTGCTAGAAATGTGCGAGCATTGATGCAAAAATCTTCTTGCTTCCCTTTTGTGTGAGTGGGGAACGAGCGGGCCAGCACCGTTGGTGCAAGAGCTGGGGAAGAAAGGGGTTTCCTCTAAGGAGAAAACACAGCCCAGCTGCAGATGGGGGGGAGGGAGCGACCCCAACCTTGCAATTCCCCCCCCGCTCGCTTTGAATTGCAAATCCTCCATTCCCAGTGCATTGCTTGGGATTGTATCTCCTGGGAGGGGGACACTAAACCCGCCCCCCCGTTGGCTCCCAGCCTTGTATTCAGTGGGGTGGGCTCCCCCTGGCTGCCGCCGCCCCTTTTTATCCCCCCCCCCCCGCATCAAGTGCTGCTGGTAGCCTTGTAAACCGCTGCTGAGGGAGGGAGTGTGGCTGTCTATTGGGGAGGGGGAGGAGAGGCGTAAGCCCCCGAGAGCCGCTCAGCTTCCTGGGCAGCATGAATTCCAGCTGAGCTCCTTTGCATTTGCATCCTTTCTAATGAAACCCATGTGCAATGGATTGCAACTGATTAGAGGGAGCGGGGAGGTGTGTGTGTGTGCGGAAGATGCAGATAGGAGATACGGATGCGGGGGTTGTCACTGAATTGCATGCCGACTAACGGGGTGGGGGAAGCCCCAGGGAGGAGGAAGAGCTCGCGGGGGAGGCGCTGCCCCCTCCTTCCCCCATGCCTTTGCTGTCTGTCTGACTCGGGGATTTGCCTTGCATGTCGCGTGGCAGCGCTGTCAGCTCGCACGAGGCGGGGAGAGGCCGGGCCCCTGGCAGCTGCAGCTGGCTCTGCTGGGGGCGTGCAGAGGCTGCCTCGGGAGGAGGCTCTGCTGCCCTTCAGCCATGCAAAGCCAAGGGGGGAGTGGGGAAAAGGATCCTCCTCCCCGCCTTGCTGGTAGGAGGATTCCCCCTGGAGCAGGCTGTGACAGCCTCTGGCAGTGCTCGGAGGAGGGGAGAGGTCTCCCAGTGACCAACCTTCCCCCCCCCCCCCAAGGTAACCCTGTGAGTCAGGACTCCTGGGTTCCCTTCCTGCTGATTCGCTGTGTGACCTTTGTGTAAATCATGTACATGCTCTGTGACTCAGTTTCCCCATGTATCAAGCAGGGGTAAGGATACCTGGGGAGTGTGTGTTGGGGGGGAATAATAGACTGGGGCCCTGACCTTTGGGGGGTCTCGGCCCTACAGGAGTGTAAATAATATTTCGAGGAGCTGTGTAGATCTCAGATGGGGTAGAGAAGTGCGGGCAGTTCTTGTGGCTTCATCCCTTCGAGCATCACCTGCGGAGGTGCCTTGGGAATGGGCAGGTTCCTCTGGGAAGCTCTGATGTCTCGGGAAGCTTCCTCGGGCGGGCTGTTGGTTTGGCACAGAGCCGGGGCCTTTTTAAAGAAACTAAACAAAAAGTGTTCAAAGTGAGTGGGAGGGATTTCCCAGCTTGTAGGGGAGTTCATTTCCCTCTCTGAATACAAGGCAGTCAGCTCTCTCGGAATGATTCTTAATCACCATCGAATGTGTGAAGAGCCGGATGCTGCTGCTTTCCGCCTTGGGAGTGCGGTGCACCGAATGGCAGGTATTTCCAGGCTGTTTTACTGGGGGCGGATGCCACTTCAGATTCCCCTACATGACGTTTTGCCCACCAGCCCTCCCCACAAATGACCGGAGCTGCATGCTAATAAAAAAGAGTGCATTGCTCTGCAGTAACTGACCGAACTCCTTGTTCCTATAAGAGGCAGTGAGCAGGGTGGTCTCTGTAATATAGTTCAGTTAAAGGCCTGCCTGTTTCCATATTATGGCACCAAAGCAGGCCTGGAGAGGGTGGGAGTGAAAAATATAATGAGGCAGTCACTTACAATAAGGCCTGTCACAGGTGCAGGGCTAGCTGCGCCTCTCTCCCCTCCTGGTCTCTGAGGGCACCCCCGTGGGTATAAGGCCTTGTGTCTTTGCCTATCCCGGGATGCAGCTGCACCATTCTCCCATACTGAGACCAAGCCTGGGATAGGGTCCTCTGCGTATCAATTGTGCTTACCCAGCAGATCCAACTGAGTTTGGGTCCCAGTGGTTCTTTCCTGTGGGAGTCTGGGACCAGTGGTATTCAGTGACCAAAACAGCCTTCTTAAAACCCCAGCGGTGTTTGTTTTGACAACAGGAACAAAGCAGTTAGAGAAACAGGATTTTGATACAACGGGTGGTGTACACACGTCTGTCGTACTGAGAGGTGTACTGTCCCTGGTGGCAGCCTAGACAGGCCTAATTTCTTCAGAACCCCCTTTCCCCCTCCTGCCCCGGTGGCTGCTCCCTGAACAACTCCCCCTTCTCTTGAGAGAAACCCATTTTAAACTGCCAGAATTGTTCGGTTCGTCTGCGTTTCCGGGCTTGGGCCCTTTGGGACAAAACTAGTTTTGCAGGTTGGCTGAGAAGGGGTTAAAATCTTCAAAGCTGACAGTCTGGGCCTTGTTCCTTCACTTTCAGATGTTTGCTGAGGAGCCCTGATCTTGAGTCATTCTCTTACTTCCTGCTTGTTTTTCCTATTAAGCTAAACCAATGTGTGAGTGTCCACATGCCAATAACCAGGTCAACATACACTATTCATAAATTATTACAGAGCAGCTCCAGATCTGTCACAAGGCCTACGAAGAGGGAAGCGGGAGACAATTCAGTTTTATTGTTGCCTTTGCACTCGGTTTCCCCTGGGGTTCAGGGCATCTTTCCACCCTGCCGTAACCCTGTATGCTCTAGAGTTTACTCCTGGTCCACAAGGCTTCCTTCCACTTGTTTGGTTCGTTACTTGGCTTTGCATAGGCACTTGCATTCTTAGAGTTTACAGGAAGTATTTTAAAGCGAGTGATTTAGATACTTCAGTAAACAATTTTTTTTTTTAAATTTTGGATGGTACCAGTAATTACTGAGAAACAGGGTGAGGAAGAGGTTAAACGGGGGTGGGAATCCCCCAAACATTTCATGGTGGTGTAAAATTGGAAGCTGGGTTGTGCACCAAGTAACTTTATAGGAATTCTAGCAAGCTTTCAGAAGTTATTGGTGGCCAGTTACCAGGAAACTTGAAGTGTGAAATATCTTAACCTGCTCAGGATAATTATAATTGTCATCACCCCACCCTTGCCAAAGACTTCTTAAAAATTCTGATCTGCGGAGTGTCCTCTTTAAGATCAAGCTGCATGCACAATTGTAACCATTGTGAACGATACCAGGGCCCCTCCTAGTTCTAGATACATGCTTAATTTATTGGTCGCAGCCAATCAAATTATTTCCCTGATTGCTTAGTGCTCTCCATCACGGTTTCGTCACTGCTTTGTATTTCATTCCAGTCCATTCTGCTTCCGCCTTTTCTCTTCTGAATGGCGACAGAAGTATTTTATTTTGCTCATTTTTGTCAGTTCTTTCTTAATTCTTTAAATCCAAGCCAGGCAGGCCCTGGGGAGTTCTTGTGCTTTTGCTAGGGCTCAGTACCAGCGCTGGGTGTCACTAGAAAGCTGGCTGCAGAGTGTGTAATTAAATGCCGAGTTCCTAGAGGCGTCATGCCATGTGCCATGGTTCACCCTGGTAGCTGCTGCATTCTGAAGTATCTTGTACACAAATCTCCGCCATAGTGTTTCACTAGCAATAAGTAATGAGGCAGAGTTGCAGGAAAGAGATCTTTATTGAGCATGCAGAGAGGCCACAGTTATATGCTGATGCTCTGGAGTTTGGGAGCTAGCAGTCTGGGCTCTGTTTGTTACTGAGCTCCTGGAGGACACCTAAGTAGGTTCCTCCAGAAACCTGACCTTCTTTCTCCAGTTCTGTTTAACATACTACATGCCATATGACTCCCCCCCCCCCCCCGCCCAGAATTGTCACACTTTTGGGAAGCTAACTTTTGCTGTAAAAACATAGGGAAATGATGATACGGACATCATGGACAAAGCAGTTTTAACATTCAGGGCCCAATTCTCCTTGAAACTGGTACTGACATACTATGAAAACGGGACCATGAAAGTGGGACCAATTGTCAATTAAGAATGAAAAGCAACAATTCTGAACATTTCAAATTCACTATGAATAACATGCATTTCTACGATGCCATCTTATTGAATCATACAATCATAGGACTGGAAGAGACCTCGAGAGGTCATCTAGTCTAGAGCCCTGCACTCATGGCAGGACTAAGTATTATCTAGACCATCCCTGACAGGTGTTTGTCTAACCTGCTCTTAAAAATCTCTCATGATGGAGATTCCACAACCTCCCTAGGCAATTTATTCTAGTGCTTAACCACCCTGATAGTTAGGAAGTTCTTTCTACTGTCCAACCTAAACTGCCCTTGCTGCAATTTAAGCCCATTGCTTCTTCTCCTGTCCTCAGAGGTTAAGAAGAACAGTTTTTCTCCCTCCTTCTTGTAACGACCTTTATGTACTTGAAAACTATTATCATGTCCCCTCTCAGTCTTCTGTTCTCCAGACTAAATGGAAAATGCCCTGACCCTGCAAAGACTTATATGTACACGTAACCTTTTTGCATGCGAGTAATCCCGTTGAAATCAATTATGCATGCGCTTAAATTTTTGCAAGCTCAGGGCATTAATGTGGAAGCCAAACATGCTCATGCCACTCCTAAAGCTATTAGCTTGTGTTATCAAATGTAGCTAACTCACTATCAATACTGTGTCAGATTCAGTAGTATGTAGTCAAATGGGACTGGGGATAAAACTGTGCTTATGAAAAACGTTTGGTAATTAAAACACTCCACAGCTTGCAGTCAATAAAAAGCCGTCTCTGAACTTGGGCTCAGTCTGCTACCTTTCTCGATTCCCATGGAGTGATGGGGGATAGATCTTTTCTCCGCTTGTGTTCAGCTAGAAATCCATAGTTTCCCCTCTTCCTCCTGCTTCAGGAAAGAGAGGTAGAAACACATCAAATGTGGTAGCGGGATTTCGCGTCCTCCTGGCTGCATATGAAAAAGAAGGCCTTATTGTTCGATAGATTGTTTATGTGGCTGCAAAACACAAATCTGGTTCAAGAAGAGGCATCTTCCTCCACAGGTGTGTCCAGAAAAGACCGAGCAGAACTGTGATCCTACTGGCACTGTGAAGTGAGAATGTTAAGCCTTTCTGAAGCTTGTTTTTAGGTGCTTTCTGCCTCCCCCAATCTCTGCAGGAGCTGCCTCCAACTTCTGGGCTTGTATGGTAGGGATGCTTCACAGCTGGACTGTTATTTCAGTGGAGCACTGACTCTGCCACTGTCTAAGGGTTACGGGCGTTCCGGAGAGTGAAACCTCACTCAATGTGATTGGCTCATAGTAAACGAGTCCTGTCATGGTTACTGACAGTAATGGGTTTAGCCCTAAATTGCAGGGAACTGTTTGAGTCCTCACCTGCCCCTGCCAAGCCTGTGCCTTTGGACATTTTGTGAAATCAAGGGATTTAGCTTGAACAAAAAATGTTATTAGGACCATTAGAAATGAAAAAGGGGTTTCCTGACCTTGGGAAACTGTGTATTAGGGGTTTGGGTTATATAACAACTCGCCTGTCCAATTCTCCAGCCATCCTCCTCCTTCTGACAAGAGTTTGAAAGGTGTGGTTTGACCCTTGGAAGGTGCTTCATTAACATACCACGGGCTTTTGTGTGTGTGTAAAAGTTTGTTGCACAGAATAAGTCATGCAAAATTTTAAAACACAAACTTTTCTCCTTTGCAACGGTGCTGAAAGTTTGCCGTACTGGTACCGTATTGTGAGTGGGAAGTCAAAGACTGAGACCCCCCTTCTTGCTGTGTGGGGCTGCAAAATCTATGTCAATGATGATAGCTCTGAGGAAAGAAAAGCAGCTGGCCGGCTTGTGTTAGCGAGGCTTGTGTAGACAGCCTGCTCTGTGGGAGCTGTGCCTTGCTGTTAACGTGGTGTATCAGAAGGGAAGTCAGATAGCCAACAAGAAGGGTTTCTTTTCCCCTTCTGTGTCTCATGCACAGACACGAGACTGACTAGTTCTTGAACAATTTCCTCCAGCGGAAAGCAAATGTCCAAGCACTGTTTTGGATATAAGTGCAGAGAGGAGCCAATGGGTACGAAGCAAGGAAAGTTTGAAGCTAGCTCTCCGAAAAAGAACTCTGTGATACGGATGCAGCTTCCAAGGCAGAGAAAGTTGTTTTGCTTGCTGTGAGTGACTTTAGTGCTAGCGAGAGGTATTTTAGTGACAGTCCTGCAAACTGAACTCCTCTATCCTCAGAACTGGTGCAGCCCCAGCTTCTCAAGACCACTCTGCCAGCCAGCCTCCAGCCTGACCTAGCCCTTCTTAGTTCTTTGTGAAGAGCCCTTCGCGGCCTATCAAATCCTGGGTCTCTACTGAGGCTGCCAGCAAGGGCTGCTACTGTAGTGTGAACCCCCGGGAACATGGGCTGAGACCTATGCAGTTCGTTGTGTTGACGGTTGGTGATACTGACCCCATTTCCCCGCATCGTCTTGCTCAGGCCTGTAGCAAGTAACAACTTCCAGACGTTATCGACGTGAGGTAGAGCGCGACGGATGACGCTCCGGGTCGAAAGCTCTCTGTGCCGTTCATCCCCTGTCCCCTGAGCCATCCACTTTCACATTTGCAAAAAGAGTCAAGATCAGGGGGAAAGGGAGTGACCAGAGGCCATTTCTCACCCACGTGCACTGCTTTTTCATGGCCTTCGGGTAGACTTTTGAGCGACATGACCGGAGCAGCATTCCTCTTCCGGAGTCTGGTGCCTTTGTAGCATTCCCAGCTCCTGCTACCGGGGCAGCAGCTGAACCGCGGTGCCTCTTTCCATGACAGTACTAGCCTTTTAAACGCAGTGTCGTGTCTGACGACCTGCCTAGCTCAGAGGTGCAAGCGGAGGGCAGGGCTCTCAGTTACCCATGGGTATGTGTTTGTGGGCTAAGCAGGAGGAGGCAGAGATGGTCTTGCTCACTCTCAGTACTTGGGAGGGGCTCAGAAACCATGGTGATATGGAGGGCATGTGATCAGTCTGGATAGATGGTCTTGTGTGGAGAGACTGGCACCATAAAACATGAGGAAGAATGGTCTTGTTTTCTGGCTCTGCCACAGCTCCTGTGGGAGTATGGGCAAGTCACCGGGTCTCTGTACCTTGCTTTCCTCACCTGTAAAATGTGAATAATCCTTCCCTACCTCATGTGCTCTGGTGGTAGGTGCCCCCCTGTACGTGTCTAGGTAAAAATGAACGAGGATAGAGATGGAGTGGGGAGTTGGCTGTTGGGTTAATTGGCTTGCTGTTTCATTGGTTTCTAGGGGTTGTGGTTCGCGGGAGGTTAACTCTCACATCCTCACGACACCTGTGTGTTAAACTCCTGTGTGCAGCCTTCAGAGAACCAAGAGACTCCCCCATAGCAAATAACTCATTAAGCCAGTTGAGCTTTTCTTTCTAGGAATGTAGCAATTGCCGGGCTGGATCAGACCCAAGTTCCGTCTTGCTCAGTGTCCTTTCTCTGACAGTGGCTAGCACCAGCTGCTTTGGAGGAAGAAGTCTTGCAGATGAGATGAGCCTAGGAGATAATCTTCCTCTGAATCCCAGGAGCCAGAAGCTGGTTTATGCCCTGAGTGTGGGGTTTTATAGAACTTCGAAAACTCTTGCTTGTTTCATTAGTATTTGCTATGAACTCTGGGTACTCTTGCTATGCATATAAATGTCTAGTCTTTTCCTGAAATCTGCTGAGCTCTTGGCCTCAGACAACTTGTGACAGGGAGTTTCACAGGCTAATTTTGTGTTGATTGGGAAACTGTCTCCTTTTATCAGTTATGAATTTGCCACCTTTTAATGAACAATCTACCGTCTCTAAACCGTTCGTTACATTGTGATTGGACTGATTATCATTGAGAACTATTTTTTTTCCTGGTGTGCATTCTGACACTTACAAGTTCAATTCACTTTGCTTGTATTCACTTTAAACTTGTTCTGCCTGTGAATATTCCTAACGGTTCGTTTGCTAGAAAATGCACAGACAGCAATCACAAGAGGAAAAGGTGTGGTGTGCTGGAGACTAATGAGCTGGGCATTAATTTAGAACAAGATTTGGGATGGAGGATGGCCCAACAGTCACATGCTCTATTTAAAACTTGACCTCCCTTGTAGAGAGAGCTTTTTCTCTAGCCAGGGCTCAAAGCTTTTCATGAGACCTGATTCCTTCTCCTTTGCAAGGAGTTTGGGGTTGCCACCTGGTCCGTTTTGTCTTGTTTTTTTTCAAACTGGCTCAGTGGTTTGCTTAGGGTTTTTTTTGTTATCAGAAAGCCTTTGAAATGCTAAACAGACCCAAGTGTTTTTAACTAGGTTACTCCTCATATGATTAAACATGGAGGATGCTTTCCTGGATGTTTACAGAAAGTTTCCAGAACAGTTGCCATGTGTTAGTCAAAGGGAACGTAACTAGAATTTTCCATGGAAAGCACCATGTCCGCAGAGGAGGTCGGGTTTAATAACATGTCGCACGGCAGTGTACAAAGAGTGGCTGCCCAGGAGTCCTCCTTCCATCCCACCCAGGGGTCGAACTTCTTACAAGAGGACAAGTGGCATAAGATTGCTTCCCCCACCTTCAGTTCTGCACAGAGGGATGTTGCATGATTCTAGAAAGGTTCTTATTTCATCCTTGCCCTTGGGAGTTGGACTGATACCTGCGTGTGCTGGTGATAGTGAAGAGGCCCTAGTGCTGTGATTGGTGAGCCTAGCAGTAGCTCGCAGCCAGGCCTTTGGGTTAATTGAGAGAGGTACAAGCATACGCCATGCATTTCCAACTGTGTGTGAGAGAAGGAAAGGCCATTTGGACGGGTTGGGGTGCCTTTTGAAGGGGTGGTCCTTAAGCCTGTGGCTGACAGTTCTAATTTCTCTTCATCCTTGTGCTGATCGTAAAGGAACCACTCTGAGCCTCATCTCCTGAGATGAAGTCTTGAGGCTGAGAGGTGTTGCAGGTTGCCTTCACTTTCTTAGCATATGGGTCCAGGTCTTACCTTTCTGTTACACCTCTGCACCCCCTTTGAAGACTGGAGGGCAGATCCTCAGAGGCTGCAGACATGGCCAGGTGTAAACGGAAGCCAGAATTCCCCCCGGGATATTGACTGGTGCTAGTGCTACCAGGACTCAGATGGGGAAGAGATGCGGAAGGGCGGGCTGATGCTAACTGCTGTGGAAACTCTCACTTAGTCTTGGAATGGTGGTGTTGCAAGGGCTGCTGGATGCAGCAGTGGCTCACAGGGAGTCGACTTGGGGTATTTTGTGTAGTTTATTCCCATAAGTGAGAGGGTTGGATTCGCTTAACACCACTAGTGAATTGAAAGGCAGACTCTGAGTGGAGAGCAATGGAGAAAAAAGCCAAATGATGGAGATTGGACTTGTTGATTCAGGTTCAGCAAGGTTCTCTGGAGCATGGGTATAATATTAGGCTCTTGCAAATTTGGTGCTAACCACAACCCTTTAACAGAGTAGCTGATATCTCCTGGGAAAGAATGCTGTGGAGTCCAGAGCCGTTATGCCCGTGCAGGGCATGGTCTCATCTTCTGTGCTTTGCTTTGCTTGTTCCTAGTTATGAAGAATTAGTTAATCGGTTTCCGCTGCTCAAAGTTATAATCCCCTTGTTTCAGACATTGCTGCTGCTTTCTGTGGAGGTCACAGTGATGGCAAAAGCAGAGAATTAGACTTCAGGTGGGGAATGAGCAGATGAACTTCTCTCCACCATTCCTATTTGTATGCACCTCCCCTGAGCAGCACATGCTGAGAGAAGAGAAAAGACAAAACAAAAATAATCTGCCTCTTCCCACGGGAATAAAATCGCCTCCATTCTTCTTTCTACCCCACCGGCATGGAATCATAGCAATGCAGGACTGGAAGGGACCTTGAGAGGCCACGTAGTTCAGCCTCCAGCACTGAGGCAGGACCAAGTAAATCTAGACCATCCCTGACAGGTGTCTGTCCAACCTGTTCTTAAAACCCTCCCAGGACGGGGATTCCCACAACCTCCCTTGGAAGCCAGTTCCAGAGCTGAACCGTCCTTAATATTTAGAAAGATTTTTCCCAATATCTAACTTAAATCTCCCTGGCTGCAGATGAAGCCCATTGCTTCTTGTCCTATCCTCAGTGGACATGGAGAACAATCGAACACCATTCTCTTTATAACAGCCCTTAACGTATTTTAAGACTGTTATCGGGTCCCTCCTCAGTCATCTTTTCTCAAGACTGAACGTGCCCAGGTTTTAAAACCTTTCCTCCCAGGTCAGGCTTTCCAAACCATTTATGATTTTTGTAGCTCTCCTCTGGATTCTTCCCAGTGTGTCCAGTATTGGACACAGGACTCCAGCTGAGGCCTCCCCAGTAGAGCAGGACAGTTACCTCCCGTGTCTGACATATGACACTCCTGTTAACACACCCCAGGATGATATTTGCCATCTATAGTCCTGAACTGTTTGTACATCTGTAAGCTATGAGCATAAGGTAACTGTAAATAACCCATTTAGCCTGCATCTTTCTTGGAAGTTTCCAAGCGTCTCTTGCTTCTGGAGAGAGTTTGGCCTGACCGCTCCTTCCCGACCTGAGCTGCCCCCTGGGCCTCTTTTTTTTTTTTTTTTTTTTTTAACAGTCAGGGAAATCCTCTCTTGGAGACTTCCGCTGTCTGACAACAGAGGGGAGAGCTCTGATGCCTGCAGCAAGAATACACCTTGTGGAGTATGAGGGCACCTGGGAAAAACCGGTCTGTCAGTTCTCCCTCTGACTTCCCCTGCTGAAAACTGAGCAAGTGCCGTGGTTAGGAAACACGGGCTCAGGGAATAAGGATGGGTGCTGGCAGGTGAAAACATCAGTGACAAATGAGGAGACTTGAGATGTTAGGGCAAAAGATCTCCTATGCCAGGCTGCAGTAGCTTGAAGCTAAGCAGATAGCTTTAACCATATGTGTTAGGAGCTGATGGGGGATATTTTATTTGGTTATTATGTGTGTTACCATAGCACCTAGGAGCCCCATATGTGGACCAGAACCCCATTGTGCTAGGTGCTGTATAAACACAGAACCAAATGGCAGTCCGCGCCCCAAAGAGCTGACGATGAAGTGAGCTGTAGCTCACAAAAGCTCATGCTCAAATAAATTGGTTAGTCTCTAAGGTGCCACAAGTACTCCTTTTCTTTTTGCGAATACAGACTAACACGGCTGTTACTCTGAAATTGAAGTTCAGGTTCTCATTGGTCTGGAGAGAATAATGGGATAGCCTTGTTTAATCAGAGATTTGGGGCAGTGTTCTTCAGTTAAGTTTAAAGAGTTCCCGTTTGTCTGCTGTTGGGATGTGTTTGTTTTTGTGGTTGTTTTTTTCATTTTAGCCTATTAAATGAAATCTTCCCATGCTTGGACACAGTCACTGATTGCATGCCTGTGCAATGCCCCTCTGTGATGGGTTGTCCCCCTGGGGTGCAGTCTGGGAGCCGGGAGAAACCACTGCGCCCCTCTAAAACACACAGCTGGGTTGGGGACTCATCCAGCCTCACCCAGTTGTGTGTCTTAGAGCTCCCAGACTGCACCCCAGGGCGTGACAATGCGTTACACCCTCCTTTCGGTCCCCTGTGTTCTGCATGCATTCCGTGTCCCCTTGCTTTCATTGCTGAGAATTCCTTACTGCCGCAGTGAAGAGTCATGGCAGTGGGGCTGCAGAAAGAGTCACCTACACAAATCCCGCAGCTTTTCCAGCTTCCCTGCAGGATAAATTTATTGCATGTCCCCCAGGGTGGGTGTGTCACACACCGGCCATGCTTGGGCTCTAGCAGGCTGAGAAGTGTAGTCATCAGAGACACACTGGGCAAAGGAGCTTTGTCACCTCAGGCTAATCCCGTTCCCTGCACTGCCCAAGGATGGGACATACAAGTTATGTTTTATATATTGCTGCCTTCTGCATGAAGCAAGTGCGAGTGGTGTCAGGGACTGGGCTGCCTAACGTAACCCCTGGAATGCACCTGTAAACCCAGTTAAAATACATTAAAAACCACACGCCCCTCTGTGTTTAGGGCCAGTGCTTTGCATCTCTGCCACCTCCTACTGACGGCAGCTGGAGAAAGTGCACTTGACTCCCCTTGTGAGGGGAGGGAGCGCCTCTTTGCTCAACAGCGACCCCTCTGGCTGATCAAGGTAGGGAAGACAGGCTTCCACCCACTGCAAAGCCAGCATCCTGCCGAGCCATGTGGGGAGAAGAGGGAAATGAAGGGCTGGTCAGGGCTGTGCTAGGGATGCGGTGGGTGGGGGGCATGCCATTACGGAAGCCTCTGGGGGCATGGACAGGCTTTAAAACAACTGAATGTGTTCAAACCAAAGAGTCCCTGAAGAAATGACCGCATCCGCTAATGTGTTCGGAGAAGGGGGAATTGCCCTACTGTTTCAATAACACACAGCATCATTTGCTAACCTGCTTTGCAAGCTGCTTAGAGCAGGCGTTCCAAGCAGCAAGCAGGGCTGAATTCTGCTGTCTGGCCCATGGCACTGACATATTGGGTGTATTCCATGTTTCTTCCTCTTCTGGAACACCCAGTAGTGACGGCTGGGAATTCTGCCCCTTGGAAAGGGGCAGAGTGGAGAGGGGCGGCGTGGCTCTGAGGACAGACAGTTGTGCTCGCTAGGTACTGGAAGTGTTGTATAAGGCGCTCCCTCTGGAGTGAGTGCTCACTGCATACGGTTTTGAATTTGCGCTGCCCTCCTTGGAGGAGGGATTAGGGTTCCCGGAGGCTCTTCATTAAGCATTTTTCATCGTTGTGTGACTTCCTTCTAAAGGCCAGACTGGCGCTGTTTTGTGCATGTTTAAAAAATAAAAGACCCTCTTAGAATTAATAAGAGCAGGCCCCTGTTCAAAGCCCCTTGCCCCTCCCCAACCTCTAGGTAGACCGGAAAGGACCATTAGGTCATCTCATCTGACTCCCTGTAGAACACAGGCCACAGGATTTCTTCCAATTATTCCTATCTTGAGCCCAGTAACAAGCATTTGACTAAAGCATATCTTCCCAAAAGGCATCCAGTGTTGCTATGAAGACTTCAAGTATCATAGAATCATAGAATATCAGGGTTGGAAGGGACCTCAGGAGGTCATCTAGTCCAACCCCCTGCTCAAAGCAGGACCAATCCCCAATTAAATCATCCCAGCCAGGGCTTTGTCAAGCCTGACCTTAAAAACTTCTAAGGAAGGAGATTCTACCACCTCCCTAGGTAACGCATAGTATGCTCTCTTGGGTGCTACAAATCCTGGGTTAAACTGGATGGGAAACCTCTTTAATTGGCAAAAGCATCTAAAGGAGTTGGGCCCTCAAACACCCCTGGGCAATTCAATGAGAATCAGGTGTCACAACCCCTTAGGCTCCTTTAACTATCCCAGCTGAGACAACCAGCACGTTTTCCAAGGAAATAATCACCTAAAAGGGACTCAGCCCCACATACATGTTAAAAGAAAGAAAATGAATGTTGCTTGTCTCAGAGAGAGTGCAAGCCCACTGTTATTCCAGCAAAAAAAGGCTTGATCAAACTCGCTTACTTGGATAACAACAGCTTAGCCAAAATGTCAGTGGTTTCTGGCATTCTTGCCTGATGTCAGCATTGCTCAGTTGCATGTGAGGTTTGCTTTTCTAAACGTTCATATGGGTTGAGTCTCCCTGTCACTGGTGGCTCATTTCCTTGGAAGATGTGCTTAGTCACCTTCTTGTCTTTAACTCTGAGTTCAGATGACAAAAACGGTTCTTGATGATTTGTTCCCCCTCCTGGTGGTTGTGGTCAGGGGGTGTATTTAAAGTGGCAATGTCAGATCCATTTCTTGCCCCGAATAATAATAATTGTAACCAACGTTGAGAATGTTATAATTGGCAATGCATGTCTGGGTCCACCCCCAAAATATTAATTCCAGGACTGGAAGAATTGAATAAAAACATGGGTCTCCTTCATTTTTCAAAGAGATGCCCAGGATTTAACAGGCCAACTGGGGCTGCGGGAAGAGCGGCCAGCACGTCCCTTGGCCCGCGCCTCTTCCCA
This sequence comes from Natator depressus, assembly GCF_965152275.1. Classification (NCBI taxonomy): domain Eukaryota; kingdom Metazoa; phylum Chordata; order Testudines; family Cheloniidae; genus Natator; species Natator depressus. The sequence continues at coordinate 5,104,355 of NC_134246.1, read as the reverse complement.
CAGCCCCCATTGGCCTGGAGCAGCGAACCGCGGCCAGTGGGAGCTGCGATCGGCCAAACCTGCGGACGCGGCAGGTAAACAAACCGGTCCGGTGCGCCAGGGGCTTTCCCTGAACAAGGGGCAGACCGGCTTTGAGAGCCACTGTCCTAACTGGATCCACATTTATCTGTTTTTTTCATTTTTTCTCCCTTCTCTCTTTCTGTGGACCACCGTGTTGGTTGATGGTGCCATGCCTTTCAAAGAGAGTTCAAGTATGCCTTCAGTTCAGTTGTAAGCAGATGCTAAACAAATAATTATTGATTGTTAGACATCTTTTATGGAGCATCAACGACTGTTTAATAGCTGCCTGTGTATCACAGTGGCATTAATCCTCCTATAAATATGCTCTTTAAACTCCACTACTTGTCTTTTAAAATTTTCAGTCAGGGTTGGTTATTGTGTGTGCTGCTTTTACTCTACTTAGTAATTACTTACGTTTTTATGGTAGTGTGAGGCTAAGGCAAGGTGCTGTAACAGCCATGTATGGATTGCATTGTTAGACTGCAGTACAGGTTTTTCTAATGAACGCTGAACACACTGCAACTCCGTTAGGAGACTCCCATTAGATATGTGTAGGGAAATGAATTTATAACATAACCTACTTCTTTGGGTGACTGTGTTCACTTCACTTCCCATCTGTGCCCTGAGTTGGCTGGAGCTCATCAAACTCTAGGGATGTCACAGCTTTCTGGACAGTGTTAAGCAGGGGTATCAAAATACCTTTGGAGACCCTGTGCAATTAATAAATATATAACCTAATATGTGTGTGCCTCCTAGAATTTCACTGCTGCTGAGGAAACTCAACAGGTCCCTAGAGGAAAACAAATTCCGCAGTGCTGAGACATGTTTATGGCTGAGACCTTTCAGCTAAGACATATCTTTTGATTCGGAAGTTCTGTATGCCTCCTCTTGTTTGATCAGTCTTTGCTGGTTCAGGGGACAGGATCGCGGTGAAATTTGCCCCCCCCCCCCCCAGCTGAAACAGTTTTGCAAGACATTAACCACACTTGTAGCTCTTCACCCCTTACAAGATTCTGCTAGATTTTAAAGAGAGCCATTCCCTTTCCCTGCCTGCTACCCTTAGAAGTTTGGTGCTTCTGTTCTGTTGCTACTGTGGCTAAAAAGGGCTCAGATATGTGGCATTTTATATAACCCTGTATGGCTGTGGACAGATTTAGGACAAGGCAGTCAAGTACAACTTGGTCCCCCCCCATTTCGTTCATACAGAGGTTCGGTCGCATGCTGATAGTTCACAAGCTGTTTTTACAAGTTGCTGATGAGCAGACTGCGGCTAATTCTGTTCCTTTTTATTCTGAAGGAGTTCAAAGTGGGATGAGTAAAACATGCTACTAAATTCCCACCACTCCAATGGATACAAAATATATTTGGACCTCCTCAGCTGGGGTAGATTGTCACCGCTCTGGTAAAGTCTATGGAGTTGTGGCAATGGACACTAGCTGAGAATATGCCCCCTTATGTGGTTTGAAATATACTCCATTATCTTGTGCTTTCGATCAGCGTAGGTGGAATCTCAGGGACAGTTGCTACAGATTAGGGTGAGAGATGGGTTTTGCCCTCACATCAGAACACAATCTAGGCAAATCGGTTTCAGGCTTTTAACCATTTAAGTGCTGCCTATTGTGGGATGTGGGGTAAAGCACCCCAGGTAGGTCTGTCTGCTTTGCAGCACTCTGCGTGGTGGAGCTATGAACATAAGGAAGAGTTGTCATGCTGCACTATCGTCACACAGAGACTGTGCTAGCAAACAGCAAGCGAAGGGTTAACAGAGGCCAGGTTAGGGTTAGTGTGTTGGACTGTTCCCACAGCCATGTGCCCTCCGCAAATCCAGTGGGTGAAAATGGCTGGGAACCCTGGAGCAATCTGATCGTTATCCACAGACCAGACGTAGAAATTAGGGTTGGGAAAGATGGATCCGATGATAGAGCGCTGTCCCCTCCCCGCCCCCCGCGGCATGAGGGTTCCGAATGGTGAACGGCTGGAAGGAAGACGCATTTCTCGCTCCTGTTTACAGTCGTTGGCCACTGGCTGTTGAGCTACATTGTTGATAAGGAGATACCTGAGTAGGAAGAGAGGAGCTTTTAACCGCTCTGCCGGGATCTGTCTGCTGCCAGCGCAAAGGAGAGGCCTGGTTTTCCAGCAGGCAGGTAGACTGGCAGCAGCTGTACACCCTACCCAAGTGAGCCTGTGCGTGTCCCTCTCTCCCCCTCCATAGGCATTGTTGGTTTTAACACAGATCCGGTTGCCTGAGCCCCTGGGCTCATATTCCTCCTGGATCCAGCCATCCCTATGGTTTCTGTGCTGAGGAAGAGGCCTGCAGCAATTCTTAGGGCTGCCTAGTTACGGGATGAGTCTGCAGTTGAGTCCTACGGGTTGCCCCGGCCTATGGTGTTCCTTGCTGCCATCTCTTAATTTCTCATATTCCATTGTGCTGAAGCCTTGATCCAACCACGAACAGGAACACACATCAGTAAGAACTAAACCCGGGGGGGAAACTGTGCTGAAAATTGAAAATCTGATGTAGAGATGGCAGCCACAGAAGAAGTGGAGCTGCGGGTAATGCTGCCAGGTCCGGGGAATGACTAGGGCTAGTGAGAAGATGGTCACTGAAGGTGCAAAAGTTCTCTACCTGCTTCAGCCAGGGCAGAATGCTGCAAACTCAGTTACCTGGCTAGAATCACTGAACAAGTAGGAGATGTCTTGGCTTTCTAGGTGAACTAACAAACCAGGAGGGTGTTTAGACAGGTGGAAGGGAGGTGAACAAATAACTTGCAACATGTAACCTCTTGGACAGACTGTTGAGCATCAATCTCTACTGCCTTGCAGTTTGGTTAGTCGCTTAAACCTGTGCAAAGCAGGTGTTGAACATTGCCTGTGGTATAGAATCCTGATCTGATAGTGTTTGATGTCCCTTTTCACAGGCTTGTATGACAATGCTTGGTGTGGTGGAAAATTGAGACCTCTCCCTGTTTATTTCTGTTCACAAAGAAGTGTCTAAATTCTTGAATATTTTGGGGGCTGTACGTTGTTCAGATTCACAGTCTGCAGGTCACTTATGGGCAGTCTGTTGTGAAATATAAAAATGTAGGGCTGGAAGGGACCTTGTGAGGTCATCATGTCCAGCCCCCTGCACTGAAGCAGGATCAAATAAACCTAGACCATCCCTGACAGGTGTCTGTCCAACCTGTTCTTAAAAACCTTCAATGATGGAGATTCCACAACCTCCCTTGGAAGCCAACTCCAGAGTGTAACTACCCTTGTAATTAGAAAAGTTTTCCTAATATCTAACCTAATATCTCCCTTGCTGTAGATTAAGCCCATTTCTTGTCCTACCTTTAATGAACGTGGAAAACAATTGATCACCGTCCTCTGTATAACAGCCCTTAACAGATTTGAAGACTGTTATCAGGTCCCCACTCGGTCTTCTTTTCTCAAGACTGAACATGCCTTTTCTCATAGGTCAGGTTCTCTAAACCTTGTGTTATTTTTGTTGCTCTCCTCTGGATGTTCGCAGTCCCTGTTGTGTTGATTAGTTACGTAGTTTTGACCAGTATTCTTGCTTAAATTGCGTTTAACACAAGTGTTCACCGCTGAGAAAGCTCTAGTGCTGATGAGAAAGTGAAAGGGTTTTAGAGTCGTGACCCAATAAAAATTTACTCTCAGATGTGAGTGAATATTCATGGGGAAACGTGTTCCACTGTTGGCTCAGCTCTGATGCCACGTGCCCGTTTTGGGTAGGATTGGCCGTCTTGGCTCCCCCTTCTCCTAAGCAAGCTCTGTCCCAGTGCCTGGTTCATTGGGTGAAAAGAGGGGGCAGCAAGAGAGGCTGGAGGTACAGTGGGAAATAACACCCATTCTTTATCACCAGCGATGACTGGAAATAGCTTGGTCCGCTCCTTCTTTTCTGGTTAAGGCCTAGGCCTCCCTCCCAACCCTGAGTCTAAAATAAACGTCTGGCTTTTAGTTTCTGTTCTGGGATGCCAGCACAATTGTTGGATGGTAAAAAGATCCCATAAAAGTGTCTCTCCTCTCCCACCAGCTGCACAGACTCATCTGCATTTGTTGCTGGAAGCTGAATTTATAAAAGTGATGAAATGCAGAGGGGAAATTAACAATACTTTGCTTTGCACTCCAGTAGCACTGGTCATCCGGGGATCTCAAAGGATCTCACAGACCCTAAGGAGCTAGCCCTCGCTGCCCAACTTGTGAGGTAGGGATGCATTACTCCCCCCTAAGAAATGGGGGGAGGTGGAGGCTCGGAGAATTTACATGATCGCGAAGGGTCAGAAACTTGAGCAAGGCTTCATGAGGCAGGGGGCAGAATGGTGGTTGGGGGCTTGCATGGCTCACTGACAAGCTACTATTGACTTTGCTCCCAAGGAATTTATGGTGGAGGTAGCTGGAAAATGAGGTTTTGTTCTGAGGAAAACTTTCCTTTGGGGGGGGGGGGGGGCGAGATGAAAACCAAAATATTTTGGTTTTCTGAAACGCTGCTGTGGTGCCTCCTGGGAGCTGTAGTTCAGATACCTCATACTCCCTATTGTGTCTGTCGGCCAGGTTTGACTGCATCTTGCATGACGCGCCATGGGCTTCCCTCTTGGTGAGGGGAGGTGGTGTATTATGGCAGGTGCGTGGTTGTGGTGCATCCTGGGAGATGTAGTCCAGCTGGGGAGCCTGGCCCAGAGAGGAGAATGGGAGCATGAGGCACCTGAATGGCATCTCTCATGAGACAGTATGGTGGCATTTCAGAATTGAAATGTTTTCATTTCTAGGCATTGATTTTAGACCAAAAAATCAATTGTTTTCCCCATGTAAAGTAAATGCTTTGTGTGTGAGAGAGAAAATGTTCAACCACCCCTAGTTAATTGATCCAGGAAATCATATGTTAGCAGCACGTGAAGTAAATGGCCCTGCCTCTGTCCAGGGTGAGGACACCCCCCACACACACACACACCTCTTTTGCCAGCAGTGACAGATTTCCCCACTGGCGAGTGCCTGCTGCTCCCCACAGAGAGAGGGGCTTTGCACTGGGACTGCTGGTTTTACCATAGAGAGCTCTCCTGAGCTGCTGTCGCTTCCACTGGTTTGATCCCTGCCTCCCATTTGCTCCCTGAAGAGGTGGAGAACAAGTAGAGGGCCACTGAGTGTTTAGCTGATGAGGGGGAAAGGAAAGCACTAGCTGGCACCTGCCAGCCGAGGCCAGCATTAAAGTTTAGTCTGTTTCCCTTGTCACCTTGAGGTGATGGATTCTCGGCATTATCTCGGTGTTGGGTGTTGATGGGCTTGGATTTGGATGGAGCAAGTTTCGAAGTCATTGCACTCGTCTCTGGGAGGGCTCGCGTCCCTGAGAGACTCCACATGGGTAGCTCCATTGTTCTTGAGGTGCACGGCTGTCATGGCTGTGGAGGGAGAGACAGCCCCTTGAGTAGCTTGGTCCCCATTCATGGTGGGCTTTGAAGATCAGGGCCTGGCCCTTGGACTGGTTCAGGTATTAGTTGGGGAACCCTTGCAACGACAGTAGCGTGGCAATGATCGGTTCCTATTCTGGGCTGTTAGTTGGAGCTCCTGTTTGCTAAGGATTGGAGGAGAACAGCGAGACCCAATGGCAGCACCGTTGCCCCAAGCAGCCAAGATGGTGGAGCACTCTGGGTTTCTCTTGGGGGCTGGCGTCCATGGCTTGTAACTGTCTGATGTGTTTTCAAGCCCCACCTTCTATTCTTTTTTTAAACTACATTGCTAAAGAAAAATACCAACCCTAATAATAGCTCGTACAACTTCCTGTACCGCTGCCAGGTAGCAAGTGCAGGCTGCCGAGGCTGAGAGACAGCCGTCACGGTGCGGGGTGCCGTCGTCTGCGTAGGCAGAGTGCTGTTCGCTGCGCTGAGACGTGCCAGGTGTTTTGGAGAGCAGCTTTGGGAGTCCCTCTGGAGCAGTGGTTCTCAATCTATTTACCACTGTGGGACGCATATGCAGCTGTCTGTGTGTTATGTGGGCCTCATCCACACAATGTGTACACTACTTGTATGTCTCCGAGGATGTCACATGGGCCGCACGTGTGCTGATTGGGCCGCACGTAGCCCATGGGCCCCAGGTTGAGAACCACTGCTCTAGAGCCTGGAGCATTCGAACTGCTGCATCCTGTCCCGCAGCAAACGGGCGTCACCAGCATGAATTTTGTCATCAGATGGGATTTCTTCTCCATCCCCATCCCTTATATTGACTCACTCAGTTTTCAAGCACTGTGGCTTCTCTGTCTCTAAAGCATCAAGTCCAGTCCCAATGTAGTATTACAAAATAACCTAGGGCTGAGTCCGCGAACTTCTGCCTGCTCCATTAATTTCATAGTGGGGCCGCTCTCTGAGCGCCTGGAAGATCAGCCCTTGTGTTGCTGAGCTCCTAGTAATCTGACTGCTGCGAGGGGAACGGGCAGGGGATCGGAGGAGCAGTACAGTTCCTGTGCAAACGGCAAGAGCACATGGGGCTGATCTGAAGGGCGAATGCTGCATTTTCCTGCCTATAGGGGCAGGGTGGGGGAACTGAATAAAGCTGTCCTGAGTGCACATGGGGTGCAGAAATGTCTCTCAGCCTGGTTATGTTACCTGTTGCCATGAGTTAGCGAGTAAGCAAACAGACATTCTGACTGGAGTGTGGAGAACTCTCCTCCCTAAGGGATGGCATAACTCCCCCCCCCCGCGCGCACACACACACACACACAACCCCGTTGATTGTACAGTGCAAATTGGTGTGAAGAGCATAGCTGAATGTCGTTGAAATCCTGCGTGGGAGGCTGTTCAGTGGTCAGAGTAGAGAAGTCTTGGGGAAACCCTGCTACTAACTTGTGTGACTTGGGGCCTGTCTATGAGCCTCTGCTGCCCAGTCTATGTGCTGCGGACATTTCCAGCCCCCTTGGCAAAGTGTACTGAGATCCTTGGATTGAGAGCCCTGGATTGCAAGAATGCACTCTGCTTGGGGACCGCATTTCAGTCCCATTCAAAACCATGAGCCAGTGTCATAGAATCATTGGGTAAGACGGGACCGCCAGGGTCATCTGGCTAGTCTAACCCCCTGCCAAGATGCAGGATTTGTTGTGTCTAAAAATATATAGACTGCAGCTGCCCAGTTTACATAGCAATTTAATGGTGGTGCATAATAAACCTATGCTTTGTAATCTGCAAGGGCTTCCCACTCAGTTCTGGGTGAAATTCAAGAAGCTGATTTTGCCTTATAAAGGTCTAAACTGTTTGGGTCCGGGTTGCCATAGAAACTGGTGGTTCCCCTCATGTTCCGGCCCCACACGCAGTGGGGGAAGACCCTCTGTTCTAGAATTTCCCCTGACTTGATCTAAAAGAGTCCGGATTTGCTGATGTTCCGGGCACCTCGAGAAGCTTATTCGCTCAGGCTCTTCCTAGGGGCCATCGGGTAAAAGAGGAAGGTTTTTTTTGTTGTTGCAGGGAGGATGGAGGACGAATCTTCTAGTGGTATTGGCATTTTGTCAGCATGATGTTTGTTTCTCCCTCCTCTGTTAGTGTGTGTTCAGAACGCACTTAGCAAGAGCCCTAGGTGCAATATGTAAAACTGAAAACTTTTCAGAGTGGTCGTCCGGGCTCTTCAGTGTAACAGTCCTTGGAACTGTTGTGAGTTGCTGTTTCTTTCATGTGACTGCAAGGGTTTGCGGATTGCCACAGTGTGAACTTGTGAAGTCTGACTGTCCAGCTGTTTGCCACTTATGGTGTTTCCTTTGTTAGCACTGAAGGTGTCAGTGTTTTGAAACAGAGTCTCCCACCCACGCGTGTAGTTTCAACTTTTCCTGCATCCTGCAATGAGTCTGGTGTTGACCTCAGTCCTTTCGAGCTCTGTAAAAGGTCATGACAGACCAAGGCTTCCTCCCTTTGTGGAGGGAGCCAATAAATGCTCTTATTTGGACCACCTTAAGACTGAAGGAGGTTATAGAACAATACAGCTTCAATTGCTTTAATGTAGAAACTGACTTCAGATGGAGTTAGAACTAGACTTCAGATTGGGCTGTAATGGGTGGAAAGGAAAGGCTGTGTCCTGCGTGGATCCTGTTGGCAGAGATAATAGTCTGAGATAGTTGGGGGCGGTGCCTGTGAGCGAGAGCCGCGCGGAGCTGCTTGCATGCCTCCGCCTAGGAGCCAGACCTGCTTGCCACTTCTGGGGTGCAGCGCGGTCCGCAGTGCCAGGACAGGAGGGAAGCCTGTCTCTGCACCCCGGCTGCGCTTCTGACCGGGAGCCGCCGGAGGTAAACCCATGTCCCAATCCCACGCCCCAATCCCCTGCCCCAACCCTGAGCCCCCCCAACCCTCCAACGCCCCTTCCTGCACCCCAATCCCCTCATGCCCGCACCCCCAGCCCAGAGCCCTGACCCCCCCCATCCACCTCAATCCCCTGCCCCAGCCCTGCGCCCCCCGCAAATCCAGAGCTCCCTCATCCTTGGCCTCATCCCAGAGCCTGCACCCCCAGCCCAGAGCCCTGACTCCTTCCTGCACCCCAACCCTCTGCCCTAGCCCAGAGCCCCCTCCCACACCCTGAACCCCTCATTCCCAGCCCCACCCCACAGCCCTTACCCCCGCACCCCAACCCTCTGCTCCAGCCCTGAGCCCCCTCCCAGACCCCAAGCCACTCATCCCCAGCTCCACTGGGTTGCGGGAACCAACAATTTTCTTCAATTGGGTCACCAGAAAAAAAGTTTGAAAACCACTGCTCTAAATGGATGTCTCTGATGATTAGCAGAAACAGCCAGGGAAGTCCTGGAAACCCACGTGAAAGGCCAATTAGATTCATGCTTATGATACACTGGCAAAAAGATAGGTGTCCTCTAGGAGAAGTCCTTCTTTAAACACTGCCGCTTTCCTCTGCTGGGGGACAGTGGTTCACCTGGTCCCTCCCCTGTGTAAACAGCAGCTGGTGATGTATGAAGTGGTCTCTGCTGGCTTGAATTGGGGGAGCCACTGTTACAACTTCCCAGGCACGTTCTCTGGAGCTCCGCTCCCCTGTGTTGTGTCTCATCCATTGTTCCTGTGTTTTACACCATGTGGTCTGTGTGACTGGGCTGGGAAATTCAGTTACCTCCCCCCCCCCCCCCCTTGCAGACACAGCTAAGTTGATGGACGAATGCTTCTGTCAGCCTAGCTACCGTTGCTCAGGGAGGTAAAGTTCCTACACTGACGGAAAAACCCCTTCTGTGTACATTACGTCTACATGATGGAGTTAAGCCAGCATAACCACGGCGATGTAGCAGTGCTGGTGTAGTCTCTGTACTGTAGACAAGTCTCCATACTGTAGACATACGCTGAGTGGCGTCTCTTTGGGAAGAGAGGCAGGAGCATACTTGCCTTAAGGGGCAAGGACAGGCAGTGCCCTCCTGGGGGATGGGTGCGGTGCTTTATGACCATGGGAAGGGAGGTGCCTTCTTGGCAAATTGAGAAGCGGGTGGGCCTAACCAGAAAGCTGTCACACTGAAAAGGGGAACCCCTGGTTTTCCGGCGCAGTGAAAGAGAATGACTTTGCAAAAGGAACCCTTTCTCTGAACCACTTGCCTGGGCTGAGCCATGGGATGGCTGCTGTCAAGCTGGTTTGGGTTTTAAGTGTGTGGGTGTGTCATGGAGTAGAAGGGAGATAACTGGTCATTGTGCCCCCTCGCCCCCTTTCGAAGCTGAAGAAAACAGCTGGTGTTGGGCCTTGCACTTGACTGATAACCCAATGCTTCAGCTGGGGGAGGTGCTCTCCAAGCACAGGCACCTGGAGATCTGGAAAATCAGCTCAGTTTTTCTTTGGCTATTCAGATCAGGACACCCACCCACGGCACACTCCCCGCCCTGTTGATCTCATCGCTCAGGGGCCCCTACCCCAGCGAAGCTGTAGAAATAACATGTCCCATGCGCTTTCCTGCTCACAAACCTCTGTGTCATTCACTTTAATATGAATCCCGTTTTTGCCCGTCGTGCTATGGGATTGCTTCTTTCCAGTGTTAACTGAAAATTGGGATTTGATTGGTGGTGGCATTTCAGGGTCTCCCTCTGGCTATGCCTCCCCCTCTGGAAAATGCTGGAATTGGTGACATCAGCAGAGTAGAGGAAGCCCAAGCATGGCAATCTCAAATCAGTTTTCACTTTGCTTCAGTCTTGGGTTAACACTCCAGGTGCAGAGCTCTCAGCCGGTGACAGTGCGTGGAGCATTTCATTGAAAAAAGGAAACTGAGGTTGCATTTCTGATTGTGTTTTTCTTTGAGTAACTTGTGGCCAGAAAACCCAAAAGAACCACCCTTACTTTGTGTGTAAAGCGGGAACGGCTCCTCCTTGGTTATACACCGGTAACAATTTGTAACTCAGCACTCAGATCAGTATGGGATGAATCAGAAAGTGACGGCCCTTTGCGTAGGCTGAGAACAAACTTCTTTCACTCTTGTTGGTAACCGGTGCTTTATGTGAAAGGCCCTTGATTCCTGACTGCGGCTTTGAGTGATGGAAAGTTAGAAGCAGTATTGCACGCCTAGCTGTTAGGCGTGCTGCTTGTGGAAGGGACAAGCAATGTATACGTAATGTATGAGGTATGTTCGGGCTGAAAATTTGGCTCTTATGAGTTACCCTGGCTTGTTACTGGGAAAGTGGCCGTGGGACTACCAGAGACCTGTGCGGATCATTCAATAATGCCCATTCCAGGAGAGGAAAATCAGCATATCATTAACCGTATTAATACTGGTGCATCCTCAGCAGCTGTTTTGCTGTAGTAAATCAGTTTAACCAGCAGGAATGCCTGGACATTCCAGGTATTTCCAGCAAGCACTAAACTCGTGCGTCTGTGGGTCAGATCAGGTGGGGGCAGCTCTTTGGTTTCCAGTTGTTGGGGGCGTTAAGCTCTCAGGCATAATGCCTTGCTTTTAGCTTAATGGCGGAAACTCTTGGGAAGTTGCTTGTGTCTCACAGGATGTTGTTATCTCAGAGTATCTGTCTTTGTAGCTATGCCCATAGCTGGCTGTGTGGTGACAGTCTGTATTGTACATGGGAGCACAAACTACAGCCTTCCGAGGCACTTGAAGTGGGCAGAAAAGATGATTGTGAAGTAAGTGGAGTAAGTTTTGCACCATTCCTGTCCTTGACTTTGATCAGCGCTGTTTTTGTTTTGTTTTTTTTAAACATCATCCTTCCTAGGAAAAGCGAAAACTCAGGCAGTAATTCCGTCGGGGTATATATCTTTCCACTCCCCAGTAAAACATTGGTCTAGTAAATGTGTGAAACACAAGCTCTGAGTTTCCTGGACCACGTCAACACAGATGGGAGCAATCCGGGGACGGGCCTGTCAGCTTTCACTCTGCACAGGAAGGCACACCGGAGAGGAGAACTCATTGATGGTGCTTTCCCAAAAAAGGTCTGAACTCTTCATTTGATTCTGCCACTTCCCTTGCCACTCCTTTTCCTGTTAGAGGAGGTACTCAGTTTTTTATTCCTTTCTTCAGATCTGCACGTCTGTTTAAATGCTTCACGTAAACTGAGATGCCGTATCAAGAGCTATAGCTGGGTTGCTGCTGGAGGGGCACGCAGAATGGCTAGATTGAAGGTTTCCATCCACAGAACAGGTACAGCAGTGGTACAGGCCTCTCCTTTGCTGCTTTGCTGAATTGACTCAAAACACCCGCCCAGAATCTCTGGTCTGGGTGAGCTGCGATCAGCACAGATCCAAGAGGAGCAGGGGAAGGTAGCTTTATGTCCTCTTTGAAGCTCCCCACTCCTGGCTAACATAATTTAGAACAGTGACAGGCCTGCTCTCATGTTCTTAGCTGTAGGTGACGTGTGTGTGTGTGTGTGTGTGTGTGTGTGTGTGCGTGTGTGTCTTGTTTAATAAGACTGGGACTTTCTTTTCCAAGCTGAAGACCACTAAGCAGGGATAGGATTGAGGTCTATAAAATCATGCCTGGTATGGAGAAAGTAAATAAGGAAGTGTTATTTACTCCTTCTCATAACACAAGAACTACGGGTCACCAAATGAAATTAATAGGCAGCAGGTTTAAAACAAAGCAAAGGCAGTATTTCTTCACACAACGCACTGTCAGCCTGTGGAAGTCTTTGCCAGAGAATGTTGTGAAGGCCAAGATTATAACAGGGTTTGAAAAAGAGCTAGAGAAGTTCATGGAGCAGCCGTGCTGCTTTAGCATGTGTGCTAAAGGCCACGGGTATACCTAGTGTCCTAGGTTCCCAGCTGGGATCGGGGCAGCCGGCTGGCCCCCGGGGTCCAGGGGCAGCGGCCCGGGCAGCGGGGGTCTGGGGTCCAGGGTCGGGGTCCGGGCTGCCCCTGCCCTGCCACCTGGCCCCCATGGCCCAGGTTACACATTGTGGACCGCATATGTGGCCCACAATGTGTAATATGTTGAGAACCACTGTCATGGAGGATAGGTCCGTCAATGGCTATCAGCCAGGGTGGACTGGGATGGTGTCCCTCTGTTTGCCAGAAGCTGGGAATGGGCAACAGGGGATGGATCACTTGATGATTACCTGTTCTGTTCATTCCCTCTGGGGCACCTGGCATTGGCCACTGTTGGAAAACAGGATACTGGGCTAGATGGACCTTTGGTCTGACCCAGTATGGCTGTTCTTATGTCATGACTGTGTTGGGAGGTGGCCCTAGATCACTGCGATTTAAAGGGGCAGCCCTCAAGAAGCCAACTTCCCAGCTGCTTTGCACAAAGAGACTGAGAATCGGACCTAACCACCTCTAGCAACAAGGAGGATACAAATCACTCTCTGCCCATCCAAATCTTGGTGCCTTCAAAGATGCCAAGCTTATTTCAGATAGAGCATGGAGCAGCTAGCAGCTTGTAATGATTTGCACTCAGAACTCAGCAGGGGCTGAGGTTTGAACCAGCAACCTGGGGGGCGGGGAAAGGGCTGTTTGATTTCATGACTGCTCTTTGGAAGCACCCAGTTCCTCCTCTAGATCGTTTAGAATTAAGTGTGCTCTCTCTCTTGTCTCGGGCAGTACTGCAGGAGCCCGGGATGTGCAGGACTCTCTCTCTTAAAATGTCACTTTATTAGAGATTTCGCATGTGATAGCTCCCCGTATGGCCTGTGCTCATGTGAAATCCCTGCCTAGCAGATAAAGTCAGTCCAAAACTTTTCAACTCAGCTACGTCTCGGTTCCCTCTTGCTAACACCCTAAGTTCTCATACGCTCTCTGTTCATGTGATAGCTCTAAAGTGATACTTCGTTCCACTTCTGTTCTCATTGTAGTTTCTCCCTTCCTACTTAACTTGGTGGACTGATTGTTAGTCTCTGTCAATCCAGGATTGTGAATGTTGTAGATAGCAACTCTGTGCTCTTTGGTACGAATGTAGGAGTCTACTCCAAGTCATAAAATATAGATGGAGGATGTGTGGGTGCCATATTAAGTGTATTTCAGTCTATAGTTACCACCTTTGTCATTTTCTCTGGGGCAAACGGATGTCATGATTGCACTGACGCCTTACAGAGTGATGTTTCAGTGTATCAAAACATCAGTGTGTTGTAAAATAATGGTGACTTTGAAGGAAAATTTGCATCCTGCCAATGGTGTTTGTAGCTATATCCTGTTAAACAGGACAAACAGATCGTCGAACTGACATACTCCCCACTTGGGACACCTGACTTAGCGGTAGTCTGCTATGTGAATTTACAGGAAAACGCTCTGAGAGGGAAGAACTCTGTTCTCATTTATCTGCTTCTCGTTTAAAAAAAACCACAACTTTTCTATACAGTTTTTTTTCTTTGTATTGTTCAAAAGTACAATTTTCTCTCCTGATGAAATTGAAATTTTGTCTGTCTGTGTCTGTACCCCAGACTCTTCTGTGTTAGAGATAGGAATGCGCACACATGTGGCATCAGTGTTAATTGCTGGGGAAGCTCACACACTGTATTTGTATCCCAGGGAAAACTGTGGCTCTTGGAGAGGAATAGTATTTCTCAGTGGTAGCGGTCAACTTTGAATTTTTAAATTGTAAAGACCTGCCCTCTCCAGGCTTTAAAAATGGCGAGGAGTCAGTGTCAAGGTCCTGTGTGCACCCAGAGTTTATTAAAAACATTTTCCATCTATGACCCCTATATTCCCTTTTATTACTGATGACCAAGACACACACGTTTTGAAATACAGACCCAGATGTCCCAGTTCAGGTGCATAGTTGCTGTGACTACCAATGCAGGATGTGTAGTTGTTCATACAAAGTGTATCTAACTAGCCACTTGGCTGCACACTAATGTGTGTGTGGTAACAGCTCACCAATTCAGCATGCAATTGTATGCGGGCCTTGCAAAGACAGTTACATGCCTAAGTCCCATGCTGTTATGTTTTAAATGTACTTTGTACACCCAGAGCTGTGGGCGGGGGCACGCTTTGGTGAGGACTTTTGAAGACCAAACCCGAAATTCATAAACTCCTGAAAATCTATCCCAGAACCATGAATATATGCACGCTGTCCTCCTCCTCTTCACACTCCAGAATTTCTGGCATCAGAACTGGGCCCTCAGCAGTGAATTCTGATGCTCACAGTCACTAGATTCTGACATCGCTGAGACAAGGGGACCATGGCAAAGCAAGGGTAAGAGGCAGAAGTGGTGCTTTACAAACACACAGCTGGGTAGTTAGCACTGCTGGGAAAAGGCTAGTTATGTTGGGCTTTGGGAAGCTTTGTCAGAAATGAACAAGGGCCCCTTTAAGGGAGATTTTATTCTGGCTGCTTGGGAAATCTCCCCTGTTCAAGTCTTCCTCTTTTTCAGAATTATCTCTCTCTGTCTCTTGCACACAGTCTTCCCTCTCCTAGGCTCTTGAGACAAAGTATTACAACTCCAACCGCTGGTATCAGCTATCCTAGCTGAACTTCCTTCTGTGTGCTGTAGTGCGGCCTCTCTCTCTGAATTGCACTAGTGTCTCTATGCACTGCCTAATATTCTGCTTTTTGCCAGCTATGTGTATTACGTCCATAAACACCCTATAAAATATATGCCGGCAATTGCTGTGAGAGGAGTTAACTCTCCAGCTGCATTGCAAAGCAAGGTCCCTCCCTTTCCCTCCGACCCCCTCACCAGTCAGGAGCTAGCCAGGTACACCAGGGTGCACCGATCAACATCACAGCCTGCTCCATGTGATTCCAGATGCTACACCGCTACCCTTTCTAGTTCCATGTGATGGGGACAGGAGGGAATCTGGTTTGTTACGATGTGAACTGACATCTGTAGTGCGCTTTTTTCCTCCTCCAGGCCTTATACGTACCTGCATTTTCTCCTGTCTTTATGCCCCATGCCATTGAGGCCCTTCCTAGCAGCCATTATTCTTCCGCCCCGGGGTGGGACTGTAGCAGGGCTCCTCTGAGAGCGAGTCAGTGCTGCCTCTGCAGTTGGCTTGAGGGGTTTCTTCTGAGCCGCCTAATGAAAGCAAATGGTCTTCTGCCCTCCGTGTGCAGCATGGCGTGACACAGGTCTGGAAAGAGTCTTCCGTGGGCGTGAGCATTGCACAGGGCCACCAAATGAACCCTGTAACCCTGCCTCGTTGTACAAGCGTATGGGCTCCCTGATGCCCACAGAGGGGTTCCCAAAGACTTGTGCTCCCTTGTGGATTACTCCGTTACAAACTGACCCGTTCACTCCTGCACCTGCTTTGACTTTCTAGGAACGTGGGGGTCTTGCAGGTGAACATACTGCCAACAGCCCACCCTGTCGGCGCACGGGACTAAAGCTAGTCCAAACCCCCCACCAAACCCTACACTCGCCCCGCCTTTATTCATGAAAGAACGTTGAAATCTTTTGGATGAAGGCATCCAGCAAGAACCACATGTTTGTAGCTGGTGGGGGCTTGGAACCAGGGTGGACCAGCAGCCCCCCTATCAGCTCCCCGATGGTCATGGCAGTCCAGCGTTGGTCTGTCTCTTGTTGCTATTCGACCTTTTTAGCCAATGCACGTTCTAATCTGACTTCTTCCAGAGTAACAAAGTCCAGAGTCCTTCCTGTTTTTTTCCTGACTCTGGGCCCTGTGGTTCTTTCATCCTCTCATCCCAGGGCCTTCAAAAGTCCTTATCCCTGTATATCAGGGGAGTTCATGCCACATTCCCCCGTGGCTGGCAGGGGAACCAGGCCCTCCCAGTACTCTGGGAGGCCAAAGACCCTTTATTGAGCAGCTATGGTCTGTACTGCCAGACTCCTTGCTGCTGCCTCCTTTGACCCCCTCTTCCTACCAGCCATATCCCCCACCTGAGGGCTCCTGTGAGCTGGTCTCTGGCTGCATTCCATCCCGGTCCTTCCATCTGGGAGTCCTACCTGTGCTCGGCTCCCGCCAGGGTCTCCCCCTGCTCCTGGGCTCAGTCTCTCCCCGCTTCTCCCAGACCCTCCCTCCAGGCCTGACGCAGGAGCCTGATCTGCTTTCTGTAATCCCCGGAGAAACTGCCACCACAGCTTCCCCTCAAGCTTCAGTTCAAATGCCCCTTAGGCGCAGGCTTCTTTCTGCCTTTCACCCAAGAGAGGACACTGCCAGATGCTTCTCCCCTGGCTCTTCTCAGCTTTCCTGCCCACTGCCTGGTGCTCCTCCCCAGCCAGGTCTGATCATCATTTATACTCGCCACCCTTGGACTCAGATTCTGGTTAACCAGTGCAGGGTTTCTACAGCTCTCCCCCCACACACACACACCTGCGTGCCTCTCTGGTTCTACGTGACTCATCTCATTCACGAGCCCGAGAAGAGGGATCTCGTGCGTGCCCTGAATCCGAGAAGGGGGAGCGGATGAAGGAATGGCATGTGATTGCCCAGAGTTCAGTTCATTGGTAGCTTCGGTTATTGCAAGTGTAAACAGAGGCCTACACTAAAAACCACTGGCTTGAGTTAGCCCAGGAGCACCTGCCCAGAAGGCTCAAATGCTGTCTTCCCCTCACTCTTCTTCCCAGCAGCTTTCCCCTTCATATGCTCTCCAGCTACGGCGCTCTCCTCTCTCCACCCTGCTCTCTGACACACCCTCACACCTCTGGGCCCACTGCGGAGTGGAGCTGGGCAGAGATGTAGCTGAGTAAACCCTTTTTAGGATTAAAGGGGAAGCTTTCCAAGCACCTGGGCTAGCCGGGTTTCCTGGTGTTTACACTGTTCCTGTGCATCATCCCGTTTTACTGTAATTAGAGGCTCTGAGCGCTGCATTCCTGCTGGGAGCCGCTACCCTGTTGGGAAGCAAGGATTTGTATTAGTGGATAATTACTTTTCTACATCGTGTTGAAACCTTGGTTTAGTTAGCGCATGTACCAAGGGCAGGAGACCTGAGCAAGGCTGTCTATAAGGCCGTACCCTATTTCCATTTGTTCATGGTTAGCCACTTCCTTTTCCTTGGAACAAGCAGGTTTCAAGAGTAGGGTCAGGGAGCTGTTCTTGGTAAAGCTTGGAGAGTGATTGAGGCTGGGTTGCTGCTTGGATTTAGGTGTTTGCAGCTCGAGTTCACTGTAAAATGAAACTGCAGCCAACGCAATGGGAAAGGTTCAGTCGATAAGAAGCAAACCAAAAAGAGAACGGCTTTCAAAGGTTGCCTGACTGCAAAGCCCCCTTAAAGAGAAGCCAAGATTACTGCAAAGCAGGTTAACAAGGTCACAGGCACTCTGCCAGCATTTGAAATCTAAAAATAGGGACATTTGAGGAGAGAAATAGAGACGCTCCCTTTTAGCTCCAGTGAGATGTATCGGACAGTGGAGTTTCTTCAAAGGGCCGGGAGAGAAATGTGTAAATATTGCTGCTAAAAATCAAATCAAACAAAATTTGTGACTGAACCTTGTAAAGGAGGATTGCTGCATTGTGTTTCCTGGGGCATACAGAGTGCCTCGCACAATTTGTCTAGATGTGCGTGAACACACAAATTACACTCCGTATTAACGCCCTGCTAGAACATTTAGCTGGGGCATGTACACAGGGTAACAGTCCAGTGCAGCCGGCTGCCGTAAAGCACCGTAACAGTGACAGGTCTGAAAAAATGGCCTCATGTAACATCCCAATTCACAAGCAATTCTCATTATAACGGGGTGTCTCCCAAAGTGCAAAAGAGTGGACACACCACCAAGCTCACTCTCCACCTCCCATTCTTGCAGTCATCTTCCTGCCTTTCCACGTGGTCCACAGTCATCAGCAATGAGACAATTTCTCTGTCCAGTCCTTTCTGAATCCTGGAGGCAGCCTTGCGTGAAGTAGAGTGAAGGGAATATAGAGAGACAACCTAGACTAGTGGATAGCATGCACTGGGCTGGGAGTCAGGAGATCTGGATTCTATTCCCAGCATTATCACTACTCTGTCATGTGATATGGGCAAGTAACTTTGGCTCTCTGCTCCTGTTTCTCATCCTTCCCTTTGCCTATCTTGTCAGACTGTTAAGATCTTTGTGGCAGAAACTGTCACTTGCTGTTTGTTTGTACAGCTCCTAGCACAACGGTTCCTGATCTCGGTGGCATCCTCTGTGAATTATGCAGCAGCCTGACAGGTTTGTGGCAAGCACCAAATGATTTTAAAAGTGTGGTTATTGACTAGGAAATTGACTAACCAAACCAAACTATTTTCTGCTGCCTCCCAGTGTTCAGTTCACCATGCTGCGGATTTTGTACGGGCAGCACAGAACTGTGTTGTAGGAGTTATCAGAGGGGTGGGGAATTGGAGGCTTCGACACACAAGTGGTGAAAGCATTGGTGCCCAGCGAATCTGCTGGATTGAGCACCAAGCAGCAGAGTTGAGGGTTTTCCTTTTGGGGAGAAGTTTTTGCTTTTACCTTCATGTAATAGGCAGTGGCAGAAGTGATGTGTAATTTTGGGTGAAGGGCATCAACACTTAGATCCTCATCCTTGACAGCAACCACCCTCCTCACGCCGCAATATCCACTGCTGCATCCAAAAATGATGGTTTAAGCATGCTAGCTGGATGTTTCTGCTAAAATGCTCAGCAGTGAAAAAATTCATTATTGTGACATTTTAATTGTTGTCATTATGATCCAGAGTCAACAGGGATGTGTTACAGCTCTTGGAACTATTGTTTCAGGCTGTCTTATTTGCAAATGCAGGCAGCCAGGCATGGCTGAATTGGGTTTACATTATGAAGATTCTTTTTGCAATCATGGTGTTTAATTTTTATTAAAGCTTAAATTTTGGAGCATAATTGTGCCGTAAACTTTTCAGTTGGGAAGTTGTGGAAGACATAAGTCTGGATGGAACGTGGCCCTAAAATGAGGTACCATGATACAAAGTTGAAGTAAAAGCAGCAACAGCTGTAAATAAGCATTGAACAGCTGGTGTCTTGATCATCAAGGTAACAAGGTCAGAGTAGCCATAACAGTGAGATGACCCAAGGATAGTTGTTTAACCAGTGTTACCGTTCAGGATTGACTGTACAGCGTGGGATGGGGTTGCCGTGCAGCCTTTGAACGATGCTGTGGGTAAGCAGGGGTGGGGGTAAATGTAGCGTTATAAGATAATAGTCTTTGAATTAGAGCAGGGCTGCCTGGCTAGAAGGTGTCAGGTAAATTTTGCCTGGAAAGATTCCAGCCCCAGAGTAGGTTGAATTTATTTAAACATGATTTAAATCTCCAAATTGAAAGCCTTGATTTCAACTTTTTTCCATTTGTACTTCTGTAATTGCTACCCAGGAGGATATGCTATTCTAGCTATATACATCTATTTAAGCAGTTATGTAGCTTAATATTTTCAGATTTGTATTAACTGTACCATTTTAGTATGATAGAACATGGTGAAGGATCTATTGCTTTTTTACTAGCTAATTAACTTTTTGTTCATGATTTGTGTCAAGTTGCATTAGGATGGTAACTGAAATTTAATTAAACACACAAACAGCATATACAATTTATTTTTATTAAACAAAACGAGCCGTTAATACAATACGTGACTTAGTGTGCCATATTTATAAAGCTTGACCTCAAAATCTAGATGTTTTTTTCCCCAGATTCTTTCTTTATATAGAAAAGCAGCCTTTAACTCAAAGTTTTTGCTAGAGACTCAGGGATTCAGCATATTTTCAAATTTGTTTTAAAAGAGCCTAATAAGTTTAGGCCTTAACATATTTTGTATTAAATTCAAATTGCACTTCAAGCTGGTTTATTTTTAAAAAGAAAAACTTATTATAATTTAAATAACAGAAAAAAATTTCATTTCCCCTGCCACTCCTCCAAAAAACCCATCAGTTTTTATCCACCGTGGCCCAAGGGCTTGTACTGAGCCCAGAAATGACCTGGGAGCCTATGGAAGGTGCGTTCTCTGTGACTTTTCCTGCTAAAGAAGTGGGCTGCAAAATTCTTCCCACATTGAAGTTTCCGTGTTGCCCCATCATCAGCCCAAGATACAGTGACCCCAGTAAGGAGATGCTCAGTGCGTGAATCATTGTGGCTAGATTCCCATCTGAGAGGATGGGCATAGTTCTCTGCCACTCTGAAGCTGCTTCTCACCATTCTTCCTATTGAGGAAGACTGCCTCCCGCCCCAACTTGAGGCTACTTTGATAAATGGAGGGGAAAGGTTGATGTCGTGGCTGGATACACTTCAGTCTTGCTTCAGCTCCCTTTGACCCAGCTGTTCTCTTCATTGAGGGGCTAACCTTAGGCAGGCATTGTTCTTGTTTATGATTTGTATTGCATTAGTGCTTAGAGACCCCCATCATGGCCCCAGGGTGCTGGGCATTGTACAAACACGCAGCAAAGAGACAGTCCCTGTGCCAAACTGGTTGCCATCCAAGTCGGTTATTGCGCTCTCTTGGTTGCTGAGAAGGAGCTGTGCAGCTGGGTGCTGTCAGTGTGTTGTAGCTTCTCCCAGCCTCTCTGGTGGAGTTACTGGTAGATTTTAAAGAGGAGGGAGGATTGTATGGATTCCTGCAGAACTCAAGACTCTTGGGGATGCAGGGCAGCTGCTTAATCACATCGTTACCTAGGTCTGGTGTGAGCTGCTGTAGGGCTGCTCCATCCACTCCAGCAGTAAAATGGGGGTAACAGCACTGCTTACCTCCCAGCGGTGTTGTGAGGATAAATACATATGTTAAAGATTGTGGGGGGATCAGGTACCAGGATGTTGGGGGTATAAAAGTACCGACGCTCACAAGGTTTGGTAAGTGGGTGGGCAGCACCTCTGGGAGCGGCTGAGTAGTATAAACGTGACAGGTTGGCATGCCTCCGTCGCCATCCATTTAGAACTGTGGTCACGGCCTGGTAATTGTCTTCTGTTCTGCCAGGGGGGTCCTTCCCCCAGCCAGTGAAACGTCTTCCAAACGGGCTGAGAGCTCTTTGCCACGCCGGGGGCTTGGGCGGGCCCTCTGGCTTGCGCAGCCCAGATCAATGAGCCACTTTGCTGTCTGGCACGGTTCTTTCTGCTCTGATTCTGCCGCGGCTGTGGTGGAAGAGGAGGTGTGTTTGCCTCCATCACCTCATGAGTGTATTGTGTCTTCAGAGCCCCTCCGGCCTTTAGAGCAGCCGTCCGAAATGCTTCTCTGTACCTGTGCCGTTGACTCGCGCCTCTTAGCAAATGAAAACTGTAAGAAAACGTCCTTTTCCCATCTCCCTGTGCACAGATGGCACTATTCAACTCTCCCTTGGCCTCTCTAGTGCGGTCCCATCCTGCATCACTGGACTTGCCTCTGGCTCCTGAGTCTGTCGACTCCCCTTACACGTACTGGGCTTCCCAGGAGGGAAGTAGATGCAGCTGTGTCTTAGTGTCACGATGGAGCTCGCTCGGGGAGGCAGTAAATTCCATGGCTGCGGAGAGCACGGATTGTGCAACAGAATTCCAAGCAGAGCCTTGGATCATAATATTTGGTATAACATGCCTGTTTCCCCTGCCTGTGAGGCTCTCGCATCCAAACAAGAGGCCCTCCCCAGGAAGACTGTTCAGGGCTCTTGCCTCATAGATAAGGACGGGTTTAATGGGATGTTTGGGGGATTTGTTTGATCTGCCTTCCAGGTGGAAGTCAGAGATCTCCCAGCCAGAAATCCTTCTCTCAACAAAGCACTTTGTGGGAGGTATTTCTGAGCATGTCCTAGGGGCTGTGTTTCACTTAGTGAGGGCCTGCTTCCCTGCTTGGTGAAATGCTGTGCAGGTGTTTGGGGTACCGGAGGCCAGAGCTGTCCCTTGGGTACGGCGAATTGGGGCGACTACCGTGGGCAGAGAGGTCAGAACGGGGTGAGAAGGCGATCGGGGAGGCGAGCAGGGGGTGGGCGAGGAGGAGCCCCCCTACCAGAACCTCCCCCTCTCCCCAGCTCCTGCCTGCCGGCGCACCCCACCAATCAGTGCCTCCCCCTCCCTCCCAGCACCGACCACGCAGCGCACTTGGGGAGGGGGCGGAACTGGGTGGGAAAGAGGCATGGCAGGGGTGGGGCCTTGGGGGAAGGGGTGGAGTGAGGGCGGGGCCTGGGTGGAGCCAGGGGGAGCACCCCCCCCGGCAGATTAGAAACTCGGCGCCTATGCCCCGGGCTCTGCCCCCCCTAAGGGACGGCCCTGCCAGAGGCTCTCAGTAAAACTCAACTCTCTACTATGAAGATGGCTCTGTGGGGGGCTTGAACCGTGCCCTGTCCCCTCCCATGCGAGCAGAGGCGCAAACTGCTTCGACTGCAAAGCTGGTCTTCGCATAGCGCTCGCCATGCGCCCGTGGTTCTGGGTGACTGTAGGGCACAGGTTCTCTCCATCCTGTCCATAGCAGGACAAGACACTTTCCAGGGTAGCTCCTATCCATCCATCCGCATTGGCCATTCCTACCCTCTCTTGTCCCTCTGGCTGAGGAGGGGTTAGAACCTCCCCAGGACAGGGTGTGCCTCTGTTAATCAAATCCATGTTCCTCCTGGATCATTACCAAGGAGCCTGTAACAGTTTTTTATTTGTCCGGGCCCAAGTAGTACATACAGGCAGAAGCTCGGCTCTTGCCTTATCCAGTTCCAGAGAAATCTAAGGGAAAATTACCACCAGTGAGAGCTGTCGAGTAGGCAGGGCAGGGCTGGACGACCCCAGGGCCTTGTCTACAGTAGGGCTCCCACCAGAGCACATGAATCCCTGGCAGAACGTAGTGTGGGCAAACACCTGTAATGCGGTGATGGCGCTCTGAGCTGGGGAGCGGAGCACAGGGCGCAGTGATGCATTAGCAATGAGCACTGCAGAAGGGGCTGCTTGGATAGACACTCCCAAATGAGCAGCACTTTCTCGTTCCCACTTTATTTCCTTCCTTGCATCCTTTGTTTTCGTGCCCCTCTCCCGCTGTCAAGAGTGCTCCGTTGGCTCCAGTCCTGGAGATGAGCCCTTGCTAACTTTGAGCACCGTCCTTCTCAGTGGCTCTTTCCTGCCTAAATGTCCCCAGCCTGCAGGAGAGGGGGGTCCCTGTTTTGGCCTGCCGGTGGATTAAGCTTAAGGAATGCTTCTCTGTTCTCATAGGCACCATCCAGTAGGCTGCAAAGGCCCTAGGGGGGCGTGTCGACAGTACAGGCCACCCGCACCTGGGAGGACAGGCAAGCAGAGGTGGGCCAGCAGGGAACATACAAGCTGCCCATGCCGACTGTGTATGAAGCTGGGAAGCAGGTGAGCTGGAGACCTGACCTGTTGGGGGACAGGAGATGAAATAACCATCGTAAAGGGAAATCCTTGGACGGCCTGGCCGGGGGAGAGCCTTAAAGAAATCCCAGTGAGCCACTGGGTGAGTGGGCAGGTAGCAGGGCAAGTGCAGGAACTACCGCCCAAGGCTTGGCATTCTGTGCAGCCAGATTCCTGTCTGTGCTTTTGCATTCTCGGGGCAGAAAGAGCCCTCGCCCCAGTAAGTAAGAGGGCGAGGTGTTTTCCTCTCTTGCCCAGCTGCTAACTGCCCAGGTTGTACGGGTGCCTGGTTGTTACATGGTAGAGACTCCTAACCGTCCCTCATTCTGTCCAGCGGGTGTCTGAGCGCTCTGGTGCTGCTGGCGACCAGTGCTAAGCAGAGGGGGGGAATCTGGGGTTCCAGGAAGTGGGATGGAGTGGGGGGGGCGCGGGGGGGGGAGTTGAGCTGGGAGCGGCTCGTTTATCTCTCTGTGCTCTTCTCTTCCAGTACACGGGACCTGAGTCCACAGAGAGACCCCTTTCGATGTCCCGGCATGAGACCTCTCCGACGACAGTGCAGCCGGCTGGCAACGGCCGCCCCAACGCCTGCTGCTTCTGCTGGTGCTGCTGCTGCAGCTGCTCGTGGTACGTCCTGTGCCCGGCTCAGCACCCGAGGCATTAAAGAAGCCCCCTCCCCCTCCCGCTCACCCGCCGCTGCCGGCTACCGATATGCCCGTGTCTCGGAGCCGAGGCCCGGTGGGGAGAGTGGCACCCGTGCCACCATTCTGGCACCGTTGTTGGATCCCTGCGTGTGTCCTGTTCCCAAATCTCCCCCATCGGCTCCATATTGCTCAAACGCCTGGCGCATTGTGCGTGGGGGGGGGCCCCTTCGGTTCCCGTTGGCATGGGGGTGAATTTAGCAGCGACCATGAGAAACAGAAGGCATGAGCACCAGTTGATTTTTGTCCTTTGCTTAGATTATAAGATCTCTGAGGCAGGGACCATCTTGCGGCCTGTGTCTGTGCAGCGCGGTCCTGGCCCATGACGATACAGCCAAGCTAGCACAGGAGTGCTGGTTCGTCTGCACAGCTCTACCAGTGCCCCACGGCGCTGAGCTCACTAGCACCCCTTTGGGGGAGACGTCTGCAGGCTCTTCTGGCTGGGTGTTACGCTGGTCCAGGCCTCCAAAAACGCAGAGCTGCCTTTTCTTAATCTGCCACTAGACGCTTGTTGAGCATGTGTGGGAACAGCCTCCCCCACCCGCCTCCAGGGCATTTGTGTATTTGCGCTTGGTTTATAGTTGAAGGCTAATTGGTGCAGTGTTTAAAAACTGACTGTAAACACCATTTTGAGCAGATGGGCCCAGTGTTTGTGCTGCGGGTTGATCTGAGCCCCATGGAGCATGCTCTGCATGCGTGTGTTTTCACTCTCATCCACGCAAGGAATTTGTAGATTTTTGTCCTGATTCTGAACATAGCAAATGGACAAAAGGGCCGAGTTTTCTGAAATGAACGGAGTGTAAAGCAACTTGCGGTCGGGGAATCCTTGAGGCAGGGCCTATTAATTGCTCTTTGAAAACTCATTAAATCCAGCACAGCACGGAGAAGTGTGAGTAACACTTTTGGGGCAAAACCTGGTTCCTGTTTCAGGGGGGCACAGAAATCCCATGCAGGTGATAAGGCTCTCGGACCCCCAGATCTAGTGCTGATAATCTATTTCAAATGGACCTAAAATAGTCCACAATCTTCTTTTGATTCAGAGGCCAGAGCCCCTGCCTGGCTAGTACCAGCACAGATTCATGAGGTGATGTATTTGCTTCTCTGGTGCCTGTCACACTAAATACCCAGGCCTGGATTTCTGAGCCATCAAGTGGGGAGTCTTGTTGTTTGGTTATTCCCATGTCTGCACACAACCTGCTTGGGATTAGGATGCCCAACGCAGGTTGATTGTATTTTATTTAGCCAGGTCAAGGGGGCAGAAATGGTTCTTCCTGGTTAGAATCTCTCTCGCTTTCGTGCTGGGAACTGCTTAAAACCATGTAAACACATCTGTAAGAGCAGCTGGCAGCAGCTGCCGCACAGTTCAGTGGTATAGTGTCCCTGCCCAAGCAAGATGCCCCGAGTTTTCAGTGTCAAACAGCATTTGCGCTCTGAACAGCTGGCACAGAATCAATCCCTCTCCCAAGGAGGCTGTAGGATGCTGGTGGGTTGTAGGAAACCATTCCGGTGGGCTGGACACATTTGTTCTGTGACCTGTATTATGGGAGGGGGAATTAATGGTGGGGGGGGGGTGCGTCTGTGACCTTTGGAAGCCCAGCCTCTCACGAAGGAGGATCCCACAAATACCCACCGGGTAGTGGTTGCATGGGAACTTGTGTGTGCAAATGGGCACTTTGCTGCACGGTTCCCCCCTGTGCCTCCTTTGACAGCTTGCCCCTCACCGTGTCTCCTGTCCATGTCTGCCATGCGTCTGGGAGGGATTCATAGAACCCATTGCGCTGTTTGAGGATCTGTCTAGGGTGATTTGGCCAGCGTTCCTGCTTCTGCTGGCCCTGGCTGCATCTGAGCCTTCGCTGGCTCCCCAGACTCTGCACTGTTACTCTCCAGCTCATCAGAGCAAAATCTCCCCTGCTGCGAGATCAGTGCAGCTGGCGGCTAATTCCAGGGATGAGTCTGGCCTGCTGTGGTCTAGGGATGTCGTGGCTAGCAAGATGCTGAGTAAACCCACAATTGGTTGTATCAGCCCCTCCCCATACAGGCAGACACGAGGTGCTATCTCAGGTACTGTCTCCCCTCCGGGCCTCACTGTCTGATGGTCCCTGTACTGTGCTTGGTCCCCTTCTGCACAGCCAGGGGTGGAGAATGAAGTACTCCCACAAAGCCACCTTCCGCACAAGGGAGAGTCCACAGATCCATCGCAGCAGGTCTCTACCGTCTGTGCAGCTTCCTGCAGGCAGAAACCAGACCTGTTGATCCAGGCAGACTGGCTGTGGGTGGACCCTCGAAGACCCCTTTGCAGAGCAGCTGTCCCCACACCTCACCCCCAGGGTTGCAGAGGAATCTGATAATGGGTGAGGAGGCAGAGGCAATGTGACTACTGCTGTCCAGTTGTTACCTTCTGCTGGAAATCCCTGCTCAGCCCCCGTCCCCAGTGTGTACGTACATGTGTGTACACACACAGACACGCACGTTTTCCAGAACCTGGGTAACCGTGCTGAGACTGCCCAAACTCGCTACACAGACCCTTGCTTTATCCCCTGGCACTTTTGGCCTTGTTGATTCGTACAGCTAATAGTTTTTTCTTGCAATAAACTTCCCAGTTGAAAACAACAACAGCACAGCGTACGCTTCCCCTAGCCACAGAAACTTTCTGCTGTGGCCTTTGCAGACCTTGCAAGCTAAGCAATATTGGGCTGTGACCGTGCTTGCACGGCGGACTTTTAAGGAACATGTCGTAAGTGAAGGAGAGGGTATCTGTGACTCAGTAGGTGACACTCTTCCCTCCGAGTCAGGACCGGAGCAGCACTCCTGCATAGTGCTAGAAGTGCTCTTGTCCGGATGAGACCCTGTGGCACTATCTCTACAAGTAAGGGGGTTATGGCCAGAGTCCACTCGGGCTGATCACATTTTGCTGCTTTGAATTTCCCCTTCACGTTTTACTTCGCCATCTGTCCTAAACAGCTGCAGGGTACCAATGCAACAGCTAAGCTTCACCCCAGAAGTGGTTACATTTCAGACTTAGGAAGCGGGGCCCTGAACTACCTCGCTGAAAGGTTGTGAGAATTAATGAATGGCTGTAAAGCCCTCGGCAATCCACCCATGGGACGAGCACTTTGAAGCACAAACCATTTGTTATGTGTCCAAAAAAAAAAGGAGAACCCAGTACAAAATAACTTAAAAGAGAGTGGGGAGCGAACCTCTGCTAAGCTGTGAATGTCACGGGGGTGGCAGGCACACCGGGCTGCAGAAAGTACGGGCCTGAGCAGTACGTAGGAGAGCAGGTAGCTGTAAACCAGGTGACAGCCACCCCCATGGCAGAGCTGCCAGAGCCCATCCTGGCTCTCACACCGCCTTGGCGCCCTTCTACAAAGGGACCCTGGAGGAAGTGAGAGGTTGCCCTTGTTCTTTTCTCAGCCCCTCCCTGCTGTGCAGACTGTGCCTTGCAAAGGAAGACGTTTCTGTCTTAATCTGGTAAAAGCAGAGAAGGGACAATGTCGCAAACAGGAAGTGCTGCTCCTGTTGCGGTTTTCCACGCATGCGAAATTCAAGAGGCCCAAGGGAAGTTGCCTGCCTGCGTGCTGCTTTCCGATTGCACAGCACCCTTCCTGGCGAGAGAGGGGAGACAAGGGTTTCACTTGGGGGGCTTTAAAAAAAAAACCCAACCGAACCCCTTGGAGCAAAACCTCCCAGGGGAACGAGGCCCTGCTCCTGCCATCTCAGCAGCATGGATTCCACAGGCAGTAGCTTCCAGAGAGCAGGCCCCTTGCAGCTCTCAGTGGCAAAGACTGGCCTGCAAATTCCCAGCCAGGGGTAGGACCTGCGCTCTCCTAGCTCTCGCGTAGCGCTTTGCATCCGTAAATCTCACGGCTGTAGCTTTAAGCTTCTCTTCATATGGCTGTGGCTAGGGCGGGGCTTCCACAGTATTCAGATTTGGGTAGTGTTCGTTTTATTGTGGGGAACCTGATCGTCCTGTGGAGAAGTAAAAGGGTGTAGCGGTTAAAGTGCAGAACTAGGAGTCAGGAGTCCAGGCTTCAGTCCTAGCTCGGCTTCCTGTGTGATCTAGGGCAAGCCATAGAGCATTTGTGCCTCAGTTTCTCCATCTGCAAAATGGAGATGATCCTCCTGTACTAACTCCCAAGAAGTTTTAAGAGTTAATTCATCAGTGTTAGCTGCTGTCCTTAGCGCTATGGACGTGCAAAGCATTACCATGAAATCTGCCCAAGAAGCTCCTTTTCATTAGCCAGCCCCCTGTTTTCGAGGCCATTCCAAAGGAGCCCCATGCAGACAGACTCAATTCTGCTCCAGTTTCATTCGCCCAGCTCAGCTAAGGAGGTGATTTTTGTCCCTCCTGTTGTCGTTTCCGCATGGAAGTTGTTGCCTTTCCTACGAGCTCAAAGGGCTAGGAGAACCTGTGATGCCTCCTGCCCCTGCTGCCGGATGCTACAGCAGACGTCCGCCAGCTGGTAGTGCTCGAGGTGTGAGTGCTCATCCCAACCCCCTTCATGGAGGGCAGCCAGGACTTCTCAGCACCGGATCTAGGGAGTAGGCCCTTGAAAGGCATCGCAGTACCTACAGCCCCCATGGTACCCCCTTTCTCACTCAGACCAGTTTGGCTCTCTCCAGTGAAAACTTGGGGGTGATGAGACAGCAGAAAATCCAAGTGTAGTTTTCCCTGCTGCAGCTGTCAGACATTGATGCAGGCGTTTGCTTCTCTCTGACTCTGTCTAGGGCGACATACCCTCTCCCATCAGTGTCTCAGGGGCATTTATTAAATAGGAGACTGCACTGGCTGCTGTCAGAGGTTACCCCGCTCTCAGTTCGCTTGGGGCTTCCAGGAAGTAGATTCATCGGAAATTAGATTACTGCAAAGCAGTCCCTTCTAAGGATCTCCCTTTGCCCGAGCCACTGACTGCAGAGCCGAGCCAGCCTAGAAACAGGGCACCAGCCGGCCGCTCAGCTCACTTCACAGCGTGGTCTGGATTCATTTTTTAGTTATTATTGTAAGTGGTTCCTGTTGCCTTCATGTCGCCTCTGTTGCTGTTGGCCTGGGGCAGCAGCGACCTCTACTGGCTGGTTCCAGTAATTGCCACTTTGAATTTTCCATCTGTTGGCGAGGGAACTTCAGGTCAAGAAGAGCTCTGGGTAGCCCAGAAGCTTGGGTCTCACCAACAGGAGTTGGGTGCAGTCAAAGCTAATTCCCTCACCCACTTTGTCTTTCTAATAGCCTGGGACCAACACGGCTACAACAATACTGCGTGCCTCGATCTTAGCATTTATACTGCTCTCGCCCGTGAGCTGAACTCCAAATTGAGTGCTATCCTGTATCTCCGAGGCTTGGATTTTAGAGTTGGGGAGACAGTGGGATCTAATAGCTCGGGCGCTGTGTGACCGAGGGCAGGTCTCTGTGCCTCTGTCTCATCTGGTCAAGGTGTAAGTTCTCTGGGGCAGGGACCGTCTCTCACTGTGTGTGTGCGTGTGTGTATAGCGCCTAGCGGAATGGGGCCCCTACCGTAGTATAATAATAACAACAATCGGAACCAGGCATCGAAAAAAGGTTCTTCTCAGTTAAAAACACACCAGGACACCCAGTGCTGTTGGTGCATGACTTCGAAGCAGGGAGGGAAGAGCCCAGCAAGAGCGCTGAAGTGTTTCTGTTTGTTGAGCTGCCGTGCTCGTGGCTGGCAGAGAGCAAAGTGATCATGGGCCGCTGGCAGGAGAGAGTGGCAGGGGCTGACTTTGCCTCCTAGCAGCTGTCTCGCATAGCACGGGGTAATGGTATTTGGAATTAACCTGGCCAGTAGATGATGCAGCAATTAATGTTTCTGTATTTTGGGGTAGGGGGGAGGGAACAGAGACCGACATGGCCCTGCAACTCCCCCAAAACAGAGACCTCTTGCAGCCCTCGTTACTGTCTGACTGCCCGCAGTCCGCTGTGCCTGGCACAAAGTGGTGGAAGCAGGGGACGTGCACTCGCCTTTCTCCACGGGACACCATCCCGTCGAGGGGGCACAATCAGGAAGTGGGTTTGGAGGGTGCCTTCCAGTCCTGGTTAGTGCTCGCAGCCACCAGAAACGGGATTCGCTGGAGCTACTCTGGAGAGCCGTGCCTGGGGCCAGAATAGCCGCAGTGCTGCAAGTCGGGACTGAAGCAGCTGGCTGAGCTGTGGTGGGAGTTCTCCCATGGCTCGGCTCTGCTCCAGGCTGTGCTAGGACTTGCGGTCTCTCCCGATTCACGTTAAACTCACTCAAAGTCCACAAGAAAAAAGAACCCCAGCTGGGCATGCGGTGTTATGTGAACGCGTAAATCCCCCTCCAGTCTGTGTCACTGCCCATCTATAATCTGCTACCTGCACGGAGTTATAACGTAAGGGAGAGGCACTTGAAAACAGATGGTGTTCCAGCAACTTGCTTTCATCCTGATTTGCATCTGCCATCAAGGGTCTCCATCCTTGTTAGCTGCTTACCAGAAACAGGGGACCCCAGAAAGCAGGAATGCATCTTGAGCCAGCCTCCACCAGTCCGACCCAGTGGAACCTCTTGTCAAGGAGGCCCAAGTATAAAGACTTGGCTTAAAAACACACAGCATTCAACACCATGCGCAGTCCGTAGAGCGAGGGAGAGGGGCTGGAGAAATCCAAATAGGCCAGGGGCTTCAGTTTCGCACTGGGGCCAGGTTGGAGCAGAGGTGGGGGCAGCTTAGGGTTCTGATGCTTTGGGGGAGCTGGGTGAGGAAGCAGCCAGGTACACGACAGGTAGCTGCTGGCTCTGGAGGGCTCTGCATGTGTAACATAGCAAGAAGCGATTCAGAAGCCTGAACTAATTGGGGCTGAGTCACACCTGTTGGGATGAAGTGACCTTTTCCCCAGGGGCTTTGTTGGAAAGCGAATGCTAAGTGGGGGTGGTAGGTAAACGGTTTACGGACTAATCAAGGTGACTCCTGAGGATTTGAGTATTCTGTAAAGCCAGGTAGTGACCGGACAAGGATGTGAACTGAGGAAGGGCTGCAGCATCTGTGCAAAAGATCCAGAGAGAGTGAGAGACCCAATCAGTTGCACCGGGCTCCAGCAGAGAGCGAGCGTTCAGGATCATTTTAAAAGGCCAGCCTGACCCTTGCTGCACAGGGTGGATCTGTCTGGGTGCACTGCTCGCATCAAGCGTGGCTCTCTAGTGCCGTTGTGGAAAGGTGCAGCAGCGGCTTGGCCACTGGGCCACAAGCGCGTGGGCCTCTGCAGGCAGCTGTTCCCTCTGAGCGCCATTTACTACCTTTCCATCTCCTTGTTAGGAACGAAGATCGGGAGCGAGCGTGGCGGGCGTCCCGAGACACCAAACTGGAGACCATTCCAAACTGTGAAGCTTGGTGAGTGGCTCTGACCTTTTATGTGAATGGCTAGTGGGCTGGCAGCTGCCTGCAGCCATAGGTGGGCTGCTCGATAGGCCCTTCTGCTGTCTGCTGAGCAGCCAGCAGAGTGTGTTGGATAGGACTCTGCCCCATCCCCCGACGCATCGCACATGCTGCCTTTGCACTGGCACGCACACACCCCTGTGTGGTCATGCTGATCTGCACTGGTTCAAGCGCAGGGGCGTAGCAGCTAGAACTGGGGACAGGGAGTCAGGACTCCAGGGTTCTGTTCCCTGCCCTGCCACTGGCTTGCAACTTTCACAGCTTCTCCTTTCTGTGCCTCAGTTTCCCCCAAATGGGGACATTGTAATACGTCCTTAACTTGTGACGGTGCTCGTGAGACTGAATGTGAAGGTTTGAAGGTGCCAAGGAGTGTTTAAATGCCAGGCTGGGGGAAAGTATTATTTCATACCCAGCCGTGGGTGTGTTCCCCTCGCCCCACCTTTGCTGCCTGTCGTGTGCTGTCTCTCTTGCACTGGCTGGGCTTTGGCTTATTTGCTCCCCCTTCTTACGTTTTGTTTTAAGCTTTCCTGTTGCCGCTGCGCAGTCCGTCCGGTCTGAAGAGGCTGCCAGCCGCAGTGGACTGAAACGTCCCGTGGCGAGGCGCACCCCCCTTCCCTTGCAGCGTGCGGCTCAGGTGTCAGGGCTTGAGGGGGCAGGTCAGAGGGGCAGTTTATGAACAAAAATTGAAAAAGTGGGGGAAGGAATAATGATTGGCGCAGCCAGTGCTCCCTGGCCCTACCTCCCAGCCTCAGACACCAGCACCACTCGCTGCTTGGGCTTTACCCAGCCCCTCCTGCTGAAGTAAGCATCCTTTTCTAGTACCTACCACCCGAGGATCTTGGTGCTTTACACACACGTGTGCTGCTGCTGGTGATCATTCCCCTTTAACCAGAGAAACAGAGGCACAGAGAGAGGCTAAGTGGCCTGTCAGGGACTGTTGCCTGTGGCCACAAGCCAAGTGGCTGTCAGAGGCAGGAATCAGACCCTATTCCTCCTGGTTCCCAGGCCTGTGCTTCAAGCACTAGCTAATACTTTCCCTGCTACAGGAGACCAAGTCAACAGGAGTCCTGTTATCATGGGAGGAGAGGTTATAAGGGTGAAGGTACCAGCTTACCTAGGCCCTGGCTGTGCCCTTCCCCACTAGATTGGCACGCTCACGGCAGTGGTACCCTACTGCTATTCCAGGCCTGTTTTTCCCACACTGAAACTAACAGCTAAACGTAGCTAGCAGTGATCTA
Organism: Natator depressus; assembly: GCF_965152275.1. Lineage (NCBI taxonomy): Eukaryota > Metazoa > Chordata > Testudines > Cheloniidae > Natator > Natator depressus. Next base: position 5,071,406 of record NC_134246.1, on the reverse strand, counting down.
AATATACCTCGGGCCGTAAGGTCACGGAATACCAAGGCTGAAGGGGGGTGGCCAGCCCGGCTGCTGTGGGAGCCTTTGCCATATAAGGCTTTTATAATTAGTCAAGGGACTGCTCTGTTCCGTTGGCAAAACGAGGCTCCGTTTGCCTTGGGAACCCCAGCGGGTGGGTGAGGCATGGACCTGCTGTCGGCCGGCTCCTGCTTCTCTCTATCTCCCCCCTCCCAAGGCCAGGGGGGAGATAGACCTGTCTAGAGGGGCAGGCATCTCTTTGCAGCATGCTTGGCTATGGAGTTTGCATGAAAACCCCAGTGCTTCCTCCAGGCAGCATGAGAGAGCCGGGCTTTATAGTCTTACGTTGCCTTGCTCCTGCTGGAAGAACAGACCAAGCTCCTGGAGATAGTCCAATGACTTGAACTAATAACTGAAATCTGGGAGCTAAAATTAGGAATTTGCTAAACCTGCATCTGCTTGTCGCTCAGTGTGCTCCAGTCCTGGGTTTGTACAGCTCCAAGCACAGTGGGGTCCTGGCCCATGACTGGGGAGCCAGGGGGCTAATGCAATGGAAACACAATAATAAGTGGCTTTCTCGCGCTGCCCTTTAGAAGGTGGCGAGGAACACGTGGTGATATCATAGACCCGCTTCTTTTCTTGAGCTCTGGGGCTTTGATTGTTTCCATGTCTCCAAAACAAATCCCTAAGCTCACCACCATAAAGGCTGTAGAGGAGATAGGGAGTAGAACAGAAGGGGTGCTGTGATTACAGCTCAAAGGTGCTGGGTTGGCAGTCTCACACACACAGGGGATTCGCTCCAAAGTCGTCCATCTTGCAGTCCGAAAAGGAAACCAATAATAAATGCAGCTTTCCGTTTTTGTGCTAAACTGACATTCTGCAGAAGCAGCTCTGTGTTTTTTTTTTTTTCCCCCCCAGAGCTTACAAAACAGAGTAGCATTCAGGGCCAGGAGATTTTGCTCTCTTCAAAATCCTTTTGTTGCAACAGTAAAATAAGGATGGGGGGCGGGAGGGGGCGTTTGTGGTGGTTCTTTCGTTCCCTTTTTGACTGCTTGCTGGAATGCTGCAAAGTTGCTGCCCTGCAGTGAAATGGTGTGTCTCAAACTGAAATTCAGTTGGATCAAGAACAGCCTCTCGACTGGTCAAATGGACAGTTAAACAAACCGAAAACGCCTGTGTGAGCATTTCAGGAAAGCTACCAAAGGTGCGACTAGTATTAATAGTACATTATAGCACTACCAGGAAAGCGTTAGACTCCTCAAGGTCCAGATCCTACAAAGTATTTAGGAAAATCATTGAAATCAGTGGAAGTTGGGAGCCTAAATACCTCTGAGGACCTGGCCAGAGCAGCTTACTCTATATTACCCTTTCTTTTCCACCGTGCTTCTCGTGTCAGTCAATCCCAGAATGCTGGGCAGACTGAAGAGCTGATCAAGCTGGAGAATTAAATGCAACAATTGCAGTATGGTTCCTAAATTCTATAGTCCAGGTGCATGAGGGAGAGCTGTGGGCAGGCTTTCTAACAGGTGCAGACGAGCCGCTGGTAGATGGGTCAGAGGGTAAGAGTTTCAAGCCTCTCCCAGCCTGCCATGACTGCATACCGGAGGGTGCTGGCTCGGAGCAGGCAGGTGGCTCAGGCTCACAATAATCCTGTTTTGTTCCCTCCTGTCCCTTTCTTTCTTTCTTGTGACTCCCCTTGTATTTTGGTGACGCTGGGGCCCGACCAGCCTCAAGCCAACTCCCGACGAAGTGCAGGGCTGGGCCCAGTCATTCGACAAGCTGATGAAGAACCCAGCAGGCAGGAACGTGTTCCGGGAATTCTTACGGACTGAGTACAGCGAGGAGAACATGCTCTTTTGGTTAGCATGTGAGGAACTCAAAAACGAGTGCAACAAGCACACCATCGACGAGAAGGCCAGGATGATCTACGAGGACTACATCTCCATCCTCTCGCCCAAGGAGGTACTGAGCCCCCTCCCCGCATGCTGGCAGGCCAGGCTGGGGTGATTCCCAAGCCCCTGTGCTCTTGGGAACTCCAGGCTGCTCGGTAGCCATGCTCCGACTGGGGCGGGCTTCCCTGTCGAGGCAGTGAGGGAAAGCGAGTCCGCCCGCTCACGTAATTCAGCCTTGTCTGGCCCCACTGGGGCAAAGGTGGTGATAGATAAAAAAAAAATAGCTGCTTCCCCATTTGCAACTCAGAACAGAACAACCTTGGCCATCGCTGAAGCAGTGTCCCTGCTGAAATCCGTTCAGGACCCGTTGTCCTCACGTACAGCCTCAAACCTCCGGCGGGAGCTGGAACAGGGACTAGTTGGGGAGTGAATGCACCCAAAGGATGGAAGTTGTTTGACATCCTTCCTCCCTGACTTTGTAATGCCATCTTGAGCCTAGAGAAGGTTAAGGGGCAATCTCTGTCAGGCTAGAAGCACCTACATGAGAGCAAATACTTGAGAGTGGGCTCTCCGCTCTGTCAGACAACTGTATAGCAAGAGCCAGTGGCTGGAAGTTGAAGCTAGACAAATTCAGACGGAAATAAGGTGTAGGTTTTTAAGAGGGAAGATAATTAATCCTTGTGGATTTTCCATCACTGGCCATTTTTAAATCAAGATTGGGTCTTTTTCTGGAAGCTCTGTGCTAGTTCACTCAGGAATTGTTCCAGGGAAGTTCTATGGCCTGTGTGATACAGGAGGTCAGACTAGGGGTATGTCTACACTGCAGTGAGACACCTGTGGCTGGCCCATGCTAGCTGACGCAGGCTTGCGGGACTCGGACTGATAGCAGGGTAGATGTTTGGGATCAGGAGGGAGCTTGGGCTCTAGGACCCTGTGAGGTGGGGCTCCTAGAGCTCTGGCTCCCACCCAAAACATCTACGCCAATTAAACAGCGCCATAGTCCAAGCCCTGCAAGCCTGAATCAGCAGGCATGGGCCAGCCATGGGTTTTTAATTGCAGTGTAGACATGACCATAGAGGTGCTTCTGGCCTTGAAATTCATGAATCTGTTAAAAGAGAGGGTAGGTTAAAATGTTCTGAGGATTGGACTGGGAGCCAGGAATCTCCACTTTCTCAGCCTGCCTTTGACACTGATTTCCTCTGGGATTTTAGGTAGGTCACTTAAACCATTATTTTTTAAAATTTGATGCTTAAAATAAGGACTCTAACTCCACATCTGGGCATCTAATGCGGAAGCCTGATAATTCAGAGGTGCTAAGCTCCTTCAGCTCCAGAAAGGTCCAATCCGATCCAATGGCTAGAAGTTGAAGCTAGACCAGGGGTCAGCAACCTTTCAGAAGTGGTGTGCCGAGTCTTCATTTATTCACTCTAATTTAAGGTTTCGCCGTCCAGGAATACATTTTAACGTTTTTAGAAGGTCTCTTTCTATAAGTCTATAATATATAACTAAACTGTTGTTGTATGTAAAGTAAATAAGGTTTTTAAAATGTTTAAGAAGCTTCATTTAAAATTAAATTAAAATGCAGAGCCCCCCGGACCAGTGGCCAGAACCCGGGCAGTGTGAGTGCCACTGAAATCAGCAAGGCGGCACGCGTGCCATAGGTTGCCTACCCCTGAGCTAGACTCATTCAGACTGGAAATAAGACTTGACAGTGAGAGTAATTAACCACTGGAACAATTTACCAAGGGTTGTGGTGGATTCTCCATCACTGGCAACTGTTTAATCAAGATTGGCTGAGTTTCTAAAAGCTCTGCTCCAGGAATTGCTTTGGGGCAGTTCTCTGGCCTGTGTGATACTGGAGGTCAAACTGGATGATCACAATGGTCCCTTCTGGCCTTGGAATCTATGAATAGCTGCAGTGAGCTTCGACGTCAGGGGGAGTTGCAGGCTTGCACCCCTGAAAACTGGGCTTCTTAATTAGCGGCCTAAATGTGGAGTTAGCCCCACATCCTGCTAGCACTTGTGTGCTTAAGTGTCTGCAGGATCAGACCTTCCGAGGCCTCCCTCTAGGTGGCCAGATCGGAGGTCACTGGTCTCCATCTTCCCCACCGGTAAAACGTGGCTGGCGATAAAATGGGGATGCCAAGAGTGCCCCCGTAAGGCAGAGGCATGCTGAGCACTAACGGATGCCCGTTTTCAAAGTGCTGGTCGAACGTGAAGTATCAATTTTCAGTCAGTTGTCCGTAGCTCTCCTCACTCATTTGGGGTGAAACTATCTTGTAGCAGAGTTGCTCTGCCTTCTCCCACCCCGTCCTTAGTCCCAGCCGCAGTTGGCTGTAGTGCTGTTGTCACTAGGGCCCGGGTAGCATGGCAAGTCCACACCTTGTGTTTCTGGTCATTAGACTCCTCCGACCTCTAAAACACCCTCTGCAGGCTGGAGCTGGGCTTGGCCCAGATCCTCGTCTTCACTCTTCAGCCCGCCCTGTGTTTGCTCCTGGTGTTGGCTTTTAAAGCTCAGGGCACAAGAGACATTTATCACCCAAACCCTGCAGCCAGCTCGTGTGTACAGCGGGTACTGTGGAATGTAGGTGTAATTCAAGCCTTTGTTCCTTGGGTCAGGGAGACACAAAAGCCAGAGAGTAAAGGTAAAGGACAGATCTCTGGTATGCCTGACTTGGGATACTCAGATACTGGGGCCGCTGCCCAATAAAGCAGAAGCCATGTATCTAGGGGGCGTGTGGAACTTGCCCAGAGACAATACTGAATACAGCCCCGGCTGTATCAGGCATTGGCTTGTGACCTTCTTGAGGTGAGGAGAGAAACATGCCGAGTGCATGGATGAGAGATGGGGTGTGTTACTGGCTTAACCCTCAAGAGGGCACCAGAAAGCCACAAAAGCCGCCTACTCCCCTCAGGAGTTGCAGGAGCATCTGCCCGGGCGGCCAGAGGGTTTTCTGGCGTCTCTGCTCTGCTTCCCCCCAGCTGGTTTCCCAGAGGCCTGTGGGCCCCTTGGATCGGCACACAGCTGATCCCAGAGCCCCACGGGACAGCACAGAGCCACAGGGGCAGGAATCCTCCTGTTACCGGCCCAGTCATGCTCACGGCCCACAGCGGGGGCTAGTCACTTACGGTACATCTGCACTGCGATTCAAAGCCCGGGGCTGGGCCGGGCCAGCTGACTTTGGCTCAGGGGCTGTTTAACTGCAGTGCAGACATTCTGGCTCAGCTCTGGGACCCTCCCACCTCATGTTTTGAGATCCCAGGCACTGCAGTTAAACTGTCTATGGGCCCAAATCAGCTGGCACGGGCCAGCTGCGGGTTTTGAACTGCAGTGTAGACAGACCCATTTTAGAGCCGCTAACTCTGCCAGCCTAGGGGAAGGCCCCACCTCTGGGGAGAGCAGGGCTTTCCCCAGAGCACTCTCCCAGCAGGCAGAGCAGCCAGGCCTGGCAAATGCAGCCACGGGTCCAGTTGTTTCCTGCTCCCTTTGCCCCATCCTCTTGGCCACCCCCACTGCACTTCACCCACCTGACTCTGCGAGCTCAGATTTGGGCTGAGGCCAAGGGGTCAGATCCAGTTCAGCCCTGACCTCGGCAGGGGCTGCTCCCTTTGGCACCCCGTCAGTGGGGTTATCCCAGGGCTCGAGTCTGCCCATCATGCATCCAGCCTCTGGGGGTGCTGCTGCACATCTCACCCTCCTCTTCGGCCAGCGCGGCCTTGTGCCCGGAGCCCAGGAGGGCCGTGGCGTGGTGCAGCCCACGGTGAGGCCCCATTGGCTCCTGGAGCGCAGCTGTGCCCCACCGTCTCCTGTCGGAGCCTCATCTGGGGAAAGCACCTTCTCCTTCTCAGCCAAGACTGGCCTGTGCAGTCTGGGGGCCGGGGGCAAGGGGGGCTGTTCTGAAAACCTCACGGCCTCTCTCTTGTGCCTGTTGCAAGCCTGGGCCTGCATTGTGCAGGGGAGTCTGGCAGAAGGGGGGAGTGAGGCTGGGCCTTGCCGCTCTGGGTGCGGGGCCCCAGCACTGCCGTTTCCCTCCCCTAACGGCCTTGTCTCCTCCCCTCCTCCTCCTCAGGTGAGCCTGGATTCCCGGGTGCGCGAAGTCATCAACAAGAAGATGCAGGAGCCCTCGACGCACACCTTCGACGATGCGCAGCTACAGATCTACACCCTCATGCACAGAGACTCCTATCCCCGCTTCCTGAACTCTGCCATATACAAGGCACTGCTGCAGAGCATCTCGCGGTCATCCTCGGAGTCCTAAGCGCCTGCCAGCCTCGGCCCGTGGCAATGCCACAAACAGTTCTTTTTGTACACCGGTGTCGGGGGCAATCCCTGAGCTCTGGCTCTGTCTGGGGCAGGTGGGGAGGCCTCTGGGGCCAGGGGGCTGGAGCTCCCGCTCCGCTCACACCCCCGCCCGCCACCACCACCCACCTCCACTTTTTAGCTTTAGCAATGAGCGTCAGCCAGGTTCCCCGGCCACTGGAAAACACTGTCGCCCCTCAGCCCTGCACCATGTCCCCCCTGCTGCTCCCCCACTGCCGCCGGTGCCCCCTGTGGGCGCTGCTGAATCAGACCGGGCTGGCGCTGCCGTTCGATCGTCACACTCAGGCCTCTCTTACTACTGAACCCCGTCGCCGTCAGGAGCAAGTGGGGGGGGGATTGCTGGGGGGAAGGGGAGCCCCAGGTGGCTGGACTTTGCTTCCCCCCCCCCCCTTTGAAGAGGTCACTTTATCCCCTCCTTGCTGTGCCCAGGGTCACAGCCAGGTCCTGTCTCTCTGTCTCCCAGCAGTCTTTCTGACGTTTTTATTTTAAATGCTTTTTGTTGGCTTGGGGGGGATTTCACAAAGCTCGTGCATCCGTGTAAACACAGCCCACGGTCAGGGTTACATTGCCCTGCCTGTTAAACAGCCCGAGGGTTCGACCGGGGCCAGGCCCTCTGTTTGCAGCCATTCGATATTAGCACCTAAATCAGCCTGCAGGAACCAGAGCTGGCAGCCTCCTGTCAGTGCACTGGGCAGGGAATGTCCTGAGAGGGAGCAGGGCTCTGCGCCCGTCCCGGTCTCCCTCCCCCCGACCTAGTCGTGTTCATGACTTGTTCCTGGGTAGGGTGACCAGACAGCAAGTGTGAAAAATCAGGATAGGGGATTGGGGGGGGGGGGTCATAGGAGCCTATATAAGAAAAAGATCCCAAAATCGGGACTGTCCTTATAAAATCGGGACATCTGGTCACCCTATTCCTGAGGCTGCCACCAGGCCCTGAGACCAGAGCAGGCCACCTGGCCCCTGCCCCGCCAAGCCGCCTCCTGAGGTCACAACCCAACGCGGTGGTTCCCAGCCGGCGGGGGCGCCTTGTTTTCAGCCCCCGCTGGAAACCAGGGCTTGCCTGCCTGTGGGCCGGGGCTCAGGGCAGCTCGGGAGCCTGGGGAAATGTCCCGGTGGAATGTCGGCTCAGTCTTTGCAGAACAAAATGTCCGAGGTTTGAAGTTTTTCTGGAAATTTTAAAATGTTGATTTCCCCCCCACACCCCATTCAGAACAAACTTTTTTTTTTTTTAAATTTTGTATTTTCCCGGGGCACGGGAATTGCAGGAGCCGAGTGGCTCTATTGGGGATATGGAAAATGATGTGGGGAAGCCCCACCCCTTTTCCTCTCATCCCCCTGGGGCCTGGGCTCAAGCTACAGGAGGAGAACGGTGCACTGCAGGGGGGGGAGGGGGGGCGGTAAAGGAGATGAGAAGTGGACAGGAGGGAGCTGAGATGTCCTAGCCCCAAAGAAGCCAGCACAGCTTACTAGAACTAGGTTCAACTGGCTTCTCCTTTGGGCTTGGATGTCTCCCGCCATCCTGGCTCTGCGTGGCCCCTCTGCTTCCTGGCTCAGAGGACCTGAGGCAGGCGAGGGGGAAAGGGGAAGAGAAATGCAGCGCTGTGTAGAAGCGAGACGCACGGGCAGCTCCCTCGGGACACTGGACAAGCCGGGCCTGGGGCACATGCACTGATCTTGCCAGCAGAGGCTGTCGGTGTTTGGGGCAGTGGCCAGAGAACAGCTTTGCGTCCCTGGGCCCAGAAGAGCCTGTGTGGGGGAAGCTGTTGTCTCCTCCATAGGCTCCTTCAAGGCTGGCCCTAGAGTTCCAGGCTGTCTCCAGGGCACACGGTACTGAGCTTGGGCGGTAAGGGTGAGCAGTGGGTAAACAAGAGGGAAGAAGACCACTGTGCCTTGGAGACCTAGCCTGAAGAGCTTGGGTGCCATCTCAGCTGTGGCCCATCGCATGATCATGGAAGACGCAGATGGAAACATCACCTGAGGGGTGGGGATCTGGCTGCAGCCCCCTGTTCCAGCATCATCCCAGCTCTCCACTGGTCAGGGCCAGATATTTCCAAGGGCAAAAAGCAGTGGAGAGTCTTTATACAACATAAAGGAGCAGCCAGCAGGGCAAACACAGTTCATGCCCCACAAGAGATGGCTGCTTGTAGGGGACTCTGCCAACATCTGTTCCTTGCTCTAGTTGCCCTCCTCTCTGACACACCCATCCCCCTGACCGAGGGACCATTCGCTTCTCGGCTCACGTGGTTGATTTCTCATGAAACGATTGATTTTAGGGCTCATGAAAGCACTGGCTGGGGTTGATGCTTAGTGAGACCGCCCCAGTGTGAGCATCCTCCAGGTAGCTTTGCCAGTGTACTTTGCTCCCCTCCCCAGCATTAGCCGCTGTGTGGGGCCTTTCTCATGGGAACCACTGCAAGTGTCATGGTGGAGCTGTGAGGCGGCCAAGTCCTCGAAGGATGAGGCTGCATGTTGTCGCTGCTGTTTGTCTCCTGATCCAGATTCAAACAGATCTGAGGCCTTGGTCTGCAGTTCTACCCATGCCCTGTGCCAGGGCTCGGGGATACATTTCTCTTCTTGCCTTATGCAGTCCCTGGGCCCGGAGCAGAGCCAGTTGTAAAGAATGAGACACGGGGTCTAGTAGGTATCTGGCAGCCAGGCATCCCCACCGTATCCACTCCGTTTCCCTGGGCCACTTCCAAACCAACAGCAATTCCTGATGCTGCACCTTACTGCCTCTGAACGTGCTGTTGCAGCTGTATGCCAGGAGCCTGGCTACTTGATCCATGCTGCAAATCAGAGGTCACTGCAGTGAAATCCAATCTCTGCCCTGCCCTGCCCTGCCCTGGGGAATCACGGGTCTGGATTGAACACCAGACAGAACAAACAAACTGATCCACCTGTTTGGATGCTCCCTTGGATTAATTTGTAAGGAAACTTGCAGGCATCCCTTATGAAAAGATACTCCAGTACGCTGGCCCCATGCACACCTTGGGCCTGGACCGCACAGTAGCGTATCTTTGTAAATAAAGGGATTTCCTTCCAGAGAGGAATGATTCAGTGTTGCGTGTACGACAGCGATCTTTCTCCGGGGGCTGCTTTCTTGGGATGGGCAATGCCTTTGGTGGAGCGTATATCTGTACATTTTTGTAACGCATGAGGAATGGTGTGTTTGAGCTGCCAGCTGTGGCTCCCATATTTAGAATAGTGTGCTGACAGCCCTTGCCCCTCAGTATGAAATGAACCAGACACCACACCACAGCCAGCTGTGTAGCCCACACACACACACCGACCCCCGGCTTTTGTATCTTCAGATCATTTTGAAACTCTGTGTCCCAGTGTAAAAGGATGCTGATTAGTCTTGACTGTCTGTATGTTTGACCAAAAACAGCCCACGGTTTTAATATTTATCCCCCCACCCTCCCAAAAGAAAAAATTTAGAAACGGTTCTTTTTATTGAAGATATTTTTTAAACAAACAAAAAAATTCTCCTCTTGTATTTTTTTGTTTCCTTGCAGGCGGTTGCCGTTGTGTGGAAAATCATGTTTCAGTAGCTGGAAATTTGGTTGTATTTGTCAAATGGGAAGTTCAATCTTCTGTCTCCCACTGCCGTCCCCCCCCCAAGGTGAGAGAAACTAGAGAGCGCTCATTTATTAAGGCATGGGCTTATCTTAGTTAGCTGGTTGCTCATGCACCTGTGTTTACTGCCTCCTAGCAATGGATTGATTGCATCTTCTTTGGAAGGAGGTACAGAACTGCAACTTGTAGAGAGAGAACCTTTAACGACAGGGCCAAATCCAGCAGTCCTAGCCAAGCTGACCTTTGTAGTCTGCAGGATTGGCCCAGTGAAAAAAAAACTTACCGGGAGGTAACTTGTGCCATCAGACCTGCACCTCTCGCTGACTCCAGTGTGAGTTGCCTGCAGGTGGCATGGTGCATGTGTCAATCAATACACATCCGGCCTTCCGCCTTCAGGTGAGAGGGGTGGGTTTTGAAAGGTGTTTGTGTGCACCAGATTTTCACATGCAGATTTGCATTGCTTAGCTCACACCCAGGCACATGGATGTGGAAGCGGGGGTTGTGTGTGCAAACCCCAGCTTGCACACACACGCACAAGCGAGTTGGGAGTGCACAGGCCAAGCCGATTAAAATTGCATACCATAACATAACAATGCTCTCATTTTTCAAGGCCAGGCCAGTCACCCGCAGGTGTCTCCGAAGACAAATCTAATGATTGTGAAATACAATTCAGCACTTACAGGGGTGCTTGGTTCTCACTGAGCGCTTTGCCTGAGCGAAATGGAGGCAGCTTTCTTTTAACTCGGGATGAGCTCAAGCTGCAAAATTCAGATCCCTCCCCTAAATTTAGGAGGTTTTTTTCAGCACTGGGGTTTTGGTTTGGCCTGTTGTTATGGCCCCAAATTTAGGGATGGTTTGCACAATCCCAAGCCAGCGCTTGGATTCTGGGCACCCCATAAGCTGCAGGATGGTGAGATGCAGTATTGGTTGGGCCCCTCTCAAGCACCCGTCTGTCTGACGTGTAGCAGGGGGTGTATGAAAAGGGTGCTCAGGTGATTTGTGCAGGAATGAGCCTATGTGCCTTGTAAGTGGAGTGTGCAATTGCTACTAAGCGAATGATAGAATGGTTGAGAATGACGATCCAGGAAGCTCAGTGACTTTTATCACCAGGGACTCCCCAAACAGTGGAATTAATTTCGTCTTGACCCACCAACCACTTCTGCACATGCTTTGCTCTAAATGTGTTGTCAATGGGGCTACTTGTGAGCTTAACGTCAAATGTGCATAAGTGCGTGCAAGACCAGAGCCAGTATGACAGAGTAATGATATACACGATGCAAAAGCGGCATCTTCCCCCAGCCTGAATTCTGCCCTAAGAGAGGGGTCTGTTGGTAAACTGCGCCAGAACTATCCTGGGCAGAGACTGTCCTGCTTTCACTCCCCCATGGAGGTTCTGGGCCAAAACCATGCCTGCGAAGTCCCAGGAAGTCTAAAACAAAGCCCCCCAGAGCTGTTGGAGAAAGTAAAAGCGCCGCAGTGGTGGCATTTTGGGGCATGGCCATGTAAGCTCCGTATGGGGCAGTATGACTGGAGGGGAGCTGAGAACATATGTGGCTTCCCCGAGCCGTGCCTGTTGGGCGGGACTAGAGCATGTCAGGATATTCTGTAATCAGGGGTGGCTTTCGAGTCTGAAGTTCAGAGGCAGGAGCCTTAGATGGCAACTGAGCTGGCTGCCCTAATCCGCCAGTTTCTAGGTGTCTCCAAAACACTTTGCGAATTGGAATTCTACTGTGCAGTGAAGATTGTGATTGTAGGGCTTCAGAAAGCACAGAGGCCCAAGCAGTCACTGTCCGGGTTGTGCTCCTGACTGACATGCTTACTGCAGCGGTTCTGGTCCACTTGTCACCTGCTGGTACAGCCCCCATTACAACCAGGTAACTTCTTTCCCTCTCATGCTCATGAATTTATTATCATGCATTCAAGCATCCGAATGATGACTCTCAGGCTCCTCCTGGCCACAGGAGTGCTTAATGATGGGTTTCCCCTCATTCAGACCTAAGGGTTGGTGCTAGATAATAAGCCAGAGATTAAAGGAAAATGCCAGGAGGCAGGGGGGTTTTCGGCATAAGATTAAAAGACACATGGATGAGGTGTGGGGGAGGGCACCCATGCACCCAGCTCTGTGGATTTTCAAGCTACTAAAGCCACCCCCCCGGGAAGAAACACCCATGCAGAAGCACCTTGTCAGCTCAGTCATGAATCTTTGTTGCATTCCTAGTGTGGCGGTGCTGGCTAGCTAACCAGGGAGCACAACTCCCTCCAAGCAGCACATCCCTGGAGAAACACCAGAGGAAAAGCAACAGTGGCTGCTCATTGGCTAGCTTGCTATTTCTTCAGTACCTGGAATGCCCCCATGCTGTGTTGTTTAAACACATGTACCTCGTTTAAACGTTTACTGCCAGGAACCTGTTTCCACCACCGCTCTGCTTTGAGAGAATCTCTAGTCAGCAGCAAGTGGCATGGAGTTCCACAAGTCATCAGCCTCCTAGGATCTCTTCGTTCTCTGTAAATCCAGCTGCCTCCTGTGAAGCGAGAGCCCTGGGCTAACCAGCCTCATGGAACCATTTCCTCATGAGCTGGGTGTTATTTAAAGAACCTGAAGCACATGTTGTGGGAAACCATTAGAGTCCGATCTCTAACAGGTCTCACGTGCACCCCCCACTTTGGAGGTCTCCAGGGAGCATGGAATGTTCTGCAGCCCGGGCTCTGCTCCACCTGCTGACGGGAGAACAACGCAGTGGCTCATTTTTCGTGCAGAGGTGTCGCTCTTGGAGCGGACGAGCAATGCGATAGAAAGGGTGACTGCAAGCACCTTTGTAAATAGTGCGCGCCAAATCAGGAATAACTCCCTGGAATGCACTGGAGACCGCCCTGGACTCGCAACCAAATGCAGCCCTTTCAATGCTAATTCATGTTCCTACCATCCTTCCTTTACATTCCTGCCTCCCCAGTGTAAGGCTCAGCATCCTGCAAGAGAAGGAGGCTGAGTCCCACATGGGTCTCAGTCTGGCTTCTCTGTTCTGCTGAAGGAAAACAATGGTCCATCAGGTTCTAATTATCTTGCTGATTAACTCCCTGAATGCTCACTCATGCTGCCATCATATTTGCACCAGGCCTCAGAGGCAGGCTCAGGGAGCTTGATCCATCATCAGCTCACTGCTTCTGAATGCTGGTTTCCCAGGTTTAATGAAAGGAGCTGATGATTGAGTTATGGTTTACAAGTACTTTGCAGAAGTTAAGAGCTAAGGATTATTAGTTACCCTGGCAACCCATGTTCCTCCCAGGCTAGGATCTCCCTTGCATCCGATGAAGTGAGCTGTAGCTCACGAAAGCTTATGCTCAAATAAATTGGTTAGTCTCTAAGGTGCCACTAGTACTCCTTTTCTTTTTGATCTCCCCAAACTTTTCCAGGACTTGGAGTACTTGCCCCACATCTGTTTCCATTGAACTTCTCCAGCACGAACTGTTAAATGCAAACTGTCCCCACGCTGCTGTAGCAGCGAGGCGTGTCTGTTTATTGGATGGAGAGGCAAGAGCTCACCCAGTGCTATTAAGAGCATTCTGCTGATGACCCATGGCTCAGAGCTCTGCTAGAAACATACTGTCCAAACAACTGACCCGACCCAAAGGGTTGATTCTGTGGCTGGGCTGGGAGGGGGAAGCAATAAATAATGAAAAGGAAATGGCCAGGTAACCAAAGGAGATCGGCCCCCAGCAGCTGTCCCTGTTCTCACGTGGGCTAGGGGTAGAAGTCCTCATTGTTCTCAACAGGAGCTGTTGGGTGCTGAGCTCTTTTGAAAATCTGGCCCTCGGCATGTGTGGCCATATTCTGCCCCACACCTGCAGTGAAATCAAGGGGAGCTGCATACATATATTGTAGGGCAAAATACCGAAAGGCCAGAAGATACCTATGGAAATCTCAGTGTATGGAGATGAAGGAGTTCATCAATTACAGACTCAGTCACAAATGGATTCCCTTCACCAGTTGTTAGAACTGGCCTCCCAGTTACATCAAGGCTGCCCGGGCTTGCTCTAACTATTGCAAGCAGGAGCCTACGGCCAGATGGGAGCTCCCAGCCAATTGAGTGGCATTTAGTAGCATGAGCCAGCTGAATCAGTATGAACAGATACAACCCCTTTGTTTTTCACAATGTTCTGAATCAGCTAAAGCAGTGCTGAACTTCCAGGCCTGTAACATGGGGCCTGGTGTTAGGGGAACCTTCGCCAGCTGCCAGGTTTTCTGTATTGTATTACAATTGCGAGGAATCTGTCTCTACGATGTGGATTCAATCTGGGGACTGCCAGCCCCTCTGGCAGAGGGTATTCCTGTGGGTTCCCAGCACTCTTCCTCCCACCCTCCATCGGGAATTAAACATCTGTTTTCAGAGCTGCTGTGTTATTTTATGATCAGTGACTTTACAGACAATCTGTCCTTGATTTTCTTTACAAAACCCTCCTTTACATCAACCCTCCCCAGCTGGTGTTAAAAGGTTTGTGACAAGAGCAAGCTGTGGATAGGGCTTCTGATTTTAGCTTTTAGAACATCCCTGCTACAAAAAAAAATTGAAATTGGTGTTTATCCAATAATACTTGTATCTAAGGGCTAGTCTACGCTGAGCAGGAATGTGGACTATGGGGGTGTGATTTCTAACGCTGTGTTGCACATTACTTGGTCTGGACACCTAAAGGTGGTACGCTAAATGTTCCCTAGTGTGCGTTAATGCAACGCTGTTTGAACAGTACGACATTAAAGTGCATTAGGAACATTACAGAGGTTGCAGTATATACTACTGTAATGAATAATGTACATTAAAAATATACACTGCAAAGATAATAGACATTATTCATTAGAGTATACAAAGAGAAAGCCCCCCCCAAAAAAACAATTTTTGGACACCTCCATAAAACTCAAAAATTGCTAAAAATAACCTCCCCAAAATGAAACGAACAAACCCCCCAAAACCAGAAGCCCTAGATCTGTACTAACGCAGGCGCTGTTCTCAGTTACGCTGCTGTAAATTCAGAGTAACTCGACTGCCTTCCAGTGGTACCCTGAGATCAGAATCTAGCCCTTGCTCTGCCCCACCACCCCAGTCAATGAGCCGTGTCCTTCACTGGATATCTGAGCAAAGCTTCCACTAACTCAGCTGGAATGTGGCCTATGTCATGGGTGCAGGATTTGGCTCAGGGCTTTTTGGTTCATGAGCTGATTAAAAACAAAGTGTCATATGTTTAGGACTAGGAAGCATCCCAAGGAAAACTGCAGTGTCAGGAAAACTGCCAGGGCATTTTTCACAGCCAGGATTCAGACAGCTGAGGTTTGAAGGCCGACCCCTCTTCTGATGGCACAGTGGGCTAACACACAACCCTATTGCCTAACAGACCAAATGTCAGGGTACCTAACTAGATCTAGGGAAAGCGGTGTGGTTTCTGGCTGGATGCTATCTCAGGCTGTGCCCATCCACCGAGTCCACACGACATTTGGGCAGGAAATGCAAAGTGCTGCAAGCAGCAAGTTCAAATAAAAGTCAGAAACTGGCCAAAAAAAAAAAAAAAGAAGAAGTTTAATACTGTTATGAAAAAATGACAATACTTATCTGGATGAGAAAATACAGCCAAAATGCACGGAGTGAACTCTCCTGCCAGTCTTTCTGCCCCCTGGATTCCAATCACAGCTGCTTCTCTCCACAGGTGCACAACCCGAGAGCCAGGTCTCCCCCCAAGACGATGCACTTAGTGTGTGACACAACAGAAACTCACTTGGGATATGGTACACAATGGCTGGAGAAGTCAGAGAATATAGGTTGTGGTCTGTCCAGGTTCGGCCGCTGCCATCGGGCTCACGGACGTCTCAACAGAACTGCAAGAGATTGAAGTTTATACCCAGATTAGAAAACCCCATTGTAAACAAGGGCCGCGGGCAGCACTTGTGGCCACGAAGGAACCAGGGATCTGGCTGACGGTCTCCCTCCTCATGGGGCTGGGGAATCTTGCTCCTCCTGGAGTAGGGGGAACCTTCTCCTCTAAAGATGGGCGATCTTGCTAACCTCCAGCGCCACCATTCAGCTCCCATTGCAGGGGAAGCTACAGGCACCACCCTGTGTAAATGAGGTTGAACAGTATAAAGGCGGGGTAGAGAGCTGGGCATAAGGACGTGCCACTCTCATCAAGGGGCTGGGGCCAGTGCCGTTGCTGTTCACCATTCACTCTATAGCTAAGGTTTCTGCTCCGATCCAAGTCTGGGCACAGCACAAAGGGGCAAAAATGTGAGAGCTTTAAAAGCCTGAATAATTGTCACTGTTGCCTCCCTTCTGTCGGGTGCGTGGCAGGAGGGGAGCAGCCTAGTGAACGCGCTCCGGAGAAGTGTTCCGTGTCCACGGGCGGCATGATTCATTGTGGCTGTTGCGGGTGAATGGGGCCATGGAGGCTGAGCTTGTTCTACGAACTCCTGCACCACTGATCTCCCACCAATGCCAGCATGTACATCTGGCCAGGCCTGCAAAGTGACTGGCTGCAAAGGCATCATCCCGCTGTATCCCAGAAGATCATGTGCTCTATACAGCCAGCAGCTGAGTCCACCCTAACAGTGATCAGAGCAGAAGTTCTGAGTGTCCCATCCCCACAGACTCGCTGGACATGTTATGCTCTGTCTCTCCCTCTAGCCTGGGTGTGATAGCAGTTGCTAGAGTCAGTTGGGGCTTGGAAGGGGGCTAAGGATTTATTCCTAAAATGACAAACTACAGCTGTCAACACCACTTATCTTAATACCTTTCCCACCCTCATTCAAACAAGTGTCATTCACGCTCTACCTTCCAGCGGTTCCCACACTCGTTGCACACGACGAAGGTGGTCATGGGCTCGTCGGAGCTGCGGGTCTGCACCTGTGGGAAGGAGACAAGAAGGGAAATGGGAAGGAAAAGCCCCCACTTGGACCTTTCAAAGAGATTCATAATGGGCTTTCCATGGTAGTCCTCAAATATCCTCTGGGTTCATCAATCAGAACCAGGGAGCAGACCCCTGAGAGACACTATGTTGCTGACATGTACAAGGAACACTCTGGCTGTGTCTCCACCCCAGATGCTTCTCAGCCATGACCTCCCATTGCACTAGCCCCATCTGACAGCAGGGACAGTGGAAGCTGTCATGGAGGTAGGGCACTGGGATTGTCACCATTGTGTTGGATAACTGCCAACAGCAGGCATAGACAGGATGGTGGTGAAAATGCCATTTTACATTACATTGGTGTGCCCACCGTTGCTACAGACAAGGCCTTAGGGCTTCCAGGTTTGAACTGTCAGTGCCCAGCACTAGCCTGGCTCGGTCACACGTGGGGCTGGGCTAGTCAAAGAGTGCATTTTCTTTCTGGTCATCACCATGGCAGCACTCTGCAGATGAGTCCCCAATGGTCTTTACGTGGCTGATACCTACTGCCATGGGGGATGGTCCATCTACCTGTCATCATTTGCCATGACACCCGCGGAAACTGATTCGTGTTGAAGCATGGGCTCAAAGCAGCAAGGGCTTCTGTTTTAGTGGTTAAAACACCAGCCTAACGCAGTCCGTTCCGATAGCAGGTTGCGCTCTGCGTGCTGTAGCTAAGGTGACCAGACAGCATGTGTGAAAAATTGGGAGGGGGGTGGGGGGTAATAGGGACAAAACCCCAAATATCGGGACTATCCCTACAAAATCAGGACATCTGGTCACCCTAGCTCGAGCTCACAGCTGATCCATTCCCATTCTGAAATCTGGAAAGAATATAGCTCACAGGATCCATGATATTCATGCTTTTGGTGTAGGTAAGTGCCTAAGGAAATTGCCTCTGCATCTCCCAAGCCTCCAGCCACAGGTTTAAGAGTAAAACATAAAAAAGCACTCAGCCCATTCTCTTTTACAGGCTAGTCCTAACTTCGGCTTTACAGTCTGCCAGGGCCATATGCTGTCATTGCTGCCTGCAAACTACCAATCTGGTTTGTATTTAAGCCTATAGGGGATCCTGGTATGTGACCGCGGCCTCTGAACAGGCTTGTCAGACACAGGAACTTTACTAAACTCTAGAAACCAGATTTTCAAAGCTTGCAGATGATCCTGGGTGCCTCCTTGCATGTCAAATCACTGCAACTACCTGCACATCTCAGGTCACAGCACATGCTCAGGGATAATTAGGGTGCTCTGCATGTGCAGTGACCCAGCTGCCAGTCATGGTAACTACATACGCAAATTAAGTGAGCACATTTTGCAAATACCTTGTGGACCTAAACAACCCTGAAAAATCTGGCCCTTGTGGTTCTCCTGGTGAGCTGCAGGATTCGTGCCACCTGACAGTGCCCAATCCCATGATGTGCCAAGGACAGCTGGGGAGATGCTGAACATCAACTTCCACTAGTCTGACCGGAGATGGCTCAGAACCTTGCAGGAGGGTACCCTTTATAAGCCAAGGTGGTGGCTAACCTGAGTGTAAGTGCAGTTCTTCTTCTTGCACTTCCCACAGGTGAAGAGGTCGGTCTGGGTCCCTCCCGTCCTAGCTATCTGGTGCTCCCGGATCGCTTCCTTCGTCATGGCTTTCCTGATCTCCTTCAGCTCGTTACTGGCCATTTCCTTTAGGAAACAAACAAAGGCACATCAGCTCAACTTTCCCACCACACTGCTGCCGGTCCCACTGAAGCAGAGGGAGAACACAGCCAGCAGGGCTGGATGGCTGAAGGGACAGATAATGGGCTACAGAGCCTCTCAACTATAGGTTACCAGTTCAAATCCAGCCCATGTCACCTATGGCCAATGGGAAGTGACTGGGATGCTCAGTCTAACTTCCAGTAGACAAATGTCCCCACCACTAACTGGCCCCATTGTGTGGGATTCTCAGCTGAGAGGCCAAGTACAGAACTGCCCACTGAATTGTAGCAGTGCTTTCTCCAGCCAGCATTGAGACAGTGCAGGGAAGGGTGTCCTGTAGTGCTCTGTGGATACACAGGGGGCTTCAGTTTCCAGAGCTGTCCAGGACCAGTCTCTGGCTCCAAACTCCGTTGAATAACTAAAAAGCTCCCCGACACATGGTTGATCCTGACATGCACATCACTGGCTGCTGCTAGTCTGAACCTTAACGGAGCTGCCATCTTGACAGCAGACCAGCTACTACCTTGAACTTAATCAACGGGACACGATCCCTTAAGGTAACACCTATGAAAGTTTCCTCTCCTCACCTCTGAGGTCATCACCGCGATCTGCTCCGGGGTGATTGCTCCACACAGCACATTCTTTCTCAGCTCAGGGTTTTTGGAGTCCTTCAGGTTGGAGATGCGGCTCCTCACGCGGTTTTTGTACTTCATGTCGGTGTTCTTGACGTCTTGGTATATACGTACGAGGACAGTTAAGGAGCTACAAGGGAAATAATTAGCCCTGCCACCTCCGTTGCTCGGATCCAAGGATCGCAAAGCACTTTCCAAGCGTTAAGGAATTTTGCCTCAGTCTCCTGTGAGATAGGGGTGTCACTGCAGCCAGTGGACAGATGAGGACACAGGCACTGAAGGGTTAAAGTGACAGGCCCAGAGGCATACAGCAAGTCACTGGCAGAGCTTTGAGTAGAAGCCGGAATCAGGCCTCCCAGGCCCACACATTGACCAGCAGGCCACATATACTTGCCAGGCCATGGTTTTGTTGAATTTAACCAAACTCAAGCACTCATAAAGGCCGGGGATTAATACTGGGAGATGCTGGGCTCTTTCCCTGCCTGCACAGCAGGAGCTGTCAAATGTGTGCCAGGACCAGTGCTGAGCTGCTGCCCTCCCCAGAAATAAATTGCAAAGGGGTTCCCTCAAAGCCAATTTAGGACAGGGAGGAGAGGAGAGGTCCCAGTGCTGCAGCTAATTCCCTTCTAACGAATGACTCCTCCCCAGCGCTGGAATGGCAGCATGGTGGAATTAATCTCTGATTTCCACTATCCTCAAGTACCTCCACGTGCTGCTGTTATCTACTAGAGCGGCTAGAAAGCTGTGCAACCCTACACTAACAGCATGTAACTAACCCCCCACACACACACTCTATCTTATCTGCAATTAGCAGGCTACCTGACATCAACTGCTATATCTTGCCTGGCCCCTGCCCCATGGCCTGGTGGCAATGAGTGCCATCAAGGAGGTAAGTGTGGGAAAGTTGCCAGGGAATGTCTGTTCCCCAGGAGGATGGGGCAATCGGAGTAGTACAAACAGGCCGCCATGCACAATCACACCAGTGAGGGGGTCAGTTCTGAGTCAGCAACAAATCCATCCAGGGGCTTCCTCTTTAACCTGCAGCTCTGCTAATCCAGAACAACGCTGCGACCCCGCCCAGAGCCCGGGCTGCACAAACAATGCCATTCGCCCCTATTTTCCTGCTGGCCTGTTAACGTCACCCCCCCCCCGGGGTGCTGCTCACGGAACGCTCAATAGCGCAAGGATATATTCTTCAATCTGGCCAGAGAGGTGCTCACAGTCAGCAGCAATGGCAACGTAGTCATCTGCAAAAGAACAACCCGCACAATTACTGATAATTTTCGAACACCAAGAGAGTCCTCAGGGAGACCCTGGGGTATAGTGCCCTAAGGGAGACCCTGGGGACCAATATCAAGCTCTCTGCCTATCTCGACTCACACACTGTCTCTGTCACCGGCAGTGCCTCGGCACCCTTGACACATTTTAAAATACAACGACAAAATTTGACGACCCCCAGCTGACTTTTGCCCTCTGGTGCTCCACTGGCTCCAACAGGGGTGTCCAGAGCGAAGGCAATGATTGGCACCCAGGTGCAGTAATATGCTTTGTTTGCCCGTAACCAACACAATACCGGGAACTTATAGCTTAGCCAAAGGTGTATACATAAGGCCTGATTCTGATCTCACATTGGTGTAACCTGGAGATAACTCCACTCCGATCCATGGAGTTACACAGCAGTAAAGCTGGTGTAATCAGAATCAGGCCTTCACTTTACTTATTCTTGGCCAAATGCCCAGCAACCTCCCTCCGCCCACACCCTTATCTCCCCCCACTTCCTACTCACTCTAATTGGAGCAAAGAGCTGGTGAAATCCAGTAAACAACCTTTATTGTATAAGGAACAGCCTGAGTGATGTAATGATTGTGTGTTTGGAGCCTGGACATGGCAAATGACTGATGAGCAGGAAGGGGATGGACAGCCACAGGCTGGGATTCCTTAAAGCAGACAAGGGATGGGGTGAGGTGACGATACAATGAAATTCTTGCCATTAACACTCTCTGACATGTCAGACATACAGGAGCGATTTGAACAAAGCTTTGTGACTTGTGCATTTCTCCATCTGTCATTTACACTCCATCATTCCAAGATCATGCAGAGCCTCAGCATGCAGCCAGGCCTGCATTTTCAAAGGTGACCTCCCCTTTTGGACATCCCAAGTATTAGGGGCCCAACTTGGGACACTCAGGGACTGCTTTTCCGAGGTGCCGAGCACCCACAGCTCCCATTGACTTCAACCCGGGCAGCACAGGTGTAACTGAGGGACAAACTTCACCTCAAGCCATTAGAGACGTACGACCTTCCAGGGGATCCGTTCTAATAGCTGCGTTCCCTAAGAGTCCAGCCCTAGCTGCAGAACACAATGGGTAGCAGTGTGGTTACTAACATACCAGCCCATCGCATTCCAGCTCCACTTTCTCCCAGTGGGGAAATGAGGATGTCAGCTGAGTTTTAAAGCTATCGGACAAGACTGGGCGATGGGGAATGAACCCAATGCCTATGGGACTTCCCTGGCTTGAGGTCACCCTAACTAGATGCCCAGCGGAATACTCCCAACAGGAGTGTCAGGTAGAAGTTGGCCACCCCCACTCTCATCCCTTCTACGGCACAGAGAGGTTGATCCTCAGATCTCCTGGGTGAAATAAACTTTATCCAAGGGATTAAGGGCTACGGTCCTCTTGTTTGTGGGCCTGGAACTCCTCCCTACTGCAGCACTGACCTCTACTCACAGACGGTTCTGACACTCACTAGGAATGCATGGCAAAGGGGCCCCTGCAGGAGTTTGTAGCCAGCCCAGTGGAGCCCATTGCCCTAGGCGAGGCTCCTGGTTACTTACTGTCGGTCTGCAGAGCAGAAGTCAGCATTTCTCTGCATTTGTTGCGGACAGCGTCACAGGTGACGGGCACCGGCGGAAAGGTGGTGATTTTGGGCGTGGTCGGAGTCTTCGGCGGGTCCTGCCTTTTGTTGGAGCTAAAAGAGAAACTTCACCTGTCAGAATGATTCAGTTCATGTCACTGAGAGCAGCACAGGGCTCAACGACAATGTGGTCAAGTATCCTGTTCGTTATGATGACGTAAAACCAATCAGGAAAAAGCAGAGCAAAGACCTTGGCCAATAGCCCACCCTCCAAATTCACACAGATGACAATATGCCAACCAATAGGGCTATCCCTGGATATGAACACAGAGCTCCTAGGAGCTGGGGTGGCTCTGCACACATGTGGATGCTGACAAGTCCTTATAACCTATCAATGAAGCCTAATACTATAGATGGAGAGATTCCAGAAGACTGGAAAAGGGCAAATCTAGTGCCCACCTATAAAAAGGGAAATAAGGACAACCTGGGGAATTACAGACCAGTCAGCTTAACTTCTGTACCTGGAAAGATAAGGGAGCAAGTAATTAAGCAATCAAGTTGCAAACATCTAGAAAATAACAAGGTGATAAACATTCAGCATGGATTTGCCAAAAACAAATTGTGTCAAACCAACCTGATAGTTTTCTTTGACAGGGTAACAAGCCTTGTGGATAGGGAGGAAGTGGTAGACATGGTATATCTTGACTTTAGTAAGGCTTTTGATACCGTCTCGCATGACCTTCTCATAAACAAACTAGGGAAATGCAACCTAGATGGAGCGACTATAAGGTGGGTACAAAACTGGTTGGAAAACTTTTCCCAGAGAGTAGTTATCCATGGTTCACAGTCATGCTGGCAGGGCATAAAGACTGGGGTCCCGCAGGGATCGGTTGTGGGTCTGGTTCTGTTCGAAATCTTCATCAATGATTTAGATAATGGCATAGAGAGTACACTTGTAAAGTTTGCGGACGATACCAAGCTGGGAGGGGTTGCAAGTGCTTTGGAGGATAGGATTAAAATTCAAAATGATCCGGACAAACTGGAGAAATGGTCTGAAGCAAATAGGATGAAATTCAATAAGGACAAATGCAAAGTACACCACTTAGGAAGGAATAATCAGTACCACACATACAAAATGGGAAATGACTGCCTAGGAAGGAGTACTGAGGAAAGGGATCTGGGGGTCATAGTGGACCACAAGCTAAATATGAGTCAACAGTGTAACACTGTTGCAAAAAAAAGTGTGCATCATTCTGGGATGTATTAGCAGCAGTGTTGTAAGCAAGACAAGAAAAGTAATTCTTCCGCTCTACTCTGTGCTGATTAGGCCTCAGCTAGAGTATTGTGTCCAGTTCTGGGTGCCACATTTCAGGAAAGATGTGGAGAAAGTCCATAGAAGAGCAACAAAAATGATTAAAGGTCTAGAAAACATGACCTAAGAGGGAAGATTGAAAAAATTGGGTTTGTTTAGTCTGGAGAAGAGAAGACTGAGGGGAGACATGATAACAGTTTTCAAGTACATAAAAGGTTGTTACAAGGAAGAGGGAGAAAAATTGTTTTTCTTAAGCTCTGAGGATGAGATAAGAAGCAACAGGCTTAAATTGCAGCAAGGGAAGTTTAGGCTGGACATCAGGAGAAACTTCCTAACTGTCAGGATGGTTAAGCACTGGAATAAATTGCCTAGGGAGGCTGTGGAATCTCCATTATTGGGAATTTTTAAGAGCACATTGGACAAACACCTGTCAGGGATGGTCTAGATAATACTTAGTCCTGCCATGAGTGCAGGGGACTGGACTAGATGACCTCTTGAGGTCCCTTCCAGTTCTATGATTCTATGATGTTGTCTATGCAAACTGATTTACTCCACTGAACAAAAACAAAATGGTCATATCCTTGCAGGTCAACGAGAAGGGCTATTACACAGATATTGGACATTGCCAATACCCCATGCTTGGGTTTTGACTTTCTGTTACCTGCCAACATGAAGCCTGGGGTGTTTGGCGCTGGTATTTTGGCACACAGCCACACGAGAATCCACAACTCCAAGTAAGAGCTCCCTGGAACGTGGAACCTCCTGGAATGACATGCCGAGACCCGTAGAAGAGCTCCGTGGAGCTCGAAAGCTTGTCTCTCTCACCAACAGAAGTTGGTCCAATAAAAGAGATTACCGTGCCTGCCTTGTCCCTACATTGAACAATCAGCACTGGAGCATTCAGTGAATCCACTTTGCAAAAAGACTGCCTTACAGAGATGGTGCTCTGTATGGGGCATTTCCGGGCTGGTGCAGAACTATCCCAGGTCACCCCTCTATCAGCAGAACAAGGAGGTGACTTGGAGCTTCCCCTAACACAGCTTGACCCAAGAATCCTGCCACAGAACCTAGAGTTTCCCATTTAAAATCTCCTAACAGGCCCAATGAGAAGGGCTATTACACAGCTATTGGACACTGCCAATACTCCATGCTTGGGTTTCGACTTTCTGTTACCTGCCAACATGGGGCCTGGGGAGTTTGGCGCTGGTATTTTGGCACACAGCCATATGGGAATTCTCAACTGCAAGTAAGAGCTCTCTGGATCGTGGAACCTCCTGGAATGACATGCCGAGACCCGAGGAAGAGCCTTACTCAGGCAAAAATCCCAGTCACGTCAATGCCAGTTAGCGACGATGGGATCCTCAGGGATTGCCCGACTCATTTCACAGATGCCCGCTTTATGGGGAGTTTAAAATTAATTGTGCTCAGGAGTGAATTCTGTTAGAACTGGGGTGGAGTGAGAGGGCCTGGGCTAGGATTGTGGGAGTAGGGTCGATTTTATTCCTGGAGTGTTTGTGTATTTTGTTTCCTTGGTGTAACAAAGAAAAGAAAAAAAGAGACTTTTTTTATCTGAAGCACTACACGCACCACACAATGCATTGCAAGGTACTTCAGCGAGCAATTAGAATATCCAGTCAGATAAAGGAGTTTGTTCAAATAAACACTGTGTGCTCCTCTGCACATTCTTAAAATGCAACAAGATCAAGGATGGTCCATTCCGCACCATGAACTCCTACCGTATGTGAAATGCTAGGGTCAGGCATGTCTAGCCATTCTAGTGAGCTGGTCCATCATGCCCCAGTACTTTATCGTTCTATGCATCACTTCCCCCAAATTATGCCCTTATTCACCCCTTCAAAATGCAATAAATGTAAACATCACCCCTTCTGCTCCCCCTGTGAATCTGGTATTTGTTGAATGAGTCAGGTGATCGCAGTCCAGTTCCTAAGTGACCACATCAGAAACTGCTCCTCTAACTAGCACCCTGGGAGGTAGGTTCACCAGAGAGCCCCAGAAGCAAATGGGACATGGAGACTCATGTCCCCAGAGGCAGTTCCTCTAGCTCAAGATTGAGGCACATGGGCAGGGTAACAAGGAGAAGTTTGCTCAGCTACTGACTGCACTGCAGATTCTCCAGAGATAAAGATCTCTAATCTCCAGGGCTGGCAGGCCCACACCTTTCACCGGGGCTATGGTCTCATGGCCAAAAACACTGTATCGAAAACAAGGCTCTCGGCTGAGCTAAGTGCCTGAAATTCAATCTTCTAGAGCGAAATGCAGGCCAGAGGGGAAGATCAGATCAAGGCCCTTCACCCCATGTCTGCACTGTGGTGGGGCTGTCTATGGGACCTCTTGAGGGAAGGGGTGCAGCAGGGCCGCTACTCCCCCTGGACACGGCAAAGGGAGGCCAGCACAAAGGACTATTAGGAAGTAGACCAGGAAAGAAGTAACGGGATCCATAACTATGCGGACCCAGTCACCAAAAAACCCCATACAGGAGAGCAGTCCTTCCGCGTTGTAATCTCACTTCCTGCTTAGAGGTAGAGGGGTCTGAATTCTATGTCTCCAGCCCCCCACTCAGTTCCCTGCTACCCCGGCTTTAAATGGGAAGAGGTGAATTCCACCCACAATTAGCATGACTTGATTTCTGAGCGTTGGTAATGGCGCGCTGCTTAGCAAATTCCCGACTGGTGAGGGGGTTTTCAGTGAAGATTATTAGAATCCAGCTGAAGATGTTCCCTGTTTATGACACCCCAGGAAGCCTGGCCCTGACCGAGAGTACTACCCAAAGGTAGGATAAAGGCAGAGAACCCCCTCTCTGTCCCATGGCACAGTTTCTCTCAGCACAGATTGTAACCTCTTTGGTTTCTATGTAAAGCCTCATCTCTTCAACACAGCAACTCCTACCACCAAAACAGTTCAAATGAGTCCCATGGGGGGGGAGGGATAGCTCAGTGGTTTGAGCATTGGCCTGCTAAACCCAGGGTTGTGAGCTCAATCCTTGAGGGGGCCATTTAGGGATTGGGGGCAAAAATTGGGATTGGCCCTGCTTTGAGCAGGGGGTTGGACTAGATGACCTCCTGAGGTCCCTTCTAACCCTGATATTCTATGACTCTATGATTTGAGTTGAAATATAGCTGTAAAACCTGTGGAAAAGGTCAGCAGTTAACGAGAAGTAGAGGGTGAGAGATGTGGGCTTTGTCTGTACTGTAGTATTAAGTGACAATCACAATGGGTCTTGCAACCAGAACTCCCCCACTCTGAACCTTTCCTTAGAGCACACTGGTTAGGAGAGACACATCAAGGCTTCTAACTTGGAGTCATTCAAGGCCCAAATTTCCAGAGGTGTTGGGAGCATGGACAACAGCTGTGAATTAACACGCTAATTGAGTAACTGCACCTGTAATGGTGAATCAGGGTCATTCTCATGGGCAGGCACAGCCAGTCATTTGCATGCACAATCGCACACAGGTTTTCTAAAGTCAGGCCCCATAGCGTTCACAGATCTTATTTACAGATGCACTTACAGCTGGTTGGACAGCCCTGGAGACTAAAGTCCTCTGTGTATTCACAGAGCAGGTACAGCCCAGACAGTGACAGTGCAAGCTTCTCTAGCCACGTAGCTTAACCCTGCGGTGGGAAGGCCCATTACTAGGGCTGAAAGGGCAGATGAGTGTCCATGCCCTCTCAGGCTTAGCCCTCACCAACTGAGCTGCTAACAAGAGCGAGTGTAATGTGGACAAACCACCACTAGGAAACAGCCTGGAAACACCTACTCACTCCCTCTAGGCCACTTAACAAGAAGGGAATATTTTCAGCTCCTCCTGACCTAGGCTGAACTTCAGCTAGTGACCTGGAGGTGAAAGCCTCTGTATCGTATGCTCAGCCTCGCAGGGTATTTGGTCCCCTGCGTATACAGACAGGTTCTCTGTCCTCTTCTCTTCTCTTTGCACATTCAGGCAACACAAAGGGAGCAGAAACCATAGGCCTGCTGCTGAGGTTTCCCCCAGCACTGGGGAGCCCCAGCAGACTTCCCTTTCCACAGCCCCCTTGGCAGAGGACATGTCAGCAGCAGAGAGGGGGAGTGGCCAAAGCCCATGCACTCCAGCTAGCCTCCGCTGATATCTGATCCCTAGGGACCACATCCAGCTGTTTAACCTATTTGGGGGCAGGGGCACAGAATCAGGGGGTCTATAACCAGCTCCCCACCAGTGGCGGAGCCGCAGAGAACCCGACCTGTTTTCTGTCCATTCTATGGAAGAGGGAGAGAATGACTCCTTTAGAGTTGACATTTATAGCCACGGAAACAGACACCACTCTACTGTCCTTGGTCTGTTGGTTTACTCGCAAGGCGATGAAGCTGTCCTAGAACCTTGTGCGTTTATCTTCTAATCGTGAAGCTGCTGCTGTAGGACAATGGGACTTGGACAGCTCAAGGCCTTGACCCTGGAATAGTTCAGTAGGGCTAGTTCCAACCCAGCCTAGCATATCAGTGCCCAAAAATCTTAAGCTGTCATGAGAGGAGGAAGTGGTTTGACGCTAGTTCTGGACGTACCCTACCCCAAATGGCACCCTGCGGGCACAGACAGTAATGTAGCCAAGGATGAAATGGGAAGGGAAGCTGAACTACCTGCTCAGGCCTACTGGTGTTCCCTGCAGGGCAATGTTATAAGGGTTAGGGCACAGTGACGCAGAGGGAGCTTGAACCCTGGCGCTTGTGGAGGGGTTGAACAAAAGCCTTTAGGTCCAGGTCCTCAAAGGCTTTTAGGCACCTAACTCCCATTGATCTGGGCAGGTAACTGGTTTAGGCGTATTTGCAAAATCCACTAGGGGGTTCATCTGCATCTTCAGGTGTCTAAACATCTTTGTAGTAACTGAATGTGCAAAGGGGGCCTGCAGGGCCTATTTTTGCAAAAATGTAAGTCTTGGGGCCAGATTTACAATGGCCCAAATAGTCACTGAGATGTACAATAGTTTATCAGCACAAATGAAATTGTGTGTGCATTTTTCTGAAAATGTAGACTAAAAAACTAGTGTCACGAAGCTGAGTATAGACAGTGTCACTTGCAAGAGATGCTGCAAATGGTGGCTTGCCAGGAAACAGCTGCTGTTTTGAAGGGAGCAAGTTCCATCGTTTACTGCAGTACATATGAATCTATGCCTCTCTGTACAGACTACCCATACATGGCTGAATGTATATTTCCATGGATCACATGGGGCTCTAAGACACTTCTAAAACTGTCGCCATGAGACTGCTGCTTTTGTTGGGTGAAATTTACAAGTCCTTTGTCTCAGCCTGACAGAAACATTGAGCCACAAAAGTATCCCAAAGCAAAATCTCCACTCAAGGACCCCGCTTCCATTAACTGTCACATCTATGCTAATTAAACATCTTTAAAAAGGAGTAAAATAAGCTCCACGTGCTTTAAGAGCTAAAACATCAAGTCTGGCTGCCGAAAATTAGATTCTTAAATCAATATTTAGGGAG
Organism: Natator depressus; assembly: GCF_965152275.1. Classification (NCBI taxonomy): domain Eukaryota; kingdom Metazoa; phylum Chordata; order Testudines; family Cheloniidae; genus Natator; species Natator depressus. The sequence continues at coordinate 5,042,710 of NC_134246.1, read as the reverse complement.
CTAAGGAAAAGTGGCCTGGTGTTTGAAAGATGTGGAGTACCTGCTGATTTTCAGTGCGATTTGCACATACCATTCCTGCCAACTATGGAGCGCACAAGTGATTGCATGCATGCAAATGGGGCCTATAACAATTGATGCTTTAAATAGACCAAGAAAAACTCATCCAGGGAAATGTGCAAAGCCTGCCGTACCTAGCAGCTGTTACATGAGCTTGTGGCTTTGGTAGAATTCAACAGCCCAAGAAGCAACCATCCACCAAAGCTTTGGAAGACTCACTTGTGGACATGTGTATAAAAAGACATTGCCAACCTCAGAGAGAATTTGATATTCTGCCCCACAAACCTCACTAGGTGTTGTGTGTCTAAGTGCAGTTCTACCTCAGGGACAGAAGTCACTTAGGCCTGCCCCAGGAAGGTTATGGCTCAAAGTAACCCCAAAACCCTGTAGAGCAGCTGCCTGCTTGTGCAGTAGAATGAAAGGTAACTGAAGCACAGAGTAGACCGTAGTCCAGTGGACCGGCAAGAAAGCAGAACAAGTTTCTCCTCACTCCTGCAGTTTAAAACCATAGCAAGCCTGAGAACAACCTCAGCTGATTGCTCTTGGATCAAACAGAACAGATTTCCCAGTAGTGCAGGCCACACTTACAAAGTTTGTGTAAGAGGGGGTTTGTCTGTCTCTACAATAGTTGGCAAATAAGAACCCTCACACACCACACAGAGCAGCTTTGCTTCAGGAAATCCTGGGGGTTCATACTGCTCCTGTCAAACATGGGAATAAGGCTGTACACTTTACCCAAGAGGAGAATAAAAAGTCCTCTGCATTACAAAAGAAGTGACACAAGAACAAAATGATGACAAGTGTGATGGCCAGACACGTAATAGGATTTGGACTGCAGTGGAAAGAAATTGCCATAAAAGTAGTACACTGACAGGCAACAAATCCAGACGCTCCCAATAAGTGGCCTGATGAGAGTCCTGGCAAAAAAGAAACCACAGTGCTGCCAGAGATGAAGACATTCTATATGCAACCTATTAAAAAATACTGTAGTAACAGTCCACAATACTACACCATCCAGAGTGCTTTGAATCATAACAATACAGAACTGCAGGATATAATTTTATAAGGGATACCATATACTAGTGTATCATGTAAATATCTCACCTACCAGAACAAGCTCCACCTCCACATTGGATACAGCTCTACTGATGTTAGTTCCCCAAGTCATTGCCAAAGAAATTCCCCATCTGCACCGCAGAAATCGAGAAAAGTTATGGGCCAAGAGGTATCCCAAATTTCTTCACTGACACAAGGGTAAAGGCTCAGCCAAAATCTGTCAGACTATATGGCTGAAGTATGTACATTTCAACACTGGCTGGCCTCTCTCTACAGCTTTGATAGCAGCCTCATCAAACCAGCCTAGTAGTGCACTCATCGCCCATAGATCAGCCATACTGTCTGACTAATTTAGTCTCAGTCTGTCCTTCACAAGGGGCAATTCTTGGCCAATAAGCTCTCTGAGTTTGTCAGGGCACATTGGGAGTCTCTTTCATTACCATCAGAGGAACATATGCTCTTCTCTCTGTAATGAGACAGCATGATGTACGGGACTGGCTACGGGCTAGGAGACAGGAGCTAAATATCTCTAACCCCTAACTTCTGCCTCAGTTTCCCCCTCTGTAAAAGGAAGAGGTACTTCTACCTGACAGTGGTGTTGGAGGTTTAAATGTCTGCACCACACTTTGAAATGAAAAAGAAGTACCAGCTGCACAGTGTCTCCTAAAGCCTTACTGGTGGAGGACAAAGCGTTCAGTGGGACAGATGGGAAATCCATTGGTCCTTGGTTGCTGAAAAAGCATGTAGCACCATATTTCTGCCTCCATGACCACAACTGGTGTGTTATTTGGGCTGCAACAACTCCAGGCCGCTTCCTCCAAACTGCGAGTGTCCTAACACACTGGGTTTGTTTTACTCACACAATTCTCACCCTACTCACTCTCCTAGGGGCTCTGGGGACAGCTGAGGAACTCTGGGCAATGAGCTGGGAAAAGCCCCTTACTTTAGGCTCACAAGCATTTCCTGAGGAAAGTCTATCAGAGGCTAAGCCAGAGGTTTCTCTGAGATGTTATTTCCTGACTCTAGTATACCATCAGCCTAACACAAACACACTTTCCCCTTTGCCAACACAAATGAACTAAGATTCACCAGATTCTTATATGGCTGGCAAAAATCATTCTCCATTTACAGATTGAGAAATGGGGGTAAGAATTGAAGATGCTTGCCCAAGGGCACAGAAGGATCCAGTGTCAGAAGCAGGATTTAGATGGCGGGTGGTCCTGGGTCCCAATCCTGTGCTCACACCACTCCTCTCCCAGCTTACAAAAGCACGCCTTTCACTGAAAATACGTGAAGCTCTGCCACCTCCATCCCAGAGAAATCCTTGCCTTTGCACAGTGCAAAGGGAAAATTTCAGCTGGGAGATTCCAGATTAATGTTATTTGTAGAATTAGTACCTAGGAACGCCAGTCATGGACCAGGACCTCATTGTGCTAGGCACTGGACAAACATAGAACAAGAGACAGTCCCTGCTCCAATTTTACACTGCATTGCAGCTGGGTTTATGGCCTCAAAATCAGAGGGATCCATTGTTATTAAAAACATTGCAATGCACATGCCAGATCATGATCTTTTGGAACATTTAATTCAAGTTTATACACAAGTGGAGGAGGATATATATGTAGCAAGTTAAACTGCTGTAGCTCAGCCATCACGTCAGTAACTTTCACTGTACCAGCCCTGCACAAAGTTGCAGGGGTTTGAAAATAACTAAGCTGCAACAGCAGTCACGTGACAGTTCTGAAACAAAAAGGAGACACGGTAAAGAGGCTAGGGACTGACTGACTGACACGCACTTTAATGAGCATGGGAAAACTCGCAAACCAGAGAGACAAATACAGACCTAAGAGAGTTACCAATAAACAGAAACTAGAACATGGCTATTAGCCAAGATGGTCAGGGATGGAACCCCATGTTCCGGGTGTCCCTAAACTTCTTACTACCAGAAGTTAGGACCAGGCGACAGGGGGTGGATTACTCAAAATTGCCTTGTTCTATTCATTCTTTCTGAAGCATCTGGCACAAGCCATGGTCGGAAGACAGGATCCTGGGCTAGACGGACCCTTGGTCTGACCCAGTGTGGCCATTCTTACATTCTTAATATTAATCCTTAAGAAACTGACTAATCCACAGGTGTTTTACACCTTATGAAATGGCTAGGTTCCTGGAGTCTGTGCGGGATTTTTGGGAGCGCTCTGGCTAAAAGGAAAGATCGGTCTCTTGCTTCTGGGAGGCACAGCTGGGACTCTGGTGAAGCTGGTCCCACCCCAGAACCTCCCTGTCCTCCATCTGGGCCCCACTTCCCCTTGCTGACTGTTCTAACTACACTTTTCAGATGGGGAACAGGCTGGGGAGCACCCACGCCATGAAGAGGGGCGAGCCAGCAGCAGACCAGTTAGATGCATGGGCATGGCAGGCGCGTGGATTTCTTCCACCGCTTGTGGAGGGGAGATCATTGTGCGGGGAATGGGTGGGGGGGGGGAGGGGGGTGAAGCTCCTGCTAGGAGCATCTGTGAATACTTGGCTCCCATGCATCAGCTTAGAATGCTAAGGCTGAGCATAGTCACAGCCCTTCTAAAGGACTCCAAGGGTTTACAACAAGCAAAGGGAAAAAAAATATAAAAATGCAACACAAACAAAATCAAACCCAAAGGAATGTTTTATTAACAGAGAAAGAAACCAGCATGAAACAAAAGAAAATGGAAACATGAAGGTAAAACAAATCATGTATAACAGAAAGCAAAAAAAACTCACTAAAGCCACTGTCTTTTGTAGATGTTTATTCTTCCATTACAGTTGTAGTTTCTCTTTATTATAGAACACGGATCTACAGGCAGCCTGTCACCTTTGCTGGATAGGCTGAACTCCTGGCAGGTCTGACCAGAATGAGGCATCTGAGCAGACCAATTGCACAGCCCAATAGACACATTAAAGATCAAATGTTAACACAGAAAACCCCAAGTGATGGAACATGTACAACAGCATCATCTTGGGCTAAAGGGAAGCGTTACCTTTGGTCTCTCGAGTCACCGCTCTCCTTTGAGGAGGATGCCGACAAGGAAGAATTCCTCCTCTTCTCCTCACTTTTGTCCTCTGAAGCATCTGCACCCAGTGAGAAGAGGGAAAAAACAAACACTTTAGACACTACAGAGGGTTCAGGGTTGATCTTCACACCACAATCCTGACTACACTAAGCAGAGCACTAAGGATGGTTAAGAGTCTGGATATTTGGTCGGAGGTAAGTGACTAGCTCCAGAAGAGCAGCATGGAGGAATAGGTCTATACAGCCTAAACTACTCTAATGCACCCGTGGTAATCCTTCTACTTGCCTTTGAGTGGCAAGGAGTCAGGCAACTAGCAAACGTACCACAAACCTTTCCCTAGCTAGCCAGTGTGAAAGGACCCGTCCTTCATTTCCTGAGGAGATTAGCTTCTTCATGAGGGAAGACCTATCCCAGCCAAAGTTTCTTTTCTAGAGGGGCCCCTGCTGCTGAATATAGACAATAAAATTTTCAAAAATCACTTTTGAAAATGGGACTTAAACCCAATCCAATTTTCAAAAGTGACTATGAGGGCCAGCCCCTCTCTCAAGGTAGGTGTTTGGAAGGCCAGGGATACACTTCTTAAAAGAATAAATTGTATTTCTTTTCCAGATAGTTCGGTGCTGTTGGAAGGTGATGGCTTCACAGTCCTGGAGACAGAAGTTCTGGTTAAACGCAGAACAGATACAGGCCAGGAACAGGCATTGAAGACTTCCCTTTATGGTCCCACCATTACGTATCCACCCTGATGTAGAAGGACTAGCCCCAGCAGCAAGTGGGAGGAAAAGATAGTCCAGTCTCCAACACCCGTTTTGTCTTTGGCTTCTTTGCCAAGTTATTTGTAGGAGGTTTCTTTGAGATGCAGACTGGAACTAGCAGTTCATTTCACATACACTTTGAACAGCCCCTGATGGTATTAAATATGGAAGATATTTGTTTCTACTGACTCAAACAGACTTGTTAGTTTTGATGAAAGGACATTCTACCCTGAGCTTCACCACACACAGGTACTGTCATATGGCTCAGAAGCATGCTTTATGCTAAAGACAATTACATCAGTTACCAATGACACAAATAACCCACTCAAGACATATCCTCTCTTCTGATTTGAAATTAAAAGGGCTTAGGGCTTCATGTTCTGTAGTCAGGAAAAAAAAAAAACACAATTCCGTGGCTCCAGAAGCCTGATAAAGTGTCTTTATTAGTACTCAGGTGGAGTATTTCCATTTATTCTTGGAAATTCCACAGGAAAGGTTGTTTATAAAGCACTTTTATTTCCAGGGTGGTCTAGAGGAATGAACAAAGAAGTGTGAGACAAACTCCTGAGCTCTAACCCCCGCATGCTAATGACTCACTAAGTTAGACAAGTTGACTGACTTTTAGAAAAAAATGAGGATCATGCTAATTAGCTATTCTGAAAGGGGGTTGAATGGGTTAATGCTTTTGAGCAAGCAAAAGGCAAAATACCATCTTCAAAGAGCTTTATGAACATTTGCTCATTAAGCATTACAATATCCCATTCCTGGAAGTATAGTCAAGCAATAAGATTTTAAATAAGACCTCTTGATCCAACCCATTGCAACTGGAAATGCTTTCTAGCAGGTTTCTTACGATGTTACACTAGTTGGCTTTTTATCGGTTGTGCTAGTTTATTTATATTTTAATATTACATTTACGTTAAATTGCAGCACCTCAGTCAGCAAATGGAGAACTTTATAAATAAGATCAGAGTATTACTATCATTGTCACGCTAACTATTGTTATTTCAAACCTCGCAAGCCTGGGCAAGTACCCATTAAATACATGCAGTCCTGGCCCTTAATTCCACTTCTTCTGCAGGGACCATTTTCTTTTAAAATAGGAACTCAATGTTATTAAATGGAATTCACTGAAACCCTCCAGATGAGGAGTCTAATTTTAAGGTTCTAAGTTCTGTGGCCTGCTAGAATTTCCTATTTCTACTGATGCAGACAGAAGCTTGAAGGAGTAACGCAGCCTACAGGATAGCAAAGCAGCTAGAGTTGGCTATTTGGTAAACTGAATTCAACAAACCCTGCTTATTTTCTTACCGAGAAGCTTTTTCCAGGACTTGATAAGTGATTTGGAAAGCGATATCACTTCATCGTCAGTGCTCTGCTTCCTCAGCGCATTCACCGACATCCCAATCCGGGTGGACTGCAAACCAACATTCAAGAAGTGAACCACTCAAGAACTGACTACTTAGCCAATGGCGCTAAAATTAGAGAAAAAAAGGTCTCCACCACAAGACACAGCAGCATTGACCAAGGTGTACAAATCCCTGGAGACAGGGCCAGCTGCTTGATGCTTCTACAGAAGAGCAGCTACCAACAAGCTGGCTTCTTCGGTGAGTCCTGAATATCTGGCTTACATAGCATATGGCTCTCTCTTGGTGGACTCCATCTCCCATGACACCTTTTCCCCTTCCTAACTACCTAGCAGCAGTATATATATTACTCAAAACTGAACATGATTTGAAAGAAAATCCCTCAGAGAGTCCTAGAAATCTAAAAACAGGGCCAAAATTATAAACAGATGCATAGCTGTAATGCACAATACTTCAAGCCTTTAAACCACAACCATTCTTCGAACAGGATTTTCTTTTAAAAGGACGTTCAGCACCTTAATTGTAACCGAAGCCCGTAAGGAATGTTTTTAAGTTTCAGCATATTACTAAAGCCCTTAACTTTTACTAACTATTTAACCTAGTTCTAAAAACCAGACTGGAGTTATCCCCCGGCCCGAGAGTTTTCCCTAGAATCTCATCCCGATGGAACATCCCCCCCAACTTTTATGGACTCCATCAGCTTCATGAGTTTGGTGGGCCCTAGGTTGTGCTTCCCCTCAAGCTCTGCTTCAGTCCCTGTCCCCCCACTTAAAACATACCTTGATGTTCTCGTTTGTTAGTAGCTTTACAAAAGCTTTTTAAAAAATACGGTTGCTCCTGGCCACACATTTGCTGCTTCCTCAATCTGTTTTCCCCTTCTTTAATCCGATCCCTCCATTGGTTTTGTGAAGCGTGGCCTTTTCACTTCATGTTTACAAATGGAATTTTGAATTTCTTCTGATGACGGTGATGAATAGTACCCCAAGCCCCTCTGTTGGTGAGGCTTTATAAATATAACATTGCATAGCGTTGTTTGATGTTTTTGGGGAGAGGGGACAAATGGCAGGGGAGACTGGCTTAATCTCATTCCAAAAAAATCAGCATTTATTCCACCTCCATCTAGATTTTAGTTTTCCTTGCCTTAGTTGCATGATTTACCTGCAAGAGGTCCAGAGTTATAGGCATACTTTTCAGTTCCTTCAGCAAATCCATCGCACCATCCTGTGAAAGAAGGGGGGAGAGGAGGAAATCTACTAGTTACTAAAAAAAAAAAAAGTTATTACGGGCCACTTCTACCATATCACTGAAGGAAGAACAGCTACTTAAACTCAGCCTACACAGGCCAATGAAGCAATAATTGTTCCTAGAGCATGAGGGAGCCAACCAACCAATCTTGGGACTGATATTTGAGATGACACTAGAAACAATCCCCATTATATTCCTGAACTAACAGTATATAATGAGGCCTTAGCTAAGGTATGGGAACCAAGCAAGACGGAGAAGCATCGTTATGTACAGGACTGGCTCTAAGATTTTTGCCGCCCCAAGCAAAAAAATTTTTGGCCGCCCCCGCTTTTTTTTCCATGCCCCACCCCCCACCCCGCACCAACTCCGCTCCTTCCCAACCCCTTCCCCCCCATTGCTTCCTGCGGCTCCCCCCCACCCGCAACCCCTCACCCTAGCTCACCTCCGCTCTGCCTGCTCCCCCCTCCCTCTCAGGTGAGGGAGAGGCAGCGTGTTCAGGGGAGCAAGCAGAGCGGAGGTAAGCGAGGGTTCGGGGGAGCACAGGAAGTAACCGGGGGGTGGGGGGGGCGGTTAAGAGGAACTGTTGCCTGCCCCAGCTCACCTCCACCTCCCCCGAGCGCACCGCCGCTCGGCTTCTCCTCCCTCGCCCCCAGCCTTGCCGAGCGAAACAACTGTTTCGCACGCAGCAAGCCTGGGAGGGAGGGAGGGAGGGGGGAGAAGCGGAGCGGCGGTGGCGCGCTCAGGGGAGCAGGCGGAGGCGAGCTAGGGCGGCAGGGGCACATTGCTAGGGGTGGCATGGCCAGTGCCGGAATGCCTCCCCTAGAAATGTGCCACCCCAAGCACCTGCTTGTTTTGCTGGTGCCTAGAACTGGCCCTGGTTATGTAACAGATCTGTCCTGGCACACAGCACAATTCTATTATGCTACTACTTACACAGTTTACTATTATCCTTATCCAGATGGTTTAATTAGAACGCCTAAGCAATGAACCTCAGACAAAAACTGCCATCTAAAAAACTACCCTCCCACAACATTTTTCCTTTAGGAATAATCCTGTTAGCAAATCACCATTTTAAGCAACCTGCTTGATGATGCGGATACCTTTGCCAAGGTATTGCATCAGAGGCTCTTAGAGCACTTCACAGTCAGCCCTGGGGGTAGTGATTATTGTGCCTATGGTAGGAGAGAGCTGCTGGCATTGTGTCCCTGGTAGGATTTGTGGCTAGAAGGAAAACTTGCTTTGCAAAAGTACTCAGGATGTCCACCCACTGCCGTTTAGGAAAGCTTTGACCACTGAATCAAAATTGATAAGAAGCAAGGAAGTTAGGAAGCAGGTCACCTGGAATATGGTATGTAAAATGTTCATTCAACAGCTTCATTGTCCAGAAAATTCAGCTGCTGCATGGCTCTAACTACACCATGTGCACATTTTAAAATATCAGGTACAATTGCAAACTCTACAGACAGATGTTAGCAAAGCCTCACTTCCGCAGTACTCTCCGTGAAAACTACAGCCTGGAATCTGTCAGCCTCCATTCAGACTGCAGTTTCTTCCCCTCCTCTCCTAACAGACAAGGCCTTCTAGTGTTCACATTTAACAGCTCATTTAAAATACTAACCACTCCAGGCCCATTTGGAACACAAAACCTACAAAGACTATAATTGCAATGGTGTGAAGCAGCCTGAACTGACAAGACATTTCAGCTTCAGATCCCTCCCCCTCCATGCAGAAAGGCTGTTTCCGATTCAGCTCAGAAAGAGATCCAGCTGCCAGCATCATCCTGCAGGACAGAGGCTGAGAGAGCTAAATCAAAGTGAAGTTGAAGGTTTCAATATGCACACACACAGGCAATTCACTCCCTCAGGAGCCTTACAGCAACTTACCCAGAATGAATGACTTGCCAAATTTCTTTCTGACATTCTGAGATCAAGAGTCAAATAAATCCAGCCTTTACGGTGCACATAATGGCCCAATTCCTGTTCCCCTCAAAGGAAGTTTTGCCACTTACTTCAGTGAAAGCAGGATTGGGACCACTGTGTGTTAAAGTTAACTTCCTCATTTGACAAGGTGGGGCCAGAGTGGGGCACAAGTACTCAAAATGAGGATCCAGTGGCGAAGGACTATGACTGCAGTAACCAAAGGTTTGGATGCTGGTTCATGAGTTGTAAATTGCACATGGTTTAGTAGCCAAAAATCACAGGATATAGTGACCCACCTGTTAAACTACCAACTGGACAGTCCATTACCTTACACTCCAATGCCAACTAGGTCAAATCACTGCTTCTCCTTGCTCATCACTGACACTTGGAAGCCAATTCAACAATAATGATTCTTTCATGCTTCCTGTTCTCAAGAACACCCCACCACTTTGAGGCTGAGGACCTCTTCAGTGATGTGATTTTAGGAGAAAGCAGAGATTGTCATTTTATCTTCACAGTGAAGGGACAGAAGAGAATTAGGGAGGAAGAGTACTGGGGAGCAGGTCTGCATGGCAGAGAAAGCGTATTGGGGGGCAGTCCAGGGGAAGAAGATTGGAGAAATAGCTATTGTATAAAGGGAAGGTTAAGAGGAGACATGGATCCACCTCTGAGGAAGGAAGTTGGGGACTGAAGTGGGAGAACTAGGGCAATCACAGAAGTTGGGGAGAACTGCTAGGTGAGGAGGAAGCAAGAAAGGATCAGTCCCCAGGAAGGAGATGCAGAAGGAGCTGGGGGGAGAAAGGAAATGAAGGAATTCCCTCACTTCAGCTGTGAAGATTGATTATGAGTTCTCCCACCAAAGCTTTCTAGGTTGGGAGGTAAATGGAATCCACAAGTAGGTAGGAGACAGCAGAAAGCTTCCTGTCATACTAGGAGACAATGGGAGTGCTTCCCCTGTCTCTGGCCATTTGAGAGGAGGAAAGGAGCTCTTCACACCTCTGGCTACAGAGAGATGATGGGAGCTTCCTCCTCATCTCACTACTGCAGCGGAATAGGATGGGGAAGCAAGGGAAGGTGATGGTGCTCCCCTTCTGAGGCAAGGCAGTGATGACCGAGTGATAGGAAATAATGGAGACCTCAGAGGGCTGAGGGAGCTGCAAGGTCTACCCTTCCCTGTACTGCAGGGGGCTGAGAGGAAGTGATGGTGGCTGCAGGTATACTGATGGGAGGGGGCTGCAGGAGTCAGCGAAGTTGCAATGGGAAGGTACAAGGAAGCTGAGGGGAGGATTTGGGAACAGCAAGAGGGGCTCCCCCAGACTCATCATGCTTTTCTGCGGAGGTCTGATGGTAAATAAGGCCACCAAAAGCTAAAGGAGGGTTCCCTGTATGCATGTGCTTTTCAGCAGGGCACTGGTGAGGAGACTATAGGGGCAGAAAGGCATAGATGAGGGCCCACCATGCATTTCCGCAAGAAAAGCACCAAGGAGGGGGGCTAACAGGACTGGAGCAGAAAGCAACAGGTGGCTTGCCTACCACAATGTTGTAGATGGCTAACCCAGAATTACAATGCTTTGTTGCAAAATGGTTGATAGGTAGGGCCCTACCAAATTCATAGTCCATTTTAGTCAATGTCACAGTCATAGGATTTTAAAAATCGTAAATTTCATGATTTCAGCTATTTAAATCTGAAATTTCAAGGTGCTGTAATTGTAGGGTTCCTACCCAAAAAGGAGTTGGGGGGGGGGGGGGTTTGCAGTACTTCTGCGCTGCTGTAGGAGGCGGGCCAACTTCAGAGTTGGGCAGCTGGAGAGTGGTGGCTGCTGGCTGGGGGCCCAGATTTGAAGGCAGAACCATCTCCTGCAGGTAAGGGTGGCATGGTATGGTATTGCCACCCTTACTTCTGCACTTCTGTCTGCAGAGCTGGGCCTCAGTCAGCACCGCCACGCTCCGGCCACCCAGCTCCAAAGGCAGTGCAGAAGTAAAGGTGGCAATACTGTGATCCCCTCCTAAAATAACCTTGCAACCCCCCTGCAACTCCCTTTTGGGTCAGGACTCCCAATTTGAGAAACCCTGATCTCTCCCTTGAAATCTGTATAGCATAGGGTAAAAGCGCACAAAAGACCAGGTTTCAGGGGGGGGGAGACCAGATTTCATGGTCCAGGACACGTTTTTCATGACCGTGAATTTGGTAGGGCCCTACTGATAGGGAACATGAGGGCACTGGAGCTAGATCCACTTGACAGTAGGTGAAGGGGTGCTATGGGCACACACATAGTGAGGGACAGCAGAAGATAGGGGGCTGTATGGGACAATGCACTGGGGGCAGCAGCAGGCTTTGGGGGGCTGTGTTGGGGAATACTAGATGTTCTGGGGAGATACCGGGAGACGCAGTGGTGGGGACATAACTGAGAACAAAGGAAGGGGTGTGGCAAACACTCCACGAAGGCAGCAGGGAGAGGGGACCCCAGGGCTCAGAAGGGGACAGAGGGACACCCCAGGATAGGGCTGTAGGGAGAGGGGCATGGGGGAGGGAAAGGGGGTCGCACACACCAGGTCATGAGAGGGATGGAGGCACACTCAGGAGAGAAGGGGATAACCAGGGACATTGCGGGGGTACCCCTGAGTACACATACTGAGGGGAGACACAATTGGAGATGGGGGAGGCCACAGACTGGGAGGGGGCACCCCAGGAGACATGACTGGAGTGCTAGTGGGGCTCTCTTCAGGGAGGGGGCAACCCGGTGGCAGGGAGCTGAGGAGGGAAGAGGGGTGCTCGGGGAGAGACACCCCAGGAACTGAGAAGGGAAGAGGGGCGCACCAAGGGGGCACCCCAGGGAGAAGAAGGGGCACAGATGACGCTGGGGGACGGGGCACTCCGGGGGGCGGGCGCAGGGAGCTGAGGAGGGGAGAGGGGCGCTCGGGGGGGACACCCCGGGAGCTGAGGAGGGGAGAGGGGCGCTCCAAGGGGTTACGCCAGGTGCTGGGGGGCGGGGCACTCCGGGGGGCGGGCGCAGGGAGCTGAGGAGGGGAGAGGGGCGCACCAAGGGGGCTCACCAGGGAGAAGAGGGGGCACAGACAGCGCTGGGGGGCGGGGCACTCCGGGGGGCGGGCGCAGGGAGCTGAGTGGGGAGAGGGGCGCTCGGGGGGGACACCCCGGGAGCTGAGGAGGGAAGAGGGGAGCACCAAGGGGGCACCCCAGGGAGAAGAGGGGGCACAGACGGCGCTGGGGGGCGGAGCACTCCGGGGGGCGGGCCCAGGGAGCTGAGGAGGGGAGAGGGTCGCACCAAGGGGGCACCCCAGGGAGAAGAGGGGGCACAGATGGCGCTGGGGGGCGGGGCACTCCACGGGGACCCAAGGGGCGGGAGCAGGGAGCTGAGGAGGGGAGAGGGGCGCTCGGGGGGAGAAACCCCAGGAGCTGAGGAGGGAAGAGGGGCGCTCCAAGGGGACACCCCAGGGAGAAGAGGGGGCACAGACAGCGCTGGGGGGCGGGGCACTCCGGGGGGCGGGCGCAGGGAGCTGAGGAGGGGAGAGGGTCGCACCAAGGGGGCACCCCAGGGAGAAGAGGGGGCACAGACGGCGCTGGGGGCGGGGCACTCCGGGGGTACCCGGGGGGCGGGCGCAGGGAGCTGAGGGGGGAGAGGGGCGCTCGGGGGGGACACCCCGGGAGCTGAGGAGGGGAGAGGGGCGCTCCAAGGGGGCACGCCAGGCGCTGGGGGGCGGAGCGGGGCGCTCCGGGGGGACCCCGGGAGCGGGGTCGGGCGCTCCGGGGCGGGAGCTGGGGGGCACCCCTGGGTCTCCCCGCCCACCGGACTCACCGCGCTTTTCTTGGACACCATCTTGTCCAGCCGCTTGGCGATGCGCACGATCTCGTCCTCCCCGCCCATGGCTCCGCTCCCCGCAGCCGGGGGACGCGGCGGGGCCGAAGCGGGGGGGCTGCCGATGCACTCAGCCACCCCAGTGTCCGCAGTCCGCCCAACCCCCCCGCCAGCCCTGCGGAGCGCGGGGCACGCCGGGACTCGTAGTTCTTTCGCGCAGCCTCCCGCGGCGGGGCGACGCGCTGGGACTACAGCCCAGCAGAGGGCAGTGCGCCGGCACGCTCCCCCGCCCCCTCCGCGGGGCATTGTGGGATTTGTAGTCCACGTTGGCCCTTGTCCCCGTGCGCTTCTGGCGAGGCGAGGACTACAAGCCCCAGCAGTCACCGCAGAGCCAGGCTGAGAACGGACCGGCATGGGTGGCTGGGGCTACAGCTGTTTTCGGGGGGGGGGCAGTTTGGAGGTGGGAGGGAGTACAAGGGAAGGGGAGGGGGCCTGAGTGATGGGGGAGGGGAGGAAAAGAGGGGGAGATGGAGGGAGGGAACAAACGAGAGAACGGGGGAGAAGGGAAGAAGGATCAAGAGAGAAAATCAAATGGGAGTGGAAAAGGAAGGAAAAGACAAGAGGAGGGGAAATAAAGGGAAGGCGGTAAACTGAGCCGGAGGCCCGGCCTCTACTACAGGCGTAGGTCGCCGTAAGCTGTCGCGGGAGGGTCTTCACTTAAATTCGTCTCCTGCTGGCGTGAGTGCCTCTCTGCGCCGATTCAGTAACACCGCCTCCCCGATTGGCGCGGCGTCCCGGGCCATGCAGTTAGGTCCATGCAGTGTCAGAGCAGGCGCTGCATTGCTTACGCCAGCCATTACGGGCCTCCAGGAGCCGTCCCACAATGCCGCACGCTCACAGGACGACCAATACGAGCGCTCCTGGTGAGGATGCGAGCCGCCGACACACGGAACCAACTGTGCACCCACACAGCGATTTAATAACTGCAGTGGCTGTATGCCAGCTAGGGTGACCAGATGTCCCGATTATCAGGATAAAGTATTATCCCTGACAGGTGTTTGTCTAACCTGTTCTTAAAAATCTCCAATGACAGAGATTCCACAGCCTCCGGTCCTTAATTTAGCAAGTTTTTTCTAGCGTCCAGCCTAAATCTCCCTTGCTGCATTTTAAACCCATTACTTCTTCTCCTGTCCTCAGTGAATAAGGAGAACACTCTATCACTCTCCTCTTTATAATAACCATTTACATCTTTGAAAACGGTTATCATGTCCCCCCTCAGTCCTCTCTTCTCTGGACTAAACAAACCCAATATTTCCAATCTTTCCCCACAGGTCATGTTTTCTAGACCTTTAATCATTTTTATTGCTTTCCTCTGGGTTTTCTCCAGTTTGTCCACATCCTTTGCAACATGTGGTGCCCAGAACTGGACACTGTACTCCACTTGAGGCCTCATCAATGCTGAGTAGAATAGAAGAATTACTTCTTATGTCTTGCTTACAGCACTTTCTGCTAATATGGCCCAGAATGATGTTTGCTTCTTCTTCTTCTTTTTTTTTTGCAACCATATTATTTAGATTGACTCATATTAGGTTTGTGATCCTCTATAACCCTGAGTGTAGACAGGGTCACTTCTCAGGCCTTGCTTGTATTCAGAATTGCCCTGATTTAACTAAAGATGTGTTTTTAATTGCTTTAGTAAAACTGCTGCAAAACCCACCAGTGTGGATGGTCTTAATTCAATTTAACCCTAGTTTATGTTGATTACACTTAATTCGAACGTTACTATTCTCTAGGCTTTAATCGGTGTAAGAGTGACCATGCTGGGTTTTGCACAATTTTAACTAAATTGATTTAGAAACAAAACAATTTAGCTAAACCTGTGTGACTTTAGTATAGACAAGGACTCAGGCAATCAAGCCTTGGTGCAGAAACACCATACAACAAGTGCATGCTGGAAGTGGCCTTTTAAAGTATGTGATTGGATGGTGCGCAGACCTTAGGCGGGACAAAGGAACCAGCAGGCTGAGTAAGAAAAGGAGCTTGGTTAGCTCCTATGTTGTCTCCTTCCTCCACAGCTCAGCAGCGCCACAGGAGGGGGTGTTGTGGCAATGGACCAACCAACCTGGCCTCCCTCCAGGAGAGTGACTGTAGCAGATTTATGAAACAGGGAGCCTAGAACTTTGGGGGAAAAGCTGAAAATCGTTTAGTCAAAGCCATGTTAATAACCACGGTTCATGCTGGGACCTTGATGGAGCTTTGTTTAAAAAACGGGATTTGTGATGATATGCTTTGAGACTGCTCAAGGTTTTCTTGTTGTTGAGCGAAGATTGTTTGGGTTAGAAAACGTACTAAAAACGTTGGCAGGATGGCTGTGAACAGCCTGGTCACTTTCCATGGATTGAGAAGTAGGAGACCCAGTGTAAACCAAAAGGGGTTTCACTGGCTGGGCTTTGGCTTTGTTTGGTGTCCCTTCTTTTCTCTTTGTGCTCCAAGTTATGGGTGTCATGCTTAGAGAGTCTCATGCCATGGGGCTTCTTGAATTTCAACAGCCTGGTCCTAGATTTAATTTTGTCTGTTCATCTGATGCTGCCTCCTGCTATTGGGAGAGATGGGGGAATGTCACCCAACAGTGGGAGCATGCCTCCAATCCTGCCTTCCCATCCTGACCTCTAAGGGATCAGGGATTCTGCCTGCACAAGGAAAGAGTAACGACCCTCACCTGAAACTGACAACTCGTCTTCCACCAGAAAAAGACCATCTCTGATTCCTCCCTTCCCCGCTCCCCCGCCGTTTTAGCTACTCCTGAATATTTACAGCCTAGACATCACTTAGCCAAGCTGCTCTGTAGGAATTGATATGGCACAGTCAGCTGATGGCACTAGTGAGGCAGCAGGAGCTGCTGCTGTGTTTTTATAGGTAGGTTGACCCCATGGCTGCTGCTTCACTCACCCCCTTTATAGTGCAACCAGTATCCGTCCTAGTCCACTGAAGGCAATGAAGTGTTCAGGTCTATCCGCTATGTGTAGCCGTCCATGTGCAGCAGTGCGGGTGTTCTAACCGGCATCTTCAGCAGCGTTCAGGTGGTTAACACAGATAGCGTTGCTGTCATTCCCAAACCTTGTCCTGCCATCTGTGTAACGACGGGGTAGGATGACGGCTCTTTGATGTGGTTCGGAGGATACAGCCGTGTTTCTGAGCAACAGATCAACAGAAAAGATTCCGGGTGCCAGCGTGCATGTAATATCGCACAGTAACAAAGCACTGCCGCAGCTTCTCATTGATATTCTACACCTGGAGCGTGTCTAAAACCTCTCCTTTCTGCCTTGCAGGCTGGCAGCGTGACTGCGCTGCCTTTACCAAAAACTGAAGCAGTTCTGGCTAGGTGCTTCTACAAGGAAAACACGATTTGTTGCCCCAGAAATGTTCCTATGGAGGTGAACAGAGCCACAGGCAACCTTGATTTATTCATGACATCATCTATAGGAATAACAACAAATGCTGCCGCGGCTTATCAGACCACAGAGGTCTTCTGAGCTATAAAAATAGAAAAAGCTGATGCCAATGGCTTCTGCTAAACCAAAATGGCAATGAAAAGTCCGTGGTGCCGAGCGTTGACGAAATAAAAACCGACTAATGACTCCAGAGTTTGGCCTCATCGGTTCTCGTCTTCTTGTCATGTACGATATGTGAACCCTTTACTTGCTATTTCTGGGCATATATATTTTCCTTACCTTGGCTATATTCTTTTTCCTTTTTTCTTTGCAAGTGTTAGTGAAATGGATGCAGGTCAAGTTAAAAATGCTCTCTCGGAAACAGGAGTTGTCATGAAGGAAGGGTCCCAGACATATGGCTGGGGCAGATTGCTTCTTTCTCACGTGGTCACACAGATGTTCATTTCCTTTGGATCTCTTCATTAGTTTTTTTCCCGGGACAGAACGGATAAATTTAGTTTCAGACATACAGGGCTTCATTGACAGAGCCTGTTTACCTGCAGAGCAATTGCATGCGTGGTTTGCATGCAGTTACTGTGACTGTGCACGCAAATTGGATGATTGCACCCTCAGATGTCCTTCACGGGCCTTTTGCACGAGCAATCTCCCAGTTTCCACACAACTGCAATAAATACACACATCAGCTAGGTGTATGATTGCACACACATTTTGCGTGTATCTTTTGTGCAACTAATTTTGGTGAAAAATCTGGTCCTTCGTTAAAAAAAACTACCTACTTGCTTTTTTAAAAATAATAAAAAGAATTTGGTAAACTGATAAAGCAACAAAACATACTCGGGTTCATTTCTGTCCCATCAGATGCATGCCGCAGTGTGTGCACTATTGCACACTTAGTTTGAATATGTATTTATGACATCTGCAAGGACAAATGAGGTGTTTGTGGATGCAAATAGTGTGATAGGCTACTAAGTGGACTTTTGCATATGCCAATACCTGATTTGCTTTGCATATGCATTAATTGCACCCACCTTATTTTTTCCTCTGGCTCTAATCTTGTGGCGCTTTGAAAATTAGGCTCAAGATGTCTGGAAGCAAAGTGTCTTTATGCACACTAATGTGTTAGGTTAGAGTGTTAAGGCCATCCATATAAGGCAAATTCCCCTATGCATGCAGCAACACTTGGTTTTCAAATACCAAGCACAGAAGCACCCGAACCACTAACAGTCAAGGCAATCGGATGGGCAGGATTTTTTCTGGTAGAATAATGCATCAAATGTACCTTCCAGAATTAGTTAATGGCAAGGCCAGCTTAAGATAAACCCAGAGTTGACCCTTGGGTAAATCTGGGCAGGAAACATTTTCCTGTCTCATGAAGATGTTCAAGATTTTGAAAATTATTCCTGCTCTGCATCAGGACGAACCTGAGATCTTTCAAAGGTTTTTGCAAAAAGAATGTGGCGGGGACAGGCTCTCTCCCTCTTTCCGATTTTGCCCGGAACTCTGTCCTGGACTCAAGAAACCATTTCCCCACCAAAGGTTTTTCAAAACTGATCCAGTCTCATGAAAAGTTTCTGTTTCTACAAACGGACATTTTCCAATGAAAAAACACTGTCAAACAATTCCCAACCAGCAGTCGTGGGCCTGCCACTCTAGGGTCTGCCACTATGTGAGTGTAGTGTCAATGTCTCTGAAATTCCTCTAGATGGGAGTCTTGAGCCATATAAAGACTGTGTTCGGATGCATATTCACTAGTAAGTTGGTCCAGTGGGGTCTACTCATTAAGTGTAAAGCTCCTATTTATGGGGCTTATTTTAGAAATGTTGCTTTCTTCAGCTGATCCCCAAGAGGAGGAGAGCTTTACATTGCCTCTGCAGTTAAACGGGGCCAGCTGCATTGCTCTCCTTAAGGGTTGTGTTGGGCCATTGTGTGCTGCTAGACTGCTACTGCGTTCTGCCCCAGAGGTGGTGGTGCTTCAGTGGGTGTTCAAGAAAAACCTGCAGAGAGTTGGTACTATAGTCTGCTGCTCTGAGCTCTGGACCACAAGTCAGGAACCACTGAGTTCTAACCTCACCGTAACACTGAATTCTGTGGCTTTGAATGAAGTCAGGCCAACAGCTCTGAACGTGGGTGTTTCAAGTTAGCTGCTTACATTCATATCAAGGCACCTAAATCTGTTATTTAGAATTGCCGGGCGCCTGCAGCTCCCACTGAAGTCAATGATCAACAGTTTGGGATCATTTAGTAACGAATACTTTGTACTGTTACTAAAGGGACAATCTTGAAAGTTCATAGATGAGCAGAGATGGGCCAAACCCAAAAGCCTCGCTCCAAATACTCTCATCCCTGGGGAAATGTAGATCCACCTTGGAACATCATGGCTCAGACGCATCTTTACAAATTAGGGCTCTGCCCAAACCAGGGTTTGGAGATTTCACAGGATCTGGAAAGCTTCCATTATTTCACAGGATCTGGGCTTGAAAGGGGGAAGGTCATTGCAGAGGGAGACTGTCTCTGAAAGGGAGGAGAAGACATCTCAAACCAGGCAGAACCCAGTGGGAGTGGGATGGAGTCCCTCCAGGCAGGAGACCCTGAAAATGGGGAGTGGGTGGGGAAATTGGGATACCCCAGTACTCTGCTTCAGAGGCGCACACAAGAGGCTCTGTTGACACTGGAAATATGGTTTGTATCATCTCAATTCAAACATGATTCATAACCACAAATATGGACTGTGGCGTTTCTTAGATTCCAGAGAGCTCAGTCACTCGGAGCTGTTGTGGAGCACCGTTACCCCCCTTCGTCCCGTACATGGAGCTACCTTCCAAGCTTCAGCAAGTCTCCACTGACGCGCGCTATAATCTGCTTCTCCACTGTCTCCATACACTGGTGCACCATGATGCTGCCCAGTAGTGCTGGCTCCAGCACCTTCCTCCTCACCTCCAGTGCCCAATGGGGGAGGGATCCAAGAGGGGCATGACCCAGGTAAAAAAATAACACACTCTACCCCTGCAATCCCTTCAGTGGCTGCATCTAGCCTGGTTTGGGCTGAAAACCTTCATCCCCCATCTCTCCCTAGCAGAGACAGGGATTTCAATCAGATCCTGAGCCTGGATTTCTGATCTCACCCAGTACACAGTCCCCTCCACCCACAAGCTTCCTTTTCAAAAAGACAGGGAGGCTTGCAGAGTTTGCTGGTTTCTTGGACGACCTCAGCTGGGAAGCAGCAGTGGTGGCGTCGCTCAGCCCAGCCCCCTGAGTCCAGAGTTGATCGCCAGCATATTCTCCCCGAGCCTGGGTGGAGAACTGGAGGAAACTCCACCTCCGCAGGAGCCAACCTGCTGCAGCAGGAACTCCCAGAGAGATTCCCGCTTGGGCTGATCTGTCAACAGATCCATGAACTTTCTCTTACCTCTTGCAAAACCAGCCCATGAATGTGCTAAAAACAGACCCAGGTTGCTTCTACCTCTAGAGCAGAGTCTGGGGGCTTTGGCTAAACACTGCATGCTGATAGCCACCCTTTTACATGTGTACACATGGAGCCTGGCTTCTCATCCGCCCCTTGTGAATGGGGAGCAGTGGAGCCATGAAAACTGTTCACTGCAAAACCTGAAACTCAGCTGGTCTGATGCCAAGCCCAGAGCTTGACTCAGGTTTGTTGGAAAGTTGTGAACCTCTGATGATTTCCGGCTTGGCAGGTGGACCAGGTGAAAATGGGCAGAGTCAGGGGAGTTTCTCTGAGCTTCTGGATTTGTTTGAGCCCAGAACTTAAAAGCCAACCTCCAGGGTGCCGATGCCACACAGATCTGAATCTGAAAAATCCCAAGAGAGTCCCACGAATGAATGAATTCAGGAAATCTATGCTGCTCTCAGCACATGGGCAATCTCTGAAATGCATCTCTCAGATTAACCAACAGATGGGCAAGAGCTACAAAGCTAGTCTGATCAGCACCTGAACTCACCTACCGTTTGGGAATGTGGGGATTGGATCCAAGCCATTATTAAGGGGGACAGGTAGCTGCAAAATTCTGATTTCTATTTGAGATTGGGGTTATGTCTGTCTGCTGCATGGATCCAGATACTGTGCGGGGCCGATGTAACTAGGCCACTGCACCACTGATTCCAAACATGGGGTCTGATTCTCCTCTGCCTTACACCAGCTGAGGAACCAGTTTGGTATCGATATAATGGATGAAATCTCTGGCTCAGACACCCTGACCTTTGTGGTGTTTTGGCTCTAGATCTCATAGGCCATCCAACCAAAACTCTTGATTTAAGCACCCCTGCAACTCTGGGAAAGCTTGGACCCAAATTCAAACTTGAATTCTGCAGCCTGGGCTGGGATCATCATCTAGGATCATCTCACTGTTGTAAGAGAGTCTAAACTCTCAGTGCACCAACACTTGTGAAAGACCCTGCAGAATTTAACAGGATCTTCAACAGAAGTCAATAGGGTTCTATAGAAATTTCACCAAATTCCATAAAAATGACTCTGCAGTTAATAGACAGTGGCATCTTTCTGTAGGTTTGGTTGACGAGGAGGCACATAATTGAGGCTGGAGCTAGGCTGCTCTCAGTGGTGGCAGATGATAGAACAAGAAGCAATGGTCTCAAGTTGCAGTGGGGGAGGTCTAGGTTGGATATCAGGAAACACTATTTCACTAGGAGGGTGGTGAAGCACTGGAATGGGTTACCTAGGGAGGTGGTGGAATCTCCTTCCTTTGAGATTTTTAAGGCCCGGCTTGACAAAGCCCTGGCTGGGATGATTTAGTTGGTGTTGGTCCTGCTTTGAGCAGGGGGTTGGACTAGATGACCTCCTGAGGTCTCTTCCAACCCTGATATTCTATGTTTCGATGATAATTCTCCATTAATTCCATAGAATAGTTCAAAAAAGCAATAGGAAGTTGATTGTTTTCTGTTCGGTTCCAAAAGGGAAATAAATGCAGCATTTGCCCTATCACAGCTCCCATTAACACTGGTGAGAGTTCTACATGAGTGAGGACCGCCTGCTTTGGCTGTGGCTGGAGGATTTATAGTCCAAGCATCCCCTTGTGATCAGAATAGCTACCTAAAGCCTACCCCTGCTGCATCGAGGTTAGGGATGAGATTATAAATCCCCATGGGCTAGACACTGGGTTTACGCCAGGGTGGCATTTGGCCCACTAGCTCTGCAGGTGCTTTTCTGAGACGCTGGGGCTGCTTCTTATATCTCTTCCCTTTCACTATGTTAATTATTTTGGCTGCTGCTCAAAATAGCAACAGCATAATGAGGAAGAAGTGCTAAGTTACCGCCTTTAACTCTAAAGAAGGCACTCTTTGGGGACGGCGGAGTAGATCCTCAGCCAGAGTAAAACAGCGTCGCTCCACTGACACCAACGAAGTGATACCTGTTGACACCAGCTGAGGATCTGGCACTCTGGGTTGGGGTCTGGGTGGACGGGTGGCTGTGTCACTCTATTTGCCTACATGAAGCATAGGAAGTCAAAGTCATTCATTTTGCTATTTACATTCCCCCTCTGGCCTCCCACAGCCTTTCTCCTCTCGGCCTGCCCTGCATCCTTGACCTTGAGAAGTCCGGTGTTAATACACTTTCCGTTTGGCCCATGGAAAGCGCCGATCTGAAATGGGGCCTCGATAAAGGCTGCTGTGGGAAGGCAGGGGCTCCCGAACTCTCACACAGGGCTTTCCCATTGAGCACTTCCTATATTGTCTCCACTCACTGGCGCAAGCTGCCAAGCCAGGATGGCAAGGAGGCTTTCCAGAACAGCTTTGCCCCTACCATGCCGCAGGGCTGTCTCTGCTGGGGTCACATGGCTTGCTCCACCCAGAGGCCAGCTCCAAGCCTGGAGAGCAATGTGGTCTGGAGATGAGGGAACTGTTTAGCTTACTTGGCAGAGCTGCTGCAGGGGAAAGCACTGCAATCTCTTGTGCCAACACCAGCAGCTCCAGGCTCATCCGTGCTAAAGGGCTGAAGGCAAAGCCCTGGCTTCGGGTTGCAATCCATTCACACCCCGGAGCTGCACCATTCCTTTGTAATCAGGACGCTGGTGTTTTCTCCCCCACCAATGTGATTCATGGGGCGGTGGGACCAAGAGGACGGTCTGTAAGAGGGCAGTGCCTGACAGGGCAGCAGGGGGCTGGGAAAAGGCTGGAGGACCCAGGATTGAATTAGCAGGGACGTTGGAGGGCAGAATTGCCATGGGTCAGCGGCTGGGGAGGAGGTATGCAGATGCAGAATGGTAGGGACGCTGCTGGTCACAATGAATGTGCATTGGCAAGGCTGTGTGTGGGACACGTCCATAACATTGGGTCGTAATGTCTTGTTCTAGCCAGCACCATCCACCCGCACAGTTCAGGACTGTGATAGCAGAGGTGTTGCTAGCCAGGAGCGACGGGATCTGGCAGAGCTGGATGAGCGAAGCTTGCACTTGACTACGGTTTGTGCTAATAGTCGCAGCTCGGGAGAGGTCACTGAGAGGGATGGTGGCAGTGACAACTAGGGAGTACTGGTGGGCAGAATTGTGGGGGTTCGAGGCAGGAATAAAAACGGTGTTGCAAATCAGTGTTGAGGGGCATCTGCAGAGTTATATGGAAGTTGAGCATGGGGATACCAAGAACAGAGATGCACTGGCAGAGTTGTGTGTGTGTGGTGGGCCTCTGGACTGGCCTCTCAGGGCTGGTGCAGTTCGGGACTGGTCCAGTAGGGGGCGTGATGGTCTGGTGTATTTGGAGACATTCAGGTCTGGATGGAGGAATGCTGGCAGAGGTCTGGGGCTGCAGGGTTGGACTATCAGGAGCGTGGCTTGTCTGCATTGAGGAGCAGTGGCAGAGCCATATGTTACCTGGGCATATTGCCTTCCACGCTGCTTCTGGCTTTGCCCAGGTCTTTTGATTATTTTCTTAAAAGGGAGTGGGGCAGGAGAGTGGAGTTGGGGACATCTGGTTTTTAGGAGCCTGCATTCTGCTCCTCCGCTCTCATTGTACCAATGTGACTGGATCTGCCCCAGATAAAATCCATCTCCAGCTTATCACTTCATCAGCCACGGTGCAGACAGCTCCGCCGCTCCACTACCGAGCACCAAGCCCTGATCTCATCAGTGCTCTGCACACTTGTAACTCAAACAATAACCTCCTTCCCTGACCTACACAATTCCCAGAAATGCACAGCCTCTGCTAAAGCCTCCCTGGGGAAAAGCATGCCAGCCGGCCTGTCGGCACCAGCACAAACGGTCGCTGCCAGCCCCCAGCAACCGGAGTCCACCACGTCCCTCAGCAAGGCTGGTGTGGGGATTTCTCACAGCCCTCTGCAAAACAAGGGTGTGGGTGTGGGGTGGGGGGAGCGGCAGGGGGAGCACTGGGAAAGGCTGAGATGGAATCTGGCAGTTGGCCCGTTAGTTATTGATTCTTGGGAAGATCTTCCTTGATAGATGCATTGCGGGAGCCTCAGCAGACAGATATTGATTTATTGACAGGGGTCAGCAGGTCTTCTGTTTTCGTAAATGTTGGCTGGGCGTAATTATTGTGCTCATGAAACTGAAAGACTAACAGTGCCTGCTAGGGTAGAGCGGAGTCAGGGGCTGTGCTGGCTTCCCCCCGCCCCAGCATTATTAAGCACCCCAGTCTGCAGCAGCCTCAGCACCTATTCTAATAGCACGTAGATGCCCAGACCGCAGGGTGATGGGCACGGTATAATCAGCCAGCCCCAGAGGTAGATGAGACTGGCTGCAGAGAGGCGGTGGTTCCATTTGCTACTTCCCTCTTTGTAATGCTTTCTGGGCATTAACTGGTTAGCCCCAAACTCAGGAAGGTAGGGATCTGGGGGGAAAGTGACGCAGACAGAGGTGACGGTGACAGGCTCAGGGGCAGAGCTGTGGATAGAACGCAATAGTTCCTGCCCCCCAGGATGCTGTTCTAACCCTAGCCAGCATCGCCGCCTGAATATTAGGGGTTAAATGGGGTTTCCTTTTGGGTGGGAGCACTGGGCTTTCTTGGACATGCCCCTCTCCAGGAGCCTTCGAGCACGGCTCCTCAAGGGGTACCACTCCCAGCTCCCCCGCGGCTCTACGGGAGCCCCGGATTCGTTCACTGGAAGGCTGGATTCAGAGCCTTTCTTGCATGCCCGGTTTCAAGAAGGGAGAAAGAGAGAATATAAGGATGGGCCCAGCTGGTTGCAGGCTGGACGTCCATTGAGTCATCCTCGGAGCCGGAGATAGAAAAGGGCCATTAGCTCCCATCAGAGGCAGGTCCCTCCTGTACCATTCTTGTGCTTGGCCCAGCCCACACTAGTTTGAAGGGTGTGTCTACACTGCAGCTGGGAGCGAGCATCCCAGCCCGGGTCCACAGACTTGGGCTAGTGGGGTCACACTAGCTTGCTAAAAGTAGCTATGCAGATGGTGCTTTGCCATGCCGGGCTTCAGAGCCTGAGCTGCAACTTCCACCCAGCTATGTTTAGCACCGGCTAGCGCAAGTCTGCGGACCCAGGCTGGGAGGCGAGCTGCAGTGTAGACATCCCTTATAGGGCCCAAGCCATGAGCCTTCCACCATGGCCCTGAGGAGATTATTCCTTGGTCTCCCAAAGAGCCTTTTCAATCGAGGGGAGCCAGTGTGAGCCACAAGGAGGAAGTTCTGGACACCAGACCCCTTCTCCAGAAATTGCTGCCTCACATCATGTCCGCTGCGGGGACACATTGTTCATTGAAACACACAGGGAAAGCCGAGGAAGAGAGACTTGCTGGCTGCTTCACGCTTCCTGCTTCTTCGGCTGCAGCAGCACGGGCATTGTAAGGACATCATTGTACTTGGGGGTATCTCAGGCCCCAGGATCCAGCTCATTTGTCTGATGGTAATGGATGAATTTCTGACCTGGAGCCTGGTTTTACCCCTTCCTTCCCTGGTTCTTTTTTTAGCAGGTTTCTCTCTTTCATTGTCCCTCTTTTTTTTTTTTGGAGGGGTCTTCATTAGACCTTCTGCAACCTTCCCTCTCCTTGGCAACATGCAGGGCTGTGTTGAAGTTCTCCATGCATAGGGGAACCTCTGCCTGGTGGGGCACGAACCACAGGACTTCGAGTCCAAAAGCAGCAGCTCTGCATCTTATGCCATTGCACCCTCAGCTAGTGGCCGGTTTGCAGTCCACTGATGAGCTGTTGAGCTCTACCAGGGCAAGGCTGCTCAGTGTGCCTGAGGTGACGCATGCCGTGGTGGGGAACTCGCCCCGATGTGTTGGGGCGGCAAGGCGGAGATCCACTCGCAAGGCAGTGGTGCTAAGGCTTGGAAGCTCTTTCTCTGCACGCATCACCCCACGAAGAACAGGGGAGCAGTAGGGACGTGGCCCCAGCCCACAGAAAGGAGAAGGGGAGTTCGGAAGGGTTGTGCAGCCCTCTGCGGAAAGCTCCACTACCTCCCCCGCCCACCTAGGGCTGTGCCTGAAAGACACGGTGCTGCCCTCACGAACATGACGAGGGTGGCCATGAATCAGTGGCAGAGTCAGGCTGAGAACCCAGTGACCCTAGCGGCTCAGTCTAACTCTAGGACAAACGTTTCCTCTGACCCCGGAGGAAGATCTGGAGTCACGGAAATGCAGAGGTGATTACTACTGCTGGGAACAGCCCTGTGGGGTCACAGGAAGTGGGTGGGTTGATGGAGGTGGAGGTCGGCAAAGTTTCCCTGCAGCTTCCCCTTGGTCTAAGGCACTGTCCAGCAAATTGCCAGAGCACAGGGAGAAAGCAAAGGCCGGTGCTGGAGAATGAGCCAGCCACAGGCCTGTGCTGTGTGAACCCAGTCCTGGAGAAGGGGGTAGAGGAGGCTTCTCCCCTGGGACAGCCAGCTGTTCTTTCAGAGCATGGATTCTTCAGAGCTGGGTTCATGACGTGAGGATGTCAGCCCCATTGCAGTGGGGTGAGAGGTCAGTGAATTCCACTAGTAAGCCCCGAACCTACACACTTTGGGTTTGCACTTGTACCAAGAGTGGCTAGTCCCAGGGCAGCAGGGGGAGATTCGCGCAGGTAAAGATGCAGCCAGGTACCTCGTGAGATCTCCAGAGCACCTCCGTGAGTTACGTGCCCCACTTCTGTTGCCTTTCCATGGCAGTGGGACGCCTGAACTACCTAGGAGCTTTTGTAAATTGCACAATCTGCCGAAAGCCCTTTGCAAACCTGGGGCAGGGGCATTGAAAGGGCTAAGCAGTGTTGTGTTGTGTTTTTTTCTTGGTGGGGGGAGGGATGGTTTCATAAACCACAAAAACTCCCCCCATCCGACAGATGCCACCTTCATTCTAGTACCAAACTGAACATGAAGCCGTAGGGGAGTGGTTCTCAACCTGTGGCCCGCAGGCCGCTTGCGGCCCAATCAGCACACAGCAGCGGCCCATGTGACATCCTCAGGGCCATACAGGAAGTATATATATTGTAAAAAGAAAAGGAGGACTTGTGGCACCTTAGAGACTAACCAATTTATTTGAGCATGAGCTTTCGTGAGCTACAGCTTATGCTCAAATAAATTGGTTAGTCTCTAAGGTGCCACAAGTACTCCTTTTCTTTTTGCGAATACAGACTAACACGGCTGTTACTCTGAAACCTATATGTATTGTGTGGATGTGGCCTACATAACACATAGAGAGCTGCAGATGCGTCCCACGGTGGTAATAGGTTGGGAACCGTGGCCATAGGGCGAAACCCTGCATCCACCTCTGCTCCAGAATTGGCAGGAAGAGCGCAAAACCACACAAGGTTGGTTTTATTCAGGCCCTATTAAAATCATGAGCCAAATCTACCCCCTCCGTGACTTCAGCGGCAGTCACCCCCGAGACGAGTTTGGATCAGGCCGTTGAAAGGCATGTCTCTGAGCAGTACGGATGTATATTGCCTTCGATGCGTGGAGTCTGGAAGTCATTTGCCACCCGATTGGAAGACTCTGTAGGTATAATTTTGAGCTGAACTATTTAACCATCTCCAACCATTTGGGCTGGGAAATGATCTTCCTTCTTCATCTGGTGCTGCTTCACCTCGGCCTTTCACACACACCCTCCCCTCCGTGCCTCTGTGCTTCGTGTTTTCATGGCGTGGGTTCAAGGCTTCGCCACAGCCTGAGCCCTAAAGCGCCACACAGAGGGAGCAAAGCACTTCCTTCCTGCTCCTCTCGCTGTTTCCTGCTTGGCGCTTATTGCTATGGAAACGCAGAGACCGCCACTAGGCCAACTCCTGGACAGTCTGCTGCCAGCTGCAGCTTCCCAGATGGGGAAAAGTAAAATTAAACTCGGGGGGGGGTGTAGGTTGGAAATTCATGGGGTTGGGCGGGGCGGGTGGGTGTTAAAATTCATCCTCAGCGACATTCGGGGCGAATGACGCCGTGCAAGGCTAAACGGCCAACATCTGTACAGGGAACGAACATCCTGAAACACAACGTCTGAATTTCACACCACGTCAGTCCAAGGCCAGGGCCGACTTTAAGCATTACTCTAATTCAGTATCAAGACAAGAGCTGCCTTGCCCTCACTTACACAGAGGACGCCAACTGTGTAGGGGACGGATTGCAGCAGTCCATCAGAAGCGCATACTCACCTAACACAATGAGTAGCAACACACAAAACAAACTGATGCAAATCTACATGGAAAGAATTCATAGATTCAAAGGCCATAAGGGACCATTGTGATCATCTAGTCTGACGTCCGGTATAACACAGGCCATGGGACTTCCCTGGATTAATTACTGCTTCAAGTCCAATAGCTGCAGTTGAAGGAGAGCAGATCTTTTAGAAAAAAACATGCCACCTTCATTTACAAATTACCAGGGATGGAAAATCCACCATAACCCTTAGAAAGTTGTTCCAATGGCTAATTAAAAACTTGTGCTTAATTTCCGGTCTGGAATGGTCTAGCTTCAACTTCCAGCCTTTAAATCTTATTACCTTGTTATATCTTTAGCTGCTAGACTGAAGACTCTCTATTATCAAATGTCTGTTTCTGGTAGCTCCTTGTAGACTGTGATCAAGTCACCCCTTACCCTTCTCTTTGATAAGCTAAGTAGATTGATCTCCTTGAGTCTTGCACTATCAGGCAAGTTTCCCAATCTTTTTGTGATTCTTTTCTGAACTCTCTCCAGTTTATCAACACCCTTCTGGAATTGTGGAGAACCAGAACTGGACACAGGATTCCAACAGTAATCACACCAGTGCTGAATACAGACGCAGTATAACCTCTCTACTCCTACTTTAGATTCTCCTGTTTATACATCCAAGGATTGTATTAGCCCTTTTGCCCACAGCATTGCATTGGGAGCTCATGTTGGGCTGATTATTTCCCGGGACCCCCAAGTCTTTTCAGAGTTACTGCTTTCCAGAACAGAGTCCCCCATCTTGTAAGTATGGCCTACATCCTTTGTTCCTCAAGGTATGACCTTACCTTTGGCTCTATTGAAATTGTTTGCTGGAGCCCAGTTTCCCAAGCAATCAAAATCGTTCTGTATCAGTGATTTGTCCTCTTCATTATTTACCACTCCCCCAGTCTTTGTATCATTTGCAAACTTTATCAGGGATGCTTTTAAGTTTTCTTCCAAATTATTGATAACAAAGTTAAATAGAATAGGGCCAAGATCCGATCCCTGCAGGACCCCACTAGAAACACACCCACTTGAAGATGATTCTCCATTTACAATTTCATTTTGAGTCAAGACCCTGATCCAATAAGGTATGTAAGCACATGACTAACCCAATTGACTTATGATGAATAAAGAATGAGATGGAGAATAATACAGAAAATACTATAATGCCATTATCATAATCAGTGCTGCAGCCTCATGCACAATACTGGTCAACCCTTGTCAAAAGGATATCACAGAATTAGAGGGAGATTAGAGATGGGTGACAAGAATGATCAAGGGCCTGGAAAAACTCTTGTATGAATAAAGATTGGAAAGATTATCTTACAAAGGAGACGAATAAGAGGGGACATGATAAAAGTATATCAAATAACGAATCGTCTAGGTAATTTAGACTGGGAGGTTCTTTTCTCTCTGTCTCATAACACAAACCAAGGGGCCATCCAACAAAATTAAAAGGTGGCAAATTCAAACCTAATAAAAGGAAATACTTTTCATGTAACATGCAATTAGACAGTGGAACTCAATGCCACATTAAGTTACTGAGGATAAGAATTTAACAAGTGTTTCAAAGGGATTAGGCTTTTAAATGGATAAAAAGTATATCTAGAGTTATAACTGTCCTTGCTAACAAAAATTCTGGAAAGGACATTAAGCCTTGTGCTTCGGGGGTAAGCCAATTTCTAACTATCAAAGACCAGGATGAGACTTGATGGAGGGGCAGATTATCTCACATCTGCCTATTGTGAGGTTCTTATAACTTCTGCTGAAGCATCTGATGCCAGCCACCCTCAGAGACAGGATACTGGGTTAGATGAACCTTGGGTCTGACCCAGTCTGACAATTCCTATGTTCCTAAGTCCATACTGAACCAGTGGTATGACAAGAAGCTGGGCTGGTAGAACTGTAGTCACTTGGGGAGACGTATCATGTGGTTGGAAAAGAATTCACGGTATATTCACGGGCAGATTTTCATAAAATCATAGCACTGGAAGGGACCTCGAGAGGTCATCTAGTCCAGTCTCCTGCACTCATGACAGGACTAAGGATTATCTAGACCATCCCTGACAGGCGTTTGTCTAACCTGCTCTTAAAAATCCCCAATAATGGAGATTCCACAAACTCCCTAGGCAGTTTATTCCAAAGCTTAACCACCCTGACAGTTAGGAATTTCTTCCTAATGTCCAACCTAAACCTCCCTTGCTGCAGTTTAAGCCCGTTGCTTCTTGTCTTGTCCTCAGAGGTTAAGAAGAACAATTCTTCTCACTCCTTCTTGTAACAACCTTATATGTACTTGAATGTGGGCACGCAATGGCACTAGCAAAACACATAGTTAATAAACACTAATTGTGTGTGCAAATAAGGTGATCGTGTGCACCAATACCTAATTATTGATATTTTCATTGTAATTACTAATCTATGCACAATCAGGGTAACTGCGTGCACAGATTAGATGCTTAATTGTACACACACACTTTGCACACATCCAGGTATTCTGAAAATCAGGGCCATGCACCGTATAAATTAGAGGATCTGGATACAAGGAAACAAATCCCCGGATTTCTGACTGTCACGGTTGTATCACTTCTTTCCTGGAAATCCCGCCATGTGTTATTCAGCAGCTTTGAGAATCTCTTTCCTCCTCCAAATCAACCTGAGGCTGCAATAGATTAATGTGGACCCTGGCACAGGGGCAAACCTGCCCAGCTTGCACACATTTCTCCAGATAAGCTGGAAAAGCAGTTGATTTCAGTTCATTTCATGGCCTTTTACTAGGCAGCCAAAATCCCTCCGTTTTCTATTTCTGGCTCCGAGCCATTTTGAATGTCAGATTTCTGCTTCGAGAATACAAATATAATTGTAATAATCGGCTTGCCCCTGCTGTTGATTTTGACGGCATCCTCCTGTCTTGAGCCTGCATGAAGTGTGCCTTTACACTGGTTATAGCGTGGCGCTCCTTCTCCCATCATTGTTGACTCCACAATGAAAACTGTTTGTATTATTCTGTCCCAGAACCTTTGCCAATTGCACATGTGTCCTGAGCTGATAGCAGCAAGCTTTGGCAAGACGAGTGCTCCATCAGATAAGAGCACTAACCTTATTTCTTCAGCTCTAATGTGCCCCGGGGATGAAGACGAGTGCTGGTGCTTGCTTTCTTTTGCTTCTTGCAAGTATTTTAGTCACTGGTGGGGTTCAAAGATTTAAGAAAGAGGAACTGTTATGGGGGGTGGTAGGAATTGAGGTATATAGAGAGGGTTCCTCGGGGAATGGTGTCAAAATGTGTGTTATAAGATCCCTGGAGAGAGATATCAGGATAGAGACACCTTCTCTGGGCCTAAGCATTGGGCCATCAGCTGGCTCCTTTAGGAACTTGCTCCACCCCAGCATCCTCCGGGGCAGCCAGCCTCAGGGCAAGGCACATACATGTAGGGGTCTTCAGGAGCAAAGTGAAAGAGCAGCACTGTGAACTCCAGACCCCATCACACTCTCCCACCCCCTGCTGGACCAGCAGCAAAGGATTGAGCCGAGGATCTCGGATCCTTTGCCTGGACAACCTTTTCTCGACACTGATCTTAGCAAAGTGACGCAAGATCCCTTCCTGGTCTCACACTTCCCAACGCTCTTCTGCCAAGCTGGAGCCCTGAGCTCAACCCCTGTCCCGGTCTGAGGCAGGAGCAAAGCAGAGCCGTGATTCTCCGCTGAGCACAGTTAAGGCTACAGTTTAGTCATGGGTATTTTTAGTAAAAGTCATGAACAGGTCATGGGCAATAAACACAAATTCATGGCCTGTGTCCTGTAATTAAATCATGGGGGAGAGGGCTAGGGAGCATGGGGGGGGGCTGCTGCTGAGCGGGGGTGCCTGGGGCCAGCTGCACCAGCTGCCCAGGCCGCGGCTGCTCTGGCCAGCCACCCGGGGACCGCTGCCCGGGGACCGCTGCCGGAGCAGCAGCTGATGTGGCTGTCCCCAGGGACCACCTGAGCAGCTGGCCCCGGAGCCAGCTGCTTGGGCGGCCCTGGGGTCAGCCACACTGGCCCCTGCAGAAGTCACGGAGGTCATGGAAAGTCACAGAATCCGTAACTTCTGCAACCTCTGTGGCAGATGCAGATCCCCTAATTATAGTAAGATCTCCACTGTGCCAGTCGATGACCCCCAGCCACCAGTGACCTCCAACCCCTCGGGTCAATAACCTCCTGCTCCCTTCCTCCACAGAAGAGAACCCTCTTGGCTTCCAGATCCCTGGTACTGCCCGTACAGCCACTCACACCTCCATCTGTCACAAATAGCCGTCACCGCTCCCCACCCCTGCATTTCTCTGCCTTTCTTCTGGCCGTCTCCCACTCACCAGTGCAGCGCAGCATCCGCTCACAACTGATTGCGAGTTTGGCCCCAGCTCCAGGGCTCGAATGATTCTGT